>NC_133575.1:11402857-12023035 GCF_048773025.1 Camelus bactrianus
TATTCTCAAATGAATAAGCCGCCAATGACAGAAAGAGTGTGAGAGTATGAGAGCAGATTTTAAAAAGAGGAACAAATCAGCCCCACTTTTCATAAAGAATCTACTTCCCTAATCTACTTCTTTCTTTATCCAAAAATATGTTTTAGAAGATGCACAACATCACTAATCAGGGAAATGCAACTCAAAATACAATGAGACAGCACTTCACAACTGTTAGAAAAGCTATTATCAAAAAGATAAGAAATAACAAGTGTTGGTGAGGATGTGCAGAAAAGGGAACACTTGTGCACAATGTAACCGGTGCAGCCACTATGGAAAGCAGTATGGAGGTTCCTCAAAAAAATTACAAACAGAACTACCATATGATCCCGCAATCTCATTCTTGGATATTTAACCAAAAACAAAAACAGTAACTTAAAAAGATACATGCATCCCCAGGTTCATTGCAGCACTATTTACAATAATCAAGAAACAGAAACAACCTAAGTGTCCACCAACAGGTGAAGGGACTAAGAAAATGTGGTATACCAGAAATTGACACAACATTGTAAACTGACTGTACCTCAATAAAAAAAAATAATAATGGTAAAAAAAAAAAGAGGAAAAAAGAAAATGTAGTATATGTATACAATGGAATATTACTCAGCCAAAAAAAGAATGTAATCTTGCTGTTTGCAACAACATGTTTGAACCTTGAGGGCATTATGCCAAGTGAAGTAAGTCAGACAGAGAAAGACAGATACAGTATGATCTCACTTACATGTGGAATCTAAAAACAAAACAAGGCAAAACAGAAAATAAGCTCATAGATTCAGAGAACAGACTGGTGGTTGCCAAACTTAGGGGGGAGCATGCTGGATGGATGGATGAAGGGGGTCAAAAGGTACAAACTTTCAGTTACAAAATAAATGAGTCCTGGGTATGTAATATACTACATGGTGACTGTAGTTAATACCATATTGCCTATTTGAAAGTTGCTAATAAAGTGGATCTTAAAAGTTCCCATCACAAGAAAAAAAATTCTCTACGTATGGTGACAGATGTTAACTAGAATTGTGATCATTTTGCAATACATACAAACATTGAATCATTGTGTTGTACACCTGAAACTAAAATGTTGTATGTCGATTAAATCTCAATAGAAGGAATTCTATTTTTGGAATCTCATATGGTGCTGGGCACTGTATTCCCTGTACTAGAACCACCATTTGATTACCTTTCTGTGCATATAAAATTTTCTTTTCCACAAGTTCCATATCTGCCATAATTTTCAAAGAAAACTGCTCTCTAATGTTGAAAGACGTCTACTTAACCTATAATCACCTTCTTGGAAAGAAGCCCCTACTTACCCTCCACCAAGAGGTCCACAGAGTTGGGTCTCAGTGGTCTATAAACTCAAATCCCTGGCTATGGCTGATTGGCCAAGAGTAGAGATTTGACCCAAGCTGAGCCAATCAGATTATCTCTCCTGGGAATTTGGAAAGGGGACCAAGTCTCTCCCTGGTGCACTGACCCGTGGGCATGTAAACTTCGGGGCTACCACGTGGGTGTGTGTGGTGATGTGCATGCTGAGGCAGACAGACCAACCCTGGGTGGGACATGGGCGTGTGGAGAAGGTGCAGATGCTTCGGCTGTACCCTTTGCTCAGGACTGCTGAATCCATGGTATAGAAACCTGCTTTGGGCTGGGGCTGGTCCTGGGGGGACCCCAATTGCTAAGTTTGGGTTGGCCCCAATGGTGCCCCACACGGCAGCTCAAGATTGTTTCATGCCCTCTCTTCCCAAGTTTACCCTCAGCGTCCCCCTAGTCCCTTCTACAAAAAAGTACGAAACAGCCACCCAACCAGCGTACCTCAGGTCTGCCGATGCTTCTGCGGACCCGAGCTCCAACCCCTTCCGGCTGCTCTCGGCTGAGCACTGAGAGGGTAACCCTCTTGAAGGATGCCATGTCAAAGGCTAAAAAGAGTGTTCTGAGGCTGAGCTGTAAAGGATGGAGAGCAAGAGGAGGGATAACAGAACAGAGAAGTCATACAGGAGGGACTAGCCAAGGACAATAAAATAAAGGATATTAAATTTACACCTGCCCAAAATATTAACAGCTACAATTTATTAACTGCTTACTCTGTACAAAACCTGAGCTAGGTGCTTTAAAACAACAATAATGATGGTGAACACGTATGAGTACTAACTAGGTTCCCAGCACCCTAATAGTTATTGACAGTTGTTAACTGGTGTAGTCCTATGGTCATCTTTTACAAGGTTAAGCAATAACAGCTCTGTAGGGCACTTACCAAAAACCTCTAATGAGCACTTTACCAGCTTTACCTCACTGAAATTTCTCAACCTACCTCCTACCCCACGCTGCCCCATGAGGTAGGTGCTACCAGGAGCTGAGAGATTTGTGTGGTGACACAGGGAACACGGAGAAACACCAAGAGGTCTGTGACTCTCACGTGAATGTTCCTGATCTTGGCATCGAAAGGGATCTTTGAGGGTCATCTCAAAGAACTATCCCTGAAGTTCAGGGACAACTAAGTGGCAAGAAATCTTCGTGCTTTCTCGTGAAGTCTTCTTCATGAGCACAGGAAACTCATGAAGGAGGTACCCTTGACAACACAATCTGTATTTTGGGGACTCATTGATCTCCTGAATTCAAAAGCGCTTCCTCTTTGTGGGTCTAAAGTCTACTCAACCGAATATCACAGAACAAATAGAATCAATTCCCTTTCCACTTTAAAAGCTTGCAGACAGTACCCCCAATCTGTAAAGCTCTTCTTCAAGCGATCTATAATCCATTCCTTCAAAGATGCCCACTCAAACCGAGATGCAAGAATAGATTCTGGAGCCCCACAGCCTGGGTCTGCATACCAGGTTCACCATGTACCAGCTGTGCGACCTGAGGCCAACTGCTAAGCCTTTCTGTTCCTCAGGTTCCCCACCTGTGAAACAGAAGTAATAAGACTGCCTACCTTAAAGGAGTGCAGTCAGTGCTCTAGGAATGGGAGCTGCTGCTATTTAGAGCAATCCACTCTGAAAAGCCCTCCAGTCAGTCAAGGCTTACTCTGAAATGCGCCCGCCCAGAGCCGGGCACTCAGTAAGTATTTATTGGGTGTTTAACTGTGGGACACAGAAATGAGCTCAATCCTCCAAGGCGTACAGAACGGTCATCACCTACCTATGAGCACCTAAAAAGTATTTTACTTCCCATGTGGACTATTTCTGGGTCTTTCCAGACTTCTACAATTAAATTCTGTGCACGTGAACAACTGATGAGGCACTTACCAGATCGCAGCGCTCTGCAGAAAGAAAGGCAGTCTGCCACTAGCACCAAATTGCAGAGGACTATTTAAGCACCTCTGGTCATCTCCCTGGGGACTCCCCTGAGCGTCTCAAGTGGGCCCGGAAGGACGGGGACCCGCCAGCCCTGGCCCCTCCCACCCCGCGGGCGCTCGCTCGCTCCTCACGCGCGTCGGGGCGGGGCGGGGCGCGGGGAGGGCGGGCTCGGCGGCGCCGCGCGCAGCTGCCTCACCGTGACTCAGCGCTTCGCCGGCGGTGGCCGCAGGGAAGCGGGAGGCGGGAGTCTGTGGGTCTCCGGGGCCGTGGGCCAGGGCGACACCCTTTGATTGACAGGCTGCCGCCGCCGCCGCCGCCGCCGCTCCGATCCTCTCGCTCCGCCCCACCCCCCAAGCCCTGCCGCTCCCTCGCCCCCGCCTGCTCCGCTGCCCTTCGGCCTGGGCGCCCCTCCTGCCCGGGAGAGATGCTCGCTGGGCCCTGGGAGGGGTGGATAGGCCCAGCAGGTGCTCTGTTCAGGGCGAAGGTCCCAACGCGACCTCCTGGGAAACCTGTCATTACCTGGAGTCCGCTCGTCACGCAGTCCGCGAAGCTTGGCTGCACGGGTTCGGATCCTGCCTCCACCACTTCTTAGCTGCATGACCTTGGGCAGGTGACTCAGCCTCTCTTTGCCTCCGGTTCCTCCGTTGTAAAATAGGGATGGTGATGATAACACAGTACAACTTGGGTTGTGATGAGACTTAAATGAGCTGGGCAGGTCCTAAGCACAAAACAATTTTTTTGTTACATAAAGCTGCCTCCTGTTCGCCCTGTACAAGGGGGAGGGGAATTGGAGACTTTTCCCAGGGATGTAAGGAGTTGTGGAAGCCGCTGCGGGTTTCTTTTCTTTAAACACTAGAAAGCTCACTGGGTTTTGGGAAAGGAAAGAAAGTGGCCACTGTAAAACAGGGATCTGTAGAGGGCCAAGTAGTAAGTATTTTCGACTATGCAGGCCGGGTGTCTTCCTGCAACAGTCTCCAAATAAAACGGAAGCACAGACTCTCTGGCACTTTGCAGTCCTTAGTAAGTGCTTCTGCATTCCCTACCAAGAAGTTCAATGTTTAGTCAGTTACCTGAAGCTGAAACTCAAGCTCTCTCCATCACTCTTCCACCTTGAAATCCTGTGCTTTCTGCTCCTGTTATCTCTTAAATATACTTGGTCCTTCCCATTTTGATGGCCACCATCCATCTTCTCTGATAGCCACGCCATCTTCCAAGTCACAGGAAAATGGAATTCTCAACCACCTAAAACTTTCATTGCCTGCAAGAGAAAGTCCTGTGTTACCCTTAACACAGCCTCACCCTTAGCATGCCAACACTTGGTGAAGGACAAGTGTAAACACACACACACACACACACACACACACATGAGCACCCCCTCTTTCCATTATTCTGAACTTTTTTAGGTCTCGAATGGGCATTCTCTCTCTTATTGGCTTGCTATGCCCTCTGCTTGGAACTTTTTCTCCTTAATCTGCCTTATCCCCAGTCATCTCCCAGCTCTCAGTTTCCCCATCCCTCCCTCTAAGGAAACCTTGCCTGTCTGTCCTCTCAAGTCTGGGTGAGGCGTTTGACGTGGCAATCATCACAACTACACGTTGTGGACCAAAGTCACTGTTCATCCTCCGTTGGAAGATTCTCTTTTCCTATGATGGCTCCAACAGTATCTCCCATCGCACACGTCTTCTTCTGCATTGTGACCTTGACACTTAGCCCATCACAAGTGGAGTTTACTTCTCTTCCTCTTAAGTCTAGGCAGGGCTTGTGGCTGCTTTGACCGATGGAATAGAGTGGAAGGGACACTGCCAGTTCTCAGTGTGGCTCTGAAATGACCTGGCAGCTTCTGCTTCCTGGAAGAAGAGAGATGACTATGAGACCACCATTCTGGGAGAAGTCCCCGCCATGTGGAGAAGCGGTCCTGGAAGGAGAAACGCCATGTGAGGAAGGAGTCAGAGGCCAAGGACACTGCAGTGCGGGACATATAGACAAATAAGCCATCTGGGAAGGGGCCCCACAGCCCCAGCTGCCCCAGCTGATGCCACATGGATGAGATATGAGCACTCAACTGCATCCTTCTCAACTTTGAGGCCCGAAGGCCTGTGAGGAAATAAATATGGTTGTTTTAAGCCACTCAGTTTCCAGGTCATTCATTTCATGATAAATAACGAGAAATGTGCTTTTATGTGAGAAAAGAGATGAGGTCTGTCTTCAAAGCTCTCTAGGTAAGGAAAAATTCTTACAAATATTTACCCTTTCAGAAAGTGGCTATGTCCAATCAGCCATCCAGTAAGATAAAAAATTATTAAACTAGACTTAAGACATGAAATGTTGCGTCCCACTGGCCACAGCAGTAATCTCTGAGCACAGGTGTCCTGCCAGTTTCCTCCATTACACGGAGCATTTAGAAGGACAGCTTCCTAATACAACAGGAGAGAATGGCTTCACTGTACTTTTTTACCCGTTTTGATGCTGGATTTGCCATAGTCTTGAGGATGCTTTCAGTGTATCACCTTTTCAAAGCTTCCTCTGGGGCTCAGAATCCCTTCCGCCTCTGAAACCAAAACAGGCGTGAGAGCTTCCTTCCTTTCTTGTCTTTGAGAAGCCGGTCACCGGGAGAAGCCAAGTCCAAGGGTGTGCATTTTCAGAGCAAGGCAGGTAATTCTATTTGTAGGCCACTGCAGAGGGAAAAAAACAGAGCAGTCCTAAAAAGCTAGAAGACTTAAAATGAGGAAAAACAAACATGGGGGGGGCAAACTTTTACAAATGGAATATGCAGCATGTAACATTTCGCCATTAACAGGGCCCACTTTTGAGATGAGAAATGTGACTCTGTGGATAAAGACGATGGGGAATGGAATACTACTTAGCCACAAAAAAGAATGAAATAATGCCATTGGCAGCAACATGGATGGACCTAGAGATTATCATACTAAGTGAAGTAAGCCAGACAGAGAAAGACAAATACCATATATCACTTATATGTGGAATCTTAAAAAATGACAGAAATAAACTTATCTACAAAGTCAGAAATAGACTCAGACATAGAAAACAAACTTATGGTTACCAAAGGGGAAGAGAGGGTTGAGGAGGAATAAATTGGCAGTTTGGGATTTGCAGATACAAACTACTATGTATAAAAGAGATAAACAATAAGGTTCTACTGTACAGCACAGGAAACTATATTCAATACCTTGTAATAACCTATAATGGAAAAGAATATGAAAAGGAACATGTGTGTGTGTATATATATATATATATATATACACACACACACACATATATATATATAAATGTATATAACTGACCACTTTGCTGTATACCAGAAATGAACACAACATTGTAAATTAACTATACTTCAATTTAAAAAAAAGAAATATGACTCTGTACATGGAACTTTGAGCACTTTTCGCACTGTCATTTGCCATCCAGTTGGAGATGTTGAACAGGCAGCTGGATACATGAGTGTGTAGATACACCATCCATTGCCTCGGAAATCCCAGGAAACATAAAGAAAGCTCTATGTCCATATGACAGTGAAGAAAGCCTTCTCTAAAAAATTCCAAATACCACCATTATCATCTTTAAAGACACTCACTTTATCAACATGTTTTGTGACCTTTTTTCCTTTTTAACTCAAAAATTTTATTTTCTTCTTCTGTATGACTTTCTTCTTGAAAATACATTTTATAGAAATACATGTGTCTAAATGTGTCTTATATATATCACCATTTGCAATTTTTTTTTTCTCTTTTAAGCACTCAAAAAATCTTTCCTGCAGATTGGTCAGGTTTTGGTATTTTGCTTCCCAGGGCGCTTGCTATACCTGCTGTTCATTGAATGAAAAATATCTCTCGAATATTCTATATTAGGGATTCAGACTTTCTGAACCCAGCAAATTAACTGGCCCCAAGTCAGGGACAGATTATTTTGTAAACATTAGTTTATGAAGGGCATTAATGTGCTTGTGGTAAAAGACATCCAAAAATATCCAGAAAAGATGTGTATACGTGACTCGCATTTCCACCCCTGCGAGAAGAATCTGACCAGACGTGGTCTGGTCCATCGGCCAGGGTTCTGACCCTGAAGCTACATGTGATCAACCATTGCAGGAAAATCATAACTATTTTCCTCTTTCCCGTGGGTTTTTGGCAGCGTGCCAGAAAAGAACAGCTTATGACCCTCTCCCTTGAGCAACAGAACTTTCCTAGAATTTATCACAAGCAAAACATTCTCAGCCCTGAAAGGCTGATTCATCTCTGAACTGGGGAAATGGAGACATTTAGGTGAATGAGTCCCCTGATACTTACCTCAGTTACGCTGATAACCTTTCTCGGTTTTCAGCTTTTGTAAGGCTGGGTCTTTTGGACAAATGAAGGCTGCTTTCAAGATCACGGTGTTGGAATGAAAATAAAAGGCTAATTTGAATTAACCTTCAGTTAATGTTATGTACTCTGAGGTGTTTACGGATGGAGTACACTGACGTCTGTGACTTACTTTGAAGGCACCAAAAAATAACAGAAATAGTAACAGTACTAATACCAATAAGGTGGCTTGATGCATGGATTGAGGGCAGATAAACAGATAAATGACAAAGCAAATAAAGCAAAATGTAACTGTAGAAGCTAGTGGTGTAGGGTGCTCACCATACATTTTTTAAAAACTTTTCTATATTTTGAAATTATTCATGATAAAATGAGGGGGGAATAATTTGAATGGAAGTGGGAATCGTGGCTGGGGGGTTCCATAAAAGCCCCCCTTTGCCTACTTTCTTTGCTTCCAACTCTAGCACCTTGTACACAATACAATTCCATGCATATCTGTTGAATTGAGCTTTTGAGCTAAATTCCAAGCCACTAGGTCACTTCCACAGCTGGCAGGATTCTTCCTGACCGTGAGAGTTGGCAGTTTTTTTCTGTGAAGGCCAGATTGTAAATATTGGAGACTTCGCGGACATATGGGCTCTGTTGAAACTACTCAACTCTGCCGTTGAAGAAAGCAAGCAGCCTCACCCAACATCTGAACACAGGACTGTGGCTGTGTTCCAAGACATTTGATTTACAAAAGCAGGTGGTAGTCATAGTTTGCCAACCCTATCTCGACCACAAATCCTTACTTTCCACTAAAAAGTAGGAGTAAAATTGAGAAAATGCCAACAGTCTAGGTAAAGATTTCATAAGTGTCAAGAAAGGTTGTAACAAAACAACACAACAAATCTTTTTGGGTCCACCTCCAACCCTTCACTCACCCATCCCCTTTCATGAGGAAAAAGGCTGTTTGTTCCACCATCGAACCTGAGCTTTAATATGCAAGCATTGTTAGAAGAGGTAATGCATTCATCTTTGATTCCAGTAAGTATAAACTAGTCATATGAGAATCCAACCTCCAAGTAGATTATTTTAGCACCAGGAGGAATATGTGCAGGAGGTGATGAAGTGACACCCCCAGTGATGAGATTGCCCTGGAAAAAGCTCAGGCTGCAGAAGAGAGAAGCTATCGGAGCCCTTGTGGGCTTAATCTCCAGGAAGGAGAGACAGACACTATAAATAAATCAATTATGTAGTTGATTTTAAGGTGTTAGGTGCTATGAAAAAAAGAAAAAAATGACACAGAGTAAGGGAGACTGGGAGTGCTGGGTGGAGTGAGATATAGTATTAAACAAGGTGGTCCAGGTATGGCTCATTAGGAAGAGGCCATCTGAAGCAGAGCCTGGAGATGATGAAATAAACCAGGCAGATATCTGTGATGGTTTGCCAAGCAGAGGAAACCGCCAATGCAAAGGCCCTGGGGCAGGTGGTGCTCAGAATATTGTAGGTGTGACAATGTGAAGTAGAAGAATCATAAAAATGATGTTAGAGATAGTACTAGGGGACCAGAAAAGGGGGGACCATTGGAGAATCCAGATGGGAGGAGTGGCAGGTTTGACTTAAAATTTAAAAGCATCATTCTGGCTAGCCAGTGGAGAACAGACTCAGGCAAGAATGGAAACAGGGAGAGCCAGCAGGAGAATGCCATATGCCAGGTGAGGGATGGTGGCAACTTAGACCAGTCAGTAGCAGTAGAGGTGGTAAAAAGTGGCCAAATTTGGGATATATTTTTAAGAGATAGTGAAGGATCAGACGTTGGGTGTGAAGGAAGGGTAAAGGTCAAGGGTGATTCCGAGTTCTTTGGCCTGAGCAACTAGAAGCATAGGGTAGCTCTTAGCTGAGAAGGAAAGACTGTAGGAGAAGCTAGTTTGAAGGATGAGTTGGAAGGTCAGCTTTGGACATGTTAAATTTGACATGGTTATTAGGCATTCCAAGTATAGACAAAGTGATAGTCCAATACAAGTCTGGAATTCAGGGGAGAGGACCTGGCTGAAATTTGGAATCGAAAGCATATAGATGGTATTTAAAGCCATGATCAAATGAATTTTTTTTAAGTGAGAGAAAAACATAGGTCAGGCAGAAGCGCGAGCGTGCGCCCGTGCACACACACAAACGCACACACGATGGATCCTCTTGGGTCTTTTCTTATTCTAAAAATGTAAGCACTACTACTCCCAACTCAACAAGCTTGTTTACATCCTGAAGTCAGATCGCCCCACGCCGCAGCCCTACACCAGCTTGTTGCCTGCTAAAGGCCTGCATGGACAAGCTTAGAGAAAATTCCTAAGGGTCTCCCTGGGTAGAGGTGATAACGCAGACTATAATTCGAGCAAATTAAATCAAGTAATAGAAACAGCAGGTTGCCACAACAAGTGAGAATTAGACTAAAGACATGGAAAATACAGAGCCAAAAAAGGCCTGGGAGAAGTGGCAGAGGAAGTGAATGAATAGAATAAGTAAATAAATCTAGGACATTCTGACTCAGAGGAAACCACTCCTCCCAGCTGCCCTTGAGGGTTTCAAGCCCCAAGAAGGGATGAGGATCCCAAGAGATTGTGCCCAGGTGTTTCCAGGGTTCTGCCACTTCCTCCTCCCCTCCCCTAAATTGACTTTTTATTCTAGAATTGACCTTCAGCCATGCTACCATGTTTAAACAGTGGAGTAAAAACAAATCGCCATGTGGGAAAGGAAGTTAATTAGCAGAGTGTAGAATTAATTTATTTGGCCAGATTGCTGTGCCACTGTTACTCGCCTTCACCCTCAATTTCCCAAATGACTGCCTACTTGATTCCTAGAGGATGGAGAGCTATTCGGAATCCATCAGGGACTTACTTGCTGTCAGGATGTAATTTCCCCTCTTTGGAATTGTTCTGAAGGACTCTCTGCCATTCCTCAAACTCCAGTTTCAAATAGAAGTATTTATTTTTCACACACTCTACTGTAATTAGACCTTTACTTGTGGTTCTTCCTCCACTAGACACAAGCCCCCTGAAGATGTGGGCTGCCTCTGTTGTGTTTCCTTCCTACTGTGTCTCTAGCCCCTAACAGAACACTTGGCACATGGTAGGTTCTCAATAAGACTTGACTGGCGGAATAAATGAATGAATGAGTAGAAATGATGCTAATCCTGTGTCCACTCAAGAGGCTACCTCTTTGAAAGTCAGTAGCTTCATCTTCCTCTGCCCACCCAGGATTTCATCACACCATAGATATTTTAAAAGTTGCCAACAACAATAGGCACATGAAAAAATGCTCAATACAGCTAATTATCAGAGAAATGCAAATCAAACTACAATGACATTATCACCTCACACCGGTCAGAATGGCCATCATTAAAAACTCCACAAACAATAAACGCTGGAGAGGGTGTGGAGAAAAGGGAACCCTCTTACACTGCTGGTATTAATGTAGTTCGGTGCAGCCATTACAGAAAATAGTATGAAGATTCCTCAAAAAACTGAAAATAGACTTACCATGTGATCCAGCAATCCCACTGCTGGGCATATATCCAGAGGGAACTCTAATTCAAAAAGATACATGCACCCCAATGTTCACAGCAGCACTATTTACAATAGCCAAGACATAGAAACAACCTAATTGTCCATCAACAGATGACTGGATAAAGCAGTGGTAATATTTACACAATGGAATACTACTCAGCCATAAAAAAGAATAAAATAATGCCATTTACAGCAATGTGGATGGACCTGGAGATCATCATTCTAAGTGAAGAAAGCCAGAAAAAGAAAGACAAATACAGTATTATATTACTCATATGTGGAATCTAAAAAAGAATAAAAAGAAGAAGAAGACACAAATGAACTTATCTACAAAACAGAAATAGACTCACAGACATAGAAAACAAACTTATGGTTACCAGGGAGAAAGGGGGTGGGAAGAGATAAATTGAGAGTTTGAGACTTGCAAGTACTAACTACTATATATAAAAACAAATAAACAACAAGTTTCTTCTGTATAACACAGGGAACTATATTCAATATCTTATAGTAACCTATAATGAAAAAGAATATGAAAACGAATATATATGTATATGTATGACTGAAACATTATGCTGTACACCAGAAATTGACACATTGTAAACTGATCACATTTCATAAAGAAGTAGCCAACACTTTATAAGCTAATACAGTGTGTCAACGCATGCCAAAAGAATGATTAATTTTCTCAGCTGTCCATAGCTTAGCCTAAAATAAGTCATTAGATTTATTACATATTACATACAACCAGTGTGCACCAGAGAAGATGGTGTAAATGAGAAGAATGAGTAAAGCCAAAAGTTGTGATGTTGTGACTCACAGACAAACTTATTGTTACCAAAGGGGAAAGGGGGAGGAGGGATAAATTAGGAGTTTGGAATTAACAGACACACACTACTATATGTAAAAGAGATAAACAAGAAGGACGTCCTGTACAGCACAGGGAAGTCTATTCAATATCTTGTAATTATCTATAATGGAAAAAAAATCTGAAAAAGAATATATATACATATGCATATATATATATGTGAATCACTTTGCTGTACACCTGAAACTAACACATTGTACATCAACTATACTTCAATTAAAAATTTTTTAAATAAAATAAAAAGTTGCAATGTTATCATAAATCATTATAGTGATAATCATAAATCAGTCAAGTGATAATCACGTTCTTTTATTGCAATCTTGGTGCATGGTCCACTAACCAAACCAATCTCTTTTCCATTTCTGGATTTCTTAATAACTGAAGCTATGGAAACATGCTCCTTTTTCATCATATGAACTGTCCTTCTCTCTCATATATTCTCTGGCCTCCCTTTGTCTAGTGGTGAGTTGAAGTTTTCATTGCTTATTCTCCGCGCCCTTTGGCGTTACCTCATGGTTTCCTGACTCGTGTGAGAGAAGTCAGCGTCATAAGCAGGGTTTGGCCGAGATATTTTCTTGTCCTTTCCAGTGTAAAGCTCTCTAAACAAAGACAGGTTATCACATGTACCCGAGAGCTGCCTGGGAAAAGCAGGAGATGGAGTTATCAAAGTTGGAACCTTTATGAAATATGCTTTTGTCTCCGTTTTTGTTGCGCTCAATCAGGACAACAAGTATTGGCTAAGTGTTGAGCGCGGTTTCCTGTGGGATTGTGTAAGGCCTTGCAGGACAATAAACGTTTGGGGGGCACTGAGTAATGTAGCCATTTCTGACCCAGCAGCTGGGAAAATGTGAGACAATTTGTTGCTGCTGGAAGGAGGACGGCTGGGGCCGAGTTCCTGCAAGAGGCATCTCAACCTCACCGCGGTGGACGGCCAGCGGAACCGGCCAAAATGGTGCGTGTAAGTGGCAGGTGGCTGCGCAGTGTCATGTCCCACAGGAAAACGGGTTCGGATCTGGATGTTGTAGAGCCTGGAGTCACCAAATGGGGAGGGGGGCACTTTAAGAAAAAGACTGCAAAATTATGAATGTGAAACTGCTGGGGCTCCTCGGGGGACTCTGGGTGGGGCCACGTCATCTGGGGGCCTGCTATCGTTCACTGTAAATTCCCGTTCAGGGAAGCTGCCAGGTTGTATATACACCACCATCAGCTTGATCTAGCTTTTTGTCCTTTCCTCTTCTGAGTTTCTCCATTCTGTTCTTTAGGCCTTCCATGACTTTTCATACTGGCTTCCTAACTGCTTCTGAAAAGACAAAGAAATGTTAGTCATACCTTCTTTTGTTTATGTGAATTTTATGAGGTTATTTTAGCTACGAATATTTGCTCTTAGCTTCCTGAAGTCTCCCTAAATCAGGGGCTTAGGGGTATTTTCGATGGAGATAGAAAGATGGGAGGGGGTGAACCTTACAGTGGCAACCACACCCATATCATTTTAAAAGTTCGTGTGGACCGTGATGGTTATATTGGGTTTAAAAAGTAATACAACTAGAACGTGGTCTAGGTCCATGCTGTTCAAACTCTCATGTGCACATAAATCACCCAGGGATCTCACTAAAAGGCATATTCCAATGTGCTAGGTCTAGGGTGGAAACTGAGAGTCTGCATTTCTAAGCAGCTCCCAGGGGATGCTGATACTGCCTGTCCATGGACTATACTTTGAGTAACATCCATGTATTGATTTGTTAGAAACCCGCTGGCACAAATACACAGTCAGCCGGATACTAAGGTAACCAGTCCCAGGATTGAGAGCTTGTAACAGACCTAGAGAGCAGGTGCTTGTTGACTAGAGAAGGTGTGGGGCGGCTTCCGCCTCCCATTACCTCCTCTCCCCAGGAGCTGGGGGAAGGGGCTGAGGACTGAAATTTTTTATTGAGGGGCATCTTGCTGGCTTCTGTTTTTTAACTTTGCTATGGTCTTTTAAAAAACATTGCCTATGGAGTGACGAGGGGAAGGAGGACAGGTTTCTGGAACATCTACTAGGGTGCTAGGCATCGTACCACCATTTTCTCCTCATAACCTTTTGAGGTGGTTACTGTTTTACCCCCTTTACAGATGGGGAAGCTGTTTCACAGGGTTAAGTAACATGCTGCAGTGCATAGAGACAGAGCATGGATTTGAGCCCACCATTGGTGCTTTTGTCCACACCAACCTGTACCATCTTAGCAGTGTTATGTGTTAAAGTAACTCAGCATGAGGTGTTAGGATGCGGATTGATTACTTTTGGCTTTTCTCCTAAGGAAAGTGCCCTGGGCAGAGGGGAGGGGGCAGAGGGAAAGAGGTCGCTGAAAAGAAGGAAGGGCTTCGCAAAGCTCTATGAGGCACCGAAGATGAATTTCACAACTAAAGCAAATTTTAGCTCCAACAGGAATGGCACTGGCATTCTCGCTTTCTTTGTGCCAAAATGGCTCCTAAAGTATCTGGTTTTCATAAATTCCGTTTGGAGGAACCATGGTATGGTGTTTCAAAATGCTGAATTCAAGGGTCAGTGTTAAAGGATTTCTGTCCACATTATGTCAAGACCAACTCTAACTTTCTTTCTCCTGCAGAATGCCCTGTGAAATGGGGATTTGTCTGATTCTGTGGAGTATTTGGTATTTGTCTTTGGCTAGCCTCTTAAGAGTTTCATTTTTGAACCACCTTGACTGATTCTGAGTTAAATTTTTGGTTCCTGTTTAACTCACCATCATATTTTGTTCACGTATTTAGCAGGAAGATAAGCAGGCCTGGCCTTGGGCAAATATTTGAAGATTAAGTTGGTCACAGGTTCACCATTTGGCTTTTGGAGCCCCCATCCCAGTCCGCAGTGGGGGCGTCTTCCCTTTCCTTCCAGCCCTCGCCCCTCCACTACCCTCCCCCTTCCCCTGCCAGCCCAAAACATGTATTTTTTTTTAATATTTTGATACCTCTCAAAGTGTTTAGGTAAATGACATGTAAAGTAAGGGAGGATCACTAAATCAAATAAAGGGGTAAGGAATTGCTACTCCCATCTCTCAATTCTAAAAAATAAAGCTTTAAAGGCACCATACTGAGCCAGTCAGTAAATATGCATTTTGGTTGCAGGAACCATCCAATGGCCCCCTTTCACTATACAATCCTTTCTTCCTTCCTTTCCTGCCTCTTGCTCCCCTTCTGCATCACTTGGAATTTATTCCAACTTCGGAGGTTGTATGTTCTTACCTATATTCAAAATGTAGGCTAGAGTTTTGCTATTCAACACTGCGCAGGAGGTTCCTGCTGAAAGATTATTTACAGGTCATATCTTTCTGGTATTTCTAATAAAGCCTTTGGTCCCTTACGTGGGTCTGATAAGACTCAAATTTATGCCTCCTTCTACCAGACAGCATGCTTTAGCAAGGCTATCAGACATTTAGCTGAACACATAGATCTCACTTGGTGTATTTATGGCCATGACAGTGTGGGCAGTGCCCCAAGCAGGACACCAGTAATCTGGCTCCCTGGGCTGTGTCTGCCAGGTCACTGCTTGGTGACTCTGGCTAAGTCACCTAGGTTGCTGGGACTCAGTATTGCGACTCTAAAATGACTTGTAGGTTTCCTACCAGCTTTGATACCCTGCGGCTGCCTTCCTACATTTAGATTAGGGCCTTCTCTGATTAGAAGGGCTACACCGCTGGCATGTCCTTTCCTAGTACCAGTAATGTGATCAAGAATATGGGCTGTGGAGTTAGACAGCCTGGATTCAAACCCCAGCTCCACCACACTAGCAGTGTGGCCTGGGTGATTTACTTATCTACAGCAGTGGCATCAGCTATAAGCCAGGAATGATGCTGCAACCTACCCCATGGGGGGCTTTGCTATAACTTACCCCATAGGATGGGGCTGTTCATGGCTTACCCGATAGGGTAATTGTGAGCAGTAAACAAATGCATATTTTTAAGGTGCTTTAAAGAGCACCTGGCACTGGGTGAGCCGTCCTTAAACATTAGCTAGGACCATTATCACCACAGTCACTCATATCTTCCAAGGGCCAATTTTAAATCCCTTCCTTCCATAACATCTTTCTCAATTATCTTAAGAAAAACATAACTTTTCCTTCCTCAGGCCTTTCATAGCAAACAGAATGGACTTCTCTCTAGCACTTGAGTTGTTTCCACTTTTTTCTTTTTTAATCATAAAAAAAAATTACGGGTACCCATAGTATGCCCAGTATTTTTCACAAAAGATTTCTCATTTAAGTCACATCACATGAAAGAGCTGCTGCTCACCTCATTTTACAGATGAGAAAAGTCAAGTTTACAGCAGGGAAGGGGCTTGGTTGGGGTGACACAGCTGACAAGTGACGGACCTGCAACCTTCTCCAAGGCTTCTGAGTCCACCGCCCCACAGCAACCTTGCATATTAATTAGTCATGAAATCTACCTCTCAAACCCATTAGGTGTCACTCAGGGCACACTGTAGGCTCAAAATCAAGTGTGCTGAATAGATCTGCAGATTTGTACTCCTTATTGTCATGATATCATTTCCTTATAACTACTAAATAACCATAGTGATTCCAAGTCTTGTTAATTCCGCAAGCACAGTTCATATATGTTATAGATGACATCATGGCTACTGACCTCCTTATAGAAAATACTATATTGGTTTCTGCCAGGTTTTTGTTTTTGCCTCCCTCGCACTTTAATGTCCTTCTAGTTTCATGTGCTTATGGAAATAGGCAGCCTGGGCTATTTGGTAAGCAAATGGATGTGTCTATTCTGTGTAGGTGGTGATATATGAGTGTCCAACCAAATCCCATCAGCTTCTCTATGGAAATAGATTTCTGGTCTCTAGAGTTAGGATCTAATTTTATTTTGTTTAGTTTTTTTTAAAATCTCCCCAACTGAATTTCCCCTTAAATACGGGCAGACAGAGCCAAGTGGCTTGTCTTTGGACAGGCAAGTGGGACCACAGTCCTGCTGACTTATTGTCCTAATACAAGAGAGGAGAATGTTGCATTTCTAAAAATTAGTCCTCACCAATAATCACCTCCTATACACCAAGGGGGACCACAGAAATGCTTTCAGTTCAGAATTGAGGCTAATCTAGGAGAAGAGAGAAGTACACAGAAGGGACAGAAGCAAACAGAAGCAGAAAGGCAGGTCGAAATTTGAGCAGGAACCAGGTATTGTCTTAGAAGAAACTGATCTGGAGATGACAAAAGCGTGAGTTGTCAAAACGGGGATCTTTAAGTTCCTTAGGGTGCTCCAGAGCCCAGATTAGGGAATGGAACTTTGAAGAACTTCAAAGACAGGTGACCCCAGGTGTTTGTTACATGAGAACAACCGATTCCCAACACATATGCACAGCACGTGAACTCTTTTGTGTGTGTGAAAATAAACAGTTGCACGTGTAATTTGAAAAAAATCTAGAGGTATGTTCACCAAAATGTTAACAGTTTTTTTCTTTCACTTGTCTGTAGTTCTTGGTTTTGGTGAATAAACATATATCACATACGATTTTTAAAAGGAATCATATGATATCACTTATATGTGGAATCTAAAAAATGACGCAAATGAACTTATTTACAAAATAGAAACAGACTCACAGATAGAAAACAAACTTAGGGTTACCAAAGTTGGGAAGAGGTGGGAAGGGAGGGATAGACTATGAGTTTGGGATTTGCAGATACTAACTACTATATATAAAGTAGATAAACAACAAGATCCTACTGTGTAACTCAGGGAACTATATTCAATAGCCTGTAATAACCTATGATGAAAAATATGAAAAATAATATATATGTATAAGTGAATCACTATGCTGTACACCAGAAACTAACACAGCATTGTAAGTCAACTATACTTCAATTAAAAAAAAATGAAAGCCAAAAAATTCACAAAAGGCAGGATTTGGAATTAACAATTTTGTTGAAATTTGACAAGTTATAGTTCATCAGATGCAGCAACGTGTATAAACTCTTGGAGATTGATTAGAAAATGTGCTTGAGGACTTGGCACCTTCCTTTCTAGTCAATGTCCTTTTTCCCTTCAATATACAGAAGCGACTTTGTGAATTTCATTTGTCATTGATTTCTGTGGCTCATCATATTAATTTTTTAGACAAAAACTTTTAGATAAAATTAATTTTTAATTTTCCCCAAGAAATCACCTTTCATGTGATGAATGTGAAAGTTCTATAAACAGAAAAGCATGCATTTTATCGTGCACTGCCTTGGACACTGGGATTTGTATTTTTAAAACAGTGCTCTTAATGTTACAAACTGATTAAACATCTGAAAAAATTTGGAAAGTAAATTTTCTATTCAATTAAACCAGACCTATTTAACTACCACTCTGCTTTGAGGAGTACATTGTTAGTTGTGGATATAAAAGACATTTGACAAGAGTTTTCATAGTGTTCTATTTTTGCTTTGTTAGTAAATTTTTTTAATGTAGACATTTAAAAGGCAAAAGTTCCCTACACCTTTGCCTAGTGTGATATGGCTCCCCTAAAGGGGACTTTAACTCCCACAAAGTAGACCCTCCATAGTTTTGAGACATCCTCATGCTCCCTGCCTTCCCAGGTCCTGCTGGGTTTACTATACACCCTAATCTCCGCCTCATCTTTGAGTCCAGGGCAAAGAAAACAGAGAAGAGCACTCATTGTGCTCAAAAAACAACAAACAAACAAACAAACAAAAACCTCATCTACTTTCACAAAAGAATTATGCCTTTTTCCCCAGATAAAACACCATTTGAAGTAAAAAGTGGCCGAGACTTTATATTATATTTGATGAATAAGATTTTTACCACTTCTCCCTAGGAGATAAACAATGTCCTTGGAGAACATTTGAGAGATGAATAGTTTCCTGAGCTATGAAAATAAATAATAAAAGCTGATTTTCTTGATTCCCATTTTGAGGGTGTTATATTCTGTGGCAGGAGGGAAGCTGGTGGACCTGCCCATGGTTTATTTAATACCAAGTTGTGTTTCTGAGTCTCCCTTTCTTCCGCTCCCCTATCATGGTAGGCCCATCCTACACCTGGGCCACTGAGAAGTGAGTTAGTGATTGAACATGTTCAATTGACATCAGCTTCCATCCACACAGAGCAATGCTTATGTGTCTGCTTCCTGATCAAGTGATACACAGAATGCAAATATCTTCTTTTTAATGCACAGCCCTGGCATAGTAAGAGGGAATATGAGTGATGGTGCCTCAGAGCAGTGACTTTTTGCCTAGAGCTTGAGAGTTAAAGACCTACAAGCACACTTCAGCTCTATTGAATTTAAGGTGAGTAAAATTAATTACCTTCAGATTATCAATAAACAAAGGAAGATGGTAATTATTGGGCATCTGACTGCTAACAACCAAGTGATTTCACAAAGCAAAGAACGACATAAGGAAGTTTATCTCTTGGGGCCTATCGCTTAACATTACTTTTCATTACCAGACCCGGTATCAGAGGGTTGAAGCAAGAGTCTTAGTAGAACTAGAAAATGAAAGCATTTATTTTCCAGAAATAGCTTAACTTTTTTTAAATTGAAGCATAGTTGATTTACAATGTTGTGTTAGTTTCTGCTGTACAGCAAAGTGATTCAGTTATATATATATATATATTCTTTTTCATTATAGGTTACTGCAAGATATTGAATGTAGTTCCCTGTTCTATACAGTAGGACCTTGTTGTTTATCTCTTGTATACATATTAGTGTGTATCTGCTAATCCCGAACTCCTAATTTATCCCCCCCCCCTTCCCCTTACAGCTTAACTTTTAATGTTTTATGAGGTTTTGGAAGAAAAAGACAGAGTATTTTTTGTTTATGAAGTACCAATTCTTCCAGTTCTTTTAAATCTCTTTTGATAGGTTTTGAAAATGTTTTCTTCTCAGAAATATTGAAAATTATACCCATGTCCTTTATGTTAAAGATTGGGTCATGCTCAGGGTTGGGGGGGGGCGGTCATTCACTACAATATCAGAGTCTCACAGTGGTTTGGATAGTTTGGTCCAGCAATTGGCCACATTAATGGAGAGAAATTTCAGTTGATCAGTTACTTCAGACATGGGAAACTGGAGTTGAAATTTTTAAGTTTGATGATATTTAACTCAATTCAACAAATGTCCATAGAATGCTTAAGGCATAAGGAGAATTTTGATATGGTGGTCTGAAGGTAATGTGAAGACGGTGAATTTATGATCCAAAGTGGGAGATGAGTACAATGCATAAAATACTACAAAAATCAACATATTTCTACGTGTGAAAGCCAAGGCAGTGAGGGGAAAAAGTGCAGGTATGTGTGTATTTAAGAGCCTGCTTCATTAAATTTTCCTCTATGTTGCTAAATCTAATTTTCAAAAATTATATCTATTATCCCTGAATGAAATAATTGAATAAAAATGATGAAAACCAGTGGGGAGGTTTAGTTCAGTGTTAGAATGCATACTTAGCATGCACGAGGTCCTAGGTTCAATCCCCAGTACCTTTGTTAAAAAAAAAAAAAAAAAGATGATGAAAGCTAAAAGAGAAACTAGCTAGATGCTGCAAACATTCATTTTCATTATTTGATTTTGTTTAGGACGACAATATGGACACAAAATCCATTCTAGAAGAACTTCTTCTCAAAAGGTCACAGCAAAAGAAGAAAATGTCGCCCAGTAATTACAAAGAGCGCCTTTTTGTTTTGACCAAAACAAACCTCTCCTACTATGAATATGACAAAATGGTGAGACCTTATTTATTCCATTGTTTTTTTATACTACTTGCTTTTTGTAAGTCTCTACAAAGTGCTTAATATAATGAAACATCAGGTTTCTTAGTTTGCACAGTAAAGATCAACTTGCACTCACTTATCACATTGTTAACCAAGTTATAATTAACTCAAGATAAAGGATTTTAAAGCATTGGTGAACTTTACTAAGGCGAGTTTTAACTTTAAAACACTGGTTCTCAACTGAGGGTGATTTTGCCCCTCAAAGGACATTTGACAATGGCTGGGGACACTTTTGGTTGTCATCAGTGGGGGAAGAGGACACTTTGCTCCTGGCATCTAGTGGGTGGAGGCCAGGGAGGCTGAACATCCTACAGTACCCAGGACAGTGCCCACCACAAAGAATGATCTAGCCCCAAATAGTCCTGAAGATGAGAAGCCCTGCCTTAACAAATGCTGGACATAAGACTCCTTCTATACAGATCAGAATTCTATCACAGTAGAAATACTGAAATACTGTCATAAAATTGAAATTAAATGAAGATGCTTTGTGGAGTTAAACGTTAATTTTCCTGAATAGATTAATCGATGGCAGGTGATTTAAAATGGGTTTCAAGATTATCAAATAAAATTACTGTGCTGCTTAAAGATTTGCTTTTGGAGGAGTTTAAGTTTGTGTCCACACTTCAAAAACATATTCGGTCATCACTGGATTTTGACTAGTATGGAATAATTGGAGTGAGTCTCACATGCCCATCCCATCTTCCAATCTCCTTCCTAAGCACAACTTTAATGTTATGCTTTTCCTTATGCACCACTGTATATCATGTGAGGCATCTTATATATATATATTTTTTAATTCAGAAAAGAGGCAGCAGAAAAGGATCAATTGAGATAAAGAAAATCAGATGTGTGGAGAAAGTAAGTCTTGAGGAGCAGACCCCTGTGGAGAGACAGTACCCATTTCAGGTAAGTGGCGGGACAACAGTTCATTAGATGGATGGCTCTTCTTTTGATATTTTCTATTATGAACTCAGTATTTTGGCGATAAATAAAGATGTTACAAAATTATTAAGACAATGGCAAGTGCTTATATTTGTGTAACCACAGACAACATTCTCAACCAGTCTCTGAGTTTGGAGCATCCCCAGATGGGAGTTGGGCCATTTGCTAAAATTCTATCCACCATTCTGCTTTCCCTAGAGGGAGAGAAAGAAAGATGAGTGGGTAAGTCTCAGTGGCCTGACTTGCCTTGGGGTCTGAAGATCTCTTTCATCAAACACCGCAGAGCATTTCCAATCTGCCACAGGTTACTGAGCACACTGTAAGGAATAAAATGCCATCCCAGTCCCCAAGGCATTTACAGATCATTATAATGCAGTGAGGGTGGGTGTTAAGATGAAGGTGGCAGAGTAGCCATGGTGACCCAGAAGGCAAGAGCTTCACTTCTCACTCCAGGAGGTCAGGGAGATTTCCTGTTGGAGGTGACACTCAGGTTAGGAAGGACAAGTAGGGGTGAGCCCAGCAAAAACAGAAAAGGCAGCAAAACCAAAGAAACAGCAAATGTTAAGGCACTGGTAGGTGAAACAGAATGGCGTGTTTGGAGAGATCCAGGTAGTGCTTAGAAGTAAGCAGTCCAGTGAAAGAGTGAAGGATGAGCCAGGAGAGGTGGGCGGGACCACATCGTGAACACCTTTGCACCGCACACTAAAGAGTTTGAATTTTACCCTAAAGTACTTCAAACAATGGCATACTATGGAGAATGTGCCTGCAGTACCCCTGGGAAGTGGCTTGCGCTAACACATGCCCTACTTTTATTATATCACGAATACTTACATTTCTGATCTAAAGACAGAAGAACTGTCCTTCCAATGGTCAGGCTACCCTCTGCTACTATGAGGGAACAATGGACAAAAATGAAATAAAATAAAATCTAGTCAGTGAAACATGCTGTACACCAGAAATTGACATACTGTATACTTCAATTAAATTGAGTATAATTGTATACTTGAGTATACTTGTATACTCAATAATTGAGTATACTTCAATTAAAAAAAATTATCTAGTTGGTAAACAATCCATACTTCTCACTTAAAAGAAAAAACACTACTCAGTTGGAAGAAAAAAGGGGAGTATGTGCTCATGGAAGATGCTTCAAATCTGTATCACAGAGGCATGGAATACTCCAAAGAACACAGGCTTTGGAGCTCCTAGCCCCATTGCTTATATTTCTGTAACCACAGGCAACATTCTCAATCTCTCTCTGGGTTTGTTTCTTCGTTTGCAAAGTGGGCATAGTCATATATTTTTGTAGAGTTGAAATAGAATTAAAATTTTAAATTATCTAGGATAGAGCCCCAATACTAGTAGGTATTTAATAAATAGTCTGTACTGTTTACCCACAAAAGCTGAATAAACTTGAGAAGGATCTGGGGAAGACTTTGTAATGTTCAAACATTTCACCAAGTGTCTTAAGGAATAGAAAATGATTTATGCTGGGGATCCCTGGGGTGGGACATGACCCAAGGGACTGAAGTAACAGGGAAACATGTTTTACTCAATATAAGTATGAGCTATATAGTGATCAGAATGAATGGAAATTGGCAAGGATGGCAGAGCAAAAGTAAAGGACATTCCATTTCTGAAGATATTTTCAAGAATAGAGCAGATAAACATTTTCCAGTGGGCTACAGAGTCATGAACTGGGAAGGTGGATGGACCAGAACACCAAGACAACTGTAATGTCTAATATTTTATACTTTTGTAATTCTCCATGGTCCAGGGCGTTCCTGCTGAGACCTCAATGTTTACTGCTGTCAGATGCATTGTTGCTGTGATTTTCCAAAGTGCAGAGGTGTCTGGGAGAAAATAAACTGAGGGGTGGAGGATAAAAATAACTAGATTAAAAAAAATCTAATTCCAGGGCTAATGCATATTATATAAGGAAACGCAATATTTCTTTTGGATAACAGAAAATTTGTAGTTGCACCAGAGTGAACTATAACGCGATTACACCTAAATGCACCAAATCTTTTCCTTTCCAGATTGTCTATAAAGATGGGCTTCTCTATGTGTATGCATCAAATGAAGAGAGCCGAAGTCAGTGGTTGAAAGCATTACAGAAAGGTAATTTTTTAAAAAAGTCATAAAGGGAGTCATTGACTGAGCTCTTTTGAGGCTTGGTGGAGGAAAGATATGGCAATAAAAGGGCCTAATGCCAAAAGAGAATCTGTTGATTTTCCTACCAGCCTCAGAGAATGTGCTGTGCTCATCCTCGTTTTGCATTCTCATTGTTACTTAGAGGAAGCCTGGGGATCAGATTCCCTTCCCTGCCCTGCATAGAGCCGGCTATTGTGCCTTCCCAGTAGCTAGGAGGAAGCCAGGCCACCTGCTCTCCACCCACTGTGCTCGCCTTTATCAGAGCAAAGTCTAGGTCTTCATGGGGCTATGTCAGATCCTGTAGCTACTGTAGTTTGGGTATTTACAGAAAATTATATCTAATACTTACTAAGCACTTATCATTTGCCAGCTCCTGTGTCAAGCAGTGGTAAAACATTTTCTTAGCTAATCCTTTGGACAGCTCTATGGCAAGGGGTAATACTATTATCCATTTTTCAGATAAGTGAAGTTAAAGAGACATGGCCAATGTCATGTACCCAATTATGGAGAATACATAATTCAATTACCCAAACTCAAAATTTTAAATAGTACAGTATAAATGCTAGGCAAAACTGGGGATTTAATGAAACTCATTCAGTGATTCCTAGGCTGCTATGGTAGCAACTTTTGGTAAAAGAGAGAATTAGCAATTTAGCATTATGATGTTTCTCCCTATGATATTTTTACTGTAAAGGTGGGTAGTGGTGTGAGGACAATAGTTAACTCAAATGAGTGACTCTACTGGTGGAATTTCAGATATTAAGCTCCCTGATGGGGGAAGATGTTATTTTATTTTATTTAAGTTTTAGACTCAGGCTCTTTCTCACTACACCTCAAATTACACACTTAGACAACCACCTACTCTATTTTGATGCAAATACATCCTTTTTTGCACATGGGGTGTAATTTTCCCTTTGTATGAAAGGGTTTAGCAACCTATTCTGTAGGACAGTCAAGTAGTGCAAGGAGGAGAATAGCCTCACTTTACCTGCCACCAGCTTGTTGAAGTGAGATGGGCATCCTTCTTAGAGTCAGACAAAACTGCGTTCAAGTCCTGCTTTGCTGTGTCATCTAATAAAACTATAACATCTCTGGGTCTCAGTTTCCTGACCTGTAAAATGGGAGATCACATTTCTCTTTTTCCTAGAGCAGTCACGAGCCACAGATGAGTGATTCATAAATGTACTAGTGTCCAACACACAAACATGTGCCACTGTGTTATAGTGGGGCCTCCAGGAGGAGCTCTAAGATGCTGCTTCCCATTCAGCCTCCTTTGAGGGGATTTGCCAGGGGCAGTTGCTATGGAGACACTTCTTGTGTGCAGCTATTTGTCATGCACTAAGGTTCTTTGTGGATCTTTCTGGAATGATATATGGTAGGCAGGTTTGGGAAGCTCATGTGGAGGTATATGGAAGATAAAAGGAGAGCAGAGAGAGAAGCAGAAGTGAGTCTCTTAGCCCCTCATAAACTGCAGAGACACCCGATCGCTAGGGCTGCCGTAATCACAGGAAGCCATTTATATCAGTTAGTAATGCTTCAGGACGCCGGTGAAAAGATACCAAACAGTTGCTGAAACAAATACATGTTTGTTTCTCTTACAAGTCCAGTAGGAAGGAAGCCCAGGACTAGTGCAGAAGCTCAATGAAGTCGGTAGGGACCCTGGCTCCTCCTAGATTTCTGCTCTGCCACCCTTAGAGGCACCCAGGAAGACTTTGAGTTTTCCCAGAAGCCCCTCTGCAAACTTTTATTGGTGTCTCATTGGCCAGAACTGCATCTCATGGCCATTTCTATGTGTAAATGAAGCTGGAAGACAGCATCTGACTTTTCCAGCCTCTATGCTGCCAGATAGCAAGAGAGAGGTGGGTGAGATAAGCTGTCAGACTGGCCAACCAACCTGCTACAGGAAAACAAAAAGGTTCCCTCATTCAAATCTCCTTGCCTATGAAGTTTTACTCTGCTAGAATGACCCTCCTCTGGTCCCCGTGTTTTTGTGTCTATTATTTGGCTCAGGCATTATAAACCGAGGTGAACATTGGAGACATTGAATTTTCCAGGTGGTAACCTACACCAGGTATGGGCAGATTCCGAGGGGACTCAAGGAGTATCAGCCACCATGGCTCCGAGTTCAGCTGCCCAGATGTGAATAAAGTGTACCCTTCTTTCCAAAAATTAAAATTGAAGGGGGTTTGTCAGAGAAGCTGGCATCTGTGCATTGGAATATAGCAACAAAAGCTTGGGGCTGAGTCTCAAATATGCTTTTGACTAGATTTCTGAGCTTGAGCAAGTTACACGATCTCTGCACCTGAGTTTACCTAAGTCTGTTAGTCATAACAATAATAGCTACCCCAAGGTTATTGACAAGGTTAAATGAGACGGCATAAGTGAGAGAAAGTATCTAAAGTGCTATACACATATTAACAGATGGTGGGAGTGTTGCAAGGTGGACTTTTGCACTTGGCTGGAAAAGAATTAGTTACCCAGGAAACTAAACCCACGTAGTAGGAAATAACTGGAATCCTGGTACGTGGAGACCAGGAGCTTAGAGAGCAGGAAGGCAAGTCCTGTGTCCAAGGAATTGCAATGACCACTTAGGACCAAGGTCAGAAAGCAGTGTTTTGTAAACTTAACTCCTTTTGCTTCTTCTGACTTCTGTAATAATTTCCCTTTCATTCCCATTAATATTTAGTAAAGTTTTTTATGCCAGCATTTTCAGCCAAGCTGAGTTGATTTAAAACTAAGGGAATGGTATCATGAAAGCCCCCTGTTCACTGATCACCTACGCGGAGCCAAACACTGTGCTGGATGTTTTACATATATTATCTCATTTCCTCCCAGTGACTCAAAACACTTCCTTGAGTCAGGGTTGTAAAGGGGGAGGAGAACAAAACAAGGAGTCCTCAAGATGAATAGACAATCAAGAAGTAGAAGTAAAGAGTTTAAGCCACACATAGAGTCAGCCCTCCCCTCCAAGAGACTCTTCTTGAACTATTCTCTACGAAGACCTTGTCGGTTTCTCTGTTGGATTTCGAGAGAGGCTAATTTGTTGTAGACACAGTATTACACTTCAATATTAGAATTTCACTTATTTGGATTCAACATTGTCCTATTACCATGGTTTCTAAAAAGTATACACATGTGCCTAGGGAGGGGGGAGGGCATAGCTCAGTGGTAGAGCATGCTTAGCATGCATAAAGCCCTGGGTTCAATCCCTGTACCTCCATTAAAAAAATAATAAATTAAATAAGCCTAATTACTTCCCCCCTAAATAATAAAGTAAGAGAGCTGAAAAAAATAAAACATTATCCTATAAAAATATACACATATGCCTAGAAAAGTAGCTCTAGAAACCATTCATTCCTTAGTGTAAACAGGTCAAAAGTCATGAAAGACAAAGAAGGGACAAGGAACTGTTCTAGATCAAGGAAAGCCAGATAACTAAATGCCATATGTGATTCTAGATTGGATCCTCGATCAGAAACAGTGAATGATTATAAAGGGTATTATTAGAACAAGTGAAAAAATTTTAATACGGAATATATATTAAGTAGTAGTATGGTATCAGTGTTAAATTTCTTGAATTGGCTCATTGTATCATGGTTATATAAGAAAACGTCCCTGTTAACAGAAGTTACATGCTGAAAGATTTATGAGTGACATTATTTAGGTCATGATATCCACAACTTACTCTCAAATGGTTAAGTGAAATATAATAATAGTAAAAATTTTAAATAATAATATGCATGTACAGAGAAAGTAATAAAACAAATATGGCAAACAATTAAAAATCAGTAAATCTGGGTGAAGGGTACATGGAAATTCATTGCACTATTCTTGCAACTTTTCTGTACATTTGAAATATTTCCCAAAAAAGGCAGGGGGAGTGTATGTTTATTAGAACCTTTTTTTCTTCTTGCTAAGATCTAGTCCTCTAGTCCTACTGTAAAATTCTAAAACCAAGCTAACTTGTATATGTATTTTCTAGTAGTTTTTTTTTTCAGATTGATATAACTTATTGTGCTGTTCTCACAATAAACATGGTTAGACTTTCCTTTTTGGCTTTGTAACTTCTGAGTGAAAAACATATCCTTTGGGAAACATTTGCTTTTACCCTGGTTGCTGGCAAAATGAGATTTTCATTATTTTATGATAACAGCGTTGATGGAATGTGTTTCTTCTCTTGGGCCAATGTTTGCTCACATCGTGCTTTCTTCCTGCCTGCTCCCCAGAGATAAGGGGCAACCCCCATCTGCTGATCAAGTACCACAGTGGGTTCTTCGTGGACGGGAAGTTCCTGTGCTGCCAGCAGAGTTGCAAAGCGGCCCCAGGATGTACCCTCTGGGAAGCATGTAATGTCACACCTCTGATGGGCTGGACCCTGGGTGGACAATGCCCTTTTAGGCCAACCTGCCAAATGCCAAAGCAGCCAGTTCAGGAAAACATGATGGGCCAGATTGGTTGGCATCATGAAAAATCCAGCCTCGAACATGCTATCTGGCAAATGAAATCTAATTCCAGGGTCAACTGAGTCATGGTCCTTACAATAATCATAATATTAACCTCTGCCATTCATTCATGTCATGGGAAATATTTTTTACATTGAAATCATAAATCAAGCAAGGAGCTGTTTATTTCTTCTCATAATTCTTCCTGATTTAAGATAAACTCTGAATGGGTAGAATGTGGTGGACATATCATCACAGGTCAGAAAGCAAAACCATGAACTAAAAAAAAAAACCCATCATTTAAAAAAAAATATGTCAAGTGATATAATTTAAGTAACACTTGCAATCACCATATATACCAAAATGATGGATGGCCAAGTTTTCAAAGATATATTTAAAGTGGTTTGCCATTCTGTAAGTTTGTTGGCTTCTTAATAACGTCAGAAAAGGTAGCGAAGGGTTTGCTTTACGTGCAACCAGATTCTATCCCAAGTTGTATTCCTTGGGAAATTTGCCTGAGACTTATCCAGGGACAGAGAAGACAGCCCACCGAGTGGCTCTGAAGGGCTCATGGAGGGAAAGAATTATGCTGTTTTTTGCTTGTGTCCTATGGAGTCCCTTTCCATCACCAGGACTCTTACATGAAGCAGTCAGATATTTTAGAAGTTTATCATTGTTTCGCAACATGAAGTTGTCGATGAATAAAAAGGAGAACTTATTTTGATGACAGTTTTATCAGCCTAAACAAAATACGCTTGGATTACAATGATTTTAAAGAACTGAACGAGATCAGCTGCAGGGTAACACTTCACGAGTTGTAAAACACACAGGGACATGAAATATTATTCAAATTCACCCCATAAGAGTATTGACACCCGACGATGGTGTTAATGTTGCTACTGGTAATTTGACCACAAAATCAGTGACTCAACATTCATTGTGTTTTCCATCTCGATTAGACAACACGAGTATTTATTCATCTTAATGAGATCACGCTACCCTTTATGCTCATGAATTGTACTTACTGAATGAACTACACAGAATTTACTGTGCATGGATCTTCCCTCTACTGGCCAGGAAGTCATGTCTCCTTACAGCTTTAATCATTTACCCCAGTCATTCTGTCTAGAGTTGGCATTATTACTTCACAGGCCAGATTCGAGCTCTGACCTTTCCCCAACATCCTAAGAAAGAGAAGGAAAAAGGCCAGAGAGGGCACTGCCTTGGGATTATCTTCCTGGACTCTGTCTGGATGGCACTTGCCATGTGTCCTGGGTGCCACAGGCTCTTTGGTAGCCTCTGAAAAAAATGACAGACTGCCACAGAGGTGATGGGTGGTAGACTAGACAGTTGTGATACTGTCTATCTGCCTAAGTGTAATTTACTCCCTTGGCCTCCTCCTCTGCTGAGCTACAGGCAGCCCACAGGCACATCTACTAGGAAGGAAACAGTTGAGTGTCTTTGCTTCCTTTTGTCTCCAATATGTCATGGACCATCTCCTTTCCAGACTACATGGCCCATAAGTAAGTTGACCATACACCCCAGTTTGTTTGGGACAGTCTCATTCTGCAGCTGGTGACCTGGCATAATTATTAAAAGCCAACCTATCACCGTCACAAATGTTCCAGCTTGGTCAATGAACTATATGGCGACCCCACTTATAAGGCATATGATGGCTCCACAATCACAGCCTGATTATCTACACATGTGAGTAGAAAGAAAAACCTGACATTATCATAAGAACAGGAAAAAAATATGGGATAAGTTTGTTCACTTATAAATCAGCTATTTATAAGCATCTTGTATGAGCCAATAAAAAAAGAATCAGACATGGATTCTAAATCCTAGGGTCATAGATGCTACCCCATGAGATTAGATATCTGCTTCTCAAATACAAAGTGGAAGTGTAATATAAATTAACAGTGTATAGAACTTAGAGGAACTTGAATTTTTTATCCTTTTGGGAGGATACTGATAATGAATGGTGAAGAGTGGTGTTTGAGTTGGGTGTTATACAGGAAACAACAGAATCACTCCAGATGTGTCAAAATTCATGTAATCTGGAGTCTTGCTCACACAATCTGGTTCGTGCTTTTGATTCATAACATTGGGTGTTTTGCTTTGTTTTATTTAAAGTTTCTTCTGACATTACTTGGTCTTACTTTTCAGATGCGGATCTGCACATTGCTACCAAACAAGAAAAACACAGAGCTCCCATCTTCCCAGATAGAGTGGTAGGTCAACATTTCCATTTTTTTTTCATAGTCCAGATACGTTAAATAAGCCAAGAGTTGTCAAATTCAAGACTAGAAAATATGGGCTTCGTTCAGAACGCTCAGCAAAGAGAGAGAAAGTGTGAGTTATCACCAATAGCAATAGCAATATCAAATAATGAATTCAAACATAGAACCATTGTACCATTTTCTATTTTTGCATTCAATAACTGGGCCTTTTTCTAATCTGTAAACACAAAAAAATGGGTGTGTGTGTGAAAAGTCCTTAAGATGGCATCACATACAACATGCGGCTGTTATCAGCTGGCATCCCCCCGCTACCACCAGCATAGCTAAGTCTGCCTCATGTAAGTATCCTGGTGAAGGAATGGGACTCCAGCGGGCACAGCAGACTATAATTCAGAGACTTCCGTGGGTTTCCCACTGGGGTGTGGATCCAAATGTAGTTTTATGACAGAGCAAATGTCTTGACCATTAGCTCTTGGGTTTCTAGTCCTCAAACTTTCTGCTGGGTCCATTCACTCATCTTGGGCAGAGTTCCTTTCAAAATGGCTCCCAGCCAACCCTCTCCCAAGGGTGGAGTTGGTCTACAGGAAAGCAGATAAAACCTTGGTTTCTCTGCTTAGTAAAACTGTCTGTGGCTCGTTTTCGCAGTATAGGCTCTCCTTGTGCTCAGCTCTCTTGGGTTCAATGCCATAACCTCCTGCTTTTAAGCTTCCCAGGCAGGTGTCAGCCTCCTCAAAGGCCAGGAGACACATAAAATGGCCTCCTGGTGGTTTTCTGGAAGCTCACCTGAAAATAAGGGAGCATCTCCATCCACCCATCAGCTCTTTGGTGTCTTAGATACTTATTTTCAGCTATATGCATTCACACATGCTTACTTCTCTCTTTCTAACTGAGTAAAACCATATAATTTTTGTAAACCAACATAAAGGACAAAAAGAAATTCATTATTGTAGTAGGTTGAATTGCATATCCCAAAATTCATGTCTCCCTCCCAAACCTGAGAATGTGACCTTATTCGGAAACAGGGTCTTTGCAGATGTAATTAGTTAAGGATCAAGATGAGATCATATTGGATTAAGATAGATCATAAATTTCCATGCTTGATGCCCTTAGAAGAGGAGGAGACAACACAGAGAGATACACAGAGAAGAAGGCCATTTAAAGACCTAGGCAGAGATTGGAATGATGCTCTCACAAGCCAAGAACGCCTAGAACCACCAGAAGCCAGAAGAGGCAAGCAAAGATTCTCCCCTAGCGCCTTTAAATGAAACCTTGATTTTGGACTTTTGGCCTCCAGAGCTGTGAGAGAATAAATTTCTGTTGTTTTAATCCACCAAATGTGTAGTCAGGTATTATGGCAGCCCTAGGAGACTGGTACAATTATTAAGCCTTGGGGGTTTTATTTTGTTATCAGGGACATTGCTCTTTTGGTTGGGATGCATACTCCAGTTCTGAAGCTTGGAAATTATGGCCCTGTAAACACCTAAGAGCAATGTCCAGAATAAGCAAATCTATAGATTCAAAGGTTGATTAGTGGTTACCTGGGGCCAGGATGGGAGTGGGGACTGATTACAAATGGGCAAGACAGATCTTATAGGAGAGATGGAAACATGCTAAGACTGGGTTGTGAGGATGATCGCTCAACTTGATAAATTTACTAAAAGTCACTGAATTCTACACTTACAATGGATGAATTTTATGGTATGTCAATTATACTCCAATAAAGTTTAGTTAATTTAAACAAAGCTAAGAGCAAAGGATAATTTAGGAGCACCAAACCACTGCATCTAGTCTCTGACAAGGAATTAGTTGGGAAATGCATTGAAAATGATTGGTCAGGCAAATCCATGGCCAAGGGTTCCTAAGTCTGTTTTTGATTACAAGCTTCCTTAAGGGATCAGGGATCAGAGAGGATATTGTGAAAAGCATGTTTCCTTCTGTTCTGTTTTCACCAGAGCATTCATTAGAGGATTTACTTGGCTGAGCTGAGGAAAATGAAAATTTGCTCTATAGTCATTCTGTTCAGATTTCTGTTCAGGAAATTTTCTACTGCATTTATGTTTGGGAAGAAGGATCTCACAGCTCATAAATAGCAGGGCCCTGCAGAACTAAAATCTCTAGTATGTCAATCCCTGAGAAAAAGTAAAGTACAATGTGAAAAAAATTAAATTCAGATGATATATTTTATGTGAATTTTCAATGAGGTATATAACATGCACTTAGAAAAGTATGCAAGTCCTAAGTGTTCAACTTGATGGATTTTCACAAACTGAACACATCTGTTTAATCCACACTCAGATTAAGAAGCAGAACATCACAGAATCCCAGGGGTTCTAATCTTCTCTTTCGGTCACTACATCCCACCAAGGGTAATCACTAGCCTGACCTATAGCATCATAGATTATTTGCCTGACTTTGACCTTTATATAAATGGAATTATAAAGTATATAGTTTTTGTTGTCTGTTTCCTTAGGAGATTCACCCATATTTTAGTATGTGGGTGTAGTTTATTCTCATTGTTATATAGAATTCCACTGTGTGAATACAACACTGTATTAGTTTCTTATCGATACTGCAACAAATTACCACAAATTCAATGGCTTAAAGCAACACAAATTTATTCTCTCATGGTTCTAAAGTCAGAGTCTAAAATGAGTCTACACAGCTGTGTTCCTTCAGGAGGCATTAGGGGCTGACTTTTTCCAGCTTCTGGAGGCTGCCTACATTCCCTGGTTCCTGGCTCCTTTCTCCATCTTCAGGATCAGAATGGTAGCATCTTCTTGCCTCTCTGATCTCTGCTTCCATCCTTATATCTGCTGTACATCTTGGGGGGGGGCATTATTTAACCTACTACAGCCACAATATGTTTATTATTTTATCCTCTTAATGGGCATTTAGGGAGTTTCCAGGTTTTATCCAATTGAAATAATTCTGCTATGAACATTCTTTTATATGACTTTTGGTTTCACTATTGGGTGTGTTATATTGACTTTCTGGACCATAGGATATGTGCACATCCAATTTTAGAAGATTCCACAAACAACTTTCCAATGGGGTCATACTACCTCATGCTCCAACCAGCGAAGTATGAGAGTCCCTGTTGCTCCGTATCTTTGTCAATACTTTGTATTGCTTCTTTTCTTTCTTCCTCTGTCCCGCCCTCCCTCCTTTCCTTACTTTCTTTTCTTAAATTGAAGTATAGTTGATTTACAATGTTGTGTTAATTTCAGGTGTACAGCATAGTGATCCAGTTTTATTTATTTATATATATATAAATATATATATATATATTCTTTTGCAGATTCTTTTCCAATGTAGGTTATTACAAGATATTGAATATAGTTCCCTGTGCTATACAGTAGGACCTTGTTGTTTATCTCTTTCTTTTTCATCTAAGAGCTAATATGCTCTGGTTGGTTGTTAGTTACCACTACATGAATCTGTGCCTCACTTTGATACACTAAACTCTCTTGTCCTCCAAAGCTGAAGATTCCTCGAGCAGTTCCAGTTCTCAGAGCGGATGAACCATCTTCAAGTACTGCTCTTGTCCCATATGACAGCGACTCAAAGAAAAAGTATGACTCCCCATCAAACGTCAACATGCAGTATATTCCAAGAGAAGACTGCCCTGACTGGTGGCAAGTAAGGAAACTGAAAAGGTAAACCCCAGCTTTCAGTCTGGCTGTGCAGCACACAGAGTAGATGCTACCCCACTGCCTTGGAGCTACCTCAACGCTGGCCACTGCAGTCTCAGCATAGATAGGACCGTCCTCTCAGAAAATGTTCAGGCCTGAGCCAGAAACCTGGGTGGGGTCACAGTGGCCCCACTGGGGCTGAACAGCATGGACTTTCCATGTAGATTATCTGATCTAATGATCTAAATAATACTTGAGCATTTTATTCCCTCTCCTTTCCCTCCCCTCTTTCTCCAAATAACCCCACATCCTAGAACACTGAATCTTTCAAATACATCCTTCTGCTGAGGGAGCTTAGGATAAACCTAAGAGATGCACCATCGACGGACACTCTCCACGTGTTCTTAAAAACCACAAAAAGGCTAAAGAAATTGCTTAGCATTTTTAAATAAGAGTTTTCCTATGAAGAGCTGAAGTGGAAAAGCTATGCTAGTGAGCAAGGCTCTTTTGGGCAGGTGGGGAAGGAGCCAGAGGAGCACTGCCTTGTTCAGGAAGCTTGTCGCTGAGAAGTGTGGTTTTGAAAAAGAGCCTGGGCTATGGAAGCAAACAGGAAATAGGTCCTACATTCCAAATAAAACAGCCTTTGGACTTGGAGAAGTAGGCACTTCCTCCCGCTCTGCTTAACCCCCGAAATGAGAGAGATGAAATGATGGGTGGCAGAGGATGAAGAAAATCCTGCAGATCTAGCTGAGTCCCCATGGAGTTAAAAGTTCAGTATTTTCAAGACTTTTCATTGCAGTCACAACAGCAAAGAGGAAAATAACTTATTTAAAAATATGTAAGTGGTAGAATGCTTGCATACATAGAAAAAAATCAGGGCAACCCCACTCAAGATGATTTATTAATCCAAGTTTTCTATTTTGGGGGTTATTATGAGCCATTATTAAAATTCTCTTTTGTTTAGACATACTGTCAAACTACTGCTTTTTATTAGAGTCCCTGAAAGGATGAAAATGTGAAAAACACTCATTGGCTTAAATTTTCAAACCAAGTGACATATATGGGTCAAAATGTTCAATCAAGCTAAAACATATCTAACAAAATTGCTTTTGTCATTTAACATTTATAAATAAACATAAATGTATGAAGTGTATCTCTTTTTTTATAGCAATGAAGATTTTGCCAGCAGTAACCAAAGGGAGAGAAATGTAAATCACAGCACCTCAAAGATGTCATGGTAAAACCAATTCAAATATTCTTTTATATGCAGGATTTCTTCCATTTGCAGGAAAACTAACCACGTTTGCAATAATTTTGCAACTATACTTGGCTTTTTAAAGTAAATACAAAACAAACAAATCCATGTAGTTTGATTCTCTGAACCCTGAAGGTGGTCTGAATCAATGACTTGTGGGTCACAATGATTTTTCCTATCCATTACTCATGATATGCACTGGTGTTAGCATGAACACTAACATACCTGGATTGTTTCTTGTGGTTTTTTTTTTTTTTTTTGTATTCATGTTGTTTCCTCTCTTGTTCAGGGGATCCCCTGAGTCAAGTTCATCTGAAGAAGAGGAAACCCTTGATGACTATGAGTGAGTTTTGAAAGCCCTCTGTGTTCCTCTACAGTGAGACATAGATGTTTCTATGCTATTCTTCCCCAAAGACTATAAGCAGATGGCTCAGACTTGCTCAAGAGGCTGCATTTACATGGAGCAACTCATGTAAAGTTCTGGGCCATGTATTGTGGGGGACAGGTGACAAAGAACTCGGTTGTTACTAATGAAAATATTTTTCCCCAATCTGGATTATCTAAATTGGCTGCACATATTCCTGGGATTTATCACATATCTGGCTTCCCTTCATTTCACTTTGTCTCCATAGATGCAGTCTATAATATTTTTGCTGATTATTTCATCCCTGGAGGCCCCTCACCAGGATGATGTTTGAAGGCCCTTATTACCCTTGAGTTCAATTTTGAAGTTAGTTATACAGTAATTTGACAAAGGAGCACAAGTGAGACTTGAATATCACAGCATTTCTGTTGGGAGGTTCCCATTCCTAGAGTGACCTTATCATTTAACAGCCAAATTAGGATACTTGAGAAAGAGAGAGAGAGAGTATACTATTAAATATTACACCAGGCATCATCAGGCATCAACCGGACTTCTCTGAGCAAATAAGAATGTGCGATCGCCCCAACGATACTGAGGCAGGTTGGTCTTAAGTGCTGTGAAGGTCCTTTCCAAAGCCTGAGATTCTATCATTCTACCACAAACAGGGACAAACAATCATCTTCTGGACTTAAAGTTTGGCATTAAGAAGAGGTGGGATATAGCATAGGGAATTACATTCAGTATCTTGTAATGGCCTATAATGAAAAAGAGTATGAAAAGGAATACATATGTATAACTGAATCACTATGCTGTACACCAGAAACTAATACAACATTGTAAACCAATTATACTTCAATAAAAAATAAAATAATAAAAAAGAAGTGACAGTAATATGGCATGTCTTAGACACCTGTTACCCAATGGCAACCAAATCCATTGGCCACTAGGATAATGCGTATTTCTAGTTCTGTTTTTGTATGAGTACTGTTATTGATTCATTGGCTACAAGTGCAGCGAGAACTTTCACAAAGTACATGTCCCTGTTCACTACCTTCTAGCTCCCCTTTAGCCACACCTTCTGCTCCAACATCTACCCTCAGGAAAGCATCTGCTGAAATCATTCCAACTAAGACACACAAGACTGGGAAAGACCAGCACAAAAATTCTCTGAAGATAATTGTACTCTAACAGATGACAAAGACTTAAATCATTGGTTGTAAACCTCTAATCGTGGATTTTATTTTTTTAAAATATCTTTCCTCTTTTTTTGTTTTTTTTTTGGGGGGGGTGGTGTAATTAGTTAGTTTGTCTGTTTGTTTGTTTAATGGAGGTGCTGGGGATTGAACCCAAGACCTCGTGCATGCTAAGCATGAATTTTACCACTGAGCTATATCCTCCCCTCTAATCATGGATTTTAGTCTTTAGCATTTAGATGAATTGGAAGGCTTTCTTTGATTCAGAAAGCCCAGATCTGACCATACAGACAGTCTCTATCTCCATCATTTCTAAATTCAAATGGTGTGTGAGAAGCGTGCTTTGGGGACATGATCAGGAAAGATCTGACTTCTTCAAAGTCCAGGAGATGCCAAAGGGAGATCAGGACTAGAGGGCTGTATGATCCGGGGTGCCCAGACTCCTGCTCTCTCATTATTACTTAAGTATCTGCTTTACGTCCATTGCCTTCACTCTATTAAAGCCCGAGGCACTGAGGTTTAGAGGGAAAATCAGGCCTTAGCAGTGGGCCCAGGCCTCTGCTGCTCTGACACTGAAATGCTGAAATGTTTTTTTAAAACAAACAGCTAGGCTTCAGCAAAATTATGACACAGGCAAAATGTGTATGTGTGGGTGTATCTGTGTGTGTGAGTGTGTATGTGTGGGAGGAGGAGGTTATCCACAATCTCACCCGGCCTCTCTAGGCCCTCTCCCTTTATTCCTGATCGTTTCTTTCTTCCACCTCCCATAGGCATATATCTTGGATCATAGGAAGATGATCCTGAGGTCTTTTAATTAGCTATGATTAGCTAAAAATGTTAATTAGGAAGAAAACTATCTGTTAATACCTCAAGTGGTAATTAGACAATATGTATCAGGGTAGAGTTAGGAGAAACTTGTAAGCTTATCAAGGTCAGCCCTCATCTGAGTTTTACCAATGGGGAATTCCATGGTCAAAGAGGCTAAGTGGCTTGTCCAAAGCCACACACAACTACTTATTGGGAAGTTATGTCTAGAATGCAAACCTCCAAGTTGGCTAGTCTAAGGCACTTCCTGCTTCACTGAACTGCCCATCACCTAATACACCTTCACCCCTTCATGTGCTTCTTCCCTCCTTGGGTGTTATTGTCTGGCCAGAGGGTCCTCCCAAGCCCCAAACCAATGCCCCATCCCACTTCACACCCTGATCATTTCCCTGGTGTGACACTTTGGCCAAAGCCAAAGACTGCAGACATTGTCAATCTCACAGGAGTCACAGATCTGTGGCCTGCTGAGCTCCCCATTTGAAGCGAGACATGATATTCTTTGCTAACTTAGTAAAAAGGGCAATATTTCAAGATTACACCTGGCTGTTCCATGCCATCTTTTTCTCAGTTCATTACAACTGCTCCTGTCTTAATATAACCTTAGGTGCTTACCTATTGCAATCCTGCAAATAAAAAATATTTTTAAAAGAAGCATTTGTTTTTAAATTAGATGCTATGAGGGATGTTTATCAGATTATTAGAAGAAAATTATAGGCTTGGAAGATGGGAACTTTCATCCTTGGCCATCCGGACTTTTCCCCTTGTAATATTCTGCATTGCTCTAATCTCTGGCTCTCACTGAAAATGGTGAAACGTAGAACTCAGAGATCACCTTGAAGGAGCTGAAAGGTTCCCAAATGCCAGCCCATTTAAAAATACAGATGTGCAGGCCCCACCCCAGAATCATAACTGAGTGCTGGAGACTTTGGAATCTGGACTTTTGAACAGGCCCTCAAGTGATTCTCTTGAATAGCCAGGTTTAGAAAACCCTGATCTAGACTACTGCCTCATTTTACAGATGAGAAAGTGGAGTGACAAGCTATGCAATTAAAAATTCTTAATTCTCAAAATGGAATTCTTTTCTCTTGCAGCTGGTTTGCAGGTAACATCTCCAGGTCACAATCTGAGCAGTTACTGAGACAAAAGGTAAGTAGTCTAGTCTTTAAAATAGCCTCTAAGAATGTCTTTCTATTGTTGGGCCCTGAGGGTAACACACTCCTGGTGGAAACCTTAGTGCTAATTATATAGCCAAGACATCACAGTGTTCATTGTCCCGCCCACAGGTGACCCGGCACTTCATGTCTAACCACTTCCTCTCTTCCCACTACTGACTGCTCTATAATGAGCCACTTCAAAATTGAGCAGCTTGAAACAAGACTTATGATGCTCACGAGGCTGTGTTTAGCTGGTGGACTGACTAGGGGGTTGGGAGTAGCTGAGGTAGTCAACCAGGGTGCCAGATTTCTTCTCCACATGGCCAGCATTGGTTTCCTCACAGAATGGTGATTTCAAGGCTGTGGTTGAAGAGGACAAGCCCCACAGCTAGGCACAAGCACTTACGGAGTCTCTGCCTTTGTCGTGTTTGCTAACGTCCCATTGGCCAAAGCAAAGCCCATTGCTCAGCCCAGAGTCAATGTAGGAGGGGACCACACAGAGCCTGGATATACAGAGAGCTGATTTATGGGGGCCTTCTGTACCTCATACTTCAACTCTGTCCTGAAAACCATTGGCACTTAAACCAGAGGGCAGCAGATGTAATAGGGAATAAATCTATCTGATTTTGTTACTAATTGGTATGGAATTATCAACTGCAAACTCTTTTGACCTACAAAAACGGCACCTTGACGTAGTTCAACCTAATAAAATACATCAGTTCTTCCTCTGAGGGGTACCAGAGAGAGTGTGACAACCACCATCTAACTCAACATTCTGTCACATACACAGTTGATAATCCATTCTTTCTAAATTTAGATCTGCTCAGAATTTGCATGTTCTGAAAGACAAGTTGAGCATAGAACCTGAACAGTGGATTTGTTCAGCATCTTTGGTTTTCTAAAACCTTCCAAGGGCATGATATGGTGATATGTGGTTTTACATTTTATTTCTGAAAGATTAAAACATTAGACTTGCACAAATACGCAACAGAGAAAATTATCAGAGAGGGTTAAAAAGTAACCGGAGAGGAAGAGTTGAAGGACACAGGGGAGCTCTAGAAAGACACGGAGTGGGAGAAGGGAAAAAGCTAAACCGTGGGTCCCTTCTGCACCAACTGTTGTATAATCTGCACTGTCAGTGACGTTTAAAGCGGATCTGCACAAACACAGTAAACAACTCATGCTTACCAGGGGACGGGGGGTGGGGAGGGCTAAATTGATAGTTCAAGATGTGCAAATACTAACTGCTATAAATAAAATAGATTTTTTTTAAAAAAGAATTTCTTCTGTATAGCACAGGGAACTATATTCAGTATCTTGTAGTAACCTATAATGAAAAAGAATATGAAAAAAAAATATATGTATGTATATGTATGACTGAACTATTATGTTGTACACCGGAAATTGACACAACATTGTAAACTGACTATACGTCAGTATAAAAAAATAAATAGAATAAAGTGGATCTAAAAGATCTACTTTCCTACCACCTACCGGGAAAAATAGTTTTCAAGAATAATGAAAATGTTTTCTGTTCCTTCCACACTTTCCTTCCTCTTCAGGGAAAAGAAGGAGCGTTTATGGTTAGAAATTCCAGCCAGGCGGGAATGTACACAGTGTCCCTATTTAGTAAGGCTATGGAGTAAGTATGATGTGGATTTCTTTCTTTTATCTTCTTACATCTGTTCTTTGAATATACTGGTCATCAAGTCACATTTTGGGATAAAACTCCATCTTTAAACTCTGGAATTTTGGATCAAAGTATTTCTATTGAATGCAACCATTTGTAGTTGCCTTTTCCCCTCTACTTTCCAGAGTCTGTTCTCCGTGCGGTCCTTTCCTCACCTGCCCCCAACCCAGGTGGCAGCAGCGTGCCCAGGGCATGGCTCACCTCCGTGGACACTTGTTAAAAGAATCCTGCCTAATTCTTCCTTGATTCTGTCCTAAGCCTAGAAAGAGAGAAAAAATAGCAATGGAGCTTCTGCACTCTTGGCCCCAGCTGCCTGCTGAGCTGAGAAACCTACCCCAGTGTCTGGATTTTAGTAAATCTTTCCAGTGGGAGCAGAGGGGTGAATCAGTGTAGCTGTCTGCCCTGGCTAGCTTCTTTCTAGGCTGCTGTCCTGTTGGTGTGGTTAAGAGTTCTGGTTTGAAATGGTATCTCTGGGTCCAAATCCTGACTCTGCCATTTCAAAACTTTGTGACATTAAGCAAGTTTCTTAACTTCTGCGCCTTAGCATCCTCATTTTGAAAAGGGGACACAGTGACAATTATGTTCTATGGATGAAGTGAGTTAATGCACAGATTGGATCAGAACAGTGCCTGGCACACAGTAAACACTTATTAAACTAATAGTAATTCCTATTATTGCTCTTGTTGTTGGGAAAAACGTACTCCTACTTGCCCCACTACCCCCACCCCAACACTTACGTATATAAGGCCCCCACTGTCATCTCATGCAGGTCGTCATCACCAACGTTAGGATCCCCCTAGAGAGTTCTCCAAGCCACTTTCCCATTGGTTGTTAGCCTTTTTGTTCCTTCTAAGCATCCTGCAAAGCAAACAGGAAAGCTGTTTTTATTTGCACCGTTTTACATATGAGAGGATTGAGATGCAAAGAGAGCTTACACAGACCCACCCTCAGACCTAATGAATGACCGACTTGAAGCCAGGCCTTCACCAGCCAAGATCATGTTCCTTCAACCAGATAGCCCTGTGTCTACACTGAAATCTCCCATGTTTTGGAATGAGAGTCTGGTCCAATTTTGATTAGGACCACGTGGGGGAGAAATGTCTATGTGTGCAACCGTTTCTTAATGCTTCGACTGAATGACCTTAAATGATTGAATGGCCTTGCTGTTTTCTCCATGTGCCCTGCCCCATGAAGCATAATGTATTTTTTAGATAATTAAGTGATGAAAAAGTTATTTTACTGGGGGAATTTTTTTACAGAGTCCCTACCTCCAATTTGAAATAATAGCATGTACCATAAGCACGCATATGGTATTTCTGGCGCCAGAAGCCATGTCCCTGGTGCCCCTTACGTAGTAGGTTGCATACTTGGATGCTGATTAGAGCCAACCCAGTAAGAAGTGGGGCAAGACTTGGTTTACTGAATAGCAAAAGCTCTGTGACCCTCTGGCCCTCGTGTTTCAGCCAAACCTGATGTCAGAAGTCCTCTTAGTGCAGCTTCTTGACACCAGATTCATTTTTGAAGGTGACCAGGTAGAAAAATCAGCAAACAGAAGAGATACCAGATGAAAAGAATTCTAATCAATGACTACAGGAGCCTTTTTTAATGGGCTGGAGTGAACTTGATGCTGAGACCAGGAGCCAATCTATCACAAGAAAGCACCCTTTCTCCTTTTCATAATTGTGATTTTAATAAGGCTGGCATTATAGCAACAATAATTTATCAAGTTTCTTATGTGCCAACATAGTGCAAATTGATATATACACAATCTCATCTGATCTTAAAACAACTGGATGAGGTGGCTAGTCAGCAATAGAACTGTACTCAAAGCCCAGTTCTTGAGCACTATGCCACATTCTAAAACCTAAGAGAGGCATATCAATCATTCCTCGTTAGCTTAAATCAATATGCATCTATTCACCACTATTTTCTAAAAGTAGAGCAAAAGAAAAAAAATGTTTTATGTAGAAGAGGTACAAGTTCACATGAGGAATTAAAGGATAGCCCCATCCATGCCACCCTGTATATTCCACTCCCAAAAGAGCCTCCCATCCACAGCCTCATGGTGTTTGTCTCCCACATTTTAATCTCTATTATTATCTTAAAAGAGAATTGACGTTCAGAATAATGATCCTGAAAACTGCAAGGCTTTCAATCATCAAAGGAAGATGCCAGCGTTATACTTACTAAGGGAAGAATGGTACAGAAAGGTGGGATTTTATTATACATGAATTCCGTGTGCCCACAAAGGATACACTGAGTTCAGAGAGGAGCCCTCTTCCATAATTACAGATTGTCATGGATACCTCAGGAAAACACCAGACATCAAGACTGAGAAACCGTCTCTGACTCCCCTCTCCAAAATATGCAAATGTGCCTAAAATAATTATTTACCTATTACTTAATCAAGCTTCAATTGTTTCTTAAAAACATTCTAACATGCTTTCTTCCTTACTAGTGATAAAAAAGGAACTGTTAAACATTACCATGTGCACACAAATGCTGAGAACAAATTGTACCTGGCAGAAAACTACTGTTTTGAGTCCATTCCAAAGCTCATTCACTATCATCAACACAATTCAGCAGGTAACTTACTTCAGTTTTTCTTTTATGGGTCCTTGCTGATAAATATCAATTTTCTTGGATATTACTGATCCTCCTCGTAATACTCTTAACTATATAGGGAACCATGAAAGTAGGGGGAAAACGCTCTCAAGCCTTATGCCTCCTGTGATTTTTAACCTACCTTTCCTGGAATATAACATTGTACAGTCTATAATGCCAGAAACAATGAAGTTGAGTGAGTTCAGTGACAGAAGTAGAGATTCTCTTTATAAAAATATTTGCAGGTTTTTTCCTGCCTATAGAAGTAACTTGATTGCAAACTTGAAACGATATAGAAATGTGTATCATTAGAGAGATAGCCTCCATGGACAAGTTGGTATCTATTCTGACAGTGTTTTTTTCTATGTTGATACTAACACTTATTATTCCTTACATATATACAAATTATATACATGTATGTATATACATTATATGTTTACAGATATGAGATCATTCTACATATACTACTTTTCAGCTTGTTTTCTTGACTCAGCACATCTTGGAGGTCTTTCCATGCAAATGCATATAGCTCACTCTGGTCTGCTTAACAGATACACAGAATTCTACTGTAGAATTACTCCATAATTTATTCACCTTACCGTATATTGAGTAGCAGTTGGATCATATGCAGTATTTTCACAGAACAATCGATGTTTCAGTGCACAGTCATGCACACATAACTTTGTGCACCTGGATGAGTATTTCTGTAGCCAAATGCCCTAAAAGTGGAATTTGAGATAATAGCTAAGAACATTTAAAATTTAGACATTGTCAAATGCTTTTCAGGAATATATACCCCCACCAACAGCAACACTTCATCCTCACAGACACTGGGTACTATCATTCTTTTTAAATTTTGCCTAATTGACCGGTGACAATATAGAGAGAAGTCTCTTGTAATGGAAGTGTTAACTAATCTTCTTGTGGCAATCACTTTGCAGTGTATACATGTACCAAATCACCACAGTTGTACATTTTAACTACATATATTGTATGTCAAGAACACCTCAATACACCTAAAAAATAAAGTTGAAAGAAAAAAATCCTCTCTAAATGTCTTTTCTAGACTAGTGCCACTTACAGGCAGTGACTGGATGAATTTCCAACACTGCATAAAAATAAGCTATAAGTTCACCATCAAACTTGTGCAACTCTACCTGACCTGATTACATGCCCAGAGGTGAATTGGCCTTACTCCTGGTGTTGCTTTTGGTTTTTATTTGTATTTTCCCATGGTCTCAATTTCTTTAATTGTTTCTTTTTAACCTGTAGCACCTCAAAAATACCCTTTGGAATAGGTACTGTATAAATAGTCATTTCCAAGTGGAATGACTCCAGAGGGTGCACAACAAACTCTACAGATGATTGGAAGAACATATTAAAATGTTTATTTAGATTTGTTTTTAAAATCTCATTCTCTTGGGTTTTCTATTTGTGAATATATTTTATGATGCATATAATGTATCATCACAGTAGCAACTGTGTATATACATATTCTGGAGGAGTGTGCTAATTTTTATTTTGCTGATTAAAGATGCAGGATTTAAAAGAAACCACTCATACAAAAACTAAATAAATATACAGAAAAAGGGAGAGAAACAAAACATGTGTGATAGTTCCCAGGACTTAGAAAACATCACATGTTGAAAGAAAGGAACATATATTTTTTGAATGAGTTCTTTTGAGCCACTATCCATACTATGATTATTTTAACCCAGCTTTACCCTAACTCTATGTAAACCATTAAAATGACAATTTAAGAATAAGTTCAATTTACTTCTTATCTTGTACCCTTGTGTACTGTTTAGATTTTTTTTTTACCAAATGTTTGTGCTGTGTGTATATATACTTAAATATGGGACTGCAAAGAGAGAGAAAAATACCTGAATAGACACTTTCTCCAAAGAAGATATACAAATGACTAAAAGACACATGAAAAGATGCTCAAGATCATAATTATCAGAGACATGCAAATCAAAACCACAACGAGGTATCACTTCACACTTGTCAGAATGGCTGTCATCAAAAAGTCTACAAATAACAAATGTTGGCAAGGATGTGGAGAAAAAGAAACTCTAGTAGACTGTTGGTGGGAGTGTAAATTGGTGCAGCCACTGTGGAAAACAGTATGGAGGTTCCTCAAAAAACTAAAAATAGAACTGCACGTGACCCAGCAATTCTACTCCTGGGTACATGCCCAGAGAAAATTCCACTTTGAAAAGATCCATGTACCCCATGTTCATAGAAACATTATTTACTATTGCCAAGATAGAGAAGCAACCTAAGTCTCCATCAAAAAATGAATGGATTAAGAAGATGTGGTATTATATACAATGGAATAGTACTCAGCAATTTAAAAAAATGAAATTCCACCTTTTGCAACAAGTAGGTGGACCTAGAGGATATCATGCTTAGTGAAATTAGGCAGACAAAAAAAAGACAAATACTCTTCTATGTTTTCACTTATATGTGGAATCTAAAAAATAGAACAAATGAATGATTATAGCAAAAAAGAAACATACAGATACGGAGAACAAACTAGTGGCTACCAGTGGGGGTGGGAGGTGCAAGATAGGGGTAGGGGATTAAGAGATACAAACTACTATGTATAAAATAAATTAAAAAGACACCATGGGCAGATTTAAAGACAATTAAGCTATGCTCTCTGTCCTAGAAAGAATTCATCATCTAGACAGTGAGATAAATAAATAAATAAATAAGCACAAGGATATACTGTACAGCACAGGGAAATACAGCCACCATTTGTAATAACTTTAAGTGGAGTATCATCTATACAAATGTTGCACCATTATGTTGTACACCTAAAACTAATATAATATTGTTAATCAACTATACTTCAATTTAAAAAATAGTTGATGGCTAACCACGAATAAAATAATTTTTAAAAAGAGCAAAATAAAAAAGGGAAATTTTTAAAAGAAAAGATTCTATCAAGCAACTAACTTTGATGAGATTTTTTAAAGTCACATAAAATAGCTTTGCTCTTTTAATTTTTGCTTTCCGTGGAACTGATTAGTCAAGTCAAGCAAAACAATATGACTGCAGGCTGAATATGGTCAGAATGGATTCTCTCTCTGCATGACAACACCCTGAACTCTGGGCTTTTTCAACTAGTCTAGAGAGAGCATAAGCAGAGGTGTGAACCGATGTGACGTAATGTGATGTGATATGACATGATCACGTGATGACATGATGCTGATTCCATTGCAGGCATGATCACACGACTCCGCCACCCTGTGTCGACCAAGGCCAACAAGGTTCCCATGTCCATGTCCTTGGGAAATGGTACGGACACTCCCTTGGGTTCTTAAACTCCATCTCCCATCATTTTTGGTTAAAATACATGTATATGGTTAATTTACTGAAAAAAGAGGGAAGAGAAGAAGGAGATTCCTGTTCAGATTGTGCCAGGGAGGGCTTCAGCTCTAATTTATTTATTCTTTTTCTTAAACAAACAAACAAACTAAAACCTTTTCTGTCCTCCCAGTCTAACTCTGTAGTTTCCCCAGCATTATCAATAAGATTGACCCAATCATCAGCCTCAAGAACCCCACTGCCTGTTCTCCTTCTGGGATTCTGTGCCTGCTCGGGAAAGCCAGTTTGCAACCTTATGTATTTAGGATAATGACATCCATCCGGATCACAGTTTACTTTGTTTCATAAGAAACTGTAATAATATTTTACCAAGCTAAGGGCACTGAGCACATTTTGACAAAGACACCTCTGGTTAGCAAAGGGTTTTTACTCTAAGGTTTCTTGTCAACAACTGTAGCTGCTTCAGGACCAATATTGTTCTGGAGACATTATCTTGTGGTCTAATAGGTCATAAGACTACATCACTAAGGGTTTTCTTTTAAGTGATCAACTTAAAATAAAAAGTCTTGCTGTTCTTCATACTGTCAACATTAAACTCTCATTGGAGAGGAAATCATATGGGAAGCCGTTAGCCCCCAAGCCTTCTATTCTCATCCTGAAGACTGTCTGTCTTGCCTTAATAGGAATCTGGGAACTGAAAAGAGAAGAGATTACCCTGTTGAAGGAGCTGGGAAGTGGCCAGTTTGGAGTGGTCCATCTGGGCAAGTGGAAGGGGGAGTATGATGTTGCTGTTAAGATGATCAAGGAAGGTTCCATGTCAGAAGATGAATTCTTCCAGGAAGCCCAGACCATGATGTAAGTTTTGTCTGAGGATTGGCAGTTTAGCCCTCACCTTGGGAGGACATTCATGCTAACAGGCCTGTCCCTAACATTTGGCAGGCCTTGCTCAAGAGCACATATCAGAGATATATTTAGAAATTATAAATCAATTTAACACAGTTACATACAATTGGTCCTATGTGCCTCCTTTGACAAGTATATCTTCACAACAACTTGAAAAGCCATATTCGAAATTAGAATTCTCAAGACTCTTTAGAGGAACCAGCCTCTGGTCCATGGCCTCCCCAAACTCCACTCCTCCCCTTTCTCTTCCCACCCCCAGCTCCATCCTGTACTGAACTCAGTGCCTATGTGCAGACATAGCATTCAGTACATCCAAGCTCCCTTCCTGTCTCCCACAAGCAACTATCCATTGGCTCATGAGCTTGGGTAGGAGTAGGCACACCAATAGCATGGCTCATTCTTGGGGGATGAAGAGTCTGCACAGGTCCCGGAAGAGGCCTCAGGACTACGTGGACAGGGGATTCCGGAGTCCTGGTACCCCAAGAGTGATAGAGAAAGGGAGGCATCGGTTCTGAGTGGACATGTCTCCTTGGCCATCTGGCCGCTTTGCCTTGTGGGGAGGTGCACGGTGGAATGAGGAAGAGTGGGGTCCCGGAAAGCACACGTCCAAGGGCACAAGCCTCTAGCGGCCAGGATGAAGGCACTACTCAAAACTAATGCCCTATAGACAATGTCCCAAACAGTCTGGTAAAAATCCTTTTCTCACCCTACTCCTTTCCTCATCCGATAAATGAAGATACCCTTCCTCATGGGCCTCAGCCCCAAGCACAGCCCTTAATTCTTGGCAATACATATGTTCTCTCTCTCTCTTTCTCTCATTGATTTAAGTACAAAGAATTATCTTAAAGATTCTACCTCTTATTGTCAAAATGGTGAATCAGACTTTGAAGGGCAATCAGCCATCCAGGTTTGCCTAGGAGTTTCCTGGTTTTAGCACTGAAAGTCCCCTGCCCCGGGAAACCCCTCAGTTCCAGGCAAACAGGGACAGCGAGCTGGTCATCCTACTTTAAGGAACCAGTCAGCATGGTATGAGAAGCAATGCTATAGCAAGACTTTGGTCAAAGACAGTTGAAACCACAAATCCTAGCCTGCTACAGAGTAAAAGCACTTTAAAAAAATTTACTCAAATATTTATATACAGTGTTACAGGCATCTGTCTGAGTGCTTGATAAACATGAACACATTCAATCCTCACAAGAAGCCTATGAGGGAGGTGACATTGTTATCTTTGTTTTATAGGAAACTGAAGCACAGAAAATGTTAGCCCAAGGTCACCAAGCTAGTAAACGCAGAGATGCAAACCCAGCAGACATGCCAGTGTCCATTTTTCCTTAGTCATTCCTTTATGAAGACCAGAGGTACCTGGAGCGTTAGAGTTATCAGTTTTACCACAATTGCAGAATTGTTTGGAAGCAAAGGTACTATGTGAATATAAGCCTTGGCTAGGGCCAGCTTCACGGGCACACTACTGGCACAGAAGTGAGGGCTCCCGCACTTAGAAGGGCTCTGTGCTTGGTTGAGCACTGTGCTGTCACCATCATGAAATTCTTAATAATTCTTAAACAAGGATCTCTGCCTTTTCATTTTGCGCTAGTTCCTGCAAAGTATGTAGCTTATTCTGTCTTTGGCAATTGTACCATCACAATACTGGGGGTGGGGCCCTTAGTGTCCTCCTTTGGTAGGACAGAAAAACCTGCCAGAAATTCTCTTAGGCTCCTGGTGTTACCCCCACGTCCTGGTGTAATTTGAAAACTTTTTTATTTGCTATTAGAAGGCTGGTAATCCTACCGAATCCTAAAAAGTCATGAACAAATCACCTAGTCATAAAGAAAGAAGTCAAACTGTGCCATAAGGGGAAAATGTTAAGTCTCAAATGTAATGGTCAAACTGAGGCCTCTCACGTGGGCAGTGTCAGTTGGCATGGTGTTCCCACCACATGTCCCGGGGCAGGGAATTTGCTCAAGGAACAGCTTTGTCCCACCACAAGCTTTCCCTTTGAAGGGAGCAACGCAGGTCTCTAAAACTGCTGAAAAATGCGTCCATCTTGAGCAATGAAGCACGTCACCTTAAGTAAGCTGACAGTACATGTCCATATAGCTAAACTAAGAAGGATGAAAATAACTAAATACTTAATAAATCCTCATCTGTTAAAATTTGTTTAATTGACATGTTAAATTTAACTTACTTTACACATACGAACATTAAAGAACCATCCTGTAAATTAGTATGAATAGATCAATTCCATAAGTGGATGAACATCATAATTGCTGCCAGGACCTATTAGAAGTGCTAGGTCACATGGTTACTATTTTCTAAACTGATCATCAACAACAAAGAATAATGGAACAATAATGCAAAATAAAATTTTTTAAAAAGAAATAAAAATCACAACTAATCTCACTTCCCTAACATGGCAACTATTGGCATTTTACCTATGCCCTTCATATTCTGATACTGTCTTTTTAAATAAACTGTTTAGACATGAAAGTTAGATGCTTTAAAATGGAAGTGATTGCTATTAAGGAGTAGCTTTCTCCAACCAGTCATGGAAGTTCTCAGGATGCCACAAGACTAAGGATTACTGAGGGAACAGACCATTGCATCCTTGATTCTCTGTAGGCAAGGTGACCACAGCACCCACAGCAGCATAATGGCTGAGGTTGTCAGGGTCTAATAGGAAGCAGCATTCTTTGCCTCCAAAGACTGATGGTCCCAGAACAAGATCATAACTTTCCCCTCTCTTCCTTCATTCCAGTAGAAGGGAGGCAATGAAAACAAACAAAAATCGGAGAGTGGTTCGTTTTCAGGACATCTGGAAAATGAAATATGGAAATTCCACTATTGAACTTTGAAAATCTATTGCTTCCAGGAAACTCGACCATCCCAAGCTGGTGAAATTCTATGGTGTGTGTTCAAAGAGATACCCTATCTACATAGTGACTGAATATATAACCAATGGTTGCTTGCTGAATTACCTGAAGAGTCATGGAAAAAGACTGGAACCCTCCCAGCTCCTAGAAATGTGCTGTGATGTTTGTGAGGGCATGGCCTTCTTAGAAAGCCACCAGTTCATACATCGGGACTTGGTAAGCAAAGCCACTGGTAGCTCAAAGAAAGGAAAGAAAGCTACCTTCAGTTCCCACCTCCAACGATGGGGCCATTGGGTGGGACGGCAAGGAAGGCATTGTCACTTATACTTGGCTCACTTGTCACTTGCTTAAGCACATGACACTTTTGTAATAAAAATCACACTCTCAACATAAAACAGTTGAAGTATAGAAAACAGAAAGAGTAAAAGCAGCCATCAATATCTATATAGTTAGGTTGTGGTATGAAGGGAAAGAGATGGCAAGGAAAGACTTTGGTCAATTTTGTGTTTCTCAGAACCATTAAATCCAAGTTGACCTTTACTCCAGGAAGGGCTTAGTGCTAAAGCAGTCATTCAATACAATAAGTGAAAATATGAAAACAAACAAAAACCAGGATGAAATGAAATTTGTGTGTGTCTTTGGGTCAGGGTAGGAGTGGAGAGCATTCTGCTGGGTATGCACTGATATTGATCAATCTTTAGAGATTTTCTTGTGCTGAGTAGCCAACATGCCACACATGCTAAGCCAGTGCATTCTGTCAGTCTCGGTGCAGCATCTAGGCCTTCAAAGTGTCTGTTCATACACGGTGTCCTGGTGGTGGAGAGGGAACCCCTAGAAATGATTTCTCCCTTCTCACTGATGAGCTCAGGTTCTGGGTTTAATGTGTGAGAACTTTCATGTTGTTTGACAAGGATGGATGCTTGGGGAAAATACTTATGGGAGCACTTTTTCATTTTGAAAAATTGAAAATCACAAAGGAAAAAAGACAACTTCTATACTTAAAATATAGCATTTGGGGTTGTGATAGGCAATCTTAGATTGTGCTGAGTACTCTGCCCAAGAGAAGGAAAATGTCTGATTTTGATGCCAAGGCATTCTTGGTCATTTTTACTACTCACTAATTTTGTTTTCCCTCCAAAGGCTGCTCGGAACTGCTTGGTGGACAGTGATCTGTCTGTGAAGGTATCTGACTTTGGAATGACGAGGTAAGCCAATTCCAAGGGGGCAACCAATGAAAGAGGGATTTATATTCACATCTAAATGGAGGTGCAGAACGTGCTCTGAATGAGGGGCTTAGAAACCTTGATCCCCTCCCCTACACTACCTCCAACCACCTGTGAAATATGTTTCATCTCATTTCTTTGCCTGTAAGATGGCATTGTTCTTCAGAAATTATCCCAAGTCCCTTTTAGTTCTTTTGACACCTTGATAAATATTTTGCTGACCTTACAAATAAATTCCATGAAAGATCCTAAATATTCAAATATAACGTTACAGCCAGAAAAAAAAAAACCCAAACAGAAAAGGCTAAAGGAGCCTTGACTGAGTGTGTATGTCTGTGACTATATATATCGTACTGTTATATACAATATAATAGCATTGAGTGTGTGTGTGTGTGTATACACACACACACACACTCAATGCTATTTTATATATATATGTATATATACACACATACTCTCACACATAAATATATATATATACACACATAATTATGTATGTATGTGTGTGTGTGTGTGTGTGTGTGTGTGTGGCTCCTTTAGTCCTTTCTGGGTTTTTTTCTTCTTAATACTATATGTTCAAACGGCTAGAGCATTAACACTAGGAAATTTTTGGTTGTCGTGTTATTAAATTTTATGTGTCATCAGGTAAGACATGAAAGAAAACTCAGATTCTCTTGGTGAGCATTCTATAAACACTTCAGGATTTGAGAAATTATTTTGATTCTGATAGCAGTTTAGAAGAGTCTTCCATTTACTTAACTCTGAATCCTCATACTATTTAAGCCTCAGAGCCGATTTTCATGGTTTTACATAGGAAATGAAGACATAACACGGTGGCCTTTCCACTTGGCAAACACTTACGGAGTGCCTACTAAAATGCCTAGGCCCTGTGGGAGATACTGGAATAAATGGGATAGCCCCTGCCCTCAGTGCCCACAGTTTAGTCTAGAGGGCAAGTCGACACCCCAGCCACGGAGACAAAATACAGCTGTAAAGTTGTGCCGACTCAATGTAAACTCGTGGAACGCTGAGGAGGGATAATGCAGTTTCACAAAGATTTGAAGACCTGACCAAAGCCAGCTCTATATTTAGCAAACATAGTCCTAAAACACCAGAGGAAGACCTGTTGTTTTAAGCCTTCTCTAAAATTCACGATTAGAAGCTGCTCCTCTTCTGGGACCCTTTAGCATTGACAGGGAGCCTCTTTACCTGTGTGCTAACTGCCATCACCCCAAACACCATCCACTGGCTCTCCTACACTGACACTCCAAATGTGTGGCTCTCCTGAGCACAAGAGGAAAAGCTGCTCACAGCTCCTGAGGGCAGGGAGAAGCTCCCAGGACAAGGGAAGTGATCCCACCTTGTTCTCAAAGCAGGAATATTGGCTACTCTGCCAGCATTCAGGGAATACAGTGTCCAGCAGCTTAGGAAAAGGGGGCCACAGGTCTTGCCCTGAATAGGGATCCTGGAGGCCAGGCACCAAGCCCCAATGATCATGAAGCTCTGTGGTCACATCAGTCAGATGCCTGTCGTCTCACTTGGTCCTGATGATCTGAAGGAAGGTTTATGCCATGAGCAGACCCCAGTGGGGGGTGTCAGGGTAGTCTGTGAGTGTCTGGTGGTGTCTGAGGAGCTGCGGGGGCCTGGGAGGGAGGTATGGAAGGTGCTGTATGTAATCCCGTGAAAGCATTATTTATTATTACTATTATTAATATTTCAAAGACTGATTTGCCATACCAGCTTTTTCAGCTATTTTAAACTACAGTCAATATTTCTAACATATTTTGCTATCTAAAGTTTTCTTATAAATTATATCCAAAACTTTGGTTTCCATAATTTTCATTTTTCTCTTCTCTTAATAGTCATTATTTATTTGGTTTTCTGTGGGCAAATATATAGGCTTTTCCTCTGTTAATTATATAAGTAGTATGCTTAGTATAAGAAATACAGCAATGGTGTATAAAGTAAAAGGTAGAATCTACCCCCTTCCTTCACCTTTTTAGCACTAGGAGTAACTATGGCTGACACACTTGGTGGCCGTCCTTCCATACCTGATTCCTAAACATGCCCAGTCATAGACACAGATATGTACATTTACTGTTTGTTCTCACAAAAGTGGAATCATTATATACACATGCTTTTGCATACAACTATAAACTATAGGCATCTTTCTATTTTAGTAAATGTAGAGCTGGCTCATCTTTTTCATGGATGCATACAATTCTGTTAATGCACCATATTATATTTAATCACCCTTCAGCATGTGCACATTGAGATTGCTTCCATCTTTATCATTATTATAAACAAAAGTGTACTGCATACCTCTGAACATATATTTTTATGGTCTTGATATCTTTGTAGGATATTGTCATCTATCATTGTTTACAACAGCAGAAGATTAGAAGTAATTGACACAGTTAAACAAACTATGTTAATCCATAGGCGGGAATACTATTCAGCCATTAAACATGACGCTGCAGAAGAAAATGTGACCCTGGGGGAAGTGTTCTCGATATGCTATTAAAGGAAAAATAAAAGCTAACCTCAGCACAATAGAAACTCAATTTTGTTCAAATTATAGACAGAAAAAAAGATTGGAAAGCACAAGCAAAAAAGAACCCTGAGTGGCAGAACTACAGGTTATCTTTGGGGTGGGATTCTAACTGATTTTATTTTTATATTTTTGTATTTTTCTCAATTTACCACATTTTGCATTCAGATTTTGGTATTTTCAAAGTTAGATATCATTTTTTAAATGCTGAAAAGTCGTAAGCAGCCTCTAGCTAAGCTCACACATTGAAAGGGAGCAAAAGGTGCAGGAAACCGAGGCCCTGGGCTGAGACCGGATGGCCGCAGGTCCCGCATCAGCCTGTGCCGCCGCGGAGGTGCTGGCAGCCAGCAGAGGTCCTCCCACTTTACACAGCCAAGTGGACTAAGGGCTGTGTTGCTGTTTTCCCCTGCAGGTATGTCCTTGATGACCAGTATGTCAGTTCAGTTGGAACAAAGTTTCCGGTCAAGTGGTCAGCCCCAGAGGTGTTTCACTACTTCAAATACAGCAGCAAGTCAGACGTATGGGCGTTCGGTAAGAATGTGACCACACAGGACCCAGCCCCATTTCGTCAGCTGGCTTCCACAACAGGAAACCACAAAAGCAGCAACATCCATTTTTAGCAAAAGCTCGGAGCACTTACAAAATGACCCGTAAGGCCAGAGACAAGCAAGGAGTTGAAGATGACGATGGTGACCTTGCATCAGTGTTAGGGTGTCTGCCACTTTCTGTCCAATTTGCCTCCTGCTAGCACCTTCTCATAAAGTCAGAAGGGATCAAAGCTTTCCCACTGTGAAGATTTCAAACAGTTTTTTAAAAGTAGTGACAGAAAATTAAAACTGAGTTTGCACAAAGTACAAAATGTGGAAGGGCTTAAAGTGAAGTCATTGACTCTCTGCATGGAAGTGGCGTGATAACCATTCCCTTCTAAAGCGACCAGTTTGTGGGGCACGCCTGGTGGAGACAACAAACATGACTCAGCACTTTCTGTGGCTCATTCCAGTTTTAACTAGTGTCCTCGTTAAAAGGCATCATTTAGATCGGGGGTCAGCAAATCCGGTGGCCTGTTTCTGCAAACTTCGTTTTATTAAAGCGCAGCTGTACCCTTTACACGTACTGTTGGTGTATTATCTTTGGATGACTTTATGCCACACAGCAGTCACCAGAGAGACTGCATGACCCTCAAAGCCTAGAATGGTGACTATTTATAGAAAGGAGTGTGCCCTTTATAGAAGGAGTGTGCTGACCCCTGTTTTATCAAAGATCTACACTGAAATTTAGTAAAGGCAATTAGAAAACAAGAGATAATTCTTAAATTGTGATTTTGTAGATTTTCTGCTATTTTTCTACATCAGAAGAAATGTCAAGCTTGTTTACAATCACTGTCAGATGGGTCTGGGAATAAATAACCCAAATTATCATAAAGTTATGGAATATATTAGATACAACTGAGAACTATTTCATGCCTGTCTTAGTCCATAAGCACAATCTGACTTTCTCCATGACGTCCATGACTGCTGGCAAAAATGAAAATTTAGCCATTTATTTCTCTATGTCACAATTTAAAAATATATATATATTCTTTCTATAAAAGTGGTATTGTTCACTGGAAAAAACAATCTGATGTATGTAGAAAAAGGAAAAACCACAGAGAGCATTTTGGTGAATACTTGGTGTCATTTTGTGCTGATGAACTTGTCAAAATTAGTTTCAGTCTCTTTGAATCAATTGCTATGCCTTATGAAAGATATTTTTAAAAATCAGTATTTGTACTCAATAGTTATAGCTGGTTTTAACTCACCTTATGTGCCAGAAGTTGGCTCCAGATATTTTCTGGCTGTTCCCAAAAACTAAATTCATTCTTAAATAATTTGTTCCCAGTGAGGATATTCAAAATGAACTGGGACCTCTGACAGTAATTCTCAAAAAGGAATCCCACAGATACTTTAAGCGGTAGTAAGGGAGAATTGTGAAGGGGGGCAACACATTTTTGGATGGTTGATTTAGAATATTTGTTTAAAAAAAACCCCACAGCCACAACAACTCGTAATATTGCCTTAGTGTAAATATTTTACGTAAAATCTGCAGCCCTAAAAGTCAAAGAAGTTTTGAAGTAAGTACTTCAGTTATGGTTCTAGAACAATTGTCTCCCTTCTTACAAGGTTTTGAAGCTGGCTGACGGCTGGAATTCTCTGACTTGGCCAGTCCGACACAACAGCGGCCATCATTTAGAGAGCACTTCAAATGTCCCGGGGCCCTTTTAAGTCCTCTGTGCATTTTAGCCTACTGAATCCTCACGGCAACCCTGTGATGGGCAAATATCCGCAGATCATAGAGAACCCGAGCTGAGGAAGGCTAGAACCCTCTCCAGCCTATAAGCGGCAAACCTGGGCCTCAAAGGCCACATCTGACGGGCCTCCAATACCACCCCTATGACCACCATGACCATAACCTTTTCTTAGTCTGACACGCCCTGGACAGGCATTGGCAGAGTGTGAACTTCCAGGAAAAATGAGCAGGAAAATGCTGTGCACTCACTTTCCCAAGAGAAAGCCAGTGGTTTTAATCAGATGCTCAAAAGCACACCTGACTCACAAAGCTTAGTCTAGACCACCAGGGCAATATGAAAAGGAGGGACGTTGTCAATGATACTATCGTAAACTTCCACTAAAAAGTCATTGATTGTGCAGTGCAATTGTTGCCAAGGTAGAGAAAAAGGAAGGGCCAGGACTTCCATCAACCCCTGCTAAGGGCTGGATCGGGGGCAGGGGTTGTCACTAGGGGTTGAACAAGGCCCCAGCCACCTCCTCTCTGAGGCAGCTGCAGCCCCTTTACCAGCAAGACTGGGCATCTGGGTCTCAGAACGTGGAGAAGGGACCCTAGGCTCCAGAAGGGACGGTCCAGGCCCTCTCCCCATATCCTGTCCTCTCTGCCAGGACTCGTTCCCCAGGGATCCCGGCTCTGACCCAGAGCCTCCCGGACCTGGCGTGTGAAGCTCATACCTTCTGACCTTGGCTCTCTTGCCTTTTTGTCTGCCGGCTGCCCCTGGGCGCGGTGCAGGGATCCTGATGTGGGAGGTATTCAGCCTGGGCAAGCAGCCCTACGACCTGTATGACAACTCGCAGGTGGTGGTGAAGGTCTCCCAGGGCCACCGGCTCTACCGGCCCCAACTGGCATCGGACACCATCTACCAGATCATGTACAGCTGCTGGCACGAGGCAAGTGGTCCGCCTGGGGGAGCCGGCAGGGGTGCCGGTCGCATCCGGGATGGGCGCTGCATCTCTGTCGTCTCTGTCGGAGAAGCACTTTTGAGGGGAGGCACATGTGGCAGGGCGGGTGGAAAGGGCCCTGGGACCCTGCCCTCTGGTGTCTGTAATCTGAAACCAGCACCAGCCGTGCCAGCAATTACCCAACTTAGGCTAGCACCAGTCTAAGGAATTTATCAGCATTAACGTGTATTCATCAGGAGACACACTACGAGGTAGGCACGATCATTATATCTAAACTAACAGAAGAGGCAATAGAGACCCAGAGAGGTTAAGCAACTTGCCCAAGCTCACACAGCTAGTAAGAGGCAGGCTGGCTAGTGCCAGAGTCCCTGTCCTCAACCACAACACTATAGGGTCCCTCCTCGAGTAGAAAACGTGGACCAGACAACAAATAACACGTGGAGAGAACACAGTGGACACCACTCCGTCCTCCCTTCCCATGCCTCCCAAAGGGTATCTCTGGGATAGATGTTGAGCTGGAAATGCAGGGGATTAATTTGTGAAGCACCTACTCTGTTCACAGAACTAAGGGGAATGTTAAGGAAGTGTGAGGCTCCAATTCTGCCCTCCCGGAACTCAGTCTACACACACACACACACACTGCAGGACTGAAAACACCCAGCAGTTTATAATGTGTGCAAAAGAGAAACATAGACAAGTACAGGAGGAGCTCAGAGGAGAGGGACACCAGCTTCCTCAGTGCATCATGATCTGAGCCAGGACAGGCAATCTCTGCAGAGCATCCTTCAGTTTCTGGGTGGAGACAGGGTTAAAGGGTGTCCAGGTGAGACTGACCAGCACAAGCACAGGTGTGGAGGCAAGAATGAGCATGGTGTGCTTGGCTGTAGCAGTGGTTGGACGGGCTGAAAATTCATTTGGAAGAGTAGGTCTGGTCCAGATTCTTGTCGCCTTAATGACAAGGAGAGGAGGGCAAGTTCGGCTTTACATAGGCAGTATGGTGCCATTGAAGGCTTTTGAGAATGATGTGATAACAGGGGACTTTTAAGAACATTAATCTAAGAGCCCCAAACCCATAGCCATTGTACAGTGCTGCCTTATTGGCAAAAGGGCCAAACGCTGCATTCATTCATTCACTAGTAAAAGGCAGATTGCTGTCATGGTTAAGCGTGTGGACTCTGGAGCCAGAATGTCTGGGTTGAATGCTAGCTGTGTGACCTTGTATAAACCTCCTAACATCTCTGTGCTTCACTATAAAATAGTACTTAACAATAGGATTATTGTGTGGATTGAATGAGTTTAAAATATTATAAAGTCCTTAGAACACAGTAAGTGCTCTCAGTAGTGGTGGTGGTGGTGGTGATAGTGGTTATATTCATAGAGCAGCTACACCCCAGGCACTATGCTTGGAGCTAGGGATAAATTACTGCACAGGTTGTAAAGAGTTCCTAATTCCTTGTGTTGGAGCCTGGAGTCCCACTTTGGAAGAGTTACTGACTGCATCACATAATAACATTTTATCTTTTAGCTTTAAATTATTCCTGGAATACTTCGTGATTCCCACGCTGTGGCTCTTGGACCACTCTCTAAGGCTACCCTACTCTTTTTACCCTCAATGCAGTGTCTAAGGTGCTGAGAGCCTCAGGTGGTGCTGGAGGGTCAGACTGGGTTAGAAACCTGTCAGTGCCCACAACCAGGAGGGTTTACTGCTGTCACCTGTCAGAGAGAGAAGAGGAACAGACAAAGGCTTTTGAGTGGAAGCCCAGAACCACCCCTGCTCTCCCCACACTTGGTCAGTAAACGTGCATGAATTGTGGCAGAATCCATTGAGAGGGGTTTGCGCAGATGCAGTCCCCAGTTGAAGGTTCTGCATTTAGTGAGTGTTTTGTATCTAATAGTGTCCCTTCTTTTTTATATTTTATTTCACAACTTCCGGGAAAAAATTCACGATTTTCATCAGATTCCGATTTAGCTTTCCTATATTGGGCACAAAAATGAGCACGTACATATGTGTGTTTCTCTTTCTTTCTTATTAAAAAAAGAGAGAGAGAGAGAATACAAATTCATCTCTGCAGATGTTGTCCCTCTAGCAATCTCACCAACACAGACCGTTGTTAAACTTCTGAATTCCTCCCAATCTGATAGATGTGAAATGGCATTTTAGTGCAGCTCTTATGTTCGTCTTTCGTTATGAGCGAGGTATATTATTAAGAGCATTTGGATATCTTCCTGAGAATTATTTGTCATGTCTTTTCCCTTTTTATATGAGGTTTTTGTTTCCCCTCTCCCAATTTTAAAGCTCCCAATTTATAAATCCAAGAGATTAACACTATCTCTGATATGTCATAATTATTTTCTCACATTTTGTCACTTATCTTTGATTTAATTTATGATGGTTTTTTTCCATGCAAAAGTTTTTTTTAAATGCAGTTGATGATATCATTATTTGCTTTGATTTCTCTGGAAACCGAGTCACAGTTAGATAGGCTTTTCCCACATCTAGATTATACAGGTATTCACGCAGATTTTCCTCTAGCACTTTTATGTTTTCATTCTTTTATATTTAAGTCTCTGATCGAGTGTGTGTTTGTTTTGGTATATGGAATAAAGTATGGATCCAAAGATCTTGTTTTCTAAATGACTACCCAGTTGTTGAAGTGCCACTTACTAAAAGACTGTATTATCCCCAGTGATAAGATACTATCTAACAGTGTCAAAATACCCCTTGAACTTATATGAAATTTCAATACGTATTTGGGTTCATTTTGGGACTTTCTCTTCTGTTCTCTGGTCTCTATTCATGTGCTAGCACTGCACTGTTTTTATTTTTTCTTTTTAAATTAGACTTTATTATTTTTCAGAGCCATTTTAGGTTCACAGCAGAGTTGGGAGGAAGGTACAGAGATTTTCCCTTATAACTCCTGCCTCTACACCTGCACAGCCTCCCCCATTATCAACAACCCTAACCAGAGTGGCACATTTATTACAAAAGATGAATTTGTGTTGACACATCATAATCACCCATCATACTTTACATTAGGGTTCACTCTTGGTGTTGTATAATCTATGGGTTTGGAAAAACATATAGTGGCATATATCTAGCATTATATTATCATAGAGAGTATTTTCATTAGCATGGCATTGTTTAAATTACAGAGAGTATAACGTGTTTTAATACTAGGTAGGCTGGCACCTCTCATTGCTCATCTTTCTTTACAGTTTTCTTAGCTACTTGGCATATTTAAAAATCCATGAACTAGAGAATCAGTTTGTTCAATTTGAAATAAACTTGCTTATGCTTTGGAGAAGATTGCATTTAGTTTGTATTTTAACTTGGGAAATGTATCATCTTTATTGTATTCATTTGTCCTATTCAAGGCCAAGCAATGTTTTTCTATGTGTTCAAGTCTACCCTGCCTCTGTATTTTTCAGCAGCATTTTAAAGTTTTCCTCATTTGGGGGCGGTACACAGTTGACAGTATTTTATTTGGGTGTTGTTGCTGTTGTAAATGGGGTTTTCTCTTCCATCGTATCTTCTAATTGGTTATTGTGTATATATATAGGAAGGCTATTGATTTTGTGTGTTAATTTTATATACTGTTCTCCTAGTAAATTCCTCCATTATTTGGGTTAATTCTACCATTAATTCTCATGGTTTTTCCAGGTATGCAATCAAATAAAGATACTTTTTCAATTCTTAGGGCTCTGATTGTTTTCCCTTTACGAGAAATGTCTATAGACTACAATGTTTATAAAATGTCCACATTTTAAAAGTTGTTAGCTTTAGGACTGAAGTATACATATTTTGCATATTTTATTTTGAATCATAACCTTCATGAACTCAACCATTGGGTTTTTCTTTTATTTAGCTTCCAGAAAAGCGTCCCACATTTCAGCAACTCCTATCTTCCATTGAACCACTTCGGGAAAGAGACAAGCCTTGAAGAAGAAATTAGAAGATCTCATGGGAATGAGTACAAGGCTTGGCCAACATTTTCATTCTTTTTAAGGGAAGTAGCAAAGCACAGCCATGGTAATTTAGCTAATTCTTCTTAGTGGTATTCTGTGTGCTATTTGTCTGTTATAGTATCTAGAAATGAACAAGGTAGGAAACAAAAGATTTCCTTGAAATTTAGGTCAAAGTAATAATTTTATTTATGCTGCTCTTAATATTACTCTTCCCAGCCTATAGCAGAAGCACATTTTCTGATTGCAAAATAGAGAGGGTGTGTACCAGGTGTAAAGATTGAACAGAATTGAAAAATTATTTGTTGGATATGTGTTTTCTTTATATCATCACTACCATGGTAATTAAATATGCTAATTAAAATGTATGGAAATGGTGACACTTGCCTTCATGTTTCAATGTTCTCCATCTTTAGCTTGCATGAGAATCAAATGGAGAGGTTATTAAAACTGTTTCCTTAGGAACTACCTCAGAGATCCTGGTACAGCAGGTCTGAGTGCATCCTGAGAATCTGTATTTTTAACAGGCTCCCAGATGTTCCTGTACATTCAGTCTGAACTGCCCTGGGGGACCTCATTATATGGTGGGCACTGTTAAAGTGATCCACAATTCAATCCAAATGATGCAACTGTTATCTGATATCCCGATTAGAAGCATGACTTTATGTCATCATGTACACAAATATAAAACTAAAGTTAAATAACATTCAATAATATATTAACTATGTGACACAGAGAAAATTTTTAAAGATGCTAAGGTATAACCCAATGCCTTTTTCCTTATGCTTAACCATTATCAATCGCAACTCAAGTATAACCATGATCTTGTATTAGATTGCTGCTTTCTTCAGTAGTTCCCCTCTATCCACAGGGGATACATCCCAAGACCCCAGTGGATGCCTGAAACCAAGGATAATACCAAACCCTATATATACTATGTCTTTTCCAACACACACATACCTATGATAGTTTAATTTATAAATTAGGCACAGTAAAAGATTAACAACAATAACTAATAATAAAATAGAACAATTATAACAATATACTATAATAAAAGTTATGTGAATGTGGTCTCTCTCAAAATATCTTACTGTACACATTTAATGCCTTTTCCATCTTAACTAAGCACTTATCGCACACGGTGGCCGTAACTTTTGCAATCTGAGATATGACAGCAAAACTAGTATGAATTTAATTTTCCTTCTTCACAGATTCACCAATAGAAGATTTGTTCTTACCATGGGTCTTGGCCACCTCAGCATCCGATTTTTTTTCCTTTCCTTACGGAGTTGAGAGCTTTCACTTTTTCACCTAAAAGAAGCACTTTATGGCTTCTCTCTGGCATTTCCAAATCTCCAGAATCACTCCTTTTGTGCTTTGGGGCCAAGATTAAGTAAATAAATGTCATTTGAACACAGCACTGCGACACCGCAACAGCAGGCCTGATAACCACGGCCACTGAGAGACTAACTGACGAGACACGCTGGGCAGAGACTATTCACGTCACGAGAGCTGATGTCGCGAGATTTCATCCCGCTACTCAAAACAGCAGGCAGAGCTGATGTCGCGAGATTTTATCCCGCTACTCAAACAGGCGGGCCCTTTAAAATGTATAAATTGTTTATTTCTGGAATTTTCCATTTAATATTTTCAGATCATGGTTGACCACAGGTAACTGAAACCACAGAAAGTGAAACGGAGGCTAAGGGGAGCCTACCGTAATCATTTAAAATCCTTTCGTTTGGGGCCCTGGGGCATCTGGCTACTTTGATAACTGAACTATGTATTTTATATCTTGATACAAAGGTACAGGAGTCCTACTTTCGCTTCTTGTGGCTATTACTAAAAGGTACTTTAGCTTTAAAACTGCCCCTGTGAATACCTGCCTTCACAACCCATAGGTTTTCATCATTTTGGAGTTCACTGTCATGCCTGTAATGTCAAGAAGGGTAAGAGAAAGTTTAGGTGAATGGCACTGCTACAGCGAAAAGTCACCCTAATTAAACCCTGCTACTATTTTCCAGATATCAGTTAACAATCTCCCATAAGAGACATTCACACCCTTTCTCATCCCTCTCACCCTTTACCCCCTAGCTATTTGGAATGATTCCTCTTGGTATTTGTTACCTGACATTTAAAAAATAATTCCTTATTTTCAGCAAAATTGATTTATGATAATAGTCTTCTATTTTTTTTTAACAGAGGTACACAAATCTCAACATATAATGAAATGGAACTTTTGAAATAACCACTAGGGATTTATACATTCAGCGAGCATTTATTTACCACGCACCATGTTCCAGGTTCTTTCCTCCCCAAGGGAAAAGAAGGAACAAGTAACACAACCCTTCCTCCTCAATGGACCCATAGTCAGGTGGGGGTACCCTTTGCTGCTCTGATCCTGTCCACAAGAGGTCTGCACCACAAACTGTTAACCAACCCCTTGAAAGATTTCTCAAGCCCAAACTAGGTCTTTCTGGTCCCCCTTCCCAAAAGGTTGTTTTCTTTTCTTCTCCTTACTTTTATATATTTGATCTTCTAAAAATGAAACCGAGCAGGACCCAATGGCACCTTCCCAGAAAGAGACCCTCCCCTCTTGTTTGTAGAAAATCTTGAGCCTCCTAGGCCTTCCCTGAGTTCCAAAGAGCAAATTTAATCAGAGAAATGAGAAAATGCAGAAACAAAGAAAAACAGTCAAGCAAGACAAAATAGTAAGTTTAGTCATAAAACAAAGAGAAAGACCTTGAGTTCTTGCTCAAGGGCTACAGCTAATATCCCGAGCCATATCCTTGCGTTGTTTTGCAGATACTAAAACTCCCACCAGGTGGAAGAAGCTAACTGCATGCTGACTACCAGCATATAGACACGAGACAAGTTAGAACCAGAAGGTTGATGATGTTCACTCTGGAAATACTACCCTGTTACCTCACCACCATCCAATCAGAAAAATGTCCATGAGCTAATCATTCACCCTACAACCCTAGCCCCTAATGTTGCCTTTAAAAGCCCTTCCCTAAGAGCCACCCAGAAGTTCAGGTCTCCTTACCTGGCCCCATGTTGGGCGCCTTGTAAGAATCGCTGTACCTTCCTTCACCATAACCCAGTGTCAGTAGATTGGCTTTGCTGTGTGTCGGGAAAGGAGACACGAGTTTGGTTCAGTAACAAAAATAATCCTCTTTATAGCTAAAGTAATACATGCTTGCCATAAAAATTCAAACACAGAATTGTCTACTATGAAAAGAAGCCAAAGCCTTGCTTAGAAGCCTGGCTCCAAAAATCTAGCCAAGCAAGATTTTTAAGGAACCAGTAGAAGTTTATCAGAAAATAAGTCCAGTGATGCCAGGAGGAATCAAGTAAAGGAACAATATTCATACTATTTAAAACATGCATGATAATTCTGAATTAACTGTGTTTAGTGGTGGTATGTTGTATTTATTGTGGTTGTTTTGAACCAGAGGTCTGCCTACACTCTTTCAGAAGTGAACAAAAAGGCTGTCCACCCCTGACGTGGCTGACGAATCTGCCATTACCATTATCTCTGTAGAATTCATTCATTTAGCACAAAGTTACTCTAACATTATGCTGATCATCACATAGACTGAACTGATGGGTAGAGTTTAGATATTTTAAACTATTTAATCCATTTTAAATCAGTATTCAGGTCTGTAATGGATGCTGTGCTCAGACCTGGGCTGGGGGCTCTGAGATATATAAAAGCACTACCAGGTTTGGTTCCTAACCTGATAGTGTAGACACTCTTAACACAACTCTTTTTAGACTGATTTTGTAATTGCTTTATATTTATTATAATATAATAAATAATAATATATAATTTATATATAATAAATATAAATATATATTCCAATTGAAGACATTGGAATACATTCCAATTTGGGAGGTCAACCATCCCAGGCAGTCAGACAGCAACTTTGTTCCTGAAAGTGAAAAGCAGACAGAATCCAAGGAAGCCCCAGCATGTAAATACACATGAGACTACAGGAGTGTGTAAATCTAATAAATGTTTATTGAGTGTCTGCTTTGTGCTCAGCACTGTTCAGACATTGTGGGCAAATGCAAAAGATTGAAGAGATCGGGTGCCCACTTCAGAGGGTGGCATTCAGTTGGGATTTCCAAGCACTCCACAGAGAACAACTGAAGCGAGTTTCTATCAGATGGGCTCTGGAGGGGGTTCACAGAGGCCCCTGGGGTGAGTGTTATGTTGTCAGGAAGATGGTGATCAAGCAGCTTGGAAGGCGATGTCCTCTAACGGCTCTCTGGATTCTTCTCTCTTTTGTCGCCCTGTCACCCTGAAGAAGGCATGTTCCAGACCAATCATCACTGTGGGCAAATCACTATAGTACTTAGATTAAGTTAACGTGAAGAGAGCATGTCATCCTTTACACATGAATTAAATCAAAGTGAACAGTGTGTTCTCCATCCCCACATTTCCAACAGTTCACAGGCACTGTCCTTCAAAGTGACCCATCCAGATTCCACACAAGACCCAACACTTGTTCCCACCATGTCTCCTTTTTTGTTCCAGCAACACAACAAACATTTCCATTTCCATTTCTATTAGCCCTGAACAGCCTGTGAGGCCAAAAGACACATTTTCTCTATTTTTAAATAGAAACATTTCTTTCAGGAAACAGAAGAGAAGTCAAATCCTGAGGCAGAAACAAATACTAAAAGCAATGCAAGTGAAGATGCCCTCTCCTCAGGTGTATCTTCTCTGGACAACTTTTTCCAAACAGAGCCACAGTTTTGACATTTAATGACATCCTTATAATCTTATATTTTCTGTACCGTGAAACTAACATTTACATACAATAAAATCACCTCAAGAGGAAATAAAATAGATTTTTCTAAAATGAAGTCTGAACATCGTCACCATTTTGGAATCCTGAATTGTTTTCTCCTTTACTCAAGTCCACGGAACCATAAGGATTTTCTTCAGTGCTTGCTTGTTTTTTCCTGTTAAATAAAGTGAAGTCAACTTAATATCATGATCTTAGAATGACATGGCCTCTCTTGGACTCCACTGGGCTCAGGCATCTTTCACATCTCAGCATTCAATCACTGCTGGTCTCATTTGCATATCAGACCCTCTTAACGGACTATAAGCACCCAGAGTGCATTGCATTCACTTCTTTAGCCCCATGATCTGTTGGCATGATGCCTGGCTGAGCATAGCAGACTGGTTACTGTATAAGCTCTAGAGTCACAGAGAGGGGGCCTCTGGACCTCAGTCTGCCTATTTGGAAAATGATAGCCATTATGTGACGTCAGTGAAATAATGCTGGCAGAGTACTGACACTACCTGGTGTATAATCCTTAATAAATATTAACCATTATTATTATTTTCAGGAACTTGGTGGTTATTTAGCCAGTCACTTTCATTTTAAAGAGCTTCCCTACTAAGTTATCAGCTTCCAAAGTATAAAGACCAGGGTAGACCTCTTTGTAGTAAAACAATCAGCTTTACAAACTGAGATATATCGTCACGTGTCACTGACTAGCTGTGTAAATGTGAGAAAGTTTCTTGGCCTCCTGGAATCTCAGTCTTATATATACATGAAGATAATCACACATTTATGTCATACATGTGCTGAGAACATTAATGTATGAAAGTACTGAGCAGGATTGACAGTCCTATTTTTCTGTGTACCTTCTATTAACATAGTGTGTAGCATGAAGGGGGTGCCCCCACATAATTTCTTTAATGAATTCACTTTGGAACAGCATCACATGTGCCAATTTTTAGTATACAGAAGAGTGCTTCTCAAATGTGCGTATCAGTCACCTGGGGAATCTTACTAAAATGCAGATTCTGATTAATCCGGTCTCTGAAAAACAGATCCTTTTTACTGACTTTGGGAAGGGAACTTGGAAGCAAAAAGTGACAGGGAGACTCTAAGTCCCATTTTGCATTTAAAAAATTTGAACTATATGACTGTATTCTAGCCAATGCCTAATTTTTAAAATGAATCTATTTTGGGGAACAAAAAATCTCTATAGTAAAGAATGAGCAAAATAGACTAGTGCCTGTAAAAATTGAAACAAGAACATGTTTAAACAACCTGAAGTGTTTTGTTAGGTGCTATAAAATATTATTAACCTTAATTACATAAGCCCAACAAAAGTAAATGATTTCTCAAGGTCAGAAAACAAATCTACTGGCAGAGCAAGACTATAAATCAGGTCTCTAGTGATTTAAATCCTCAATTAACTTGGATCTTCAGTTCAAGAACAAATGAGAGGGCATCTGACTCAAGAACTGAGGGGACAGAAAGGCATCTGGGCTACTCAAGGAGGAATGAAGATTCCAGTGTAGTAGTCAGAAGCAACTCTCAGAGCTCATTCTTGATTTCACAGTTCAAACCCACCACTAATCCAATCTCTAGGGTCACTTCTAGACCAAGGAGGACTCATCAGTAAGGATAATCCCCTGAGCCTACCCACCCCTGCTGAGTTTGGAGTGCCTCTTAGCAGCAGGGAAATGATGCTGTGGCCAGGATGGAGTTGACCCGGGCATGCCAGTAAACCCCAGGCTGGACATCTGTATGGTAGGATTTGCTAGGAAGGCAAAGTGCTGATGAAATCTGGTACATTTCTAGGGGATGCCCAAGAAAATTTAGGTGCAAAATTGTCCAAGTAAGTAGTTGGCTTGTACAACCTACCAGATACTACAAACTTTCCAGTTTGTTTTCCCTAAACCTTTCTGTTTTAGGATAGGTAAGTCTAGGAAAGGTCACTTACTTCCTTCGATCTCTGATCCCAGTGAAGATGAGCACGACAATCCCAACCACTACCAGTCCCATCACGATCCCAAAGATAATCAGCCATACGGTGACAGGCGGTTCGTAAGGGGGCCCTAGAGTCGGCTGAATACCCAGAAACTCCAGGCTGTTGTCATCCAGGCGGAAAGCATCATTGATACGGCTCCGGGACATCCTATTCCCCAAAGCAAAACATTTAGGCAAAAGGGACACTTAGGCAAAATAAAATTGCGTGCAATTATTTATATTATTGTTCCCAAACGAATTTGATAAGGCTTATCTCAAAAATGTACATCTACAATCACCATGAAATCAAAGTACATCAAAGATGATTTTTAAAACAAAAACAAAAAATAGTGAAATGTTCAATATTCTGGATTGAAAACCAAAGTGTCTGGGATCCCATCGCTCTGCCCTTGGGTATAGTCAGGAGGTCAGAGTCCACCCAGATAGAGAGGTAGGTCAAAGCAGAATTAGCCACGTGACCCCTGGCAACCTCCGCCTTGAAGAGTCTCGTCATTCTGGAAACAGGAAGTTTGAGGACCCCTGCAGCTTGCAGGAGGGCTGGGCTCTTTCACGATGACCACAGCTGGCACTTTCCCCCAAGACAAATCACTTGGAGGCAGCCAGTGAGTCTCTAGGCGTGGTCGCATTGGATACCCTACTAAACCGGATTTTCTAGGCACACTGCCCTTCAGATCCTGATTCGGCTTCCGAAGATGAACGGCAGCTCAGGGGCGCCACCTAGTGAGCATCTCCGTTGCAGCAGGTATCTCAAGTTTTTTGGGTTTTTGTTTGTTTCTTTAACAGCTAGGGCAAATACCTACATCTATCCAGTCTTCACTTTTGCTGTTTTGAGAAACAGCTGAGGCAAATTGAGAAAACTGTTCCTTCTCAACGCTCACTGCCAATACCAAGTTCCTCTTTTTCTTAATTGAAGTATAGTTAGTTTACAATGTTGTGTTAGTTTCTGTTGTACAGCACAGTGATTCAGTTATATATATATATATATATATATATATATATATATATATATATATATATATATATATATATATATGTATGTATGTATATTCCTTTTCATATTCTTTTCAATTATAGGTTATTACAAGGTATTGAGTATAGTTCCCTGTGCTATACAGTAGGACTGTGTCATTTATCTATTTTATATATAGTAGTTAGTATCTGCAAATCCTGAACTCCTAATTTAGCCCTCCACCACCCTCCCTTTCATCCCTAGCAACCATAAGTTTGTTCTCTATGTCTGTGATCTGTTTCTGTTTTGTAAATAAGTTCATTTGTCTCATTTTTTAGAGTCTACATATAAGTGATATATGGTATTTTTCTCTTTCTGGCTTCACGTAGAATGATGGTCTCCAGGTCCATCCATGTTGCTGCAAAAGGCATTATTTCATTATTTTTTATGGCTGAGTAGTATTCCATTATTTATATCTACCACAACTTCTTTATCTAGTCATCTGTCAATGGACATTCAGGTTGTTTCCATATCTTGGCTATTGTAAATAATGCTGCCTTGAACATTGGGGTGCATGTATCTTTTCAAATTAGAGTTTCCTCCAGATATATGCCCAGGAGGGGGACTGCTGGATCATATGGTAGCTCTATTTTTAGTTTTTTAAGGAATCTCCATACTACCAAGTTCATCTTCTGATGTGGAGGCTAAACAATGTCTAAGGAATACTATCCTTGCCCACCTTGTTCCAGACTTTGGTTAAATGAATCCTACAACGAAGTCCCTACAGCACATGACAGCAACCCCTGTATATGTCCGCTCTGCACTTACCATTTTCTGGGTGTGCTGGCCAGACTTCCTTCAGCCAGTACCTGCTGCCTTGGCCTGGAAGAATTCCCAAGCCGCAAGATTTGGCCCTGTCTGCTGGCCAGCAATGTAGAGGGGTTACTGCCACCTGTAAGCAGTTCTCACCCATGACTCCCAGGAGATGGTAAATAAACACCCCAGATCTGATGGGACAATTCAGCTGCATGTTCTACACCGTCTCCCAGAATTCCCCAGCAGAATGGCACTCGAGTTGCCCACAGTAGCCACTTGCTCATAATGTGTCATTTATTCCCTTCTTCCCTTGCTGTCTCCTGCCCACATTTCTCTATCAGTGTTTCTTGAGATCACTTCCCAAAGAAACTACTTACACTCAAATCCTTGTCTGAGGACCTGCATCAGGAGAAACCCAATCAAGACAATTCCCTTGCTATGAGATCGTTCTGGAATGAAACCCCACGTTTTTCAGATGAGCAAAAACATGTAAATGATTCAGAATGGTGCCTGGTGGTGTAAGAGCACCCTAAATATTCCTTACAGTTCTTGTCGCACTTATATAGTTCATTTGAAAATAAAATATCACCTGATGGCCTCTTCGACTTCAGTTCTAGGAATGATGTCGGACACATTTTTAGGTGAAGTGACAAAGAAGCTGAAGGAGATTCTTGGTTTCAAATCACTCACCCACACGTCCTCCACCCTGTGGAGAAACCAAAGAAACAGCTCCCCTTGTGGCACGGAGGACACAATAAAGAGAGTGAAGATTTCTGCCGGTGAAAAGGAGATGAAGGGGAGGACCTCAGGGTAAAGGAGAGAGACATGGGTGGGGCCGCTAATGGAAGGATGTCATTGTCCAAAAAACCGGAACACCACCCAAAGTGAATGAACTCAGCTATGGAAATTGTGATAGCAAATCTTGGCACTATTGGTTCGGCCACCGTAGGAGAACCGCGGTTCTTTTTCAATGACAGAAATACTTCAAACTGAAAGCACCAGAAGAATCAGCGAGGAGTCCTTGGTGAGCCAGGACTGTGGTCAACAAGATGCTAGGCAGGGATGGCTCAGTTTCTGAGGCAGAGGTGGTGCATTTACATATTCCCACCCGGCCCTGCCCAGAGCAAACCGGCATGGTACACCCCGCGGTGACGGAGAGCGGGTGCTTACAGCACAACGTGACAAGACTGTGCTCTCACAGCTGCCACACTGATCTAATAAAGCCTAAGGCTGACCCTGTGGCCCAGAGCCTTTCTCACTCAGAATGGAAGCCAGTGTCCTGAGACTGGCTTGCAAGGCCCACGTGAACTTTCTCCTCGCCTTCCCACGCCCACGGCCGGGGACTACCCTGCCTACATCTCCCGCTTGCCTCCTATTGTCTCCCTCTGCTCCAGCCACACTGGCCTCCTTGCTGGTCCTTCAGCAGGTGGATATTTGTTCCTCGGGGTCTTTCCACCTGCTATTTTCCCCTGAAACATTCCCCCCGCCCCCGTTGTCTGCACCACTGGCTCTCTTTCCTGCTTCAGCTATGTGCTCAAATATGAACAAGGCCTTTTCTGACCATTTTAGTTAAAATTGAACTCTACACACACACACCCCAGCACTCCCTAACATTTATCACTATCTAATTCTACTATATTTCTCTTATATATTTTGTCGGTGGTCTATAACACATGCACACTCACATAAAACACATACATTAGAATATAAGCTCAATGAAAGCAGTCATTTCTCCCTTTTTTCAGAGCTGAGGGTGGCTGAGAGCATTTGAGGAAAAGAAGGGGAGAGAGGAGGGGAGGGGAGGGGAGGAGAGAGACGAGGAGGGGGCCATCTAATAAGAACAGTGCTCTTGCAATTGACAAGTCAAATAAGTCACAGTCATCCCCAAATAAAGTGGCCCCAATCCCAGGATATCAGAGGTTTAAAAGTTAGTAAGAGATTTTTCTTAATTTCACTGGAATAAAAGTTTAAGTGTAATATTTTCTTAAACCCAAGAGGAAGGGAAGTACGGGTTGGAGGAACTTGAGGGCACAAGTGAACTCACCCGAAAAGAATGGTCTGGTTTTGGACTTTTAAAAAATACTTTCTCATGGCATAGGCAAGAGATGACTGGAACAAGTACATTTCATTGTCATTCCATTCATACTGTAAATTCAAAAGGAAAGCACTGTTCAGAGGGATCATGGGTTACGTTAAACTGATACTCCACAAGCATTATTTTTCAGTTGTCTGAGATTCCAAAGATTCTTGCTAGGCACTGTCAGTGACCTCCAGCTCGAGTGTTCATCAGTGTCACCTGGAGGGCCTGTTAAACCACTGAATACTGGGCCCTACCTCAGAATTTCGAATTTAGAAGGTCTGGAATGAGACTCAAGAATTTGCAGCTCTAACAAGCTCCCAGGTGGTGCTAGTAGTGCTGGTCCAGCATCCACGCTTTAAGAACCACTGGGTTCACTGGCCCTTTTAACTTAGTTTGATGTGAGCCAAAATTAACGCCGTGAAGGCAGGTTTATAGGCGGGAGTCATGTAAACCATTGGTTTTGGTTAAAATGTCTGTATACTGTAGACAGATATGCTGAGTTTTTACTATTTTTATAACAAGTTCTCAGATATGTATAAGCATAAAAGAAAAAGAAATTCTTGAAGTTCAAAGGAAAACATTTTTTTCTTTTTGTAAACAGGATCATTTGTTCTTGGCTTTCAGTGCTAAACAAATGGGTGGTGTATAAAACTTGTTGAAAGAGAAAAAAAGCATTCACTCTTTCCTCCAGTAGGTGGCAGTAGAGATCAATGAATAGCACAAAGTTTGCGTCTCTTCTTTCCCTTTAAGGAAAAACAATTACAAGATTTCACAAAAGGATTGCCAAGTTGACCTCTGCTTGATATCACTCAGGTGTTGGGAAAAGCTGCTTTAACAGTAATAATGATAGTATTAATATCACTAATAATATTCTGGTTACTATTTCTATATTCAAAAAAATTAAAGGCTAATTTCTCAAAATGGCATCAAAGATGTAGTTGGACTTTGCCTTGAAATAGTTGGAACTGGGCAGCTATTCTGGTCCTGATGTGTAGGTGGCTACAAGTGTGGTTCTGGTCTCATCAAAGCAGCCTGCTGCTCAGTGAATTGGCCTCAAGGTTACACCATCAGCCCCTCTGAAGACTATTTACTAATCCCGCAAGGCCTGGAAAGAGGACATGGGGACAAATATCAAGACAAAAGAAGATAATTGAAAGGGATCCTGATCTACTGGATACTTTAGAGGAGGGGCTTCAAGATGGCAGAACAGAAGGACGTGGAGCTCACTCTCTCCCACAAATAAATCAAAGTAATCAAAATTTATTAGTCCAAGGAAGAGCTAATAAAAATATGACAGAAAGAAATAATCCCAGAGACATTCAATGATTGCTAAGAAATCGGAACTTCAACTTTTAGAGTTTGGGAAGTGATGTGCCTCCATTTTTATTATTTCCTCCTTAAATGTTCATTTTTTTAACTCCTATTGTTATTGATATTTTGATGTCTTACTTATCTATGACAATTACACTACAACTACTGTGGAGCCTTGGACAATATTTAACTTCCCAGGAAAAGTAAGGGTAGAAATACAATCTCTGGGCCTATCCAATGCAAGAGACAGTTTCTGTAGCATCTTGGACTGTTTTATCCAATAATGCCAGGTTGCCCTCCAATCCTGTAAAACCTTCGGAGTGCCACCCACACCCAGGCCTTTGATCCCCATCTGCCTGGGGTGGCCCTCTGCTTTCCTCTTTCCCAATCAAAGCTGCTACTCCTTCAAACTGGATAACCTGAAGCAGGTGCTTAGGAGAAAGCACGAGCTGATTAAAATAATTCACCTGAAGGTGTCAGGAATATGATTTTCTGTAAAACATTTTGTCGTCCTGAAATGCATCTCTACATTGGTGGTTCTCAAACTGTGCTGTAATTACAATCACCTGGGGAGCTTTTCCGACTCCTGATGCCACACTCCAGAGCAATGAAGTCAGAATGTCTGGGAGCGAGACTCAAAGCATGAATATTTTTAAAACATCTCAAATGACTCCACCGTACAGCCAGGTTTGAGAAACAGTGTTCTAAACCAGAGCTTCCCAGTCTTTATTGTGTCTACAAACCACCCAGGCGCTGATTAAAATGCAGATTCTGATTAAGCAGGTCCAAGGCTGGGGTCAAAGATTAAAACAAGCTTCTAGCATATAGATGATTGACTAAAACAAAACAAAGCAAAAACTACCTACACTACTTCTAAAAACAATCTCTCAAAATATAACCATGTCCTCTTCCTCAAAATACAAGTAATGGTGATAAGAGCGAATTGGGAGGGGGGATATTTGATACTTAAGATTGGATGTTTTCTCATCGATCTTCGTAACACCTTCAAAGTAACAAGGAAAAAGCAGGCACAGCCAATCCAATAAGGAATGCATTACTAAAAAAACCAACCCAAAAGCCAAAGGCCAGAATCTGGGGCTTGTAGCTTTTAAGAGAACCATGTGTCCAATTTAAGGGAATGCATAGAAAAGTAATAGACACGCTGTCCAGAATACTCACTGCTTTGTCTCCAAGAGCTGATTTTAGGCTTATCCTTACTTTGATGCTTTGGTCAGTATCTGATTAAAGAGAAATAACAGACTGTTGTCACAGATGACAGATTGACCATGTGTGTTTATTTCCTTCCTCTCCCAAGATCCCACTAAAGTGATAGTTACGGAATTTTTTAAAGGTAGAAACACATTTTTGGAAAATGAGAAGTTATGGAGGAGTGGTAAGTGTTTTCTCAAGGGTCAGGAAGAGCCTAATATGTACACAGAGGCAGTACAGACCCCCCAAGTTCCAGAGAATCCTGGAGAGGCTTGGGATTCAGATATAGCAGGGGGTGGGAAGAAGATACTGGACTGAAAACAAGGGGAATGAATGTCCAGGAATGGTTAAAGCCCCTTTGTGGGTCAGTTGATGCTCCTACCCCATGAGCTCTTGCTTAGAAAGTCACTTGGAGGCTGTGCTGTAGCAAAACAAGAGGTAATCCACAAAAGAAGACATGGCGCCCAGGAGGCAGTGGGTTCAACCCCGGACAGCAGCAAATGGATGACTGAGGGTGAAAACTGTGGTCCAGATTGAGACGGAAAGATGTGAGACTCTAAGAGGGAATTCTTTAGGGAAAAATGAGACTGAAAAGAATAGATATATTGGAATAGTTGGAAAAGATGAATGCAACGTTGATAGCAAATTAAGCACGCAAAAAGAAAAAGGTAGTAGAAACTTCAGGACAAACAAAAAGCCACATAAGAAAGGATATAAAATAGTATATTATTTGATTCTGGAGGCATAATGATGTAAATATTGATAATTTCATCACTAAAAATTATGTTAAACTTCATTGGGTGGAAAAGGAGGTGGAAGAGTAGACAGAAGTGACCAATGGAGAAATGACAATATAAACAAATTGTTTAGAAATGTGACTATAACTGCCAGAAAGAAGAGGTAATAGCATTAAAACTGTTAAAAAGTATTTATCTTTGAAGAGCAGGATTTGAATACAGTGGGTTGGGGACTGTTACATACTCTTTCATTTTAAATATGGAGCTAATAAAGCTGACTTGAAAGAGAGAGAGAGAGAGAGAAAGAGAGAGAGAGATGCAGTTTTCACTGTGCCAAATACCTAGTAGGGACTCAATAAATGTTTCCTCCCAGATAAAATGGCAGCTGCCTCCACAGCACAGTCAGAAGCAGGGTCTAAGTAGAGGGAAAACATACTCAGCTGTGTCACAGTCCCAAGAGCCTGGGGCCAGAGAGGATTAGGGAAAACAGAAAAGGGGCAATGAGAACTGCGTCAGCTCAGGGTACTCACATGGAGTCCAGTCCGTGCTCCATCCCACGAAAGAATTCCTGTTCTGGTCTTTGAGCCAGGTCAACAAGGGCTCAAAGTAGTTGAGCAGTGGTTTGACATCCATAGTCTTTACTCCTACCAAGCCTTCCAGTGCTAAGGTCCACGGCTCTGATTTTCCAAGGCTCAGCATTTGGCTACATGAACAAAGGGGAGGGTGGGTTTAGGGTCTTTTGAGGGACTCCAGATACACATAGATTTACATGTACAATCTCTGGTTTCTCCTCTTTGGCGTAAGTTTGCCCCTGGTGAGTAAGAAAATAAGGCACGTTAACAGATGGATTCATCCTTCAATCTCTTCCCTTCCAGTGAGTACAGAAAGCTCTGGAGTTATGACATGGAGAGAGGAGGGGGCCTGTCCAGCCATCACATGGTCTAGGTTCCTGTGGGACCACAAAACAAACATCTCACTTGTGGATGAGGACATTCGGAGGCCCTAAATTTTCTTTTTAGAACAAAGAAATCAAATTCAAACCCAGGCATGGAAAAGAGTCATACTGAATAGTAGGAGAGGCTGAATATTTGGAAGCACTTCTTACAGCAGCTTCTGTCCTGCTTCGGTAGAATTTGAGATGTCACATTTGTACAGGGGACCTTCATGTTTTGCTATTTGGCAAAGGGCTTCATGAAACTGGAATTGATAAATGGTCCTTGTGTAATATCTGTAAAAGATACAAACAGACAAAAATTTGTCCCGCATTTAGTTTCTGGGATAGAGTCATAGATTGGGGCATATATTTAAATTTTGAGGCCCTAATAACCAAAGAAGGACCAGTCAAACCTCTTTCCCCTCCAGAAAGACCCAAACACAAACCCTACAGAGTCATCGTACTTAGATTCGTGTATCAGCTGATAAAAAGGCAGTATACCTTTGTTAAATCTTAGCTCACATCTGTACTGTGTTTTATGGATTTAGAGCCCTTTCATATAAATGATGCCATTCGATCCTTATGGCAGGTCAAGAGTATGATTTCCACTTTACAAATAAAGAAACTGAGGCTCAGCCAATTCAAGATCTGGGGCCAATAGGTGAAGAATAGAGGTTTTTAGATTTCATGTTAAACATGTTTTTTCCATTAGAATTACTCTGAACTCTGCCAGGAACAAGAAGACAAAGAAAGATATTTTTTAATTTCTCCCAAGGATATTGTAAATTCCTTGATGGTGGAGAAAAGATCTCACATAAGTTTTATTTAACCCAATAAATTGAGTTGAGTTAAAACGAATTGAAACTGATCGTCTATTTTGAGGTTCTAGGGGGGAGGTAGTTGGAGATAGAAAGAGAGATTATAGTCATCATTCTGTCCCCAAATCCTAGGAGTTAAACAATAAGAAGAAAGCTGTCATTTACCGGATGAATGAGTAATCTTCAGCAACGTGGAACAGACACGCCGGATCACAGTATGTTTCATCATGGGGCAGCGGTTCCACCACCCCGACTATCTCTCGCCTTTGGGGAGAAATGAAGCTATGTTAGCTGTGGATCACTCACCATGAGAAAGCGCAGCTGGGTGCAGCTGGTGCGGTTGCATCAGCCAATGGCTTTTATAATGGAATTGGTTGTCAGATGAAATAGAAACAGTGTAAAAAATGACGGAATACAGCCCATGATGTAGTTACCTCTATCTTTTTAAATTCAGCTAGTCTAGACCACTAGAAGATAGTTGAACCTTCAAAACACTAATTTATTTATTTATTTATTAGTTGAAGTAATATCGGTTTACAACGTTGTATTGAAAAAACACTAATAGAGTGCATTGTGTGGCCAAAAACTGTGAAAGTCCTAATAATTCCTCTCTGGCACCATATTTTATATACTCCTGGTAGACAGAATTTTCTAAAATTGAAATCTTATTCTCCAAGGCTGGCTCAAATGGCCCCTTCTCTGTGAGGCCTGCTCCCGATCCGAACCACCCGCCAGTACAGTGAGCCCTCCAGCTCCTTCCGCCTTCTCTAGCTGCACCTCCTTGGCCATTTCTCTGTTTTAGCACTGTTCACATACAGCTCCTCCTTGCCCTGAGACTTGAGCACCAGACGGCGGGGCTGTGTTTGGATCATCTTTAGAGTTCCAGTGCCAAACACAGTGCCAGATGCTAAGAAAAGACTCTATGTGTATTTGTTGGATGAATGGAGTAATGAATGTATTCATGAATCATTGGAAGGGTCTGATTCCATGTACCTTTGGAAAGAAACTATAAGGGATCAAAATTAATTCAATCAGAAAGAAAAGGTAGGGAAACCATGTATTTGGCATTGTTTAAACAGAATACATTCATCCTTTCTGATTGTGGGATCACGATAGACATCATTTCGGTAATACTCAAGTGCTAGAAACAGCTGCTATAGATGCTGCCTCCTTCCTCCCAAGGAGGATTTATGTTAACAGAAAGACTCTTGGCAGAAGAGCGGCACTGACTCAAATTTATGGGTATGGGGCTGAATGTTATAATGGTAGATCTTCACTACAAAAAGGGAAAGTAAGAAAAATAAAGAAAAATAATTGACAGGAATCTGACTAATAGATGGTGGGGAGATTTCTTTCTTTCCTTCCTTCCTCCCTCCCTTCCTTCCTTCTTCTTGTAACACTTTCACCAATTATTTTATACCTACATGTGCCAGGTACTGTGCAAGGCACTTGGGATACAGTGATGAATGATGTAGTGCTGAAACTACTGGAAGTGATCACTCTCTGTTGCTCAAATGCAGCAGGCTCTCTCCAGCTTGGAATTCTCTGTTCCCCACTATGTATACCTGGTTAACCCCCACATCTTCTCAAAGCTCACCTGGGATGCCTCTCCTCCTCTGACCCACCAGCCAGGGCTTTGGATCTCCCCTTGGATGCCCATGGATCCCCACACCCTCCCATCACAACCCAACACATTGCAGTGGTTTCATTTCCCACACCCCTCCACAGACTAAAAGTTCTTTGGAGTCGAGGAGAACAACATGACCAGCATCAGCTCCCCAGAGCTTGACCTAAAATGTGGGCTTAGTATTTTTGCTTCAGGGAATGGACAAAAGAAAAAATCAAAATGAATACTTTGATCATTTCCTAAATAGTGTCACTATTTAATGGGTGACTCAACACTTAAGAAGATAGAGCATGAGATATTATGTAACCTGACCCTGCTGAGCCAAGGAAACGTTAACTGAGAAGGCACCCAGATGGTGACTTAAAAAGAAGGCCGTTAGTGTGTGTGTGTGTGTGTGTGTGTGTGTGTGTGTGTGTACAGGCCAGCCAAATGCTTTTAAATAAACAGCAAACTCATGAGAAAACATTTTACTGATTGCATATTCATGGACTTACTTCATCTCCCACCACTTCTGCATCCACTGCTCCTTGGGAATTTCACCCTTAAAGACCATCCACCTCCACTTTTCTAACATGTAAGTAAACGGTAGAGTTCCAACAATTGTCAGTGCTTGTTTGAGTAGGAAGTTTATTTCTGTTTCTGGAAGTACAATGGGAAAGAATAAATATTAAGATGAGGATGACAGTGGACATTTTGTGTTAGATAATTTCCTAATCTCAAGATATTATTCCTCAAGATATACTTATTATAGGGATGGTTACATGAGAAACATTGACAGTGGATATACATACAATATACATATATAATAAATACATACATATGTATATACTCGCTTTCTCAGCTGAGGGATGTGGAGTAGGGTGAAGCCTTGGATAGAACTGGTAAAATAAATCCACACATAAGTCCAAATCTTCTTCTTTAAATTAGTTTCAATTGCCTTCCTTACACACTTCTTATCAGAGCTAACTGGGGCTCTTTCATCTACTTCCCTAGTCATACTGTTTATTCTTGTGAGCCCCATGAAGGCAGTGACTGTTAATGTCTCAGTCAAGCCTGTATCCCTAGCCTGGTGTCTGCTACATGATGCTCTCTGTGAGCCTTTGCTAAATCAATGAATATTAAACAGATATGGCCAAAAGCCAGTAAACCAGGGAGGGAAAAACAAATTAAAAAAAGAGCCTCCCTAGAGGAAATAATTTCCTGGATCATCAGAAGTACAATGCACTTTAAATTTACTGACATTTCCCTTACCTGAGTTTAAAATGCCTTAACAAGTTACGTTATTTCATTTATCCTTTATTGGTGAAGTAATAAGGCAGTAGAGCTCACATCTGGTGTATAAATGAAGCTCACTGGGATGTAAGCAGAGGGATACCATGTACTTGGCACACCACTATATCTCTAGAGTCTAGAAAAATGTCTTGCACATAGTATGTGCTCAATAAATATTTCTGGAAGAAAGGAAGAGAGGGAGAAGGAGAGAGGGAGAGAAGGAATGAAGAGCCTTATTTGTTTAACATCATTCACAGATCAGAGCAGAGCCAAGGAAAGAAGCAGTTTTTCAAACCAGTGGCTTAACCATGCCTAGTACTGTCTTAGTTATTCAACCATCTTTGCCTGCTGTCAAGGAATATTTTAAAATGATAAAACAAATAATTGTCTGTTAATGGACTTGAGAATCATACTTTAAAATTAGGAAATAGGTGTGGTTACCGTGAACTCCCTTTCCTTTGCTGCTCCCTTCATGGGAGGACGCCGCTACTCATCTATTACCCACTGAGTCTGTGTTTACTGTAACTTTTTTGGACATCATGATGGCTTTACATTGACCCAGGTCCTTGTGAGATCATAAAGGTCTGAAGCCAGAAATCAAGGCACAGTGAACTGCCTACACACGGATGGGCCTTAACCTCACTGACCAAAGGTACCAGCCAGCAAAACTGATGTTTATGCTCCAAACAGCTAAAGTGAGGATAGAGAAATACATGGAAAAGAAGAACATATTTGGCTCTAAGTTTCCTTCTTTCACGCAGAAGAATCCTCACTGAAAAATCTGGTATCTTGCGAATATTTGTTGTGTTCCATCAAGTACAAGTCATCCAAAGAGAAACAGGCTGCCTCAGGCAAATGTTGAAAGATAGCCTGGATCAGAGGGGATGTTACAGGGGCAAATTCCTGCTTCAGCAAGATGAACAAAATGTTTCAGTCTCTTCCAATCTTGATTTTCACCACCTGTTCCTTAAGAACCCCCAAATTTCCAAGCTATGCTCTGCTTTGTGTAACATTATGGGAAGAGTTTTAGATTAGGCTCTGGTTCTGGTTCTGCCACATTGCTTTTTGACATTGGGCTAGTTATGTTCCCTCTCTTGTCTTCAGTCCGCTTCCTCCGCAAAATGGTCTTCAGCATCTGTTCCAGCTCCACCATTTTGGTTTTTCCCGAGAACCAGGGGGATCTAGTCAGAACTCCGACACTAATTAGCTGGCTGACCTTGGATAAGCCAGTTCAGTTTTGTGGGCCTGTTTTAAAAATCTTCTTTTAAATGGTTCTTAGAATCCCAAGGCTGCTCACTTAGTTTTCTCTCTTATGCAAAGATACAAAGCCAGAAGTTGGCATGTTGTTATATATACTTAAACTTTTTTTTACCAGTAGCAGTTCCCAGTTACCCCTAAATACATCATATGGCAAAATTAAATACATCCTACACACGACCATAAACACCTTTGTCCATATCAGACTAAAGAATCCCCAAAACATGCCATGAAAAGATGTCCATACCACTGTCTTCATAAAAGTCAGCTGGCAGAAGACCAAGGGCTTTCAAATAGTGAGGTGTTGCTGCAGAAAGTGACATGATTTCCCCAACAGCTTCATGGAAACCTTCATTAGCTCCATTTCTTAGCAGGAAGGGTTGTATGGCATATGCCATGTCATACTGGATGTGTCCCATCTCGTGATGGGCTGTCAGGAAGTCATCCATCGTCACCTTTGTGCACATCTTGATCCTGAACAAAAATGGGCACCATGAAAATGAATCTCATTGAATTTCCCTTACATATCACAGTAGAGTTGTATGGGGTTTGGATAGCACAGATCACCTTTCCAAGATTTATTCACCAATGACTCCTAAGGACTTACCATTTATGTCCTAGAAACTGTACTAGGTGCTCAATACAATGTGACGGGCAGGCCTGAACCCTGTTCTCCTACTCACAGACTAATAGAAAGAAAAACAGACTTCTACAAAAACTCTGAGGCAAGTACTCTCTAAGTGACAGTGGACATGGCCTGGGGCATAACAGTGAGTAAATGCAGGCACAGTATCCGAGAAGCACCAGGAAGGGTATAACTCAGGATGCAATGAGCAATCTGGACCTTGATTAACATGCTGCAGAGTTTGCCAGTAGATGGCAGGGAGAGACAAGAAGATGACATTCTTTTAAGTGCTCAATGAGGATGGCTTGAGAGAAGAATGTGGCATTTGGAACACAGCCAGCAGTTGGGTAGAGCCAGGACAGAGAAGTAGCAGGAGAAGGGGCTGGAAACTGATATTTGGGGATCATTAGCATGTAAGTCAGGGAGTGGATGTGATGGCCCATGAAGCAGGTGGAGAATGGCCAGAAAAGAGGGCAAAGGACAAAGCCCTAGTAGGTCCCAGGATATACAGAGTGGAGAGAGGAAAAGGAGAAAGAGAGAGAAGTCAAAGAAGTCCGGAAGAGGCTGTCAGTGCAGATACCAGTGAAAAATAGCACCTCTGGGGTGGCAGCCTCCTTCTCTTCCACCTTGTCACACAGAACCTTCTTGACGTGCCCTTTTTTCTAGCCTAACCTGTGGACGCCAGTACACAATGCCAGGTACCCTCTCTGCATTTGATCCTGCTGTTCTCCCTGCCCAATGTACTGCCCAGCCCTGTCTGTCCAAATCCTTCTCATCTTTCAAGCCTCATTCAAATGCCACCTGAAAAGCCCTGTCTGAGCTGAACCCCATTCCAGGTATGGTCACTTATCTTCCTGCTCTCCATAGAGTGTTCTCTGTGTCTCTCTTATGACACATACGACCTTCTCTGTTTTATCGCAGCTTAGCTATTCACCTGTCCTCTCTCACTCAGAAGAGGGAAACAGGGAGGGGAGGATGAATGCCTAATTCACATAGCCCATCTTCTGTAAATCTTAGCGCCAAACCTTTCCTCCTAATGGGGATACCACCATTCCCATGACCATGTAACCCTAGTGGGTGCATTTTATCTCAAATGAGGTGAACTGTTTAAAGGTTCAAGTTAGAGCCTGCAGACAGGCTCCTTTTCCTTGGAAAGCGCAGATGTGCACTCATGAACTCCCAGACTTTGTTCAAGGAGAGTTCATTCATCTCTTCTATGCTCAGAGAAGCAGAGAAGGAATCCAGATTCATCCACATCCCTCCACTATCTCCCGTTTTAGTATCAGCGGTGTAAATATCAGCCTCACTACCTGAAGTCACCCTTCCCCAGGTCCCAAGCTGTGGGGTGGCAGACCACTTTACGGCCATCGCCTGGCTCAGTTAGCATGGAGTTATCCCAGAATCCTTGAGTCATGTTAGGAAGGCCAATAGACACAAAGAACTTCTCAGCCTCCTTGAAGATCCTCTTTGCATCCCAAGACTGGAAAAAAAAAGAACAGCATTTGATTCTAGCATTAAAATCACAGCATTCTTCCTATTGGAAATGTACAAAGGAGGAGCCTTCCTGGAAGGCAATTTGGCAACATGTACGGACAGCTTTCAGTGTTTACACTATTTGTCTCAGTAATTCTATGTCTAGGGAACTAATCTAGAAAATTCTCAGAAATTAGGTCAAAGAATTACATTTTAAATGATTTTTATTGTTATTTTAATTGAAATATATTTGACATATAACATTCTATAAATTTAAGGTGTACAACATATACAATGATTTTTAATAGGGGGAAAAAAGGAAACCACCACCAGAATGGTTAAATAAATAATGATGCCTTTGTGGAATGGAAAATGAAAAGCAATTAGATTTATAAAGAATTTTTATTGATTTTTTATGATTTAATAGTAAGTGAAAAGTAAAATATTATAAACTGCTTATATAGGATAATCTTAATGAGGAAATCCATAAAAATATTAACAGTAGACTGGGTAAGATTATGTGTGATTTTTTTGGTCTTTATTCTTTATGTTCCAAGTATAAACATAAACGACCTTCTCTTTGCTAAAAACTATTCAACTCAAGCCAAAAATCCTTGATTGAGCTCCTTCAAGGGGCAAGGCCCTGGTACTAGATTCAGTGGATGACACAAACAATAGAGTAGACATGAAGTTGTGGAACCAAAAAGGCCCACAAGTGACCCAGCAGCAAATGGGGTAGCGGGCCTTGGCTTCAATGTCTGTACAAGAATCTTAACTTTCAGAATGTTCTGGAACTGGAAAGGGGCAACAGTAGGTGTCTGCCATCCAGCAAGCTCTTCTGGGAACCTAACTCTGGAGCTGACCAAGACTTCTTTGGCGATAAGGCCCTTATCAGTCAAACTAAGTTTGTGAAATTGGCAGATATTTAATGAATCACTTTTTAGTGACACAGAAAACTTCCTCTGATCTTAAAGATCTGTCAAGTTTGGTTTTTCTCCTATGTCAGCTTTCAGGAGATGAACCTGGATATAACATGGATTTTTTTTTTTTTTTACCTTTAAACGCTTAAGGTCAGGCAATATTGGTATTAATGAGCATGACATCTGTTGAACGAAGAATGAACGGACAGAAAACCAGACTGGAAATATGAGGAGTTCTCAGTTCCAACCTTTGTTGCCACTTTGGGCAAATCACTTACCTGAACCTCAGTTTCCTCACATCCAACATGGAACTATCACAATACCTGTCCTGACCGTCTCATAGGTTTGTTGTCAATGTAACATTAGGAGACATGGTAGATGGGCTAAGGAGCAACACAAGATGGGCCTCTGCTGCTGCTCAGCTGTGAAGTGGGGCTGGAACAGCTACAGGAATCTGGGGTCCTTGCAGCTTCATGTTTTTATTCTGCTGTGGACTTTTCCCAGGAGTCTGTTATGTAGGTGAAGGGGCTCCCTGCACTGCTGCTTACACATTTAAAACTGTTAGCAAGCCAAAATCCAGCAATGCATCAATAGTAAAGTAGATCATGGTGCAACTATCTGAAGAAGTTTTACACAGCCATGAGAATTATGATTATGGATTCTACTGAGAAATGTAGGCTCATAGCTAAATAAAGAAAAACACATAATTATAACTATAATATGATTTCATCAATGGAGGAGAACACAGAAGAAATTAATACAACATTGTACACAGACTATACTTCAACAAAAATTTTTTAAAAATTTTAAAAATATGATAAAAAAATTTGCACAAATGCAGAAAATCGGTGTATAGTTTAATGAATTACTAACAGATGAAAAAAATGAAGAGAACACAGAGAATTTAAACAATTATTCCAAGATGGTAAAAAAAAAGGTTATTTTAAAACTATTTTAAAGACTTTTGTAATATTTTTAACAACAAGGATTTTTTAAATATGCAAAAAAATTTTAATGATGTCCTTTTTTTTTTTTACTATTCATAGAGATCACTGACTGAGTAGTCAGCCATGACTAACTTTAGAAAGAGTTATGCCAACCAGCTGATAATTCTGTATCTTATTGCTTAATGGAAAACTCAGGTCATCTCCATTTTTAATATCTCTCAGCAAGATCAACAGCATATTGGTTATTCAAGGTACTTGATGTCCCTGGCATTATAAACTACTTTTCCATGAAAAGATAGCTACGTCAGAAATAAATTTAAATTAGCTTGAAATTCTTATTTACACAGTTTCATTTGCAAAAGATAAGAAGGGAAGGAGGGCATAAAAAAAATGAAGTTGAGGATGTACATTTGATTTTCAAGACCTCTTCTTCCTACCTGGTTCTCCATTGCTTCGGTAACATCTATGTTTGGTTTCTGTCCAAAGGGGACTGTCAAAGAGTATAGATTTGTCCAAAATCTACCCCACATATCGCCTATTTAAAAAAAGACTTGGTTAATACATGACAAAGACAGCAGAAGTAGAGACCTGGTTTTACACAGTGCATGCGGTGGAATTGGTAAACAGGCCATAGAGTATTCTAGATTTAATCTAGTTTCTATGCTTCCTTTTCATTACCTCTTTTTCTCTTCTCTTATTTTAAGTTTTCAACACTCCCTTCTTTTCATACCTCCTCTAAAAGTTTAAAATGGCAGATTATGAGGTCAGGCAAAGCTTATTAGAGAAACATCCCTGTTTCTCACATTTCAACTTCCAATTCAAAGGCACAATTTATTAAATATATGGGACATCATAGCTATTATAGATTAGAAACAGATTTATACATCCATCATCCATGGGACAAAACACTACAAATTAAACTGTTAGTAATCCTTAATGTTGGATTCAAGAGAGATCATATAGGATCATCATTTAGGACTCTCTACTAACCAACTAGTAACTAAGTTCCATTTTTATTACTGTACTATAGTAATACACTTAACTGGGTGATTTTTTAAACATCTCAAACAAATGTCAAATTGGATTCTAAGGCCAGAAACTAAAAGCAAAAATGGATCTAGAAAAAATCAACCTAATAGCAGGACCAGAATCTTGGCACCAAAGGAATAGGGCGAGACAACTACATGAAGAGTACTCTAATGAACTCATGTTTTAAAAGATAAAACTCAGTAGAGATAAATGTAAAGTCCTATGCTTCAATTTTAAAGAAAAATCTATCTATTATAGAAATATATGATACGTGACATAAGGCTAAAACATAACCCACATGTAAAAGACCAAAAGGGACCCAACAAACAGTATGACATGGCTTCCAAAACACAAATGTGACCTTAAGGTAAATGAATAGAAATACAGCATCTAGAACAAAGGAAGCCCTGGTACCATTTTAACTCCATATTGGTCAAACCCTCATCTGGAGTAACTGTTCAGTTCTGAGAATGATATTTGAAGAGGGATATCAACAAAGGATAGCTCGTCCAAAGGAGAACAAGTAGAAAAGTGAAATTTTCAAAGAATGGTTGAAAATCTGTGTAGGATATTTAACGTGAAAAAAGAAAATAGTGCACACCTGATGATAACAGTAATACTCGCTAAAATATACCGAGTACAGACTCTTGTGCCAGGTACCTCACTATACCTTTACAATGGTAGTTTACACAGCTCTTAAAGGCCATCTTATAGAAGAATGGACACATTCTGGGTAATCCCATAGCAGGGAATCTCTCTCTTAGCAGGAGAAGAATTAGCTACCAGCAACTTAGCTTGACTGTAGTAGGAATGCTCTGTATGCGTGACATAAGCTTTTCAAACACGTATTTTTATTTGGCCTCGGCTTCTGGGGTAGGGGAGAGGGGAGGGGAGGATGGCCACTCTGGTGGGAAATAAGGAAGTCTGATAAAGGGTCCCAGGTCTTGCATGATCTACAACGGGTCCATGGCAGGATCCAAAGTTCTTGGAAGACTGATTCTCCTTCTAAGCTTCCTTCATTATGAAGAATTCATTCATTACTCATATGATTCCAAATCAAGTATTTTTCAGCAAAAGTAATTAGTGTAATTAAACATGAACTTATGAAGCTTTCACTCAGGCTATACCTTAATTCTAGAAAGTCTTTCTCTCACCCCTGACCACCCTCAGCCAACCAAGCTCCTTTCTTCTGACAGTGTAATGCTAAAATCCCAAACTCCACCTCAAGAGCTTAGCCAACCAATGTAAATAAATAAAACCTATTTTCCCCATTCCCACTCTCATTTGAACTTGGGGTTCCTTCTCTAGTTACCTTAAATAACCCCTTTATCCTTTGGATTGTGGCCAACATAATAACTTTTAATGTATATTAAAAAAGTAATGCAATAGAGAGTAATTTAAAATGGATTTTCTGCTGAAGAAAGGGCTTTCAAAATATGATTTCTATAAGGTCACTAACTTCTATAAGGTCACTATCATTCACATAATTTTTCAGAAGTTTTATGTTGGGCCTTCACTCCGAAGAACAAGTTTATTGGTGGAAATAACAAAGAGCAAAGTACACAAGGAATTCCTGGAGTTTCTTACCAAGCAAATGGGCAGGGAGGCATCCAGTGGGACTGATATGGGAAGGGTAGACATCCATCAACTTGGCCCTCACGTAAGCATGAAGATGTTCATATAATGGTTTAATCTGAAAGCCCAGAAGAAAGTTTAAGGCCAAGAGTAGCCTACTCCAATTTCTCATCCCCCACACTAAAAATAGGAGCTTCTTTAGACAAGTAGAATTTCCCTAAATTCTACTTTCTTCTCCTCTCAAATATTCTGGAGAGTTTGAAAGCATTCCTTCTTCCCAGATATTGATGATGATTAGCTCCACTGCATAAGCAATAAACACACCTGGAGGCATACAGATCCCAGAAGGAAGGTAGATGCAAATAAAAAAAATTCATTTTTAAGATGCTACCTACTTCGTTTTTAAATCGAAGTATCATTTACATGTCATAAAATTCACCCATTTTAAAGTATATAGTTTCTTGAGTTTTACTAAAAGTATATGGTTGGGCAACTATCACCACTACCCGGTTTTAGAACATTTCCAACACCCCCAAAAGTTTCCTTGTATCCATTTGTAGTCGACTCCATTCCCACCCCCAGCCCCAAGTGACCACTGGACTGATTTCCATCTCTATAGTTTTGCCTATTCTGAACATTTCATATAAATGAAATCATAGAATATGTGACCCTTTATGTCTGTTATGTCTGTTATTTCTGGCACTGAGCATCATGCTAGGTTCATCTGTGTTGTTGCCTGTATCCGTAGTGCATTCCTTTTTATTACTGCATGGCATTTTACTGTATGAACACATCAGAGTTGGCTTCATTTAGTATCCCATGGATAAAATTCACCAGTTGAAGGACAACTAGGTTGTCTCCAGTTTGGGGCTATGATGAGTAATGTTTCTGTGAACATTCAAGTATAAGTCTTTGTATGGCTAAACGTTTTAATTCTCTCACATAGATAGCTAAGAGTGAAATACCTTAGTCATATGGTAAGTATGTGTTTAACTTTTTAAGAAACTGCCAAACCATTATCCAAACTGGCTGTACCATTTTATCTTTGCCGCAGCAGTGTGTGAGGGCTCTGGTGTCTCCACATCCTCGCCAACACTTGGTATTGTCAGCCTTCTTTAATCACAGCCATGCTGGTGGGTATGCAGTGGTTTTCAATCATGGTTTTAATGTGCATTTCCCTAATAACATCTTACTTGCTTATTTGCCATTTGTATAATTTCTTTGATGATGCACTTATTCAAATCTTTTGCCTATTTCCTTTTTTTTTTTTTTTTTTTGGTGGGGGAGTTGTTTGTCCTACGTCCATTTTTTGATCACTCTGCCCAACTATGGCTAAGACAGAATAGCTTCACATAAGAAGTTGGAAGGCATGGGGGTCAGAGGGAGATGTAGGGGTCAAACTGAAGGAAGAGGGAGACATTGAGAAGTGTCCATGGGGCACTGCCACTCATAGGACTCTCCCATCCCTAGAAGGTCCTCTTCTTTAGTCAAAGATAAGGAAACAACAGTATCACTTGTCCTGAGGAAGGAAGAAAAGACTCTGCTAACAAAGGAACACAGTGCTGGCCCCACACAGCTCATGAAAACTATTCCTTTTGATAATCTAAAAGACCATTTCTTCCTACAAGCTATCCTGCTTACATTCTTGCTATTGGCCATTGCTGGTCAGTGGCTGAAAGGGGAAGAAAGCAGAGCAATTCGGATCATCTGTAAGAGTTGCCCTATGATGCTCTAAAATCTTTTTACACTCTAATATTTCATAACTCTGAGGCTTGGGAATGAGCAGCCAGTATGTTAAGAACAAGTCAGAATGCTTTTGGTCACTGTCCCTTCTTCCCATGTGCTGCCCCACATCTGTCTCTGTGGGCAGTTCCTCGTTACCTCTGCAAAGGTATGTTCCACGTCTCCCATCAACTGGTCTCGGCTGTAGTCATAGTCACCTGCCCACATCACTTCATAATCCCCTCTCCAATAGTCCCCGTAGTCCTCATAATCTGTTTTTAAAAAGAAGAAAAATGAGAACACACAGAAGGAAAGAGATAAAGCACAGTATACCTAGACTAGCCTTCCTGACAGGTTAAAAAAAAATCCAAAGACTTGTCACCTTTTTACCATCCTTCTAAATATCATCTCAAAGGGATGCAAATGAATAACAACACCAGGTAATGTGTCAAAAATTTAATTCATTAATAAGCACAGAAACTCTACAAGATGGACAGCATTATAATCCCCATGGTGCAGGTTAACAGCCTGCCCTTAGCCAGTTAGATGATTTGTCCAGGGTCGCACAACGGGTCAGGGGCAGAGGCACACTCGAGGTCTCCTAACCCTGGGTCTCTACTCTCTCCATACGTCAGTTTGCATCTTTAGGTTTAAAACATGCAATTGGATCTTTCAGACCTCATTTTGTTCAGGGCCTTTGATTTTCAAACCTAACCCAACTCATCTTAGACATGGCCACAGTGGGCCTGTGTTTGTTGGCAAATTATACGTATACACAGCACAGCTCTGTGTGCTTTGTGTGGTATCTTGTCATCAGGAAACAGAAGCTTGTGTCAGGGTAACAGCTGATACAGTTTGTAAATGTATTTTCATAATTTTTACATGTACATTGGCAATGGATAATCAAGAAGATGAGGAGAGAAATAAATATTTGGATGGAAGGATGTGGTGATGGGCTTCTGTCTCCAGCTTGCCTATGGCTTGAGAATGTGAGTTCAAGTGGCAGTGAAAGACAGTGCGAAAGAGCAGATGAAAAAACGTGTTCCTTACTCAACCCTGGGAGGCAGTGAACACCAAAGCATACATTTATTCACAATGTCATGCTGTCAGCTCATTATTCAGGCAGGAGAATAAGTCAAGAGATACGGAAATCTCTCCCATGTCAAGATTTAAGATTTTGATGACCACATGATTGGAGTAATAATGACAACTGCAGAAAATAATAGGTTTCCAGCCTAAACTAATCTAATTTGTTTCTTCCTGGGCCACCACCCTGAGGAAAACATACAAATGACCTTTGAGAATGAACTCTGGCCAAATGGGAGTTTAGGTGAGAGTCGTGTCTCTGTCTCTCATTCTTTCTGGTAAATAGACTCTGTCGATCCCCAGACTCCCTGAGGAACCCTCCGGGGCCTGAGACCTTCTCAGACAACTGATTTGTTTGAAGCCTTGTAACTGAGTGTCACTTCTGAGCCCTTCAGAATGTAGAATGTCAGTCCACCTTTCCTTATTTCCTACTGGTTTCCTCTTTGAGGCAGGTAAGCTGAATTGTTCAGCAGATGACGATAAATTTAGGGATGCCCCTTATACCAAAGGGCAGGCTTGGGGGTTCATGAGAAATAGCCCCGCAGCCCCACGGAGAGCTCCAGGACCTCCACAGCCCGCGGACTCACTGTTAGCTCTTGCCATCTCATTTTTCAGGACCACATACTCTTCATACAACGGCCTCAGCTGCTTGCCGACCTCAGCCCTCCAGCCTTCCCAAGCCCAGAGCCTCTGATTGTAGTCTTTGCTGTTTTCCATTATGTCATCCAAACCTGTTATCACCAAGCCCCCAAAGGGAAGTAAACATGCATTTGTAAAATTTTCATTTGGAAACAATTCTGTGAAATTTAAAGAATGAAAAGGCTGGCAGACAGCAAGTTCATAAAGGTATTAAATGAAACCTCACAATTCATTAATTTCCTCACCCTTATTATAATTTCAAAATATTTCTGTAGAGAAAATAAGTCACTGAAATCATTTAACTACTAACTTAATGAAATTACTTGAGTGTGACAGGATTTACAGTGAAGTTTTGTTAAAACTTAAAAGAGCGCCTATGTGCTGAAATACATTTGGCATCTTCTCTTTGGATTATCCATCCGAGAGGAACAAGGTCATCATTTAACATTAATCTCATTTTTAAAACTTGGAATATAAAGTAGATTTTATAATCACTGCTGAAAATAAATAGCCTACCTGGTTCAAGTACTAAGCACTCCTGTGGGTTATTTGGATCACAAACTTCTCCACTACTGTAGATGGTGCTCATGGTACTTAGAACCGTGGTCAACTGCAAGTTAGATAGTAAACAATGTTAAAAATGGAAAATACACTAAAGAGAACGCTAATATAACGATGTCCTTTCAGCTATGTGACTTTTTATGCCTCAAAAAACAGCAGTTCACATCTATCTTCTTTTATGTAGTATAGGAACATCTCGGTTAAATTTCCCCACCATCAACTAGCACAGACTGGCCTTATGAACATATGATACACATATGTGGAGTGACTGAAAAACAAAACAGAGCTCCCCAAATCCCAAGAATGTTTCTCACCTGCACATGCACAGAGAAGTGCTTTTGTTGTCCCATTCAGCCTTCATTGAGTGCACATTTATTGAACATCTACTATGTCCTACACTCTGACAATTATGACCTGAACAAGACATTGGTCCTCAAGGACCCCACAGTTATGGGACAGTCAAGTCATGAAATCAGTGATTACACAACAGAGTGACAGGTGCTATAACTGTCACCAAAAAGTAATATGGCACTATGGGTGCCAAGGAGTGGATAAATGAGCAAACTGGAGACTCAGAAATGGCTTCAAAGAAGGGAAGCTGGGTCTTGGAAGAGAAGTAGGAATTGGTCAAGTAGAGAAGGGAGGGAGAGGATGGAGCTTAAAAGATGGCTGAAGGTTGAGAAAGACAAAGCAACTTCAGGAAGTGGTGACATGATAAAGAAAACTGGGGTGGCGGTGTTGAGTGAGGGAAGTGGAGGATGGGAGAACAGAGAGGTAGCAGGGGCCAGATCATGAGAGGCCTTCTGTGCTATTCTAAAGAGTTTAAACTTTACCTCATAGGTAAAGGAGTGTAAAGGTAATAGAGTAAAGCAGTGCTCCTCGAAGTATGGTCCATGGACCAGTGCAAATCAGCAAACAGCATGCTTCTAGTCTGTGAGAAGCCCAGGAATTGAGAGAATAAATGTTTATAAATTTTTAAAAACAATTTGATATTTCCATGACATCCAGGCATGTGATCGATGAAATTAACCAAGCACTGACCTACAATGGATTGGAAATAAGGAAAGGTCGGGAAGAAGGGAAGGGAAGAAGTAAGGGAGATACGAAGGAAGGAAGAAGGAAGACAGAGAAGGAGGGAGGAAGGGAGCGAAGCAGAGAGGATAGAACTGACTCTCTCTCTCAGAGATGATTTAAGAAGCACTGGATGAATGGCCCTGTCTCCCCTCCTATTTCTCTCTTCTGTTATTCTCTTACTCTGCTACAAGAGCCGTGATCCTAAAACATGAAACAGACTCCATGCTTAAAACTTCAACAAGATCCCATTGTCCAAAAGAATAAAGCCAAGTTCCTTACCATGGCACAAAACCCCTCCTGGTCTCTTTCTCTACCTGTTTTTTCAAACTCCCCTCCTTCCTCTCTCATGCATCCTTGAGTCTCCTCTCTTCCCAAACACTTCAAGCTCTTACATGCAGTTCAGTGATTTTTAATCCTGGCTGCACATTAGAATTATCTGGGTATCTTTTAAAAATACAATGTCCAGGGTCCACCTAAGTTAGCCCAAGCTGTTTAGAGTCTAACAGAGCAATGGGCAAGGTTTCCCACGGTGTCCTTGTGGAAAAGATGGGGAACCACGAAATGGACAAAATACAGTGGATTAATAACTATTTGGACAATTGGACACAAAGGATGCAGAATAATAAATATCACCTTGTAGGAAGATACAATTCATATGGTTTTGTCTTTATTCTTATCGTGCATTTTTCTTTTTATAGATGCAGATTAGAATCCAGAATACAAGAGGACAAGCAACTAAGAAAGGCTTTGATGTTAAATAGCCAAATATTTTAGATAAAAAATATTCCAATAGGTTAAAATCAAGGGTCTGTAAACTACGATTTGCAGACCAAATCCTATCTGCTGCTTGTTTTTGTAAAGTTTTATTGGAACACAGCCACGCCCATTTGTTTACGTGTTAGCTGTGGCTGGTTTCCTGCTACAACAGCAAGTTGACTCAGTGTGACAGAAACAATATGGCCCGCAAACCTAAAATATCTACTCTCTTTCCCTTTGCAGAAAGAAAGTTTGCTGGCTGCTGGGATAGAGAGATGAGATGAGAAATTTTTATTTTAACAGGGGTGAATATAGGCTTTCTTGAATTTAGACAAACTACCTACATAAGAATAGAATTTTAAAAGGTATCATTTGAGAGCAGCTTTGGTGGGAGAGATTTGGAGACTTCCTTGACAGTGATGTTGATATGAGTCAAATATGGACTGTGTCAAAAAACCAAACCAAACAAACAAAAACCTAATATAGTCCTGGACTGTCTTAGCAGATGTAAAGCACAGGGTGCAGAATGTCATGCTCCTGCTCACCTCTGTGCAGACCAGAATCCACTCAAAGTGCTGTGCTCAGGCCAAGGAAACTGACAAAATGAAGATAGCAGCTAAGGACTGGTTAGGGAACTTGAAACCACAGTATAGGGGAAAAATGACAGAGTGGAGGATGTTTAGTCTAGAGAAGAAGAGGCTCAATGGGTTAAAAAAAATTATCTGCCCTCAGTTATTTAAAGACAAATATGTGATATCACTTATATGTGCAATCTAAAAAATGACACAAATGAACTTATTTACAAGACAGAAACAGACTCACAGACATAGGAAACAAAGTTATGTTTACCAGCAGGGATAGGGTGGGTGGCAAGGGATACATTGGGAGGTCAGGATTTGTAGATACTAACTACTATACATAAAAGAGATAAACAACAAGGTCCTACTGTACAGCACAGGGAACTATATTCAATACCTTGTAATAACCTATAATGAAAAAGAATATTAAAAATAATATATATGTATGTATAACTGAATCACTATGCTGTACACCAGAAACTAACACAACACTGTAAATCAACTATACTTCAAAAATAAATAAACAAATAAATACTATTATAGGAGAGAGCAATTTGGCTCCAGAAAGCAGTAGGTGGTGGAGGTAAAGCACTTTATGCTCCATGGAGGGCGTATCTTTCCATCAGTTAGAGGGACCCACATATGGAACTGATGTCTTGGAAAGAGGTGACTTGCCCATCTCTAAAATGGTTTGAGCTGGGCTGGTTTAGCCACTTGTTAAAGAAGCTGCAGGTGAGAGTCAAGAATTAAAGGAGGGGGAGGATTAGATGACATACAGGGCTTCTCAAGCTTAGCACTAGTGACATTTTGGATCGGACAATTGTTTGTCACTGGGGGCCTCCTTGTGCATTACAGAGTGTTTACCAGCATCCCTACTCACTAGATGCCAATAGCAAATGCCCGCCACTGAGCTGTGACAACCAAAAATGTCTCCAGACACTGTCAATGCCCCTGGCGGGCAAAATTACTCCCAGTTGAAAAGCACTGAAATAGACTAATTGCCTGGTCCTGGGGAAGGTGACCTCTGTTTCGGGTGTCCATACATACCACAGTGCCTTGATAATCTCAGTTTAACTCTGTGTCCCAACATGCCAGTGTCTTTCTTCACTCAGAGGATTCCAGTTTGGATAATAAATTATGCAGCCACCCTAGTAAGGCACAGAGCTCTTTCTAATGTGAGCATTGCTATCTTTGCAGATAAAGGAAGCAGCTATGGGCGATAGTAATGTTTAATATTTCCCAAATATTTCAATTCTTGGGGTCAGTGCTAGAATTTCACATACTCGTTTGCTCTTGTCTGCTGAGAGCGCTGATGCCCCACTCTGCTGAAGGGCCTGCAATTGACGCTTGAGTGTGACATTCTGAATTTCTTCTAGGGGATAAGTTTTGGCAGTCTTGGACTTTTCTTCATAAAAGGTAGACCATTTGGCCCTGGCATCATTCTGAAATAACAAAAAATAAAGTTGAAGTTAGAATGGGACTGAGCGAGTAGATAGAACAGAAGATATAGTCCAAAGAACATCTGGTGGAACATCTAATATTTCCTGAGTGATTTAGTTCTCTGTTTTGCTGAAGGTCAAGGCTTAGGTTAAGAGTGATCAAGCCACTCTTGGTCACTCTTTCTGGCCTAGTGTCTAGATTTCCCAAGGGTCCTGTCCCCAGAACTGGAAGTGAATTCTCACAGATGATCCATGTTGTGGGGCCCTGGAATTTAAACCCTTAGCACTATGACCTGGGTAAGTTGCTCAAGGATTCAAGAATGAATGCACTAAAGGGAGAGCTCAGCAGGGCTCAGATTAGACTTACTGGGAATACAGTTCCTCATGGCCATGAGAACCATGAGAAATGAGAACCAGTTTGTAGTAAGCGCCATGGTACTATGATTTACCAGAGATTCTGATCTTAAATTAGGATCCCCAGTCAAGCTTGCCCAGAACATGACTATTTGGTAGCCACAGTGATTTTCCACTGGCAAAAGAAACCAATAAGCAGGTGATGATGCTAGGATTCACTTGCCCCCTATCTTGAACATCAGTAGGCAAGTGGACTTCTCCAGACTTATCCAATGCAGTCTTCTCTTAATGCACAAGCCCACTTCCATTTATCAAAGACTAAAACAAGCAACTTCTTTGTACATTGTACTTCTCTAGGCCATATAAAAGAGGTAGCATATGAGGGAAGTAAGAGCTTCATTCCTGGAGTCAGACACCTCTGACTAGCTGTGTGACTTTGAGCAAATTACCTACTCTCTCTGGGTCACAAGTTACCTTTTCTGTAAAATGTAAAAAAAAAATAAGGTAGAATTTACCTTAAAGGATTGTTGTAAGGACAAGAAAATTTAACAAATAATAAAATGCCTATCAGAGTGCCTGATACATCCTAAGCCTTAAAGAATTACAGCTGTTTCTTCATTTATTGAAAAAAGTCTTTGTCTTTAAGCTGCTTACAGTATTATCAGACAGATAAGATATGCATCATGAACGTTTCATTAATGAAACATAAGAGCATATGATAATGTAGAAACTATGAGTGGGCCAAGCAATTCCTGTTATAGGGACCAGATTTGGCCAAGCCCTCATGGAGGAAGTGGAACTTAACACAGACCTTAAGGTAAGTAGGATATACATGGGTGTAGAGTACTTTGCAAAATAATTTACCTCATTTGATCTTCTTAATAACCCCACGAGATAGAAAATTATTCGATTCCCGTTTTTCATATGTGTAGAAAGGGGCTAAGAGAAATAAATAGTGGAACTGGTAATAAATTGCCAGTATCTGGATCGTAGACCCTGTGGTAGACAGATTGTGTATTCCACTCCCTTGAGTGTGAACAGAGCCTGTGACTCACTTCTAACCAGTAGAATACAGCAAAAGTGACAGGATATACATGTTTATGTTACATAAAACTGTGATTTTTATTTTGCTAGAAGATGCTCCCTTGCTGAATTTGATGCAGCAAGATGCCATGTTGTGAGCTATCCTATGGGTAGGGCCACATGGTGAGAAGTTGAAGATGGTCTCTGACTGACATCCTAAGGACCTCGGTCCAGCAACATATGAGGATCTGAATGCTACCACTAACCACGTTAGCATGGAAGTAGATTCATCCCCAGTCAAGTCTCAGATGAGACCACAGCTCTAGCTAAGACTTTGATTGCAACCTTATGAGATTCAGAAGCAGATCTGGCTAAGCTACGTCTCGACTCCTGTCCCACAGAAACTGTGAGATAAGAAATGTGTATTGTTTTGAGCTACTATACTTGTGGTAATAATTTCATTACACTTTTAAATGTTTTCATGTGAGCTTTGTCTTAAGCCAGAGATCTGAAGTCTCTACCTAAATTATCATGGTTTTATTTAAACAATTAAAATTCTTTTGCAATAAGTTGTTTGAGATATAAAGAATTAACACCTCATTTTCTCTTTTTCTATAGCTCACTATCAACCAGGCTATTCTTTCAGCAACCTCTAAACCATTTCCTTCCCTGTAGGTGTGAGAGTTCCCTGAAGATAGAGGATGAAAAACTGAATGGAACCTTAGTATCCAAGTAGTAACTTGGAGCCCAACAAGCTCCCAGGGAACGCTCCACCCTCAGGTCTCATATGCTGGCCCGTTTTCCAGATATAGCCTTCAAAACTCCATCAGATTAAAAGATGAAAACTGCCTTGGTTACTTTTGAAATATACAACATGCAAAGTAAAAGAAGTCAGCCACAAAAGACTACCTAGTGTATAATTCCATTTATATGAAATCCAGAATAGGCAAATCTATAGAGACAGAAAGTAGATTAGTGGTTGCTAGGGGCTGGGGGTGGGGAGAAGAAAAGTGACTGCAAATGGGCATTTGGTTTCTTTTTGGAGTGGTGAAAACGTTCTAAAATTAGATGGTGATGATGGTTGTACAATTCTGTAAATATACTAAAAAGCATTGAATTGTATACTTTCAATTGGTGGATTTTATGGTGTATAATTGTATCTCAATGAAGCTCTTGGTAAAAGCCTTCAATACTAAGAGCAAAGAAAAAAATGCTTTATTCCCTAGGTCCTATAACTAGGTCTGAAAGCCCCATGGAATTGCTCCAAACCAAAGGATTTAGCGAAAATTAAATTAATTCTCTTTTACCCAGTTACCTGGCACACACTAAGAAGCAGTGGTAGTTCCTGACCACCAGGCTGCCCTCCACCTGATGTCCTGTCAGACTGCTTAGATCACTGAGTAATTGTGTCAAATCTGAATGTAATTAAACATGTCATTTTGAGTTGCTCAAGTTTAATCTCGCCAAATTACATCACTAAACTGGGGCACTATCAAGTTTTCATGACAAAGAAAAACTAGTCTGAACAAGGCCTCCAAGGCACTTGACTCATGCTAATCCTCCACATGTGGAACTTAGCCATTCACCACTGTTATCCACAGAAAACTCTCGGGTGTGCCCATCCACACTCTTACGCTTCAAGAGACAAAAAATAAGTGACTTGCCCAAGGTATCACAGTCAGCTCAGGAGAATCGGCATAGCATCGGATTTCCTGAATTCCATTATATTTACACCACGTGATGTTCCCCGACCCCTGTGCCTGTGTGTAGGTACTTGTGTGTGTTGGGGAGTGTGGGACGGACTCATTGGAGACAGGGATGAAGTCTACATTCTTCCCTTGGGTACAGAAGAGCAGTTTAAAATGACCCTGCTCTGGGTTCACGGTGCCCCCAGCCCTAAAGACAGAGGGACAGGTTCAGGAAGCAGGTGTGCCCAAGGACTCTAGGAGCCCTTGCAGCAGGGAGCTGAAGAAGCCCTAGAGGCCACCCAAAGGGTAAGTGTGGGCTTCTCGCTCTCTTGTCACAGCTGCTGCTAACTCACCAAGAAATATTTATGAAGTGTTCTCAGAGACCTACAGGGCTCCAGCATGGCAGTCATCAACACCCACTTCAGCTGAGTGCACAGGAGTTTGGGGCAGTTGTAGGAGTCACTGCCAAATACTGGACAAGTGAACCAGGATGCCTCTGCCAGCAGTAGCAACCTTTTGCTCTCTTCCAGAGGGCTAAAACATCGTCCAGGGACCTCCTATGTTGCTAGAGGGCTTCTGACTTTGCAAAGAAAGTCTATTTGATTTACAAAGGACTCTATTTCAAAAATCAAACCAATAATAACCTTCCAAAGAAGGGACAATGCAAAAAAAAAAGTAGTATCATTTTATTGAGAAGATAATTACAGGGTAATTGGTGAACATTTGAACTCAAACATGAGAACTGTATTTGCTCTAAAGCAAGTGCTTGGTAATTAATTTTCACTGAACTTCTGAACTATGTGGAAACCTGTATTTAACCAAGCTTTTTTACTTATTTTTATCTGATGGACATCTCCTTAATAGGGAGCTTTTAGGGCACTATGCTGATTAAATTTTGATGCCTTCTATTATTTTAAGGTCTATTCTCATGACTTGATCTAAGAATTGCCACACCAAGTCAGACCCACAGGCTGACAAGCCCAATATTCTGATTCTGAAAGTGATATCAAGGGATAATTAGGAAATGGCAGGTTGTCCTCAATAATGTCACTCTGATAGGATATGACACATGTGTCATAGAGCTCAAATTTCCTTTCCTGTATTAGTTATCAATTGCTAACAAACAAGCAAAAACTCAACAGGGTAAGTATTTATTGTCTACATGCCTAGAATCACTGAGGGTTGCCAGGCAGCTCTTCTAATCTTGGCTTGATTTGCTTACAACTCTGGGGGGTTGGTTTCTGCCAGGACAACTATTCCACAAATCTCTCCTTCTGTAGTTGGCTAATCCAGGCATATTCTCATGCCAAAGGCAAAGGTGCAAAGGACAAGCCCCATTGTTCAAGTCAATTCCAAGCCTCTGCATGCATCCCTTCTGCTAACACCCCGTTGGTCAAAGTAAGTCATGTGGCAAAGGACACAGTCACATCATCTTCAGTGGGATGGCACTGCAAAGTGACATAACCTGGGGTGTTGATGTAAGGAAGGGTAAAGAACTGGGTCCATAAATGTACTTGACCAGATTTCCTTACCCACAGTACACCTCTAATCTTTACATTTGCATAAATACTTCAAAAACCTATGTACAGTTTTTAATGTGTCACTTTTTTAGATTAAAGAATGGCCTGGTTTTACCAGTCTTACCAGTTTTACCACCTGTAGTGTAAATAGCACATCCTCCTGTTTGTTGTAAATTTATCTCTTTTGAGCTTTCAAAGGCACCACCTAGTATGAAGAGAGTTGGCCAATACAACTGTGAACACTCTGTCCTGTCTTGTTCCATCTCAGACTAATTTTTTTTTCTTTTTGAGTAAGGCTTTGTACAGCTAATTCTGCTTTCTCTCCTAACTCTCTCTGATCCTTTAAATCATTCCAGTTGCTCTTACTTGGGGAACTTTCTCCATTTCTACAATTCTTTCTTTAAGCATGGCCACCAGCAGCATACCATATCTCAACCACCTGCTCATCTTGGTACCTCCCCTAGCACCAGCTGCAGTGCCCATTTCACCAGGGGATCTCAAAATATGTGTCCTTTGCCCTCCTCCACAGGTAAATCCACACAGTTGCACCTATGTGCACTAATGCATCCTCACCGCTGCTTGGGGAAGGACGTTCTGGGCCCGCTGCTTGTTTCTTGCATTCAAATATTTTCACTTTCCTTTAAAGGGCCCATACTTTCTGCACTTTGGCCACCTTTTGTGATCTACGCCCTTTCATTTCTGGCCATTCCTCTAATCAACCAGTGCAATTCAAAAGTGATAACACTTAATGATCCAGAGATGATCAACAAACATCACTACATCTCATTCTATAACATGCCTTCTCAGTATCTGGGCACTCAGCAGTCTCTTCAGCAATTACAGCTCCCTCTCACACTCAAGGAATAATACCTTACTGTTCACCCATTCTCACAAGTATTGAGCACTATTCTGGTGGTTTTGTGTATTGTCTACACAGCGACCCTATGAGGCAAACATGAGTATTATGTTGTTTTTCACAGGCAAAAAAACTGAAGCACAGAGAGGGTAATTAACTAGCTCCAGTTCACACAGATGGAAAGTGGTGGAGCCAGGATTTGGACCTCAGCAGTCGGGCTCCAGAGCTCTCGGGCATGATGCTGGTATAACTTCACCATCACCTACCAGACCATTCAGCTGAGAATTAAAACAAATGCACAACGTGCCACCTGGACCTCCAACACAGATCAAATAACAAGAGAGAAAAAAGCAACAGGGAAGAGATGAAGAGAGGTAAGACCAAAATATGAGACAGGGAAACAATGCTCTCCTATGACAACCCCAGACTGTCAGAATCTGGATTTCTTTGAGCCTGAGAAAAATACAAAAAAAAAATCTCCTAGGGAATTCAAATGAGGCAGCAAGTCTCAGATTTGATCTGTCCAGTGAATGGCAGTAATTGAATTTAAACATGCAACCCACGATTTGAAAAATATAAGCTTCTGAAATACATTTCAGAAGGAATGGATTTCTGTCCAAGTGCCACAAAAACTTTTCTTAAATAATGTTGCTCAATTTCCAGCACTGAATGTGGAAGGATACTGCTTTGGGATCTCTGGGGGAAAAAATTACTAAGTCCTTGCACTTGTCAAACAAAACATCTTGCTTTCCCAGAGCATTCTGAGATTTGTCAGAGCTGGTTTCATTATGCTTTTTCTTGGAGGGCTCTGTGGATTCTGTATCCTCTGGAAGTCCCTCAGAGCTCTGTGATAAGGAAGGAAGGAATTCCCAAGGCCAGCCTTACCCGACCCAGGGTAATCTTAATTACTAGCAAGATCTTTCACTAAGCCTCCGGCTGCATTTTTCAGTTAATATATCATTTGTAGAGTCTTTAGACATTCCTGTTGACATTGTAGGCTTGGGGAAATTATTAACTCAATAGCTTATGGCATTTCCATGAAATGCTTTGAAACTCTGACTATGATGAGAGTTTTGGTGGCAACTTGCTAAAGCATGTTCACTGGTTTCCAAGAATCTGGACTGAGACCAGTGAATTATTTTGTAACAATTTTCCAAATGAACCCAAAGGTCAATTGTTTAGTCATCTGGGACTCCAGAATCAGAAATACTAAGGCAAACATCCAATCTCAGAGCTCAGAGCATTTCTTTGATTTCCCTTTTCACTTTCCGGGGCAGTAATCTGATTTTTTAAGAAGCAACAAATACCCCTAGGTAGCAATGAGAACTCACCATCTTTTGGACATTCTCATCTGTAATATTGGTGTTATAATTCCAAGAAGCAAGTGAACTTTGATAAGACAGGTCTTCGGCTTCATGGTTAAACTCCTCCAAAAATGTCTTGGCCAGTTCCTCAGTGGTGGATTGAGCAGCCGTTACAGCAACGAGGCTGAGAAGGAGCCAGAAAGAGCCTGACATCTTTCTCTGTGCACCAAGATCCCATCCACTGAACAACTTCCCTAGAGGAAAAACCTCCTCATGAGTTTTTCTCTCTCATCAGCCTTTGAACTTGGGTTGGGCACTGAGCAGGGAAGACGAAAAAAAAAAAAAAAGGAAGAAGAAGAAAAAACAGTAAACAATCTGCTGAACCGACATAAAATTCATCCTGGAAAAAACAGATATGTAAACAGATTTTAGAATGATTTCTTAAAGTAAATCAAATAAACAAATGTTATTCATTAATCCTAGAGGATCATAGCCCTCCTAGCATTTTATGGCCAAATCAAAACTTGTACATTTGGTTAATATGTTCCTTAAAATCTGTTAAAGATACACTGAAGGTGTTATGATTTTACAGTGACCAAAGAACTCTAGAATTAGGGCTCGCGGGGGAAAGTTGAGACTTTTTTTCAGACAATTCCATTAACAGTCAGTTACCCTGCATTTCTATTTATTTCAAGCTCAAATTCACAGAAACGCTCTACTTAGATAACATTTTCCCTTCCTAAATAAACAACTTTGCCTTTGTCTGTATGGAAGTCATTTTTTTCTGATACATTTTAATTTCCATGGCCATTTTTTTAAAAAATTATGACTACTCTCCACTCCACAGATTAACCATCCTGATATAACTTGGGAAAACTTTAAAAAGCTCATTTTCTACTTCTCAGATGACCATGTTAAACACTGGTTCTAAGGCTGACTTCACCGCGTGCCTCCATCCCTTTCACTTACCTGCTCAGAACGCAGGAAGGAAGGAAATTAGAATGCCTCCACGGGGTATGAAATTCAGAGTGTGTCCATGTCAAATTCTGGTCACCCATAGCCATGGGATCACGGCATAGAATTCAAAGAGACTTCAGTGGTTATCAGGAGCTGGACCGGGGTGTAGGTATGAATGTCATGGATAAAAGAGAGGAGCCACTTTAAACGGCAGGGCTCACGGGCCTGCTTGACTGCGATTATGAAACCTTCACACAGGGAGAACATTTCTTCACCCAGAAAAACAAGTCTTCCAGGTCCAGGTGAAATGGCAGTAACCAAGCCTTTAAAAAAACAACAATAACTTTCCACTACTTCCCCTTATTGCAGTTGTACATATTATTGTAGAAGAGAAAAAATAATTTTAAGTAACTGTTGAGGGTGCTTGGCATTATAATATCTCATTTAAGCCCTACAACAACCCTAGAGGCAAATATTTTTATCACCATTATACAGATTGTGAAACTGAGGGTCCGAGAATTTAAATAGATTACCAAACCTCACTCAGCCAGTAAGTGGTAGAGGCAGGATACGAAAACATGCAGCGTGATTCTAGAGTACAGGCCTTTAAGTTGCTAAGGGCAAGGATGGAGGTGCAGATGGAGAGAAGCAGAGGGCACAGTGGGAGCCTGCAGTGAAGATGATGGACTGAGTTGCGCCACATCCAAAAGACGTGGATTCTTACCATCCTTGATATGAATCAAAATACAGGACCCTTCTAAGATTACTTTACTTAGTGATGGACAGATTTAAGCAATTCTGATAAAGAATGTTAAAAGGAAGTGAGGTGAGGGGGAATCAGTGAAGTTTCAGTAGGCTCCCCCCACATCTAAGGAAGGTGAGATCCACATGCTTCTCACAGGCATGAGGAGAAAACCTGTCAAGAGAAAAGGGAGCAGTGTGCGGGGCTCCAGATAAAGAGGTGGAATATTACTTTAATAAAAGCTAAAACAAAACTCCACTTGGGTCGCTTCCTTAAGGAAGCTCATGGGTTCAGGGGAAAAAAAAAAAAAAAGGAGGGAGTTGTTTAACTTCAATGCATTGAGGCAGAAAATAAGATTAACACAATCAAATTGAAATAGAGACAGCAGGATATGAACTCTGAAAGCTAAAAGTAGGTGAACAAGAACCCTGAGATAATAAGGAGGCAGGAAAATTCTGGAAGCCAAGAAAATTTGAGGAGTGAGGGAAATGGGAGAATTGTCACAATAATTCTGTAGGAAAACTAGCTCACAGTGGCCAACTGCAAGCAATGGCTGGATTAGGGGAATTTTTGTTTACTCTCCACTGAGAAGATGCTGAGGTTCGGATAATGGAAAGAATCCGCCAAAGACCCAGGGGATGGGACCCAGAAAAAGAACTGGCCTAAAGGAACAGTTTCTCTGTGAAAGAATGAAGAACCAGGGGAAAAAAAAAGGAGGCTGGAGATGGAGAAAACCTGTTCTGCTTTTCGAAAGGGTTGGAGGGTGAATTTCATAAGAGGTAGAGGGAAGAGTTTAATCTTGACACCTGGCAAAACTATAAAATATAATTTTTTGAATGTGGTTTACACTTGGAAAATATATATCTCTGATCCTAAAAATATATCCAAGGAGGCACTAGGAACAAGTCAGATGCTGCCTGTGTGATTTCCTTTGTATCTTCCATTTCAATTAGGGATTTAACACAACGTAAATGTCCCTGAAAGAACCACACAGAACAGAATTAAGCAGTCTTCTGATCAACAGTCCATGTCCAAAACAACAAGAACTGTGATTCAACAATTATTTATTGGTCACCTACTGTATGCCAGGCACTATTCTGGATATTGGACATACAGTAATGAATGAGACAGGAAAAGCTCCTGTGGATATCATATTATATGAGGTGAGGTAGCGGAAAATGCTATGACTTTACAATAAGCAGGAAAGGAGGCTGGTGACTGATGGGGTGGGGATGAGAGGGTGACATTAAGCAAAGACCTGAAGGAAGGGATGAAAGCCATGTGGATATCTGAGGGGAGATGGTTCCAGGCAGAGGGAACAGCGAGTTCAAATGTCCGTAGGTCTCAAGAACATCAGAGACCTCTGTGGCTGGAGCCAGTGGCTCGAGAAAAGCAGCAGGAAGTAGAGATGGAGAGGAAGGGGGAAAGCCCCACCCAGAGGGCCTCACAGTCGATTGTTGGACTTGGGCTTCTACTCTGAGTAACGTAGGAAGACACTTCAAGCAGAGGTGATCTGACAAACTTTTTAACAGGGTCACTCTCACTGCTGGCCAGAGCACTGACACTGAGGGTAAGAGGAGAAGCAAGGAGATGGGTCAGGGAACTACTACAGCAGCCCACTCGGGAACGGTGAATAAGAGCTTAATATGAGCTATAAAGCCAACTTGGCTGCCCTTCAAAAGGTAAATCCATCTTAGATTATCTTAGACTTTGTTCAGAGAAGTATCAAGACAAAACGATTTAGAGCATCATGCTAATTTCTGAGGCCCATGATTTTAGAGAGACACAGGAGAGTAGCCAGAGGAAAATAAAGAAGAAGAAATAGGTCTAAAATAATGTCATTTGAAGCACAGTTCAGACCTGGAAGAGGAGACCCAGGATGGACAGCTCTCCCCATCATGGGGCTATCATTTAGAAGAAGACTTAGGTAGCATAATGGATTCACTCTGTCACTTATTAGCTGTGTGACTTTAGGCAGGTAATATTCCTCCTACACCTAATTTCCTTATTTCAAAGCTGAAAATCATATTATATTCATCCCACGGGGACACGGTTAAGTATTATATGAATACATGAGAACACAGAGAAAAACGCTGGAAGCCTAGTAATATAAGCCACTCAAAATAAGAAGAGCTGTGTAATGATTAGAGAACTTTGAGAAGTGAGGGAAATGGGAAAATTGTCCCTAATGGTTCCATAGGAGAACTGTCACATTCGGAGGATAAGCAGGCCCACGTAAGCACAATGAAAATGCACTGCTTTGATTATACCAATTTTCCATTTTGAACCATTTAAGGTAGGAATTTTTCTAAAACACATTCCATCCTAATCAGGATGTTGCCTGAACATTATTTTATGTGCCTTTTTTTTCCTTTTCCAGATGACTCAATGTCATCATCTTGGACAGTGTTTACTGCCTAGGCTATAACATGACAACCTCTTCGGGGCTTTGCATTAAGTGGCTCCAGTTTTATTGCTATTAAGTCTGCTGTCGCTGCAGGTTCTGAATTCTGCGCCACTTCTTGGAGAATGTGCTTTTAGTAGCCCCGCCTACCACGAATCCCCTCCCTGTTTCTGATTTGCTATCTTATAAAACCTAAATGGACACCAGATAACCATGGAGTTCAATCAGCAGGCACCACTTCACCAGCTCAGACTTGAGGGTAGGTCTTCTCTCTGCTCGAGCAAAGTGCACCGACCTTGAAATCCCTATTTCCCTTACCGTCAACTTTCTGTACACTTCCAACTGAGTCATAAATGGTGAGATTGCTAAATAGCTATAGCAAAAGCTTCCTCTACTTCCCCAAGTTGAAAGGGTAACTCTGGTAAACTTCAGAGGGAAAAAAAGGATGGTTTATGTAATTTCTTACCTTAAAATTGATCGAGTAATGCTTCCGACAGAAATAAGAAAGGCTATCAGGAGTATAAGGTGGAGAGAATTTGAAACTTTACACAACCAAGAATGATTTGCCTTTAGTCCAATTGGTTTTGACCACATATTTCTCACACAAAGTGCATTTATAAGTACTTTACAGAAAATAAATAACAAGTTGACTTTTTAGCCCAAAGGAAAAGCTAAAGCTCTTTCCTGTTTACATTTCTGGTTGCACAGCTGTCCCCTTTTCCTACAGACAGAGCAAAGATAATCATTAACCAAATTGACAAATATTTTCAACAGAGTTCACGTTTGTGAGGACAAACTGCAGATTCCAGGGAGGTTGTACTGATTACTACTGGTCTGAATTGATGATAGTACACAGTGCTTGTCATGTAACCCTAATTTATTCCCACACCCAGACTGTACAAAATAGCAAGTAACATGAGAATCATTAGTATACATTTATATCTAGGGCCGGAGAAACAAAACACGAACCTTTATCCTAAGAGAATGGGAAAGCATGGTAGAGTTTGAATGGAGGAGTGACATGCTCTCACTCACATTTGAGAAGAATCAGTCTGGCTGCTGTATGGAGAACAGACTACAAAGGGGCAAAACTACAGGCAGAGAAGCCAGCGAGGAGGCTACTGCAGTCATCCAAGTGAGATATGATGGTGGCTTGGTGGTAGCAGCAGAGTTTGTGAGAAGGTGGCTGAATTTTTAATGCATTTTGAAAGTAAAACCAACAGGATTTTCTGGTGAATTAGATGTAGGCTGTGAAAGAAAGGGAGAGTCAAGGATTACCCCAGGGTTTTCGGAATAAACAACTGGAAGGACGAGGTTGACATCAACTTAGATGGGGGAGGTTGTAAGTAAAACAGTTTGATGGAGTGTGTGATGTCTGTTAGAAATCCCAGTGAAGATGCTGAAAAGGCAACTAGATACACAAAAGGCATCAAGGTCAGGGGTGAAGATATAAATTTGAGAGTTGTCATCTAGAGATGGTTAGTCAAATATCTCTTTTTGGTGAAGATGAAGAGGAAAAGATCTTATTTCTCCAGGGTCCCGTGTGCTAGAAAGTATTACTTGGTCCAGACCTCAGGAGGAAAATGGGATGGAATAATCAGGAAAAAAGTTACTTGAGACAACCCTCCCTAGAGGAGCCACCTGTGGGCTGTACAGGGAAGTGATAAAAGGGAGTTTTAGGAATTTGGCCAGAGCATCACATTTCTTCACTAGCTTATAGAAAAGTAGACACATCTCAGGGGCACAGGATGGTTGAGTTGAAGCAAGGTGCAGGTTCAGAGAAGGCAGCTGACATAAGAGATCGTTGAAGTCAAATGGCTTAGACCCAGTCTGGGTCAAGGCTGTACACTGATGGTCATTGAAAGCATAGAAGACTCTTTTTGGAGCTAGCTCCTGCCTGTCAACCAGAGTCTGAGGGTGACTGAAGACTTTTACACTTTGGTTAATACTTCCTAATTGGTTCTGAATATCTTAGAATAAGCCTTCATCCCTACTGACCTCTACCTCAGTATTCAGACAGAGTATAAGAGCCATGTTTTCTGATCCAGTTAGAAAGTCCAACAGCAGTTGTCTTCTTGAAGTCTATCAAGTTCATCTTGGAGACATTGTACCCTTCCCTCCTCATCTTCTAAGGGATTTCTCTGGTCTGGGTCATCAGTGGGGCTTGGCCAAGGCTAGTTACTGACTCCATCCCCAACATCCCTAGGCACTCAAACAGTCCCTCCTACCAAGCTGGAAGAGGAGAGAGCTAATAGAACAGTACCCAGGTAGAGCCAGTTGCACTAACTCCAAAGTTGGTCCTACGAATGCTGATCAAGACTATAACTTCTCAATTTTACTAAACACTGTTTTGCCTCCTGCCAATCTGACAGCTCAGATTTAAATATATATATATATGATTCTCCTTTTTTAATGAGTCAAGGAGCAGAGCTCAAGCTTCCTGAGTACTTTATTAAAATTGATCCCTATCACCACCACCACTACATAAACATACATTGACAGTATTTAGACAACTTCCACCCATTATTTTCCTCCATGGCACCTACCACTATCTGCTACACTATACTGATTACATGTTACATATGTATTGAGTCTCCCCACTATAATATATGCTCTAAGAGAACAGGGATTTTTCTCTGTTTTGTTCACTACCATATCCCCAGTTGCTTAGAAAAATGCCTGGCACATAATAGACATCCAATAAATATTTGTTTAATGAAGATACTGTATATAAACTCAATGGTAAGGAGGAAGAGGAGGGTACAGTTCATTTTTAATAAGGCATATGTTATCTGCTTGTCTGCCCATCCACAGGTTGTGATGGATGAAATTAGTATCAACTGATAAAAGGTGGGAAAAAAAACTTCTGGAACAAGATATGATTTGGAAGTTAAGATTTGAGTTAATATGGTGGAAGACATGGAAGAAAACAGCATGATTACTATAATCCAGGCACTGGGCTAAGTGCTTTACATGTATTAAGTCTCTGAATCCACCAAATGACCTTTTTATAGATGAAGAAAAAGAAGTTTGCCTCCATCAAGCCACTTTGTCCAGAGTCACGCTATTAATTAGTAAGTAGAAAGGCAAGGGTTGAAAACTGATCAGTCTTTCCCCTGAGTCAGATAGCTCAGCCCATAATTAATGTTTTAGGCAACAAGTGAGGACATTCTGGTCTTTTATGAGTTGAACCATCTTCATGTCACAACTATGTCACAACTACCATGGTGATAAAGCTCACTGCTGACTATGAAACTAGGTGTCAGGGAGGGAGGTAAAAGTAATAGAAATCCCTCCAGTTGAGTTCATGAACAATTTTTTTTAATCTATTATTAAATTCATTCATTTAGTTTAAAATTTTTTACTACTACATTGATTCTTTGCTCTTACCCAGGTGTTGTCTTATCTGTGGCCATAATTCATTCCCCCACAGCTGTGGTCATCAGAATGCCTAGATAACCAGATGGATGATACTGTTCCAACTGGGATATCAAAGTGAAATGTTTCATAAAATAACAGTATTCTGAACACAAACATAAAACATCTATAAAAATAAGTATTTTAGATGGAGTCAGGAAGTGTACCTACTCTTTAAACTGAGTCAGCAAAACATGGGGCTAGTTATTCTAGCATTGCTAATTTATTCCACAATCTGGAGATGCTCTGAACTCAAGAGGTTAGACTGCCATCAAGTCCATGCCATTCCTTGGGGAGTTTCTGTTCTTTAAAGATGGCCCTTATAGCCAGCCATTAACATCGGCAAAGATGAGATAGCTAGGTAACCACAGAGGCCAGAATACTGGCTAAACTGAAAAGCTGCTCTGGCAGCCACATTGGATGCATGTGCTCCCACAGTGACAATGTATCAGGAGATTCGGATGAGATCATTATGATCAGGAGCTCTCAGAGGTGCCACACCTGTTGGCAAGAAGTCTAGTACTGGAATGGGTGTGCTTACTTCAGAATGAATTAGGCAACATCAGTTATAGAGAAGTAAGGTAATTCTGAATCACAAGACCTTTGGGATTCTCTGGCAAGTATGACCCTGAGTTCTGCCGATTTGAGGCTCCATTTCTGTGCCTCATGGGATGATAATTTCATCCCAGATTCCTATGTAATATATTTGATTCACAACTGATGATTGAGTGGCCTATTTAAAATAGAATATATGATTAATGTGATGGTGAGAAACCAGAAATAAAGTCAAGATACTTCACCATGTCATAGTTTAGTACATCACAGACTAATATTCCAAAAATCCAGAGAGAAAATAATTATTGCAAAGATTGAATAGCATGGCAGAGTGTATGATGACTCTACAATACACAGAATTCTCTTTTCAATTTGTTCACCTTTCTGACACACAGTGTCCCAGATAAGAGCTTATTAACACCAGTGGTACTGGAAGGATTGTAAGCACTGAGGCAGGAGAAGCTTTCTTTGGAGATATCAGAGCTCTGGAGAGCTGGAAGAACCAGGGTGTGGCTCAGAGGTAAGCTTGCTGGTCTGGTCTATAAAATCAGGGAAAGAAGCTTAATTGGGGCTTTGAAGTTTTCTTCTAGGTTATCCTGGAAACTGGTACTCTGCCCAAGAACAGTAATGTTTATTTGGTCGCAGGGCTCCTGCCTAGGTTCTCTCTGGAACCTAAGCAAGTGGGAGATGTGGAAGAAAGTACATGAGATTATAGAAGGATTCTGGTTCCCCAAACCAGAGAGATAGCGAGTGGATAAATCACCTTGGGAATCCTCAAGTGCCTAACATCTGAGCTTCAAGGAGGATCAATCTGGCAGTCAAGAGTTGAAGGGTACGGGGTTGGGAAGGGACAGACTGGGATTTCAAAATGTAGAATAGATAAACAAGACTGTACTGTGTAGCACAGGGAAATATATACAGGATCTTGTGGTGGCTCACAGTGAAAGAGAATGTGACAATGAATGTATAGATGTTCATGTATAACTGAAAAATTGTGCTCTACACTGGAATTTGACACAACATTGTAAAATGACTATAACTCAATAAAAAAAAAAGCTTCAAAAAAAAGTTGAAGGGTAAAAGCTTCAGTCTCATGCCCACATGCATACATTTACTTGGAATTATAGGAACTTTCCTGAGACTTCAGAATCTACCATATTTTAAATCAAAATCTCTTGGCTTTTGATGATGCAGGAGGTATAATGTTATCACAAATACACAAAAATTAGAAGCTCAGTTGGGTAAGAGCCTTACTACTAGTTCATTCTTTGTTATTAAAGACCATCCTGTAATTAATCTTATCAGGAATATTATTTGCCTGAGAAATATGTTCAATGTCTAGAAACTAGAAACTATCAACATAAATCCCAGGGCAGCCTTGCATCTTTTCTGGGACAGTTGGAATGTGGTGGATATTAATAATATGCATTTGGATTCCATCCAGAAAGGAGTCAAGGCCTTATTGCCTTGGACTTTGGATAATGCCATTATGTTACAAGATGTTATTTTTGGATCTCAGTGACTCTCAGTGTTTTAACATTGCTTTAGATAAGGTTAGGCAAAGCCTCAGCAATGTCTGCAAGGGTGAAGTCACTAGCAATTGTGAAAATTGAAAACTTGAGAACATACTTGGAGGAATTCTCATAGAGTATCGTTCTCTGCTCAGCCTTTCCACTGGATTTTGTGATTGGTTTTGTCCCAAGTGTTTCTGCCTCTCCTATTGTAACACTGGAATCTTCCTAAAATAAGCTGGGGAGCAAGAGTTAGTTACAGCTCGCTGGGCAGCTTGATAATCTTTGGGAGCTGATTCAGAATCCTCTCTGAATTTATTTGGTCAAGAAGTCCTTAGGCCCAAGTTCCATACAGATTCAACATGAACCTGAAATTCAGGGATAGCTCCAACTATTCTGTAAGATGTTTCTGGAAGATCTAGGATTTCGGGGAGCATGGGGCACCCTAGAGATACTTTTGGTAGTCTAGATCCATGCCCACAAGCAACATACTCCTTGGAAACCTGGAGAAGCAGTGAGGAAGGGCAAAAATCTCCATAAATTACTCAGTTGGGATTTCAACCTGGCGCTCTTTTAAGGAGAAAGCTGCTGGTAATCAAAAACCAGAAGTAACAGGGCCCAAGACAAGACAAGGCATTAGGTCAGGCCCTAATATACCCATCAGTGAGCATTATGCATTAGCAAGTCAGCATCCTTGTGTCCCTGCATTTGATCCTCACAACAACCCTATGAGGTAAGCGACAGCATCATTTTCCTTTTCTAGATGAGGAAACCGAGGCATGAAATCAAGATCACAAAACTGGAAAGCAAAAGAACTGGGGTTTGAACCTCAGCAGTCAGACTTCATGCCTAGACTCCTTGTGGTTAGAAAGGGCTTTTTGAAAGAATTCATGTTGCAGGTGTGGAAGAGATGGGATAGTCAAGGCAGAAAGAAGTATAACAGGTATAGCTTAGACAGCCTGAAAAATGGTCCCAAGATGATATCAAACTTGTATGAGTTACAGACACAGTTTCTCCTTGTACTTCTTTTCTTTTTAATCTAATTTAATTTTTAGGGGGGAGCGGTAGTTAGGTTTACTTGTTTATTTTTGGAGGAGGTACTGGGGATTGAACCCAGGATCTTGGGTATGCTAAGCACACACCCTACCACTTGAGCTATACCCTCCTCCCTCCTCCTTGTGCTTCTTTTACTGCATTCACCTTCACAATTTTCACTAAAGGGAGACCACTGGTGCTCCACCCTCTTTTGGTGGAAAGCTATGTTTTTCTCAGTAGGGTGAGACAGAATGTTCAGGAATAGAGAGTAATTAGAGATCATAGGATGACAACCTCAGATGGCATGGCAGTAATTTTGTTCTCTTCAAAACAAATCTGTATCAGTGATATAGAGCAGTGGTTCTCAACCAGGGTGATTTTGCCTCCCAGGGGACAAATGACAATGTCTGGAGTCATTTGGGTTTGTCACCACTTGGGGGAGGGTGCTACTGCATTTACGGGTAGAGGTCAGGGATGCTGCAAAACACTGTACAATGCATAGGACAGCTCCCTACAAAAAAAGAATTACTTGGCTCTAAATGTCAAGTGATGAGATTAACAGACCCTGGGCTAGATAGTGCTATGAACACAGTACTCTCAAGAACTTTCTCCATCTCAATCAGGGCCAAGCAGAGTAGTAAACTGCCTACTCCTAATAGCAAAGCTGCCAAGTATCTAATCCTGTCTATACATATCAATAATAAATAGGACAAAGCAGGAAAGAACAAAACATAAAATATCAGTACAAATAATTAACCTTGACTTGAACATGACAGAGGCAAAAACTGACAACTGTGTGCAGGGCACCAATGTATATCGTTTGCTGAGTGTTCACAACCACCTTTGTGGAAGTTGTTACTTTTCAAACACTCAGCAAGATCAGTAACTAGCTATATGTCACCCAGTAAGAGAACTGGGGTTTAACCTGTCAGTATCTTTTCCATTTCAACTCCTGCCTCTTTCCATGGGATCTGGTAAAGTTCAAAAGAGCTAGTAAGATTGTCAAAGAAGAAGATAATTATGATTTTTAAAAATAGATGAAAATGATGTAGTACTTCTGCCTTGAAATTTGTTGACGTCAATATGTAGGAGATATTATCCAGACAGCTCTGTCTTTCCCAAGAAAAGAACAGGAGGAAATGTGCTGAAGGGACATGGCAAAAGTTCAAGTTTAGTCTTAAGGGAGAATCACTTGACAATTGTGAACACTGACATAGGCTGTTGAAGGGTGTTGTGTAATCTTTGTCTCTGGAAGTCTTCATAGGCTGAGGAGGGTTTGGATATGGCCTTGACTGAGGGGGAGGACATAGATGGGCAGAGCTCCAGTCAAATGCTGCTCTGGGAAAGAGAAAAAATAACAAAAAGGAATGAAAAATTCTTACAGGACTAATGGGACAGCATTAAGAGAGATAATGTCTATATCGCTGGCATTCCAGAAGGAAAAGAGAGGGGGAAAGAAGTAGAATGCTTACTTAAAGAAATAATGGATGAGAACTTCCCAAACCTGGGGAGAGATATGGACATCCAAGTTTTTGAAGCTAATAGGTCACCCCAAAATTTAAATCCAAAACAATCTTCTCCAAGACACATTATAATAAAACTTTCTAAATTAAAGTCAAAGAGAATTTTTAAAGCAGCAAGAGAAAAAAATTTTCTCTTGTAAAGGAAACTCTTCCATTAGGCCATAATCATATTTTTCAGCAAAAACCTTGCAGGCTGGGAAAGAAAATCGGATGATATACTCAAAGTGCTGAAAGGAAAAAAAAAAGTCAGCCAAGAATACATTACCTAGCAAAGTTGTCCTTCAAAAAATAGAGATGAGATAAAGATTCCCTAACAAACAAAGATTGAGGAAGCTCATCACCACCAGACCTGCCTTACAGGAAATGCTGAAAGGAATCCTTCAAGTTGAAATGAAAGAGTGCTAATTAATAGCATGAAAATATATAACACATTGGTAAAGGTAAGTATATAGTCAGATTCAGAATACTCTAACACTATAATATGGTGGTATGTTAACCACTTAACTCTAGTATAAAGGTTAAAAGACAAAATTATTTAAAATAGCTTAGCTTCAATAATTTGGTTATGAATATACAATATAAAATATATAAATTCTGACATCAAAAAGGTAAAAGGGGAGAGTTTTTATACATGATCAGTTAAACTTTGATATTTTATCACCATAAAATATTCTGTTATAGCCATAATATGCAAGCCTCATGGTAACCACAAAACAAAAACCTACAGTAGATTCACAAAAGATAAAGAGAAAGGAATCAAAGCATACAATATGGAAAATCATCAGTTCATAATGGAAGGCAGCAAGAGTGGAATAAAGGAATAAGAGAACTATAAAACAGCCAGAAATCAATGAATAAGATGCCATTAGTAAGACCTTACCTATCAATAATTACTGTAAATGTAAATGTAAATAAATTAAATTCTCCAATCAAAAGACACAGAGTAGCTAAAAAAACAAGACCCAATATATACTGCCTACAAGAGACTCATTTCAGCTTTAAGGATATACAAAGTGAAGGAATGAGAAAAGATAATTCATGCAAGTGGAAACCAAAAGAGAACAGGGGTGGCTATACTAATATTAGAAAAAAAGTACACTTTAAGTAAAAAATGATAACAAGAGACAAAGAAGGTCACTATATATTGATAAAAGGGTCAATTCATCAAGAAGATATGACAATTGTAAATATCTCACACCCAACATTGGAGTTCCTAAATATATTAAGCAAATATAGATTTGAAGAAATAGACAATAATATAATAATAGTAGAGGATTTCAATACCCCACTTTCAGCAAAGGATAGATCATCCAAACAGAAGATCAACAAGGAAACACTGAACTTGAATCATACTTTGGATCAAAGGAACCAAATAGACATACATAGAACATTCCATCCAAAGAAGCTGAATACACATTCTTCTCAAGAGCACATGAAATACTCTCCAGGATATATCATATGACAGGTCACAAAACAAGTCTTGGCAAATTTTAGAAGACTGAAATCATACCAACTATCTTTTCCAACAATGATGGTATTAAACTAGAAATCAAAAATAGGAAGAAAGTTGGAAATTTCATAAATATGTGGAATTAAACAACACACTCCTGAACAACCAATAAGTCAAAGAAGAAATCACAAGGGAAATCCAAAAATATCTTGAAACAAAGGACAATGGAAACACAACACATCAATAACTTTTTAAAGATATTCCCCCCCCAAAAAAAAACCCCATACAAATGGCCAATAGGTACATGAAAAGGTACTTAATATCACTAAACATCAGGAAATGCAGATCAAACAGAAAAACAAACAACCCAACCCAAAAATGGGCAGAAGACCTAAACAAGCAATTCTCCAAGGAAGAAATACAAACGATCAATAGGCACATGAAAGAATGCTCAGTATCACTAATTATCAGAGAAATGCAAATCAAAACTACAGTGAGGGTTCACCTCACACCAGCCAGAATGGACATCATTCAAAAGTCCACAAATGACAAATGCTGGAGAGGCTATGGAGAAAAGGGAACCCTCCTACACTGCTAGTGGGAATGCAGTTTGGTGCAACCACTGTGGAAAACAGTATGGCGATTCCTCAAAAGACTAGGAATAGACTTACCATATGACCCAGGAATCCTGCTCCTGGGCATATATCCAGAAGGACCCTACTTCAAAATGACACCTGCACCCCAATGTTCATAGCAGCACTATTTACAATAGTCAAGACATGGAAACAGCCTAAATGTCCATCAACAGATGACTGAGTAGAGAATATGTGGTATATTTATACAATGGAATACTATTCAGCCACAAAAACTGACAACATAACGCCATTTGCAGCAGCATTGATGTTCCTGGAGAGTGTCATTCTAGGTGGGGTAAGCCAGAAAGAGAAAGAAAAATACCATATGAGATCGCTCATGTGAGGAATCAAAAAAAAAAAAAAAAAAAAAAACAGAAATACAAAACAGAAACAGACTCATAGACATAGAATACAAACTTGTGGTTGCCAAGGGGGTGGGGGGTGGGAAGGGACAGACTGGGATTTTAAAATGCAGAATAGATAAACAAGATTATACTGTATAGCACAGGAAAATACATACAAGATCTTGTGGTAGCTCACGGTGAAAAAAAAAAGTGACAATGAATATATATATGTTCATGTATGGCTGAAAAATTGTGCTCTACACTAGAATTTGACACAACATTGTAAAATGACTATTACTCAATTAAAAATGTAAAATAAAATAAAATAAAATAAAAAAGAAAGAAAAAGAAAAAAAAAGGAAATGCAGACCAAAACCACAATATCACCTCACACCTGTTCAAATGGATATCATCAAAAAGATAAAAGATAAGTATTGGTGAGGATGGTACACTGTCGGTGAGAATGTAAAATGGTACAGCCATTATGGAAATCAGTATGGAGATTCCTCAAAAAATTAAAAAATACAGGTACCATATGATCCAACAATCCCACTTCTGGGTATATATCCAAAGGAAATGAAAACAGAATCTTGAGGAGATATCTGCACTCCTGTGTTTATTGCAGCATTATTCATAACAGCCAGGATTTGGACACAACCTAAGTGTCTACTGATGGATGAATGGATAAAAAGTTCTGGGAATGTAGTGTATAGTACAGTGACTATAGTTAACAATACCGTATTGTGTGTTTGAAGTTTGGGAAAAGAGTAGATTTTATAAGTTCTCACCACAAAAAAAACCACTGTAACTATGAAAGGTGATGGATGTGTTAACTAACCTTATCATGGTAATTACTTTGCAGTATATACATATAACAAATCATTACATTATACACCTTAAACTTACACAATGTTATATGTCAATTTTACCCCAATGAAGTTCATTATATATATAACATGTGTGTATATATATATATATATATAATACATATAATGTGTGTATATATATGCATATATGTGTGTGTATTTATATATATATAAAATGAACTATTACGACCATGAAAAAAAAAAGAAATTCTGCCATTTGTGACAGCATGGGTCAAGCTTGAGAGCATTATGCTTAGTCAAATATGGCAAACAGACAAAGATGAATACTGCATGATCTCACTTATACGTGGAATGTAAAAAAGCCAAACTCATGAAAACAGAGATTAGAGTGGTGGTTACCAGGGGCTGAGGAGAGGGGGAAACGGGAGATGTTGGTCAAAGGGTACAAACTTCCAGTTATAAGATGAATAAGCTTTGGAGATTTAATGTGAAACATGGTGATTATAGTTAATGATACTGTATTATATACTTCAAAGTTGCTAAGAATAAATCTCAAATGTTCTCACCACAAAACAGGAGATGGTAATTATGTGATGTGATGGAAGTGTTAGCTAACACTATGGTGGTAATTGTTTTGCAATCTATATCAAATCAACATGTTGTACACTTTAAACTTACACAATGTTATTTGACAATTATATCTCTATAAAGCTGGGAAATGAACAAACAAACGAAACCAAATGCTGCTCTGGGAAAAAGAGTGCCAATCACAGCCCAAATGAGGCTTCTTCTCCCCTCCCCTCCTCACCCCTACGTCCCACTCCTGTGTAAGGACCTCGGTTTAACAGGCAGCCTAGCCCATCCTCCATTACATCTCTAACAGCCTGACCCAGTGGGTCCTCTCTCATTTCCAACCCTCTCAGGATCCCATCTCTCCCAGCCCCTTATAATTTCAGTTTTGAATGGTTAGATCTAGATGGTAGATAAATGGATGTTCATTATACTATTCCTCCAGCTTTATGCATGATAATGTGTATAATGAAAAACAGCAGGAGGTGTACAGGGGCTGAGGGCAGATGGTGTAGGGCCTCGTCACCACTGAGAGAGGTTGGAGTCTACCTGGAAAGAGATGGGTAGGCATGGAGCAGTTTAAGTAAAGGAATGATATGGTCTGACTTTCTGTTTTAACAGGATACGTCAGGGTTTTCTTCCTCCATTTAAGTCTGGCTCACTATAGGATGAGGAAAGCTGCAGTCCTGCTTGCAGTTTTACCAGAGCCTCTAAAACGTGTCCTTCATTACTCCTATGCCACGTATAAACAGCAAATGACCTAAATCAAGCATATCACAGGGAAAGTCAACAATTATCCAAAGTGCTATACAAACGCTGAAGCAAAAAGATAATCCTCATTTGTAAAATTTTCCAGTGGTCAAACACGTTCAATCTGTTTAAGATTCTGATTTCTCTCTATGCCACTGCCTGTGGTGCTGCATTCGGTTTGGATCGAGAATAATCCTAGCAACCACCTTGCACATTACTCAGTCATGGGGTTTCAGGCACCCCAATCCCAGTTCTTGTCCTGCACTGAGGACACACATGGCATGGCATAGCTGACATGTTCAAGTTATTCCAGGAAGAGGACTTAATGACAAAGTATTTTTTAAATGGAGATAAGCTAAACATAGAATAGTAATACTTAAAATATGGTAACTAAAAGAATCAGTCGCTGCGAACCCTCTAATAATGTGTGAACATTTTAAAATGCTGTATGATTTCAGGCAGGATATTTAAATTCACTCAGCCATTTCTTTTGTTAAGTAGGTTTAGTAATACTTGCCTTTGAATAAAATAATGAGAAGCAATAAAAATTAGTGAATAAAATGAACCTTGTGACTGAAACATTTATTCTTCAGATAAAATGATATTAAAACAATTTAACTTGAGTCCACAAAGAAAAGAAAAAAAATTTATTGAGGGAAAATATTTACAATATGGATATTCATATCGACAATGACTAAATCTTAAGACAACCTATCTATCTGGAAAGAAACAGATCTGGCAGGGAGGGGATGAATGGGAATACATAGATATGAAAGGCATCTGTTTGGATTTTCAACACAAAGTAAAAAAGAACTACAAAACTCTGAGAAAAATTGCCAAGTATACTGATTTCCAGCCCCTACACACTCACAATTCTCTCCGAAGGATTCCTGATAATCCTTGGGGAAGTTTTCTAGGTGGCTTTTTTTCCTTATCTATTGGAACGTGCTGTGTCAAGGCACTACGTCTGAAACTGTAACGTGAGTCTTTCTGTAATCACTGTTCTACTAAAATGAACCTTGGTATTCCCCTTTATAGCTAAGTAGATGATAATCTAGCAAGCAAATACTATAATAAGTGATGAGAATTTAATATAAGCCTCAGTCACCCTTGGAATGATGGCAAAGATATTAACATTGGCAAGCCTCTGTGACTTTGGAGCAAACAGATTTTAGTTCCTGCATTTATTGGTTTAAATTTTTAGTCCTTCAGAAAGCATGTTAGATTACCTGGAATTGTGATAACTAAAAGCCAAAAGCCTTATCATAGGGATGAATTGTTCTACTGCTGGCTTGTGGCCCTGTCCTCCCAGGGACCTTTGAGACTTTGCTTGTAAGAACTTCAAGGAATGAAGAAATAGGATGGGTGACTCATCCCCACATACCTGGCAGACAAGCCACAGGCACTCATCTTCAATACAGGAAAGTCTCAGTATCATTAGAATTTGACTGGATGCACAAAGTTCTACCATATTGACTAGTTTATTCAACAAAACAGCTTGTCAATCCAGTCATATAGAATTTTTTAACTGAACTGGTTGGGAGACTAATTGATTCAACAAATGTCAACTGGTTCAGTGATAGCGAGCCAAAAGAAAGAGTAATCATTTAAAACCATGATCATCATTACTAACTGAATTGAAGTTAATTAACACTGGGAAAAATAGCCAAGTTACCACAAGTTTCCCTCTCTCTGTCTCTCTGTCTCTGTCTCTTCAGGGATTATACAGGATTATATCCTCTGGGGGAAAATGAGGCATTGCTGGGGCTAGAAGTCGTGTGTACATACTTGAAAGTCTTTTTCCTTGCAATTACACTGGCAGAGTTTTGTAGTGTTTTTTTAAAAAAATTTATTTGGGTTGAAAATTCAAATAGATGTTTGATCTATGTGTAGCTGTCTTATTAGATGGGTAGGTATCTACTTCTGAGATTAAGCCATTGTAGCTATGAATCATTCATATAGTAAAATATTTCCCTTAAATAAACCCTTATTCCTCTTTATGGCCTCAAGTTGAGACGTTTCACTATCAATTTTAAGCCAAGACAGTGAATACAGACCTAATTTTTAATTAGCCAGGATCAACATCCTTTAGAGGGTCTTCAGAGGAAAATTCCTTTTACTAGTTCCATGTACTTCCTTATCCTTCCATTAAAACCTCCTTGCCCTCAAGCACTGACAATAAAATACAATCAAAGTTGGTTCTTATTAAATTGTCTTCATTTTTTGGTTTGTTTCTATTAAATTGCTAGCATTATGACAGTTTGTCTTCTAATATTTTACATCATAACGTACAATAATTCAGCTACATCATGAGTTAATACTTTCCTGTGAGCTGGCCTGAAGGCTGTCTTAGCATGTATGACCTATTTACAAGGGGAACATCTTTCCTAAATTCCAAAGAATTGACTAGCAAACTAATAGCTTAAACTACAGGAAATTGCCTTTTTCTGTAGGTCAAAAATGAATGCATAGCAGCAATTTTACCTGGTTCACCCTCTTAAGTTTTCAAATGCAACCTTGATACGAACTGAGTATTGCCACACTTCTTCAGTGTTCACTAGTTATGGTGGGCTAGGAACTAATCATTTAGAAGGACAAATGAATTCCAGGAGTGATCAACACATGAGTCTTCATTGAACTTTTACTAAGTTTTGCAAAAGGGGCCAGTTGTTCACTGCAGCAAGGCCCCTGACAGTGGCACCTTCTACACTTGCCTGCCCATGGTGGCTAGTGCTCACCTAGTTCTATGCCATTCTCAGGAGTTCTGGTTCCACCCTTTCCAGTGGTCTTGGATATGACCTAGCCCTGTTGTTCTGGAAATCGACTTTCAGATTGGGTCAAGAGATATCTGATACTTGAAAAAATCCTAGGATCACTTTCTCTGCAACTGATTAAAAGTCTCCCTTCATCCAACACCCAACACCCATATTATTGTCACATGTTCACTAATTTTCAAAAAAATAGAAGCAACATCTAGGGGGAACAATGGAAAAATTACATCTAGGGACACAGCTGTCATTCTTTGCTGGCCAAACTCTCCCCTACTGCCCAGTACCATGATAGAGACTTGTACCAACTATGTGCACCCCTACTCGGTTATAATAAAGAGGAGACTAATGCTGTGCTTTATAAGTTGGCCCATAGTCTCTGCCCATAAATAATATAAAATTCATTTTCAAACAATGCTGTGAAAACAAAGAGCAAAAGAACTCAATACGTCATTCTAAGTGAAGTAAGCCAGAAATAGAAAGAAAAATACCATATGAGATCACTCATATGTGGAATCTGAAAAAATAAAAAGAACATAAATACAAAACAGAAACAGACTCATGGACATAGAATACAAACTTGTGGTTGCCAAGGGGGCGGGGGGTGGGAAGGGACAGACTGGGATTTCAAAATTTGTAGATACTGACGGGCATATGCAGAATAGATAAACAAGATTATACTGTATAGCACAGGGAAATATATACAAGATCTGGTGGTAGCTCACAGTGAACAAAAATGTGACAATGAATATATGTATGTTCATGCGTAGCTGAAAAATTGTGCTCTACACTGGAATTTGATACGACATTGTAAAATGACCATAGCTCAATAAAAAAAATGTAAAAAAACCCCTAGAAATTATTCACTTATTCAAACCAAAATATCCTAAAAGAGAATGGTATTCTTAGTAATAAACTTAACCATATCATAAATAATGAACACGTCCCTTCTAGGAAATTTTATTTCCTGAATCTAGCATCTTATCTTACATAGAATGTCCATTCAATAAATTCTTGAGGCAGGGAGAAAGAAAGGAAGGAAGGAAGGAAGGAAGGGCCAGAGGGAAGGGCAAAGGAAGGATAGTAGGAAAGAAGGAAAGAAAATTTTCATACATTTTCTTATGTAATTGAGGTAACTAGACATGTAACATTTTTTATGAAAGAAAACAAGATGCAAAACAAAATAAAATACTATGTTAAGGGGCCCCATGACTTTGAAATAAGGACTAGGAATTTGGACTCTGAGGGATTTTATACTATTTTTGATTCTTAACCTGTGTTCGCTCCTATTTTTTATTCCTTATCCAGGGATGATAAATGTGTATACTTCACTTGGTGATATTAATATCTGGAATCTGATCACGTATCATTCTAAATGCAAGAGCTCACTGCATTCTTTGATATAGTGATGTGTTATCTTGGTTAGTCCTTGTGAAAAACAAGTTACTTGCATTTACATTTCTTCTGTGAAGCAAGTCCAGATATTACTATCATCTCAGCTAATTTTTTCTGTAGTGACCTGATTTTCAGATGCTTCCGTCTTTCCAGTTTCATCACAGTTTTTGCTAAGGACTTGGAGATTGGAGTGACAGCTGTTTTTTCACTCGCTTTACAACATTTTACTTCCAGTACATATCATCTTGCAATGTGTCCCCTTCTGGGACATTACAGGATAATTAAATTAAAGATTCAAGGTACAGTTGATGATTGACTGCTCTCTGATTACCCAGAGTATTTGTCAAAGGCCGTAAGCTCCATTTTGCTGTTATATTGAATGTCAAGTTTACAGCACATCTCTGCTAGCATGGAAAACTTCCCCAACAAGGATATTTAGTGGAGCAGACCTTTGCAGGTGAAACAAATGCCTTCGGCTTCAGGATAAACAGACAGTAAAGAAAATGATCTAGCGATCAAATTGGTTCATCCCACACCTTCAAAATAAGAAGCTTATCTAGGATCAGTATTTCTCACTCTTTTCTTTTCCATTATTCAGACTTCTCAGACATTTTTTCCTAATAGCTCATATAGGAAATTTTAATACCATAGATATACTTTTTATCTGTTTATGAAGTGGTCCTTCAGAGGACTATAAATCATTGTAATATCTAAACTTTTTTCTCCCTACCAAGAACAACTTCCACCCTCTTGAGAATGCATGTTTGGGATTATGCTTACTAGTGCACAGTGACAGAATTCAGATGATGTTTCACCAATTCTATATGCAAAGCTACCCTATTCTGGAGTATACAACTCAAGAGGATGTAAGATAGAAAACAGTTCTTTAGTAAAAATATACTGCCAACTGAAATCTCATTCCTCTCCTAAAAACAAGGAAGTCCTAATAATTTTAAAGACCATATGGTTCCCAAGTCAAAAAAGTTGCACCCACAAATTCAAACTCCTCCACGTACAGAGAGGGCGTAGGCTTTGCTCTCAGAAGGGATGACTATGAGCTTGCAACAGCCACCATCTCATTTGCTTGTTTATTAGCATACATTTATTGAGCTCTGACTATGTACACTTTCAGCTCCATGCGGGTATGGACTGTTTTCAATTTTGCTCACCATCACAGATTAAGGGAAAGAAAGAAGGAAGAGAGAAAGGAAGGGAAGGAAATAGGAAGACAAGGCACTGTGCTAAGTGACTTGAACACTGCTACTAAAAACATAACATTTAGTGTGAAGACAGAATTGTAAACAAATAAAAAAAATGAAATATAATCATTAGCTGAAAAGATGTATAGATATGGTGAGGTTACAAGGCAATGGTTAATTCTATCTGGTTAGAGGTAGGAGGAAAGTGAAGCGAGTTATGAAAACGTTTATGGAGACAAGGCTGTATTAGAAGACTTAGGTGGGCCCCAGAGCACTCTTGCCTTTGTGGTCTCCTTCTTGTACAAAAACGCATTTAAATGTAGTATAATTCTAGCATAATGAGATGAGTATCATTATCTGGGCAGTCTAGGAGCACAAAACCTGGAGGTCCAGCAAAGACTTCTAGGAGGATGAGAGGTTTAAGTGAGAGAAACTCTAAGGACAAGCTGGAGGAATGGCTGGAAGACAGGGCAGCGTGTTCCAGGGAGAGGGAAAAGCTTGGTCAAAGGCCTGTGAGAAGTGAGAGATCTTTTATGATTGGGTGGAAGAGAGAGAGAGAGACAGAGAGACAGAAAGGGGAGAAGGGTGAAAGATGAAGTTAGAGAAGAAAGTGGGAATCAAACTGCAGCAGGCCCTGTGTTAAGGAATCTGGCTTTCTCCTAAAGAGAATAAGAAACCATTTTTAAAAGCTTTTCTGTTAGGAAACCACAGAATCAGGTTTGAATTTTGGATATTCATCCAAGCTACAATGCAATCAATGGACCTGGGGGTCCACCAGGCACCCCCTTCAGGGCCCACATACCCATCCCTAGCTTCTGGAAATATTGGCTTTTGAAGGCTCAGAGCTGAGTCCTTCGATGAGAATTGCCCTCAGCCTCAGGGAACCGCCTTTTCCAAGGGCAGATTCTCTCCCAGAGAGCACCCATGGCCATACCTGGCTAATGTGGAGATACAAAGATCCAGCCACATTAGCTAGTCAGGGACAACCTCAGCTCCTAAGCTCCCTGAAGGACTGGCTGAGGCCTCTGATGTAACCATATTTCTGGTCACTTCTCCCTCTGCTTGATCCTACTTGATTAGTTTCCTATTGCTGCCTAACACTTGACCACTAACTTAGTGGCTTAAAAAACAAACATTTCTCATCTCACAATGTCCATGGGTCAGGAGTCTGGCCCCAGCTTAACTGGGTCCTCTGCTTAGGCTGCAATCAAAGTGTTGGCCAGACTGCATTCTCATCTGGAGACTTGACTGGGGAAAAATCTGCTTCCAGACTCACTCCAGTTGTTGACAGAACTCATTTCCTTGTGGTTGTAGGACTGAGGATTGCAGCTTCTTGTTGGCCGCTGGTTGGAGGCTGTCTTTGGTGCTGAGAGGCCAGCCACCAGCAATTTCTAGAGGCTGCTCACAATTTCTTTCATGTAGGCTTTCTCAGCATGGCCACTTAATCAAGCCAGCAAGGAGAGTCTCTAGAACAAGTCTGCTAGCAAGACAGACTCAGACATAATATAAGCTAATCATAGGAGTGACATCTCATCACCTTTGCTGTATTCTGTTCATTAGAAGCAAGTCACAGGTCCCCTCACTCAAGGAGGGGGAATGATATGAAGGCGTGATCAGGAGATGGCGGACACCTTAGAGTCTGTCTGCCACACTTGCCTTCCTCACTTCTTACAGGTGTATCTCCTGAGATCACGCCCCCGTAAACCTTGTGTATGCAATGACCCATCTTAGAGTTTGTATTCACTGGAGGCAGGGAAGGGAGTGAGAGACTACTGCTGTAACACCAACTATGGGTGATGGCACTGGGAGAGTGAGCAGCAAATTTTCTTTCTGTTAATAAATGTATAATATTTATTATCAGCAGTTAAAATGATACACGGCCTAACTGGAAGTAAAATCACATCTAAAAACTACAAGGTGTCTTCAAGCAAGGATACATACAACAAAAAGAATTCATTTCTAGGGCTGAAGAGCAGGTTAAAGATAACATAAAAAAAAATTAGGCCTAGTATGTTCCGCAGTGTCAAAATAAATCTCAGACCACAATCAGTCACTTAATCAAAAAGAGATGTTTAGTACTTTATTAAATTAGCATAGATTGTACTTTTACAAATTGTGGAAATAATCAATGAATAGAGCTACCCTATTAGAGACTGGTAGTCAGAAAATATATATAAGCAACTGTTGGTATGATAATAGGATCAAATTCCACATTGTATATCAACACTCCCATTTTTATCCATCTCATTTACAGTAATTACTTGTTGTTCTTGCTTATCTAGTCATATACAAAGTGATGTAAGTGATATTTAAAAAGGGCCCATTGTCGATGATTTATATACTGTATTATAGGCATTATCCACTGGAAAAAATTTTCTTAGGTCTTCAAAATGTGATATGTGTGTGTGTGTGTGTGTGTGTGTGTATACTGGTCTGACCTTATTTCTGGAGATGCTTAAATACTAATGTACTTTAACACCAATAACTACAAACATTACATGACTACACTTGCACACTCTGTTGTCAGAGAAATATTTCAGAACATTTTGAACGGTCAACCACTTATGATTCCAATGGTCTTCATGGGTATAATTCATTGCCTTTCAATTTCATGCACATTTAAAATTTCCTACAAAAGAAGAATGGTGAAACAAAATATATAATCTGCCTTTGATAAATTGTGATGTTCAGCAGTTGTACAGAAACAAGTGTTGAGTTTCATGGGGAAGCAAAACAACAGCCCTTCAAAGAGGGGTGAGCCGCTCATCCTCTGTCATAAAGGCATCATTGATGTGTCCTCCCTTCATGTCCAGGGGATCACAGGGGATGCCATTTTCAATTGTGATTGTGTTTTCACACTTATCTTCAGTGTCTTCCATCTCAGACGGTCCTTCATTCTTCCTGAATGCACATAAAGAGAATGATTGGCATCTAGGAAGAGAAAGCATGGTCTTCTGTACAAGCATGGAGATCAAGAAGGGGAAGAGAAACCGTAGAATAATGGAAAAATTGATGATGTGTATTTTAAAATAAATTTCAAAGATCATAAAGAGCTGATGAGGTAAAAAAAGATGCTATCAAGATTAGAAGTCTGCATGGATTATATATATATGTGTGTGTGTGTGTATATATACACACACACACACACACATATCAGAACAAGTGGTTTTATTTGGAATAGTAGAATATATATGAATATGTATATGAACAAATGCTTGTATACAAACACATATACACATGTACACACATGTACATTCACACACACAAATTGCGTGACGGAATGTGAAGAAAATGTATAACTTGGCAAGTTAAAGACATAACTCTAGGAGAACAATTTAAGAAAAACTGAATTTTAAAAAGTAATAAATTCCTCTTATAATATTTGCAAATTAATGATCTGCAAATGTTGAATAAAAATCAGATTGAAATGAGATATCAAGAAGTAAATCCATATTACTTTGTAGAAAGGACATAACCACTATAAATTGTAGACAGCACTGTTGGCTCTACTCATTACAGAACAGCTGCATTCATCTGTGAGTCAGGTTTTTGGAACTCAGAACACATTTTACTAATTACATTACAACTCATAGCTGTAATTCCAGGTCATTTCAAAACACTCTATATAACAGGATACATTTTTAAGTTACTTATTCTCAGACCCTTTGTAGACCCTGCTACCCAACACAAGTTAATACCAGGCCCTTAATATTTCCTTGAAGTATGGAAAGTTGTAGCCTTGAATTTAAAGAGTGTTCCTGTCTTTTGTGAAAGACCAAGACACTGAGCCAATTATGCTTGATATCATAGAGGTGGGGGAGAAAAGAGATGTGGGTACCTCTAGGCAGCCAGGGGGAAGAAGAATTTCCCTGAGGATTATCACAAGTTAGATGTTGGGGCACCATGGAGGCATGATGTTAGGCATGAGGCTCCCAGACTTGTCAAAGATTCTCTTGTCCCAGAAATCTGTGGAAACCCCAAAGAGGCAGACCTGAATGGATCACATGGCTGGGATGGTGGACATTGCTGTGGTGACCAGGATGGACTCCCACCATTATGAAAGTCCCTTAGAACCTTAGTGAGTCTCTAGTGGGTGAGGAGGTGGTGAAGATGCTCCATTGATGATTAAGGTAGTTTCCTATTAGTCCTACATGAGAGTCCATTTTAAAGTCTTTAAAAAATATGGTGGAAGAAGGGAGAGCGAAAAGACAGCTCTTGTTTACAAAAGAATGACAACTAATATAGAAGCTGTAACAGAAAAAGAAAATCACCATATAATAATTGATTCTAAGGAGGTTCATCAATGGATACTAAACCCTTGAGTGAGATGATTAGGGAACAGGATATTCACAGGGTCTCAATGTAACACCCTTATAAGCAATGTACATATCATAAAGAGACATTTGTATTTTGAAAAGGGAGAAATTTGGTGAACATCACTAACAATGAGACAAATTGGCAAGTGCCTCCAAATGTGATGTACCAAGAATAAAAATACACACACACACACACACACACACACACACACACATATGGGTAGATAGATAGATTTTTTTTAATAAAATTCTGTGTTCTGTGTCCCTGCCTCACTCCATCACCAACTCTTTTTGATCTGACTCTCTCAGGAGGAACTAATCAGACAAATCCAAATTAAAAGATATTTTGTAAAACAGCGGAACTGGACTCAGTATAGAGTAGCCACTCAACTAATGGGCTTAGAGTTGGATGGACACACATATGAGTGGCTGGCTAGCTAGTTAGACAGACAGATAAATGGCTGGATCAATGAATGTAGATCAATGATTGTTTGGCTGGATGATAAATCAATAGGTCGATAAATGGATGGGTGGATGGATGGATGAATAGATGGTAGTTAAGAGATGGAACAAACAAATGGATGGATGGATGGACTTATGCTTTGGGCAAAGTTACTCAGACAGGAGTCCAAGGTTGATTTTGAATGGGGTCCACCACAAGAGAAAGAGGGAAGGAAGGAAGGAAAAGAGGAAATACACACACATGATATTTCTTGTATCTCTAGATATTTTTTTCAAATGAATGGAGGAAAATACTCATTTTCATACCTTAGGAATTAGGAGTTAGAGTAGATTTTTCTAGGGTTTACTGATGGTTTATTAGATACTTTCAAATAGGTGGAGTTCATAAAGAAAAGTAAAGCAGCGTTGCAATACTGTAGAGCTCACTGTCATCACTTGAAAGTATTTTGTCATTATACATGCCACTGTCAAATGTCAAAGTGTGTCACTACAGGCCCAATGCCAGCAGTGGAAGTTGGGGGTTGTAGTCCCAGAGACCTGGGTAAGAACAGGCTGCTGTGTTTTCCCTTCCTCAGGGTGAAGACACTGCACTGTCCATTCCAAGCATAAGTGACCAGCAATCAGTGCTGGTTGGGGTGGCATGATGGGTCCTCCAGCCAGGTGAAATCACCTACCAGAGGACTAGAATATTTTGGTCCCTCCTCCTGTAGACAGGGGTATCATCACTTTCCATGTCCTCCAGAAAGCAAAGGCAATTGACATTCTATAACCATCAAACACATCACTTCCATTCATAGTATCCAACATTCATTCAGTAACTATGTTTTGAGTGCCTACTGTGTGTTGGAAGAGACACAGTTCTTGCTCTAAAGTGAAAAGAAAGGGCTCAGTAAAAAAGAAAAATGCCAAATTTCACTCATCCTCCCTCCCTCATTTTTATGGGTTATAAAAGAGAGAAGATATTTCAGTAGGAATAACACCCTAGTGACAAATGTATATTTATAAATTATCATCAAAAATGCCTAGCTCATGCAATTTCTCCCAAAATCATTCCTCATCAGGTCTGTAGTGAGTAATAAATAGCTTTCAATTTTTTATTGAAATATAGTCAGTTTATAATGTGACAATTTCTGGTATACAGTATAATGTTTCAGTTATACATGTGCATACATATATTCATTTTCATATTCTTTTTCATTATAGGTTACTACAAGATATTGAATACAGTTCCCTATGCCATACAGAAGAAACTTGTTATTTACCCGTTTTTGTGAGGAAGCCTCTTGTATTTCTGAAGTAAGAGATATTCTGCCAAAGTTCAGTAGGTATTTTGTGTGAATTGTTTCATCTGTGGGTGTAATTTTTGGTGTATTTGTGGGAGAGGATGAGCTATGCATCCTTCTACTCCGCCATCTTGGCAATCCACTCTTATCAGATTTTAAATAGTCAAGTTCTACCCTGAAATTTGTGTATGTAAGATAAGTATGAAATTCATATTATAAAAATCTTAGTAGATGGAGCATTCTGAGGTACGTGGAAATGCAATGGTAGTCTTAGAAATAACGGTTGCCAGTGTTCATCTGCCAGTTTCTTCAGTTAAAAAATATTTTTATGGTGTTAGAAGAAAAATCGCTGAGAGCTGGATGCTTGGCAGATCATGGCAAGAAATCTTGCCTCCCCCTCCCCAACCACAAAGGAGAAATAATCCACTGGGCATCACAAAGGAATGGGGGAGAACTAAAAAGGGAGCTGCAAATGGACGAAGACAAGGTTCTCTTCTTTAGAAGGATTTCTCAACCAAAATGATTCTGAGTGAAATCGCTGTGGAAATTTATCAATCTGAGCTGTGTTCAAGGCAAATTAGGTACATATTATTCTTTCGTGACCTTAGATCCAGTTGTTCAGAGTCTTGGCATTGCTGGGCTTCACAAACTGCAGTGTCACTAATTTGTGGGCTGGTGGACGTGATAAGAAGCTCAAAGGTTATCTAACAGTAATACAGCCCTTTGTCACATTTCGTAGTGTGTCCTGTAATAAACTGATTCACTGCCTGCGCATTGCTGTAAGAATAATAAAACTTAATTATCTTTTGGGATCATTCTGACTCAATGTTCTGCTAAAAACATGAATTCTTTCTACTGAAGAATAAAATTGAGTGCTAATGACTTCCGCTGTTCCTGCAATGTCAGGTGATTCAGGAAGAGGATTAAAAAGAAAAACAAACCCATGACTCAAACACCTGAAACTAGCTCTTAGGAGCCTTTAGAGTGGGTATTTCTCCTAAGTCCAGAGAGAAGAGGGGCAAAAGAGGGGACAGAAAAAGTAAAGGCACACCTTGGAGATAATGCAGGTTTGGTTCCAAATGACCACAATAAAGCCAGCCAGATGAATGTTTTGGATTCCCAGTGCATATAAAAGTTACATTTATACTGTATTGTAGTCTATTAAATGTGGAATAGCATGATGTCTAAAAAATTGTACATATCTTAATTTCAAAATACTTTAGAGCTAAAAAATGTTAACCATTGTCTGAGTCTTCAGCAAGTCGTAATCTTTTTGCTGGTGGAGGGTCTTGCCTCAATGCTGATGGCTGCTGAAGGCTGGGGTGGCTGCGGCAATTCCTTAAAATAAAACAAGAGTGAAGCTTGCAGCTTCAGTTGACTCTCCCTTTTCTGACTGATTTCTCTGTAGCATGCAATGCTGTTTGATAGCATTTTACCTCCAGGAGAACTTCTTTCAAAATTGGAGTCAGTCCTCTCAAACTCTGCTGCTGCTTTATTAACTAAGTTTATGTTATATTCTAAATCCCTTGTTGTCATTTCAACTATCTTTACAGCACCTTCACCAGCAGGAGACTCCATCTCAAGAAACCACTTTTTTGGCTCATTCATAAGAAGCAACTCATCATCTGTTAAAGTTTTATCATGACAGTGCAGCAATTCAGTCATATATTTAGGCTCCATTTCTAGTTCTCTTGCAATTTCTACCATATCTCCAGTTACTTCCTCCACTGACACCTTAAACCCCTCAAAGTCATCCCTGAGGGTTAGAATTAATTTCTTCGAAACTCCTATGTATGTTGATATTTGGACCTCTTCCCATGAATCGTGAATGATCTTAATGGCATCTAGAATGCTGAATCCTTTCCAGAAGGTTTTCAATTTACTTTGCCTGGATCCATCAGAGGAATCACTTTTCAGGGCAGCTACAGTCTTACAAAATGTATTTCTTAAATAATAAGACTTGAAGTTGCTCCTTGATCCATGAGCTGCAGAACAGATGTTGTGGTAGCAGGCCTGAAAGCAACAACAATCCTGTTGTCCAGCCCCATCAGAGCTGAGGTGACCAGATGCATTGTCAACGAGCAGTAATATTTTGAAAGGAGTCTTTTCTCCTGAATAGGAGGTCTCAACAATGGCCTTAAAATATCCAGTGAGCCATGTAAACAGATGTGCTGTCATCCAGGCTTTGTTGTTCCATTTATAGAGCACACACAAAGTAGATTTATCATAATTTTTAAGGGCCCTAGGATTTTCGGAATGGTAAGTGAGCACTGGCTACAACAGTGGCCCCTAACAAGAGAGTCAGCCTGTCCTTTGAAGCTTTGAGGCCAGGCACTGCCTTCTCCTCTCTAGCTATGGAATTCCTAGATGCATCTTCTTCCAATAGAAGGCTGTTTCATCTACCTTGAAAATCTGCTGTTTAGTGTAGCCACCTTCATGAATGATCTGAGCTAGATCTCCTGGATAACTTCCTGCAGCTTCTACATCAGCACTGGCTGCTTCATGCTGCACTTTCAAATTATGGAGATGGTTTCTTTCCTCAAACCTCATGAACCAAACTCTGGTAGCTTCAAACTTTTCTTTTGCAGCTTCCTCACCTTTCTCAGCCTTCATAGGATTGGAGAAAGTTAGGGCCTTGCTCTGGATTAGGCTTCGGCTTAAGGGAATGTTGTGGCTGGTTTGATCTTCCATCCAGACTACTAAAACTTTTTCCACATCAGCAATAAAGCTGTTTCGCTTTCTTATCATTTGTGTGTTTACTGGAGTAGCACTTTTTATTTCCTTCAAGAACTTTTCCCTTGCTTTCAAAACTTGGCTAACTGGTGCAAGAGGCCTAGCTGTCAGCCTATCTTGGCTTTCAACACGCCTTCCTCATTAAGCTTAGTCATCTCTAGCTTTTGATTTAAAGTGAGAGACTTCTGACATTTCCTTTCACTTGAACACTTGGAGGTCATTGCAGGGTTATTAATTGGCCTGATTTCAATATTATTGTGTCTCAGGGAATAGGGAGGCCTCAGGAGAAGGAGAAAGATGGAGAACAGTGGAGCAGTCAGAATACACAACACTCAGCATTATATGGGCATGGTCTGTGGAGCCCCAAAATAATTCCAATAGCAAGGTCAACAACATTGCTCACCAACAGTAACATCACTGATCACAGATCACCATTACAAATATAATAATAATGAAAGTGTTTGAAATATTGCAAGAATTACCAAAATGTGACACAGAGACACAAAGTGAGCAAATGCTGTTAGAAAAATGGTGCCAATAGACTGGTCTGATGCAGGGTTGGAAGAAACCTTCAATTTGTAAAAAAAATGCAATATCTGTGAAGCACAATAAAGTAAAGTAGAATCAAACGAGATTTGCCTGTATTGGGTGGCCCACGTAGGTAGGGGGTGTTGAGGAACAGGGTTTGCCAAAGACAAAGTAGTAGCAGCTAAAAGCAGAAAGAGTATTTCTGTCTCCTTTCAAACAAGATAGGGCTGAAAAGCCAAGGCCCAAGAACAGCCAGAAAAGCAACCAAGGACAAATATGATTTTAATTATTGGGGAATTGGGACTGTCATCATAATCAGTATGGATGATTCCCGAGGAAAATAGCAGTGTTGCTGGAATAACTTCAGTAGGCACTGCAGCACAGTGAGACTGGTGGGCTTTGGCATCAAGCCCAACTGGCTTAAATACTGGGACCCCTACTTTCTAACCATATGACTGCTTGTAGGCAGATCACTTTTTATCAGCCCTGTGATAGCAAAACCAACAGAAACCAGTACCTATTACATGGCAGAAGCCAGACTAAGTGTACACATCATCTCATCTAATTCCTATTGCAAACACTATACAGATTTTATTATTATCCCTGTTTTTCAAATGAAGGAGCTGAGATTCAAATATGTGGAGCAACTTGTCTTTCAGAATGGGACAAGACTGGTGAAAGGAGCGGACCCAGATAGAACTCTATTTAATCTCCCCAGGCTTCACTCAAAACACATATTAGATTGCTTATTGAGCGTGTACATTTAAGAACAGCAAAGTAAAACAATTATTAGCTCTAATAGTTCTGATTTTATTTACAATTCTATTTTCAAGACTATTTGTTCATTTAAGACTTTATAAGAATGTAAAATTTCAGTATATGAAAATGTTGGCTGAGTCTCAGTGCCTTGTGTGAAAAGATGTATAGAAATCCAAATGCCCTTCTGTTACTATTGACTTTATGGGAATAGAAATATAACCAGAAATAAACCAAGTGAATTTACTAGTGACTCTGTTCAACTGTGAGGATTAGCTAGGGTTCTGGGTCCTGAGTCCTTGACCTTGCTTTGTTACCAACTATAAGATTATAATCTCCCTGTAGACAAGGACCATCCATGTTATCTATGTACGTCTCTTCCACAGTATGGAAGAGATGGTTCTATATAGTTCTATATCTCCTATCACAGAACGGATAGTCAATAAAGGAATAAGATATTTTTATCTCTCTGGGCCTTGGCTTCTGGAGAGATGGATTTATATCATTGTTAAGGACCCTAACATTATAACAATCTGCTTATATATGGGATTCATGAATTAATCCTACCATATACATGAAAGTCTGAAATTGTGCTGTGACTCTTCTTTTATAGCACAAAGTGCCAGGTTATATAGCATTAGCACTTTGTAACTGCTTTTTGATGGTGGTGCTATAGTACTTTACATTGATAGAGCACCTTCCAGTGCATAAAGCACTTGTGTGTATTCTCTAATCTTGCCTTCCCATCATCCTAACTATTTAAGAAAATATTATCCTCATTATCCATATGTCACCAGATCAAGGCCATTCAGCTAATAAATGCCAGGGCCTGAGACTGGAACCCAAAACTGAGAGTACTGATCCAGTGCTCTTTCAACTAAAATACACCTCACATCAGCAACTTCATGATCATTACCATTATCACATCACCCTCACCATCACAATCATCATTGTCACCATCATCATCTACCATCACCATTGCCATTATCACCACCATCATTATCATCATCACCAGCATCATAAAGCTGACCAGAGAACTGAAATATCTACTTCCAGGCTAGAGCTAGACACAGATTTAGTACAAACATCATTGTGAAGTATATGCAGCTCATCTTCGTTGCCTTCCCACCTATTCAACTCCCTAATTGTTGCCCAAAGGTTAAAAAAAAAAAAACCTTCCCAACTTTTTTCCTTCAACAAATCTCTCATTTCCACAAACTCCTATTCTCAGTAGACGGTAACAGAGAGGCAATCTCCTCAAATTATCTCACGAAAAGGTGGCAGTTGTAATAGAGTCCTGAAACTGGCTAGTACAGGCTTACAAGAGGTGACTGTTAAATATTCAGAAATTCCAGACTTCATAAGAAGTCAGCAAATGCTACAAATCAGGTATTTTTTTTAGAGAGCTGGTTAACTAGCTTACCGCTATTATAGTAACCAGCAGACCTAAGAAGATCATTTGCCTTTTAAGATAGGTGTTCGTTAACTAATAAAATCCCAAGAAATGAGCCATTGAACTGGAAAATTTTCTACAGTCTGGTGGCAACATCTGGATGGAAAAGAGATCCTTTTCTAGTATCCCTTAATCACAGAAATAGGTTAAGTTCATCTTGAATGATAACAGTTACTGTTTATTTAGTGCATATTATATCCTGGGTACTTTATACACATTTACCTCACCCAATCCCCATGGAAGCTCCATGAGGCATTATCTCCTTATTACAGGTGGAGAAACAGACCCATGGAAATTAGATGACTCAACCAAAATCATTCAGCTAAAGGGTATAGTTAGTATTTGAGTTCAACTAGTTTGGGCCCCAATGACTGCACACTTTCCACCCAGTGGTTCTGAATAATCAATGCAATGCTGTATTGACACACCTCACAGAATTGTTAAAGCTTTACTTGAGAAATGTCCTCAATAGTAAGTTTAAATATGCATATATCTTAAATGACACTGGCACTCTTCTTCATAGAAGCAGAATGGTGATTTAGATGACACTGTATTCCCTCCTCGTCTTCTAGGTTTAAGATTTTGTTACAGAAATTATGTCCATTTATTATCTAACGTATGGATTGAATTCTTGAGCAAATCTTTGTCTTCCTCAATACTAAAGGCTTTGAGGGGTAACTCCCATCTTTCCTACAATTAGAAAAGGCTTTCATCACAATTATCAGGGCTCTCCCACTCCAAACTGCACCCTCTCCTCACCTTTGGAGCAATACTTTACCCAAGAGAAACCCACCACAGATTGTATCAGACGTAAAACACAACAAATCAATTTATCTTCAGAGGGTTGTCATAACTGTCCTGACTGTATTTCCTAATTATTGATGCTCTCCAGGTTTACACAGGAGATCTGTCCATCTGCTTTCCTAGTTTGAACACGAAATAAATTTGTGAAGGCAAGGTTGTGACAACAGCCTCACCTCTCCCAGGCAACAGATTATGATGCTACACACCCAATTATTATATTACTGCAGAATCTGCTCAGAAGGAAAGAGATAGCTGATCCCAGTGCAAACTAGCTGAAAGACCAACAACTGGCAGGATAATAAAATACTAGTAACAGCTAACACTTATTGAGCGCTCACTGTGCGCCAGGCACTACTGTAAGCACGCTACCGCATTAACTCTTTTGATTCCACCAAATGAATTATTTCTAATGTACCCCATTGTCACTCTAGCAAAGTTATTTATGCACAGACAGTAAAGAAAAATTTAACCAACTTAACTCGAGCACCACAAACCATATTCTGTTGAGCTTGGTTTCCTTGACTCATTGCCTGTGCTTCCTGATATCCACAGTTAATGGATTATGCACAGGAGCAGAGTCTAGGCAATAAATACTTTGAATTTAAGCAGTCTATCTCCAGAGTCCATTCTTCTAACTCCTACACTATATCCCACTAGTGAGGAAACTGGCAACCAAGGAGATGAGGTGAATTCACAAAGGTTACAACTGTTAGAAACCACAGAATCATAGCATTTCAGGATACTTAAAGATATTAAATAAAGGTATTCAAATACTGCAAGAGACTATTTCTTAATGGATACAAATGAACAATTTGTATCAAATCTCTTAGTATTATTTGTCATGCCAAGATCAACAAAATCAAGCAAGAAGGGGGAGGGTATAACTCAATGGTAGAAAGCATGCTTAGCTTGTGCAAAGTCCTGGGTTCAATCCTGGGTACATCCATTAAAAAATTTTAAATAAATAAACAAACAAACCTAATTACCCCCCTCCTCCAAAAAAGCTTAAAAAATAAAAAAAAAAGAAAATTAAGCAAGTACAACTTGATCTTAATCTTTTGAGTTTAATTCAGGAACTAGACATAAATCATATTTATTCCATAGCACTTCACTTACTATTTGTGAAAAAAATTGCAAAGCCCCAAATTTAAAATGATTACCTTCTGCTAGCAATCAGGGTGAAACATATGGAAACTAGAAAAGCTCAGGAGAAACACGTAGGTGAATACATACTTGGCCAAACATAACCCGCACATTCTGTGTGGGCACCAATCTTTCAGAAAACCAATTCATGTTCTTGTGATTCCCACTTACCAGAATTCCTCTTCCTTGGTATCAGAAAGGAAGGTTTAGAAGCATCAAAATGTCTACTAAAGAGTTGAAGACTCTCTCCACTTCATCTCTGGATCAGAGGTACTTGCAAACAAAAGTATTTTCTCCTTTCACTGTACTGAGAAATCTTGCCTCTTCTCTACCTTAGTAATTCTCCCACTGGTCGGAAATTCTCTCTTGAAGTAATGTCAATAATTTAGACAGCAAAGTTTGCGCGTGCCCCAGAATCCAGGCAAATGAACTTCAGCAATGGGAATCTATATGTAAATAGTTAAATTGGAAGCTCTCAAACTAAGTGAATTAGAATAGCCTAGATATTCATTCTAATGCATCTCCTCCAATTGTACACCAACTATACTTCAATTTTAAAAAATGCATCTCCTTCAGATAGTTGACATTAGTGGGTCTGTGGTAGGGAAAAGGAACCTACATTTTAAACAAGTGTTCCAGGTGATTTTGATGAAGGGAGTTGATTCAAAGGCCACGGGTCTATATAAAATCATAGGCACTAGAGGGATTACCGTCTATCAAGGGGTGGGAAGTATAAAACACCGCAAAAGTACATGGCACAAGATGGCAGCTGCAGACATTGGAAGAGGCAGGCCAAGGTGGGGAGGCATGAAAAGGCCTGTGGAACTACTGGCATCTGGAGGTGGATAACTACCAAAGATCAACTCTGCCTACCCAGAAAGTCTGCTTAGCTCTCTATATCCAGCTTACTAAATCATAACACAAATATTAAAATCAACTCTAGAAATGAAATATTTACATGGTGTAGAATAGAAACAAAGACAGTAATGGAAGGAGTCATAGTTAAATAAGGAACAATGAACTCCAGAAAGTCTATAAAAACAAGAGCATAAGAAATGTTTTGAAAATCACCAATTGTTTTTGGGTTCAGATAAGGGTTTATCTTCAGCTAGGGGAAAATCCTTTCATTTTTCCAAGTCATAGGGCAAAAGGAAAATGCTCTTTAAATCACTCCCTTTAGATATCTCACCTTCTATGTTGCTGGATTCCTGATAAAATCAATAGCATGGTTGCAACTATGACAATGCAAAATATCACACCAAATATAATAATCCAGATGGGCACAGGTGGGTCAGTAGGTGGTGCAAGAGTGGAAGGAATTCTTAAAAATTCCAGAGTCTGGTCATTCAAAAAGAAGGCATTGTTGATCCGGTTCCTATTCATTCTAAAACACAATGATGATTAAAAACAAGTTAGAAGAAACATTAGAAACAGAAGGTATAGCCCTATTTCTCCATGATTATAACTATCTCTATAAACAGGACATCCCCCTAGCATGAGACTTCAGGTTAAAAAGGCAGTTTGATGAGGGCAGTCATGCTGTGGTTTTCTTTTCATAAGCTGCACTGCCGGCTGCCAGAGAGATGCCTGTCTAGGCACTGCTGCCCTCCACTGTTGTGCATATCCTAGAAGTAACCCAAAGTCCTGAGTTGTGATCTCTGCCCACTGTTTTATTTTCTGACGGGTAGCATCTAGATTAAAATGACCGAGTTCTATTTAAGGTGGCTTACATAAATACCAACAGCTCGAAAAGATAAAGTAATATGTAAAAAGTGGGTGATAAACATGAGAAGAAAAGAAAACCAGGGGCAGAAAAGAAAACTTGAAGTCAGGATCAGCTGCAAATCCATCGATTTGATCTTTTTTTTCCATTCAATTCAACAAACATTTGCTGAAAACTTACTAAGCACCAGATACTGTGCTAGGTGTTGGAGATACAAAGTGAAATAAAAATACCCAAGGAGCTCACAGTCTAGAAGAAAGGCCAGTCAGTCCCTCCACAATCACAGTGCAGCAGAAACAGTTCTATGAAAGAGCTAACTAGGGGCACAGTGGGAGGACAGCAGAAGGGTGAGTATATCACAGTAAGAAGTCAGGGCTGCTTTCCTAAGAAGGCAACTTTTGAGCTGTGTTTTGAGGGACAAGCAGGAATTCTTTAGACCAGACTGTATAGAGAACACAGGAATTGGAGACATGGCATAGTATGATTTGTTCTGTAAACTGCAAGTAGTTCCATATGACTAAAGTAAATTATGCTTTAGGAGTCGAAAAGTCTAGAAAAATATGAAGGTAAATGCGTTACTTTTCCTAGGGAAAATCTGCACTTTTGGTGGTGGTGACAGTTAGGGAGAGGGTGGTAGCAAAAACTTATTTGACTGAAACGAAATAAGTGATTTCTAATTGGAATTTGCAAATTTGGTGAGAGGATTTCTTGGAGATACTGTATGGCCTTTACTGAATTCACACTAGACTAGCTGAGTTCATCTAGAGCAGCACTGAAAAACAGAATATAATATGAGCTTCACGTGTGACTTAAAATTTTCTAGCAGCTCCATTTCTTTAAAAAGTAAAAAGAAACAGGTAAAATTAATTTTAATAATATATTTTTGCCCAATATATATCCAAGAAAGTATAATTTCAACATGTAATCAATACTGAGTTGGTTCACATTTTATTTTGTGCTAAGTCCTTGAAATTCAGTGTGTACTTTACACTTAGAGCATATCTAATCTTGGACTAGATACATTTCAAGTGCTTGAGAACTACACGTGGCTGGTGACTATGGTATAAGGCAGCGCAGGTCTTGAACCTAAGAGTAATAGCTTGACAATCTCTGGAGATCAGAAGGGTAGCAGGAAAGACCTTCTTTAGCAAATGAACATCTATGGGGAGGCATGATTATTCATGAATGTGAAGGAGAATTCCAGCCAGAAAATCTACAGCAGGGGATAATTTTAACATAATTTTTATCAAACCACAGAGTGTTTTCCTTCTTCATAACTTAATATTGATAATGTGGCAACACAAACCTTGCTACAAAATAATGAACCCCACTACCAAGGTATAATTCAGAGTAAAATGCAAAGTTGCTCTGCATTCTTATTCTGTCTACCTGGTTGGTTAGCACTCAGGCTAATTAAAAGTTCTAGTTCAGTACAAACTATATCTCCAACCACTGCTGAAATCCCCAATAGGTGTCAATCACCATGGTTATCTTCCAGCCAAGATTGGCCTTGAATAAGGTCAGGTCTTCACAGTAAATCTAAAACAGACATCTTAGAACTGGTCTGTCATCCCTTCACTTAATTCCGTAAGTGTGGATATTCTAGTAGAGGGGAAAAAAAAAATCACTGGATGTGGTAGCAGTATCCCTGGGTTCAAGCCCTCACTATTTTTCTAGCATGGTGACCTTAGCAAATCAATTAATTTCCCTGAGCCTCATTTATAAACCAGGGATAATAATAATTACTCAAAAATGATTACTGTTGATACTAAATGCCACAAATGCATCAGAACATGCCTTGTGAACTAGAAAGTATTATGCAAACATTAGGTGGAATGAGTATTATTTTGTCCAACCACATAGATTCTTCAGCCTTGAAATTCCTATTGCCTGCCCTCTAGGTACCATCTCCTTTCTTTCCACTCAATCCTTCCCTCGTGGTACTGTTTCCTTTATTTTCATACACTCCTGATGAGCCCTATCTATTCCCTGATATAAATTATCATTCTATTAGCCATCCTTGCCCCCTAAATAGCTCCTCCTCCCAGGGTCTTTGAAACAGACATTTTGTTGTGAACATATTCATCTACATCCTCCACCTTCATCCCAAATACTCACTCCTCCTCCTCACATTAACTGAAGCCTGGTTTAACCAGAGTGCCTTCATTTACGTTGTAACCGTCTCAGGTCACAGAGCTTGAATAAAATCCCCTTTCTCATAAAATACAATATTCCTAATTCTTGCTCCCTAGGTGGTGAGTCTTAACAGTATTCTCAGTGGCAGAAGTGCAGAAACAATTTAGTTAAAACCGTCTTGTTAAAGCAGAATAAATTATTTACCATTGGTCTAGATCCTCAATGCCTTTGCTTCAGCAAGAAACATAGATGATTGTTCGCACAAAATCATTGGGTATTTGATTAAATACTTGTTATCTTAAATGTTAATATTTTACAAAGAGCAAGAGTTCTTTCACTAGATATTTCTCTTTGGTAAAGAGTTTAATACGCATTTCAGTAACTTGTAAACCCTTTGTAAGGAGAGTTGCTTTGTTTCACTCTTTCCTTTTCAGGAAATAGTTTATTTTGTGAACTCGTTCTTCCTATATACCTTTGCCCAACACCAGTCATGCGTGGGATTCAAAGTTTTGACACAAATAAAGTACACATTAATGGAAATAAAAACAAATGGCATCCTCTGCTTCTGAGAAGTAAAGAATACATTTCACTTTTGAAAGTTTGTTATGATCCCAAGGAGAGGAGGAGGGGAACTGTCAGGAAAAAATGTTTAAAACTTGAAATGGGCGAAAAATATCACTGAGTGCCCAGCAAGCTGACTTTTCTGGACAATTTCCACCTTTGTCTTTGAGTTATTTTGCAAATGTATAGGCTGTTGAAAACTGATATAATGTAAATGATTCTTGTCCACAGAAAATTAAGGAGAATTATGTCTGGTGAAACACTGCCTGATGGATAGCCTGGGGCATCTCTTCCTAAATGAATATCACCATTCCTCAATTCCTATATTTGTGTGCTTCCTTGAAGTCTCCTTTGAACCGGTTTTAAACTCTTACTAGTTTCCTCATGAATTAATGAGATAATAAAATCTTTGATAGCATTTATTTTTAATTTGTTTGAGAGTCATGATTTTCCTTTTTCACCCAAAAAGTATCTTTTAAAAGTAAAGACTGTACAGTGACTAAAGGCAAGACCTTAGAGACCCAAAAAATGTGAATATTTTTCTTGATTTTTAAATAAAAGTCAAAGATATGAGTTGTCCCTCAAAATGCCTTACATTTAATCTTCTCAACAACTCTGAGAGAAAAATACCATAATTATTCCTGTTTTATAGATGATAAGAGGAAGCAAAAGGAGGGGAAGTAACTTATCTATATTCAAATAGTGAGCAAGAGGCGAAGCCAGAATTAAAAACCTAAGCATTCAGACTTGAGACTGCATGTGGTGAACCATCACACAATAGTGCCGTACAAGGTGTTCTTGTCAGAGAAGACAGTACTAAACATTCTTGGTTAATATTTAAACCAGGGCTTCTCAACCACAACACTGACATTCGGGGTCGAATAGCTGTTTGCTGTGAGGTGCTGTCCTGGGCAGAGTGGGATGTGAACTGCATTCCTAACTTCTACCTACTCAATGTTGGTGGCCTCCCTACCGCCACGCCCAAGAACTATACAACAAAAATGTCTCCAGGCGTTGCCAAATGTCCCCTTGGAGGTCAAAGTGCCCCTGGAGGAGAACCAGTGATCAACACTAATTCCTACTACAAACCCACAAAATGAAATCTTTGACATCTTAATATATAAATCACTGTGAAGCAGAGAGAATTCCTCAAAAGCTAAGAAAACAGCTGAATTAATCAAGTTGATTTACCAGTACAAGGCATATTCAGCAGTGATTACCTTATAGCTGACTGTATCTCCACAGCAGGAAGGGTGTGATTTTTTGAAGGATCTGTAACCACAAACCAGAATGACACCCGCTGGGTTACATTGCAAAGTAGGACGTGGGAAATCCTGCAGATGATAAGAAGAAAAAAATGCATTATAAGCAAATATGAAATTGCATTAGATATTCCACTCTAACGTTATTACAATCTTAAGAGGTGTCTTAGTTACAAATGAAATCATTTCTACCATTATGAAAAAATTAAGAAGAAAATAATACAGAAAATTTCCTTTTATTTCAAAATCATACGCTGAGGGATCATTCCTTAAATAAGGAATCCACAAAAAAGACAAAAAGAGAATGACTCAGAGGGTGTTAGGTATCTCACTGCCCATCACCTGTGAGCTGATGGCATCCCCACTTCCTCAACATTTGGGTACCTCTGATAGAGAAACCTTTTGTGTCTCTGCATCAAGATCTTTTTAGTGTCCTCCTCATTCAGCCATCCACCTCTTAGAACCAGACAAATCTGTTGCTTCCTCTGTTTGCCAGACTTTCTGCCCCTCTCCCACTCCAGGATTAAGGCTGGTCCAGTAACACACCTCCAAACCAAAGTGCTATAATCATTTACCAGCAGGCTTTCAACACTATTTTTGTGGTTACCTGCTTCCAACTGTAACTGGAAATGTGACTCATTCTATTCTATATACCTGGATCACCAGTAGATATGACAAGAAAGAAATGGCATTAGTGTTCAGATAGAGAAAATCTGTATATAAATGTATGAAGCAGGAAAACTATAGGAGAGTTCACATTAAACCAAAGATGTCAGGGGTAAAACATAAATCCTGACTGCCTTTCACCATGTCCTTAAGAGCAAAATTGCAGTAAGTGACGTTAGCAATCATTCTAGAAGAATAAAACACACATCCCCTTTACCAATACAAGTAAATTTGCTCTTTCCTTAAAGGAGCATTCAAGTGCATTATGCTCATTTTTACAATCATGAAAGAGAGGGCCCATCTGTGAATTTTCTGTAATTTTCAGACCTGGTAGAGAGTATTCTATTTTCTCCCTTTCACGTCACATGCAAAGTCAAGGCACTCCTAGGCCCCTGGGCCCAGACCAAGCGCGGGGCGGAAGTGGGAAGCAGGAGGTTCCCCGCCTCAGGCAGCACGGGCGCCCTCGAGACCCGGATGTCCGCGGGGCGCTGCATCTGCGCGCGCAGGACCCCGTGCCCGGACGGCCTCGAGGAGCCGACGCCCTGTGCGCGGGGCTTACAGCCAAAGCCAACCGTCGCCCTCGCCCTGTGCGCTTCGCGTCTACGACTCCGACTCCGAGGACGTGCGGAAGCCGAAGCCCCTCGAAGGCCCCGCCGCCGCCGCCGCCGCCCCGCGATCATGGGCAGCTACCTGAGCAGCTACCTGAGCAGCTACCTGGGCACAGCCAAGGCCACGCAGCCGCTCCCCGCCCGGGAGCGCCGGGCCCCGCGGCCCAGGCCCGCCCTCAGCACCAGCCGCCTGCCGGGCCCCGATCACTGCCCCATCGTGTGCATCCGCCCGGTCCTGAGCGACAGCCCGCCCCCTGCCGCCCCGCCCCGCCGCCGCGACCACGACGCGGCCCGCCGGGCCCTGCTGCCCGAGGCCTGGAGGCGCTTTCCCAGCGGGCCGCCCCTCCGCACCGCCGTGGGGCTGGATCTTCTCGGCCGTCGCAGGAGTTACCCGTGGGCCGCCCGGAACCCCCGCCGCAGCCGGAGCCTGGTGACCATCAAAATCGCCCCGCCTCAGCACAGAGGGAGCATCTACTGCTGTCCCCCCGCCCAGGAGCAGCCCGACCCCTGCGCCAAGGAGACCGTGCTGAGGGCCCTCAGCCAGTGCAAGAAAGGGAAAAGGAAGTTCGACGGGCCGCTCTGGTTTGAGAGCCCCGACCCCAAGAGAAGCAGTCAGAGCCCGGAGCGCAGGCTGTCGGCCTTCCAGCCCGTGTGGAGAGATGGCGTCGTCCGGTCCTTTGTGCCCAAGACTGGGCCTCTGAGAAGCTCCAGCTCCCAGTGCAACCGCGACTGAGAGGAGGACACTGACTCGGGCCTGACTACCCCCGGCCCCCTCGGACCCCCCCCCCCCCCGCCCATCTCCCCTGGGCAGGACCCCCAAGCCCAGAGCCACCTCTCCCACCCTGCAGAGCCCGCATTCAGGAAGCACCGCTGAGAGCCAACCCTTTGCCTCCTCCTGCCCACCCGCCCCTCCTGCCTACTCCCCAGAACACCCTTCTCGGGAAGGGATGCTCTCCCTTACTGCCCAGTTTAGAGTTTAAAGGTTGTTCTTTGTTTAAGTAATAAAAATTGTTTTATTAGCCTAGAGATTGTCATTGTCTTTCTTTCAAAGGTTCAAATAGTAGGATTTGGTCCACACCATGGTTTCTCCACCCTGGCACAGCAGGGGCCAGGTAATTGTTTGTTACGTGCTGCCTTCTGCATTGTAGGGTTTTAGCAGAATCCCGGGTTTCTATGCTCTGGGTGCCAGGAGACACCCACATGGTGACAATAAAACACATTTCCAGTCATTGCCAGATATTGGGGGGGGGGTGAGGAGGTGCAGAATGACACGGGTGCAGAACCACTGAAGGACAGTGCCCTCTACTGGCAGAAACAGTCAAGCTTGGTCTTCCAAAATGTGCGGTTTTCAAAGACAGATGAACAAAACAAGGTGGTGTGTGCTTGGCAAAAACACTTCCCCCGTTTCGTAGAAAGCTGTTGGCTGTGAACGACTCATGTTTTTGGCCTTATCAATAACCAGACAATACGGATTTTTTAAAATGAGCTACTCATTTTACCTCTTCAGCTTGGCGAAAAGTAAAAAGTTAAATAGTATCGAGTGCTGGTAAAGATGCAGAGAATTGGGTTTCTAGGCTGTGCCGTGGGTGTTAATGGGCTCGGCTCTTTGGGAACAGCATCTGGAAGTGTTTGCTAGAACAGAGTGTGGCTGTCACAAACACACACTAACACAAACACACACACACACACACACACAACACACGCACCGATTACTGAGGATGTTCTTGATAACACCCTTTGTCAGAGCAGAGGACTGGAACAAACCAAATGTCCACCAGTACGGGAAGGGATAAAGTAAATGAGGTGTGTGCTATCCAGGGTAAACTAATCCACAGATTAAAGGAAAGACAGAGCCCGGGGTTTCTCTACAATTAGCTTTGGGCCAGATAATTCTACGTCGGGGATGCCCTGAGCACTGAGGGATGTTGAGCAGCAAACCCGGCCTCTACTGACTAGACAGCATCAGGGCCACCTCCGGGAAGCGATGATCAAAAAGTCTCCAGCCGTTTTCAAATAACCTCTGAAGGACAAAAACCACCCCGGGGGGAAACTACTGATCTAGAGTTACACTTTCTCTTTTATAAAAGGGCAAATCTCAAAACTACACTGTTGAATGAAGAAGATGGGAAGGGGCATATTACGGATAGCACAAGGCATGTATAGAAATTAGGCAAATACAAAGTGACACTGCTGGCATAACAGAGGAAGCCAGAAACCAGGTAAGAGATCATCTGGACGCTTTGCCTGTATTGTTCTTTCCATCGAAAGCCTCTCTAAATGCTGTTCAAACATGAATTTCATGGCACCCCTCTTTAGAGACTCAGAGAATAAGCTGTAAACAAAGCAAAGTCCCTTCTCCCTCCCTTGGAGCATGCTTTCTGAGGGGGCGGAGACAGAAGGTCAATACCTAAATAAACAAATACACACACTGGCAGGTGGGGAGATGCTCTAGGAAGGAAAACAGAGCTGGAGGACGGATGCACACAACTCCATCAACACACTGCGGCCCCAAATGCTTTCCTCTCCCCATCACCATGGAGCTCCGCTGTCCCTTACTACGAATTCAAGTTCTTCACTCTGTTTCCATTGGGTGGCAACTCACACTTTACCGTGGCACCTTGGCAAATAAAATGAAAATATTTTACCCACTTAGAAATAAAGAGTTCCAAAGTATTAAAATTGTTGCTGAACATACTCAACCCAACATTTCAATAGAGACAGTTACTGTTGGATATAACAAGCCCTAGACTAAAACTCTAAAAATCAAGCTTCTGTTTTGAAGTCTACTACCTACCACTTGCTAGACTTGAGACAAGGCATCTCACTCTACATGAGTTACTAGAAAGGGCTTAATGTGTCAATGGGGGTACTGTTGGCATTATGAGTAGGAAAGTCCTTGTTACGTGGGACTCTCCTGAGCTTAGCATCACGTGATTATCTCTCATCGCCTCCCTGTAAATGCCACGGCACCCTCAGTCAGAGATATAACCCCACAACACACTACATTTCTATATGCTACCTGCACATGCTATGGGCATGAGGTCAGTACCATACACAGGTGAGGCACACCTAGAAACGTCTTCAAAAGTGTCAAGGTCATGAACAACAGGCAGAGCAGGGTCATCAAAAACAAAGGAAGTTGCAGAAACTGTCACAGACTGGATCAGACTAAAATGGAGTAGGTTTTGGAACAGAAAAAGGACATAGGTCTTTTAAAAAGGAGATCAAAAAGTTCCATAGTTTAATAGTATTGAACCAATGTTAACCTCTTAATTTCGATGTATCGATCATGGTTATTTAACAGAACGGCATTAGGAAGCAGGTGATGGGTCTAGAGCAGAGTTTCGCAGCCTCATCACGATTACCATTTTAGGCTGGATAACCCTGGCTTGTGGGAGGTTTTCTATTCTTCTGTAGCAAGTGTAGCAGCCTCCCTAGCTTCCACACACTAGATGCCAATAGTACATCCCACTGTGAAAACCAAAATGCGTCCCGACATTTCCACATATCCTCGGGAGTGGTGGGAGGACAAAACCCCTGCAGGTCGATGACTGCTGGCACACAGAATCTCTCTGTGTTATCTCTGCAATTCTTTTGTAAATGCATATGTATATAATATATATATTTCAGATTTATACGAACACACACACACATACACAGAAATACAGGAGCAAAGCAGTTATTTTTAAAGTTTCCTGGACATAACAAAATGCTCTATAAGAAAACAAACAACCGAATCCAAAAACAGGCAGAAGACCTAAACAAGCAATTATCCAACAAAGACATACAAGTGGCCGGTAGGCACATGAAAAAATGCTCAGTATTGCTAATGATCAGAGAAATGCAAATCAAAACTACAATGAGGTATCACCTCACACCGGTCAGAACGACCATCATTCAAAAGTCCACAAATGATAAATGTTGGAGAGGGTGTGGAGAAAGGGAGCCCTCCTGCACTGCTGGTGGGAATGTGGTTTGGTGTAGCCATTATGGGAAACAGTATGGAGATTCCTCAAAACACTAAAAATAGATCTACCATATGATCCAGCAATCCTATTCCTGGGCGTATACCCAGGAGAAACTCTAATTCAAAAAGACACATGCACCCCAATGTTCATAGCAGCACTGTATACAATAGTCAAGACATGGAAACAGCCTAAATGTCCATCAACAGATGACTGGATAAAGAAGTTGTGGTATATTTATACAATGGAATACTATTCAGCCATAAAAAGAATAAAATGCCATTTGCAGCAACATGGATGGTCCTAGAGATCATCATTCTAAGTGAAGTAAGCCAGAAAGAGAAAGAAAAATACCATATGAGATCACTCATATGTGGAATCTAAAGAAAGGAAAAAAAAGGACACTAGTGAACTCATCTACAAAACAGGAAAACAGACTTGCAGACATAGTAAACAATCTTATGGTTACTGGGGAAAGGGGGTAGGAAGGGATAAATTAGGGAGTTTGAGATCTGCAAATGTTAACCTTATATATAAAAATAGATTAAAAAAACAAACTTCTTCCGTATATCACAGGGAGCTATATTCAATATCTCATAATAATCTTTAATGGAAAAATATGAAAACGAATGTATGTATATATACTCATGGCTGGGACATTGTGCTGTACACCAGAAACTGACACATTGTAACTGACTGTACTTCAATTTAAAAAAAAGGCAATGGGTCAATAATAGTTCTTACTGGCTTCATTGATAATATATCACAAATACAAATGTACTTTGAAGATAAGAAAGCTGTATTAAACTGTAAGATACTGGCATCCATCAGCATAATGCTGGTCTTAATAATTATGTCAAATTTTAAAAAATTAGTTATGTTATGTATTCAAATGTATTGAGTATTTATCAGGGTATCTCTCATTCTACTGGTGTCTTAAGAAGCACCATTTCCATCATTTCTCCAAGATTCATGTTAGCAAAAAAGGTGCATAGTCTTAGCTGCTCAGGGTTTTCCTCAATAGAAGAATACTAGTATCCGTCCTACATGATGACTCGGTCAAGAAGAGTCACGTCTAAGATTTTAAGCAAACAAAAGAGTAAACTTGTCCTCTACAAACATCACCTGTAGAAATGTAATCACAGAGATGTGTTTACATTTTGTTCAGATGTAGGCAGTTGAACTAGGAACGGGTAAGTCCACTTCCTATAGTAGCAAGGGTGTGAGGAAGGGGCCAGGGACAAGCACACCCTGCTTCTGGAGACAGCTGCAAGGCAAAGGCTGCAGAAGAAGATGGAGACACCCTTGGGTGCTGCAGCTTTCTCCTTGTTTGGATGGTGCTTTGAGAAATGAACTGATGTCTTGGCTACCACAAGAGTAAGAAACCGAGGTCCAACAAGAGGTAAAACCCAGGCAGTGGGGAGCTACTCCTACCATGGCCGTTCCCGCCACGGTCACCGGGAGAATACCCACCCAGGGGACTAAGCTGCGACAAGAGGGAGAAATGGGTGGAAGGACACTGTCTTCTTGTGTCCACCGTACCCCACAGACAGGCTCCTGGTTTCAGAGCCGAGATGTTAAGCATGCTTCATTCACTCACAAATGTTTACTGAGAACTAACAATGATTAGCCAATATGGCCAGGGATGGGTAGGAAAAGAGCCCTACTGCAAGGGCTTTTAGATTCCATGGCCCTGCCCATAAGTGCCAGGTCTAGAAGTTTAGTGCCGTTAAGACCCCTGAAGATCAAGGTCACAGCCTCTGAGCTCACCAGAAGATTGAAGCCCAAATGCAAGCAAAAACTCCCGAGATGCCAGCATCTGCCCTCAGGCCTCCATGCCTCGTCTGAGAATAGACCCAGGACAGTGGGGAGGGCAAAGGGCTTCTGGGTTTCACGTGGCTTGTCCACAGTCTTTGTCAGGAGGGGCTCTGATCCCTGCCTTGAGTAGGACTTCACAGTCTTCAAGCTTAGAACAGCCTTTTAAGTTTTATCAGCTGAGCGTCACCTGGGAGACTATCAAACACTCTGTCCATCTGCAACACAAGAATCTCCGGGCCCTGGGGCTTCAGGGCACGGCTCAAGTCTGACCTGCACTGTGAGCCCCTGTGTTCCTGAAGTGTGGCCCTTGTGCGCCCTCAGTAAGGGATTGTGAGAAGAATGGATGGATGAATGAATTAACAAAATGGAGTAATGAACTCCATTGATTTTACTCACTGTTTCTACATTATTCCAAAAGAGTCAAACTGACGAAGTAAATTGGGCCAGCGCTGCAATAATAGAAAAGAGAGGCAGGAAAGGAGGGAGACGACTTCCCTAAAACTTTGTTTCCCAATCAGAAATACTCAAGACAACGTAACAACACAGAAAACTCTCCAGTATAAGAAGACGTCTGAATATAGTGTAGCTAGGGGTAGCCAAGCAAAGGTGTACATGTAAGGAAAGTTGGTGCTACAGGAAGTTACACGAAGATGGACTGTACAGATTTCAGTAGTTAATTTACTTAGCGCCCAAAAGGTGCAAATTCCTCCCATTTATAGATTATGCACAACTAGCATGACTTCTTCCATGGTCTTTCTTCCAAATGTGACCTCACTGAAAGCCACTAAGATCTGCACAAAATGGGAAATTTATCAGCCACCAACACTTATTGAACCAACCATGTCTTTTGAAAGAATGTTTTGATGTAAGAAAGAAACTAAAGTGCCTAAATTTTAAAAGTTCTCTTCATAAGAAAAAAGAATCTGTTACAATGTATGGTGAAGGATGTTAACTAGAAGTACTGTGGTGATCATTTCACAGTATATAACAATAGCAAATCATTTTGTTGTTCTCCTGAAACTAATATGATGTGGTATGTCAATTTTGCCTCAATGGAAATAAATAAACTGAAATGCCATTAGCACGACTTGAAGAGAAATCCTATATTTTCAAGATTTGTAAATATAGATGGGTCTGTTGGAATTCTTTGAATTCACTTGAATAATAATTTTGTCTGACTACTTTACAAAGGAACAATATTTATGCACATACAAATTGCTGTCAGCAAATCGGTAAAAGGGCAAAAATGTCCACCTCCTTTCCTCGAGTGTGGGGAACCCTGGTCTGAAGGTAATTCTCTCAGAACTGGCTCCCGGGCCGTTTCCCGTTTCCCATCCCTGGCGCCAGACAGGGCCAACTGCCTCCCAGGGGAGGGAAGAATCAGGCTCTTGTTACTGGAAATCAAAGGACTAAAAAGGGGCCGGGCTGCTCTTTTACAAGCACAAGACCGTTAATCCCCTTACCATGGATACAACAGCGTGTTGTTCCTTCTCAGATCACAAGACTTATCCCTGCATATTTAGAGGAAGAAACCCATTCCATGCCCCCCACCATTTAACTCAGAAACACAACACTGTGCCTGGGTCACACTTCTATCCCCCCAGCTGAATATGATAAATTATCCCCAAAAGCCAATATTTGAGTAAACTAGGCAGGTAAAATCTCAGTTTAATGGGAAAAACAGACTGAAGTTTAAGTTCATATTTCCCAAGATACTACTTTCAACATTTAAAAAGTCATCTGTAGTGACCCAGGAAGAGTTAAACTGAGGCAGGTACCACCAGACACTGTGGTAACATGAAGCTATTTAACACCTTATGATCTGGCACCTACCAACCTAAGCAGTCAGAAGCTGCAGACAGCACGCAGGGCTGGGCAGATGTGTGAGCCTGCCCACACAGGCCCTGACCGTGCGCTTAGCGTGGGGAGAAGCATGGAAACAGGTCTGCTGTCGGAGGGCAGGCCGGCTCCTCAGAGAAAGGGAACCAGTTTCTTCTTCCCGCTCACCTATCAGATCCACCATTTCACCTCCAGAGAGGAAGAGTGATGGTGGAGAGTAGAGAGAAAGCAGGAGCGTTACCCTAATCATGAATACAGATGGAAGGAAACATCCCAAATAGGGAAGGTTCCTCTGAAGGAACAGATAAAAGTGTCTAACTATTCAAAATTGTCCTAAAGCTTTTAAGAAAATAAATGCAGTGCTATGATAGGTACCAACAGTGGGACGAACTCATACATATTTAAGTTATTTTCAAAATGAGTGCTATGGACTTATTTATTCCCTTCCCACCCAAGTTCATCTGTTGAAGCTCTAACCCCAAATCTGACTGTATTTGGACACAGGGCCTGTAAGAGATAATTACAGTTAAATGAGGTCATTGTGGTGGAGCCCTGACAGATAGGATTAGTGCCTTCATACAAAGAGAGACCATAATGCTCATTCTCCCCAGCTGCCTCTCCCTCAACAAAGAGATCACGTGAGCACACAACAACTTGGTGGCACCTGCAAGCTGAAAGAAGAGGCTTCAGAATGAAACCTACCTTGCCAGCATCTTGATCTTCAACTTCCCAGCCTCCAGAACTGCCTCCAGAAACAAATTTCTGTTGTTTAAGCCCTCTAGTCTGTGGTATTTTGTTATGGCAGCCCGAGCAGACCAATACAATGAGAAAAGAATTCTTCTCTTTCTATCTTATCTATGTATCTATGTATCTATGTATAAGAGGAATTTGTGTAAAATAAAAATGTAGAAAGCTTATGACATGTAAATACACATTTTTTATATTTATCTTCACAGTGCCTATTGAACGAAGAGCACTGTTTCAGAAGATGATATAACCATAAGGTGAACATTATAAAAAAATTTTTAAATGTTAAATTCGAATGTGGATCCCTTAAAAATGAGATTGATAAATTATTTTCAAGATTGAGCTTTGACTTAATGTACTGCCTCAAATAATACTGCCAATAATCAATTAAGACTTTCCATTGTTTACTTACTCAGTTGTTTCTCTGTTAGGAACTTTTCTCATGGAGAAAGCCACCATTGCTTTGAAGAGATATTCTTCATTTGTATCCCAGGCATACTGAAAGAGAAGTAAAACTGAGAATGTAACGTCAAGAGGCACAGGGTAAAAAATGATCCACTGGACTCTAATTGTGGCCACAGTGGTGTTGGGATGTGTGTGTGCGTGTGTGTGTGTGTGTGTGTGTGTGTGTGTGTGTGTATCTGTCTATCTGTCTCTCTCATCTTTCTTATATACTAATGACTGGAGACCCATGGTATATCATGTCACCATAATGTTCAGGATAGACTTTCCTGGGTATTCTATCGTTTCAAGAGTAGTGTGTTTCCCACTGCATTATCTTCTTCAAAACTTGCAGTATTACTAGCCAGTCAACAAATAGGGCATTTGGACATCTCATCCTGGACATCCTCAGTGGTCGGTTCCCTTCCTTTCTGTCTGTCTTCCATCATAAACTGACTCCCCATCTCAGCTCCCTTTCCTTTATTAATATCAGTACAATTTTTCTTTTTATTTTCTTAGCTGAAAGCTTCAGTTTATGTGCATGTTATGGGCTGAATTGTACCTCCCCTGAAGAAATGTATATATTAAAGTCCTAACCCCCAGTACCTCAGAATGTAACCATATATGGAGATAGTGTCTTTACAGAGGTGATTAGGTTAAAGTGAGACTATTAGAGTGGGCCCTAACCCAGTATGACTGGGGTCCTTGTAAGAAGAGGAAATCTGGACACAGACACGCAGAGAGGGAAGACATGTGCAGACACAGGGAGAAGACGGCCATCTACAGGCCAAGGAGACAGGCCTGGAACACATCCGTCCCTCACAGAACTCAGAAAAAACCAACACTACTGACACCTTGGTCTTGGATTTCTGGCCTCCAGAGCTGACAGAAGAGAAATTTCCATTGTTTAAGCCACCCAGTCTGTGGTACTGTGTTACAGCAGCCCGAGCAAATGGAAGTGGCTGACCCCAGATTTTAGGTGTGTAATCAAGTATAACTGGAGAAAGTCACAAAACGGTGTGCTGGCTTAACTCTAAATTCCTGATGGCCTACTCCCAAATTGTCTGGGATTCCCTTAGGATTCTCCATTGGTTTTCTCTCTCTCGTGGTTCAAAACAACTATTTCAAACCTCCTTCAGTCCCTCCCAAACCTCAGTGTTTTCCTTCACACCTCACTCTCATTAGACACTCTTGTTTCATAATTTTTGGATACATCTCAGAGTCATCCATTTAAACTCCCCCATCCTCCTGACACCAATACAAAACTTCCTCCACAGGCACACATCTTAACCACATCCTCTCCCAAAGGGCCAGATGTGGTATTTCTCTTCCTGTCAATGGCTGATCCACCCACTTCTATTAGGATAGCTTCCATTAAGCCCTTCTCAGGATCTAAACAGTATCAGTTTCCCCCTCTCTTCTGTGTATTCAATGCTGAAGGGAGCCCGCCCATAGACTTTAAACTATGCTCAAGTCTTTCCCATTAAACCAACAGCAAAACCTTTTTTGTGGCTGTGTAGTATTCCTGTGTGTATATATGTGTGTGTGTGTGTGTGTACACACCATAGCTTTTTTATCCAGTCATCTGTCAATAGATATTTAGGTTGCTTCCATGTCTTGGCTATTATAATAGTGCTGCTCTGAACAATGGGGTGCATATACTTTTTGAATTAGAGTCTTCTTTGCGGTAACATGGATGGACCTGGAGATTATCATACTAAGTGAAGTAAGTCAGAGAAAGACAAATATCATATGATATCACTTATACGTGAAATCTAAAAAAAAAAAATGACACAAATGAACTTATTTACCAAACAGAAAAAGACTCACAAACAGAAAACAAATTTATGCTTACCAAAGGTTAAAGGGTGGGGAGGGATAAATTAGGAGTTTGGGATTAGCAGACACAAACTATTACATATAAAACAGATAAACAACAAGGTCCTATTGTATAGCATGGGAAACTATATTCAATAGCTTATAATAACCTATAATGAAAAAGAATATACGTATGACTGAAATATTATGCTGTACACCAGAAATTGATATAACATTGTAAATCAACTATACTTCAATTTTTAAAAATTAAAAATAAATAAACAAAAAACCCCTCAGCAAAACCAAATCACTTTACTCACTCCTCCTTCCCCTACCTACTTCTCTCTCTCTCCTGCCCTTCACAGCCAAAATTCTTAAAGTTGTCCATACTCTGGTCTTTACATGTTCACTGCCCACTTATTCTTAACCTCCTCCACTATCGGCCTTCCCGTTCCGCCACACCACACAGTGGCTCTCTAAAGTCACAGTGACCTCTGTGGTGCTCAACACAATGAGCATTTTTCAGTCTCATCTTGCTTGGCCTCTCAACAGCATTTGATGCTCTCGAACACTCCCTTCTTCTTAAAGCACTTGCTTCCCTTTGGTGATACAGCTTTCTCCTGGTTTTCCTCCTGCCCCTCTGCCCCCTTTGCAGGTTCACCGTCTTCCACCAGGGATTGAAGTTTTAGAGAATCGCAAAGCTCTATGCTAGACCCTCTCCTCTTGTCACCCTCCACTTTCTCCCTCAACACCATCATCTACTCCAGGCTTTCATTATCACCTTTGTGCCAATGATGCAGGAGTGTCTATCTCAAGCCAGCTCTGTCCTTGCCTATTTGACAGTAACACCTCCAACTCAATAAGTCCAAAATTAAAGCCATGGTTTTCTTGTCAGTACCCGGTTCTCTGACTCATAAATAGGCCATCATCCATCCAGTTGCATAATTAGAACAAAAGCTTATCCTTAACCCTTCCTTCTCCTGTCCCTGCCATCCAGTCCCTGCAGCTCTCAAATCCCTTCACTGCTCTCCCTCCACCAAAACGCTGTACTCCAAACAGCCACCATCTCTCACCTACCCTCCTCCAACTGCCTCCTAACTGGTTCCTCCTTTCTACTCTAGTCCCCTTATCTGTCTTCCACACTGTGGCCAAAGGGTCTTCCCAACACTAATTCTGTCATGATGTCTCTCCCATAAAACTCCCACTTGCTTTAAAGATAACATCAAAACTCCCCAACACAGCCTGCATACTCTTTGGCCTGAACCCTCCTTCCTCTCTAAGCTCGTCATGCGCCACGGTCCTCCTCACTGCTCCAGTTCCAGACACCTCAGCCTTCCTTCCACCCCTCACTCTCACCAAGCTCCTCCCTGTGACAAGCCTTCACACGTGCTGGCCGTTCACTCTTGTTTTCTTTGATCCCCTGGTTCACTTCTACTCATGCTTTAGACCTCACAGCAAACGCCTGTCACTGAGGCCCCTGATGAGGCCCAAGCTCCTACGTACTTCTTCCTGGAACACTTGGCTGAGATTGCACATTTGCATTTGGTTCAGTAAATGTTTAATGGACAACCAATTCTCCCACTACTATAAGCTCCACAAGGCCAAGGAAGCAGGGATTTTGCCACAGTGCACCCCCACCAACCAGCCTGGTGCCTGCCCTCAGAGGGTCCTGGGATCAACAACCCTCTGTACCGGCAGAGACCGGATTCTGCAGTCAAACTGCCTGGGTTCAAACCTTCCCTCTGCCCCTTGTTGACTTGAGATCTTGAGTAGGTTAAAGTCTTTGCAATTCAGTTTTCTCATCCATGTAATGAGAATGGGCATATCTGTGCCACGTTCCTTAAGGGGCTGTTGTGAGGGCTACATGAGCTAACGTGAGCAAAGGGATCAGAAAGGTCCCAGCTAGAAAGTAAACTAAGTTCTCAATGAAGGCTGCTGGTTATAATGACTATTCCTCATTGAGTGAACAAAATTACACATTAGCGGACTGGCCTGCAAACTCAACACTTCTAAGTTTCTTTAGCATGCTTTTATCCTTTCTAGCCTGAGTCATCTTACTATCGCCTTCTACTGGTGAAAATGCTCACAGACCACACCAAAACTGAAACCAGAATTACACACCATCTTATTAATTCAACAGTCCTTACCGTTCCTATAGCTAGCTGAGCCCCATGAGTGTTTCTTTAACTTCAATTTCATAAGCATATATTTCATGTTGTTACTTTGATATTTGAGAAGAATTGAAGAAACTTCATGTTAGAATTGGAAAATCTTGTGCTATGAAAGATCTCATGTGGGTGAAACATGCCCTCTTTTCAACGATGAGAGATCTGACTGACAAAATTCAAATGACAACAACAGTGAAGAGCAGAGCCCAAGCCAGACCTGAGTGCCTGACTCAGGCCCCTTTGCTCCACTACACTAGGGTGAAACGGTTAGGCTCACAAAATTGTTTTGGGTGAGACAAAACTTCCTATATTTCCTAGCATACACTGCAGATTAAATAATTTAGGCAAAATCACTTCATTAGCAATTTCTACTTCACTATAATTTTCTTTTTTGCTTTAAGAAAATCCCAGATATGAGGTTTTGAGAAGTAATCCAGACAAGTTGAAGATAACTCTGCAGAGAGACTCATATCAGAGAAAGCAGTGTTATTAGCAAAGAAAATTTAAAATGAACATGCAGGTTCTTCACTTACTGCTTTATCTCCCAGAGCTGTTCTGATACTAAGTCTCACTTTAAAAGCATTTTCTCCATCTGTCAGAGAGGAAAAAAGAGAGAGTAGTATATGATGATAAAATCTGCCAAAATGGAGCCTGATAATCCTAATATTTAATGCAACTTAAATCAACAGAACCCAGAACTACAATTAAACTGCCCCAAATACTCCTGAAAGTTTAACTTCAGTCATTTTAGGTGGTTGAAATTTCTCTTTCAAACTCATAACACATTCACAGGCTCAACTTTCAAGCCACGACACGGTGGCAGATTTAGAAAAATAAAGAGGCCTTTCAGTCAAAGACTTGTCAATCATTTAGAAAACTGTTAATCTATTTTAAGTTTCAAGGCTTACGTACCTGGCTGACAGAGTTCAGCATGAATAGCAGTCACCAGAAAAAAGAGCAGCCACAACATTCTTTCAAAGTGGAAAACACAAGGCAAACGGAGGGAAAAAAAATCCACCCTCCACTTAAAGCTGCCTTAGCCATTCTGTGACCCGGATTAGAATATCAGACAAACGAGCAAGCCACCACCTAAAAGGTTTAATGATTAACCCCCATCATTTGGGTTAATACTTTGATAGAAGCAGCTCATCTCCTGTCAGTTATTTACAAAGAAAATCTGTTTGGAAAACAGATTAGTCGTCCTTTCCAAACTCTACCTCCAAAGAATATTTTCTCTGCTGACTCAAAAGTCGGAATCCTCCCCCGGCCCCTTCTCCCGCTGTTGTCTGGTTAAACGCACGGTGGAAATTGGCCCTTTCTGGAGGTTCTCCTTGGCATCAACTTTCCATCTTTTCAGGGCTGAAATATCTGGCTTATAGATACGCTATCTTCATTTAGGAAACAAACATCACTCCCTTCTATCTCTGGTGAACAAAGGACACCCTTCCAAGACTGGCCTCCTCTGACTCTCACCTCCCCAGGTAAACATCCAGGAGAGCTTCCAATGCTAAGGGAATGGCTCTGGTCAGCCCTAAGGTCTGGTAGTTGTGTAACATCAAAGTTAACGCGGTAGAGCAGTGCTGTCCAATGGAACATTCTGTGATGGTGGACATGTTCTATACCTGCACTTCTCAACATGTGTACAATATGCACGACACGGCAGCCACCGGGCAGAGGTGGCTGCTGAGTACCCGAAATGGGGCTAGTGCTGCCAAGAAAGAGAACTGTTCCTTAATTTAATTTGATGTAAGTAAAAAACAGTGGCTAAACAACTACACTGGTCAGTGCAGCTACAGAGCAGTCATTAGGAGTGACCTACCATGAACTAGTTTCGCTGGATTATTTCTCTAACCCTCAAAACAGCACCTCACAGTTGCTGTGCTACAGTCATCTTACATATGAGGAAACCCAGGATCCGGTGTTTAAGGCACTGGAGACAACAGAAGGATGGAATGGGTGCCACTTTACCAGCCTGGATGCCTTATACTTGAACACTGTCGCCACCACACTGAACAGTACTGCGTCCTGGGTCATCAGGGGTCAACAGTGAAATTGTAACGAAGCTCAGAGATGCGCTGGGGTCAAGGTAATGAGCGGGAAGAACCTTCCCCTAGCGGGCATTCTACAGGTGCCAGTCAGGCCCCGCGGCGGGTCCATGTCAGGGCTTTCCCTTCCACCACGCTGCCTCTTCATGAATTCAGTCCCCAAATTCCACCTTGTGGCCTGAAAACCATGGACGGAAAAATTAAACTGGGTGACCCTGCTGTTAAATAGAAATTTTGGATTTTTAAAGCAACAAGAAGAAAAATCTCGACAACTACACTTCTGCAACACAGCATATCATTTGAGGGTCAAATCATTTCCCCCTCCTAGTGAGGGTAACAGTCTATCACAGATGACCCATTTCTGTCAGCTAACTCCACCTGAGGAAGCTTCTTCTCATCCCCTTCACCTTGGTTACAAGGGCACAGAGTCAGGAAGAGTCGTACTAGACAGAGAGGCGGCCAAAAGTTAACTCAGTCATTCCAGCAATTTCACTATTAGGTGAGATGGAAATTGCCTAGAAGGAACAGCTCATGTAACTAACCCCTGAAAGTGAAGTCAGACTAGATGAAGTTATCTTAGGAAATGTTAGACTAGATAAAGGCATCTTGGGGGAAAAAGCCAATAGATAGAGATTATAACAAAGCTGATTATCTGCATCGAGGAACAAAGCCGTGTTAGAGAGAGAGAAATCTGATTCAGCTTTCCTTTGGCCTTAAAACTTCATGAAAGTATCAAATGCTTCTCTTTTGCTTTTACTTAGTCACTTATGTGACTAGGATTGAAGACAGTAAAATAGTGAATTGTAGTGTAAGCTAAGCATTTGAAAAGAGAAGAAAATCTCTTCTCTTTTGAATTATGGTTTCTCAATGTTTGTTGTATCTTTTTTTAAACAAAAGAAAAAAAGAGCAATAGCAGTTCTGTACAGAAAATACAGAGAGGCAAAAAGAGAAAAGTATAAAAGACCCACAATACCACCAGCAGGGACAACCAATGTTAACATATTTTAATAGTTGAAACACACCTTCCTTAGCCTTGGACCTTCTTGTGTTTCTTGTGTGATGCTGTTGTTTTGTCTCATTGTAGCAGCACTATCAGAACAGGGTGACTTCCCGGGGGCAATCACGTGGGCCCTTGTCTTCTTCCTCAACCCAGTAGGAACGCTGCTTCTCCACAGGATCTGGTGAGTCACTTTAAATCTGATATGTCGTGAGATAAAAGTATCCTTTTATTCCTGGTTTACTGAAAATTCCTTTTAGCAATAATTAAGTTTTAATGTTATCAACTGCCTTTTTGGCATCTATTAATCTAATCATAGAGTTTTTACCACTTGGCGTATTACGTTAAAAAATTTCTTTACATTGATCCAACCCTTAGATAAGCTCAGTTCAATGATTTCTAACATGCTTCTGGACTTAGCTGCTGTGTTTTTCTTTTAGTTTTTAAATCTATTTTCATAGAAGACTATCATTTAGGTTCCTTTTCAAGTTTATATATTATTATTATATTACCATCTTGAAAATGGTTTAGAAAGATTTCTAATATTGTCTATGCTTACAAATACTTAATCTTTCTCAGTTAATATGAAAATATCTGTGGCTAAATTTCCTTGGGGTACTTTTCAGCCATAAAAAAGAGTAAAATAATGCCACTGGCAGCAACATGGATGGACCTAGAGATTATTATACTAAGTGAATGAAGTAAATCAGAAAGAGGAACAAGTATCATATGATATTACTTATATGTGGAATCTAAAATATGATACAAATGAGCTTATTTACAAAACAGAAAGAGACTCACAGACATAGAAAAACTTATGGTTACCAAAGGGGAAAGGGAGTGGGGGAAGGATAAATTAGGAGTTTGCGATTAGCAGATATAAACTACTATATATAAAACAGATAAACAACAAGGTCCTGCTGTATAGTACAGGGAACTACATTCAATATCCTATAATAAATCATACTAGAAAAGAATATGAAAAAGAATACAAATATATGTATAACTGAATCACTTTGCTGTACACCAGAAACTAACACAATATTGTAAATCAACTATGCTCCAATAAAAAAATTTTTAAATAAAAATAAAAAGTTGAGGCTACTGTTGCCATGAGCAATACAAAAAGCACTGAATCTCCAGGCACAGGAAAAAAGAAATTGATTTCCCTGTGTTTTTTCATACTCCACAGCACTACTGCAAAGCAGTTTCTCGGCACATAACGACTGATATATTGCCCTGGAGGGTAAATTAAATATGAAATCACGTGAAAAGAGAACACGTGAGTAGCTCTTTTCATTCACGCAAGATGCCTTTTAATGTTTATCAGAGCTGTAAACACATGTGGGGGACATGTTTGCTCCATTTACCTGCAATAAAACAAGAGGTAGGGAGGACGAATGTGGCTTTTAAATTTTGACCCTAATTATTCTGTTTCATTGTCACAAACAGGTTTTAGTAAACCTGTAACACTTTGAATACTGTGAGCTTTCTTTTTTTTTTTAATCTTTAAACATCTTAGCCATCATTACAAGTCTATCTTAATTATCACCTCCTTTGAGAAATCTTTCCTTTCTTTTGTTTTTGTTACAGATTTTTATTTATTATTTTTGGTAGACTGGTCCAATCGACTTTTTATTCTCTCCTTGTCCTTGTTTCCATAGCATTTTGTTCACATTTGTACATGCATGTATTTCCAACATGATTTGCTTTTGGGTCCTACAAATTTTAAGTTCCTGGAGGGCAGGGACTATATTTGGTTTCATCTGCATTCCTCGTGGCCCATAAATATTTGATGTTTTAATCAAACTGAATTGACTTCTTTGAATCACCGCCTGGCATTTTAAGGAGTTCGAGACAGTGGAAATGAAGTATCATGAGGTATGCTGCAATTTTTTTCACATTCCCAGCCAGAGAAAAACAACTCCCAGTATCTCTGGTAAACAAGGAACCTTAGTCTTTGGAAAATTTTTATCTCCACTCCCATACCTTATGCCCTTTTTAAGATGAAGAAAAAAATCTGAAGCTATGATATTCGAAAGGCTCATCACATTTTGTAGGTTAATCAACAGCCATAACCATTATGGACCTTGTCTTTTTTTTTTTTTTTTTAACAGGGTAACATTTTTCTAGTTCCGAGAAAGTTAATCACTACCATTTGGAAATAGAGATTAATTCAGGCATACTGAGTGAGTGTAATTCTGCCAACCTTATATTCCTAAGGTAAGAATTTAAAGGACAGTTTTGTAAACAGAATGCACGTGTACCTGTCTGCATATCTCATCTTGTGCATGAAGACCAATACATTAAAGTGGGTCCCAAGTAGAATGTAGTTTGGTGCAGCCACTATGGAAAGCAGTATGGACATTCCTTAAAAAACTAAAAACAGACTTGCCATATGATCCAGCAATCCCACTCCTGTGCAGATACCCAGGGCGAACTCTAATTTGAAAAGATACATTCACCTCAACATTCACAGCAGCACTATTTACGGTAGTCAAGACATGGAAACAACCCAAGTGTCCATCAACAGATGAATGGTTTAAGAAGATGTGGCATATACACATAATGGAATATTATTCATCCATAAAATAGGATGAAATGTTGCCATTTGCAGTTAAAAGGATGGACCTACAGAATATTATACCTGTGAAGTAAGTCAGACAGAGAAACACAAATATACGATATCACTCACATGTGAAATCTGAAAAATAATACAAGTGAATCTATATACAAAACAGAAACAAACTCACAGACACAGAAAACAAACTTATGGTTACCAAAGAGGAAAGGGAGAAGGGAGGGATAAATTAGGAGTATGGGATTAACAGATACAAACTACTATACATAAAATAGGTAAGCAACAAGGATTTACTGTATAAGACAAGGAACTATATTCAATATCTTATAATAACCTATATTGGAAAATAATCTGAATATATATAGATATAGGTATAACTGAATCACTTTGCTATATGCCTGAACCCAACACAATATTGTAAGTCATCTGTACTTCAATTTTTTAATTAATTAATTAATACAAAAATGTTTTTTAAAAAATGAATCCCACATAGTATAAGCAAGACTTTACTGACATTTCTTCCTGGATGTTTAATGCTCTAAATGTTGCTTGAGTGTTGTATTAAGAGTTCTCTCATCGTTCTGGCAAGTCATGATTGATTTTCTAGGCTAAAATTACTGCAGCCATACTCTATGGAGTAGTATTTTCTAACCTTAATCTTGTATTTGGCTGCCAGTTAGTGTCACCCAGTAATGTTTAACACTGCTGATAGGTACCTCCTTTGCCGATCTTTATAAAGAGGTGGAGGGAACATGTACCTTTTAGGTTAGATGCTCTCGTCTTCATTAACAGAATCTTAAACTATCCTTGTTCTGGTTGATACACAAAGCATACAAAGTAGTCAATATATCAAAGTTTCTGCCCTTAAGTTTTGGCCAGTGACAGTGACTTGACCCTTCTACTAACTGAAATCATCAAAAACTTATAGTGATTGACACAACATTGTAAAATGATTATAAATCAATAAAAAATGTTAAAAAAAAACCTTATAGTGAGAAATGTTTCTGAGGACTGCCTAAAAGATGTGCATGTCAGACCTGTATTACTACAAATCAGGGATGCCAGATAGGTTGCTCCAACTACTCATCCATCCTCCATCCACAACAGACTCTATCAATCTATTACAGAACATTTTCCTCCTGAGCCTGGACTCAGTCACAAAACTTCCCAATTTGGTTATTCAGTCAGTTGATATGTGAGTTGAAATTTACTTGCCATCATGGGGAATGATGATCTAAATGCTGACCTGAATAAAGCTATACCACTGACGGCCTGTGATCTCAAATGAATAGGAGATTTTGGGTGGTTCACAGAATTGATTTAGTGCTCTGTGCTTTGTGATTGTGGCAACGGTTTATGTTGAGGGGATCTTTATGAAATTCTTTATGACATTTGCTTCCTCCTTAGTTCATAGTATCATCATGATCAGGATTTCCCCTTGGGACTAAAAATCAAGAAAAACTGTGCTTCTCAAAAACAAACATGAACCTGGAAGGCATTATGCTAAGTGAAATGAGTCACACAGAGAAAGACAAATACCGTATGATCTCACTTAACATGTGGAATCTGAAAAACACACAAACAAAACCAAAAAACCGACTCAAGGATACTGAGAACAGACTGGTGGTTGTCAGAGGCAGGGGAAGGGGGTGGGGGTGGGTGAAATGGATGAAAGTGGTCAAAAGGCACAAATTTCCAATTATAAAACAAATAAGTCATGGGGATGTAGTATACAGAATGGTGATTACACTTAATACTGTGTTGTATATTTGAAAGTTGCAAAGAGAGTAAATCTTAAAAGATCTCATCACAAGAAAAATAATTTGTAAATATCTGTGATGCTAGGTGTTAACTAGATTTATTGTGGTGATTATTTCACAATATATATAAGTATTGAATCATTATGTTGTACACCTGAAACTAATATAATGTTATATATCAATTACACACCTCAACTTAAAAAACAAAGAGACCTAGTGGTTACCAGTGGGGAGAGGGAAGGCAGAGGGGTAATATTGGGGTGAGGACAAGCGGTACAAACTAATATGTATAAAATAAGCTACAAGGATATACTGTACAACACGGGGAATATAGCCAATATTTTATAACAACTATGGAGTGTAACCTTTAAAAATATGAATCGCCATATTGCACACTTGTAATTTATATAATATTGTACATCAACTATACTTCAATTTGGAAAAAATATATATATATTGAAAAGAGAGAGACCAGCACTTACCAAGTGCTTATACCTTGTCCACCTATAATAAGCCCCCTTACCACATCTTCCCTAATTTACTAATCATTTCTTGTCCTATCCAAGCCCAAGTTGAGGAACTTCAGGCTACAAGCTCCTTGCAATTTGTCTTGTGACTGAAACATAGTATTGCACAAGTAAGATTTAAATGAATGAATAACTGTATGGCTGATGGAAAGTGCCCTTCCTCTTCAGCCCTTCCCCATTCAGAGATTACTAGACAGGATTTTTAAAGAAAGTTGGTAATAACCTCTTCACTTTTTTCTTGTGAACCGAGAATTGTAAATAGAGAGAGTAAAGATTAATCTCGGAGTGGTGTTGTCTCCACAGGCCCTAGACAGCAGGAGGGCACTAGGTGTTTAGGAAAAGTCATCCGAAGGAGACATCAGGAAGTAAAGAAGTGTGCTTACTCCATGCAGCTGGTTAGCATTTAAACTCGGATAGGGGGCTGGTATGAACACAGTTCCAGATGGTCCTCAGTTATGTTTTCTATCCGGTTTCTACTCTTGAGAGTTGCGGCGTTTGATACTCGGAAAGATAATACTTTTAAAATCTAAGGCCATTTTTAGGCGAGTCTCGGAGATCTGTAGGTTCCTTTCACTCTATAAATGCCACGGACTTCTAGCTCTGAGACCTTGGCGATTACTTCCGAAAATTCGCCCGCTACCCCGTGGCTTTCCAGGACTAGACATCGCCAACAGAGGGAAAACAAGAGGCGTGTACTCGGCCAGAGTGGAACCAGAAGTGGGTGGCCTGGGAATCTAGGGAGGGGCCATGACGGATGGAGAAAATGCGCATGTGCGGAGTGTGGCCAATGAGGATCTCAGAAGGGAAGGAACGTGACCCGGGCCTGAGGGGCAGGGTCTGGACACCGTGGGAAGGAGCGCGAGCGCCAGCGCCAGCCACGTCAGAAGGGGCGTGGCTTAGGAGTAGCCCAGAGGCGTGACCTGAAAATGTGGGACTTGGGGCATAAAGGGTAAGGCGTAGCGGCTCAAAACGGCATGAAAGAGTTAGTCGAGATTTTGCCCTCAGGCAGAGGGCAGAGGAATTACCACAGTGGAAAGCAGAGATATGGGCACAATGGAGGGGTGTGGGGTCAGCGCAATAAGCGTGGCCCGAAGGATTAGAGGAATGTGAAAGGATTCGCATCAGTCGCGTGGACTGGGCAGAGCACCGGGGCGTGGCCACCGATGGGGAGACGGGGCCACGGAGAAACGTACGGGACGCAATGACGTAATAGAAAGGCGGGCCCTGATCTAGGCGCAGCATAAGGACGTACCGTGAACGTGGGGGCGTAACTTTGCCGCTCTTAAGGGCGCGACAATGGTCCAGCTCCAAGGAGGGGTGGGCCCAGGCGGAGGCCAGGGGCGGGGCCAACATAGCGCGTAGGCGCGTGACCGCGGCTGGGGGCCCGGAGCAATGGCAGTAAAGGCGCAGTCATGGCGGAGGGCAGGTGTAGACCTGGGTCCTGGCTGGGCGGAGAAGTTCGGACTCTGACACCTGTACCGTCAGGACAGGACTTCAGGCTTTGCGGGACGTGGGCCGGGAGTACGGCGGCGTGACGTGAATAAGCGAAATGACGTGTCCGGCGTGAGGAGCGTGGCGAGGCGCGAAGGGGCGTAGCCAGGCGCGAAGGGGCGTGGCCAAGATGGCCGCGCGCATGAGCTTCCCATCCCGGTGGCGAACAGTCGGGTTCGCGCTCAGGGAAACGTTCTGGTAAGGTTGAGTGGCGACGTGGAGCGTGGGCAGCAGGGGGTCGTAGCCCATCAGAGAGAACTGGGACCCTCTCCTACAAACGACCACGCGCTGCGGCGGGCCCCGGAGCCGGGACAGCTGTTGGCCCCGCGAGGATGGCCGCAGTCCCAGCGGGGCTTCTTTATAGGATGAGGTGGGGGGAGGAGGCTGGGAATTGTCCCTCCCCTACTCTAATCCTGTTCCTCGACTATGGGGTTCACCAGAAAACTACACCCTCTTAGGGTTTTGTTTAAGATTTAAAGATAGAACAATTGTTCCAGAGAGTTTGGGAAGTGAGGGGATTGCAGTTTCAGAAACCCAGGCACAGCAAGCTGGGATTCACTTACATTGCCTTGTCGATCTCCTCCGCGACTATGCCAAGGTCTCTGGACGGATTTACAAGTACTGCCAGGGCAGAAGATCAGCAGCTGTCATGTGAACAAATATGAACCTTCTAAACCCCTCAATTCTTTCTTCTGTCCTTTTTGTGTGTATGCCCCGCCCCGGAGCTAGAGGGGAAGAACTTACAAAATACCAAGTGTCGGTGGCTGATTCTTTGTGGCATGAGTTAAAAGCTACTGCTCTGAGGATGCTGGAAAATCGTTGTTGTTATTGTAATTCCCTCGTTAATTTTTGCTGAGAAACCTTGAGAAATATGGAGATACCGAAAATGTGTACACCTTATTTGGGATGGAATTGTGTCAGCAATTGAAAACGACATTGCTTTCAGCTTCCCCTTCTTCCTTTGCTGACAGTCTGGCCATCTCCACTCTGCTATTTATAAGTTGCTGCAATATAGAAAGAAATCAGAAATCTCTGGCGAGAGAAGCTGCCCCACACCCTACCCATAAGCTGCCCCTGCACATTCCTCAGAACGGTCTCTGTTCTCAACCTGCATTGCAGTCTACAGTGAACCAAATTTCACCCCACTCACTCTAAGGAGGGCCCTGATAAAGAGCTATACTGTTCTGAGTATTTTGGAAGTGAAAACTTTTCAACTTTCTAAGGTTTTCCTCCTTTAGTCAGAAATTGTAAACTCAATACCAGGTCTGAAATTCACCTAAAGGCCAAAAGCAGCAAGGGCACCATTTCTGTTACTGTACACACCTGCTCTGTTGTCCCTGGAGCCAGGCAAAAAGCTGCCACGACTCAGTTGGTACACAATAAAAATTCAGTGAATTCTGACTGAATGTGAATATTGAGGGAATCTGATGCAAAGAGGGAAACAGCATTTCATGTCATTGCCCTTGGGCAGTTAGTTGCAGCATTTTAAGCAGTTATAGAAATGTAGTGTTTGGCAACCCTAGATTGGGATCATACTCTCAGAGAAGTGGGTGAGAGGAGGAAGCTGAACTTTCTCAGTCAAGGTAAAGAACCATAACTTTGCATTTAAATTTCAGAGAATTGCAGAAAGCTGCCTTCCTTTCTAAATCAGAAGATAAGAAAGTGAAGAGTCAATCTGATAAGAATCAAGGAATTTTTTTTCCAATGTAATTGTAACCTTTAGTAGAGTGTTGATGTTTTGCATAAGTATGAGTCGCTTAATCAGGCAGAGTTCAAGAGCTAAGGCATTTAATAAATACATGATCTACAAATGATTTTAAAAGGCTTTCAGAATCTATTCTTTATTTACACATTCCTGTCTGCAAAACAGCAGATAAGGAAGGTGTAAGTAAAATCCAAGAGCTTAACGTAAATAATCAGTGATAGTAAAGTATGTATAGTACAGAAAGTTTACCTTCCCTGGGACCCATCCAGCTCATGATCACATCTTTGCTGTCTCTGTAGTACAAAATGTAACTTACTGACAAAGTGCATTCTGCATTTATACATTCCAGGACTCACTTGGAGCCCATTAAATAGTGATAGTATATTTTTAATGCTAAATTTTGCAATTTATAGTCCAGGTGCAAATTCATAAACATTTTTCTGATAAAGATCTTCCTTCCTGAAGCATATACCTAGACATAAATAATCTCATGTGTTGTTACAGGTGTTGCAGCCTAGAATTAGCTAAATTCCTTTTCTTTCTATTAGGATTTCCCTGGAACCCTCCTTGCCCCTGACCTTTCGTGCTCCGTTCCTCCCATGATTGCCTTTCACTCTTCCTTCTCCGTCTCTTGGCCTCCTTCATCACTCCATGGTAGTCTCCCTCTATACACCTCTTACTCCTGGGGGAGGGGATTTTCCTTCTCTCTAGACTCACGACCTCTCCTGAGCACCAGAGCCGCATTGCCAACTCTCCTAGACCTTTCCTCTCGCCTGCCCCCTTGGTACTTCAAATCCAATAGGATTAGCAGTAAGAGTGCCATCCTTCCTTCCCCACCTGCTCCCCGTGCAGGGTTCTGTTTCTTTATTGAAGAAGTCATCCTCTTTCTACCACAAAATAGAATATTCTACCATATTCTCTCACTTGGATTATTGGAATTTCATTTCAAACTCCACATGCCCAAATCTGAGCCACTGATTTCCCACTCAAAACCTTTCCACACACAGCCTTCCCCATCTCAGTTCATGGCAGCTCCATCCTTCCAGTTGTTTAAGCCAAGAATCTTCCAGTCATCCTCCAGTCCTTTCTTTCACATCTTATGGGCTGTATCTCCAAGATATATTCAGTACTCAACCACCTCTCACCACCTCCACTGTGACTAGGAAGTTCTAGCCCCTGGATTGTCCTGAATGGGCTCCCTGCTTTTCTGCCTCTCATCCCAGTCGATTTCCAATACAGCACCATGAATAATCTTTTAAAATATAAATCACATTATGTTCCTCCTCTACTCCAAAAACTCTATCGTGTCCCCTTTTTACTTATAGCACTGGTTCCTAACCAGAGGTAATCCTCTTTCTCAAAGGGACACCTGCAGTGTCTGGAGACATTTTGGGTTGTCACAATTCGAGGGACGGTTCCACTGGCATCTAGTAGGTAGAGACCAGGGATGCTACTAAACGCCCTACAGTACAAAGACCAGTCCTTGACAAGAGTTATCTGGTCAAAAATGTCAACAATGCCGTGGTTGAAGAAGAACCTTTATAACGGCCTAGAGGTCCACTTGGTCTGCTTCCATTACCTCTGGACCTTGTCTCCTACTCCCCTCCTCCTGGTTCCCTCCACTCCTGCCATAGTGGCCTCCCTACTGTCCCTTTCATGTGCCAGACACTCTCCCACCCCACAGTCTCTGCACTATTATATATTCGTATTTTTATATATATGCTCTTCCTCTAGATAGCCACATGACTAATTCTTTCATCTCCTTCAAGGCTGTTCTTCAATTTCCCCTTCTGTCTGAGGCCTACCCTGAGCACCTTGTCAAAGGTACAACACTCCAGAGTCACATTACCCTGTTCTATTTTTCACTGAACTGATTCTAATTTTCTGTATAATTGACTCATTTATATGCTTGCTGTTTGTTGTTTATCTCTACATACTAGAATGTAAACTCTACAAGGGGGGAGGACTTTGTTTTATTCCCCTCATGAGCCTAGGACAGGGCCTAGCATTTAATAGATACTTTATTGATGTCCTGATGAAGGAAAGAATAAAAGGGTGATGAATTGAATGAAAGGTGGTTGAAGGAATTGCCTCCTCACTGACTTTCCTGGCTCCACAATAATCTGGGCACATGGCTCGTGGGGAGCCAGTTATATAGAGATCTGCCTGGAGCCCTCACTTGTGCCTTGCAGGGTAGTGACAGCAACTCTGCTTCCTGCTTCCATTGGACACACCTCAGGTGTGGTTTTCTCTCATTTCCCTTGAGTGTAGCCTTCTTCCCTCCAGCTCAGAGCTAGTGGGGTCGAGGGCAGCAGTACAGGGAGAAAAGCTAGTTCACGGCCAGTGAACAGCAGTGAGGAACAGGAAGAGAGAGACGATGAAATGAGCACATGTGCCTCCTTGCTCAGCATCACTGTGTCCATAATGTGCTTTTTTGTATTGAATACCCTTCTTGGAAAGGTGGTATGAAGAGATTAAGTCAAGTTTGTAAGTGACGTGTCTTCAGTGCCCCCCCCCGCGCCCCCCGTTTCTCTTCTTGTGCGTTTTAGCACCTGTCCTCTCCCTGGCATTGCTAAACTATCGAGAGGCCTCCAATAGGCGGAAGGCAGAATCTGCTCAGACCTGGACTGGTGTCTGTTTTCCTTCCGGTATGATACGCATCTCAAGACACTCCCAAGAGGAGAAACTGTACATCTGAAAGGTAGAATTCATGCCTTGTTCAACTTTGGGTCCTGGAGCAAAGGAAATGACGATAAATGTTGAAATGAAAATGTTCACTGGCAGAATTCCCAACCTGTGAGGCTAAGTTAGGTTCATATTCGAGTAGGTTTCTCTTTCAGATCATGCAGGACTTCCGGGGTCCTTCAGGTCTTAGATGAGACCCACTTCTTACAGGACTAGCATTTAAAAGTGTTTCAGAAGTATAAAAAGCCCTACAAATGACTGATGGTGGCATGCAGGAAGGGAAAACCCCTTAATACCGTCTGAGAACACGCTAGCGGTAACTTCACAGTTCTGGGTTCTTAAAATTAGGATCAACATCTCCATCACCAAGGAAGCCTCCTCGGGGCATTCCACTAAGACTCATCAAGCAGCCACATGCCAGGCACCGTGTCCCTAAGAGATGCAGCCATGACAGACAGACACTGTCCCTACCACCGTGGGGCTTCGATGCTGGGGGGATGGAGGCGTCAAGTACGTTCATGATCCGTTATTTAATTCAACAGCAATACGCCCCATGACCAAGAAGAGAGTGCTGGGCTCACCAGGTGAGTGCACGGTGGGGCGGGCTTTGAGTACATGACCCTGGAGTGGATCGCCTGAAGACAGGGTAGGAATTAACCAGGCACAGATGAAGGAAGAGTGGTTCAGGGAGGGAGGAGCATCTGCACCAGCTGGAGGGAGCTTGGGGAGTTGGGAGAAATAAGTGCCCCTGGCTGGTGTGCAGACAGGAGCGTGAAGTGCATGCAGGGGAAGCAAGCCATTCTGTCCAGGGGTGACCAGTGAAGAACAAGAGTGGATATGTCATTGATTCTCATTTGCCTTCCCTCCCGCCCCACTCCTAATAATCTGAGTGATGTCTGATCGGCCACCTCTGTTGTTTAAGGCTTTTCCTCCTCTGTCCTCCTTTTGCCTCTAGGTTATTAGGTCCCTGCAAGTTCTTTGGGAGCTGGTCAGGATTTCAAGCTAAAGATGGTGATGATGAGCCGCCTGAGGGCCATTCTTCAGGCCTCCCCATGCAAGTCACTGTGGAGAGGGATCCAGATTCCGAGGTCCATGCCGGTGAGGCCCTGCAGCCTCTACACCTGCACTTACAAAACCCGGAACCGAGCCTGTGAGTACGCGGCTGCCTTGAGAGAGGGGAAGGCTGGTTGTTTCCCACCAGTCACGTGTGTTGGGTGTTGGCAGCGCTGGTGTCGGTGGCATTCCAGACTGGGATCAGATGCCTCGAGAACTGAGAATAACTCATTATTTCTCTATTTGTCTTCTAAAACAAACTTGGAAAGCTCTTTCTTTTCCTAGCTTCATTGAGATATAACTGACATATGACATTGTGTAAGTCTATGATGGACATCGTGATGATTTGATACACACGTACTGCAAAATAATGACTACAGTAAGGCTTGGAAAGTCCTTTTCTTGACCAGTTTTAACTTGTTAAAGGGATGTCATGCAGAATTAGGCCAAGGGAGATGTCCCAGTTTCAAACACTTTGGAACCCATTCTTTATCGTTTCTCGTTAGCAACTGTCTTTGAACTAAGGTTGATGCACAGACTGCGAATTATTTCTGTGAATCTGAACATTCTGGAAGTTGCATGTGATTGTTCGCAAGCAGTTCAGCAGCTTCACACTCTGGAATATTCCATTCCTTATTACAAACTGCAGCAGAGTGACTTCCATCTGATCAGCGTACCGAGTGTGTGATCTGCTGTGTTTACAGCAGATCAAGTGAGGCAGCAGATGGTCTTCCCTGAAACCGCGGCGCTGCTGCCACGGGGGTGGGTCATTCTGTGCTGTCGGGGGCTGTGCTGTGCACCGTGCATGTTGCGTGGCATCCCTAAATGTCTCAAGACCTCCCTCAGTGAACCCTGGGGGAAAAATAACCCTGGTGCAGAGCCACTGAGATGACAGGGGAGGATAATGTGTGTGTTGGTGGAGACATGAGTTTAATGAAACGGTTAAGTATATTTCGTAGTTAGTTATTTTATTTATGTTCCACCATTCACAGTGAATTCACACAGTTTCCAAATGTTGGTTTGCTTCAGGATTCTAGGTTTTCAGCTTTTCCTCCCTGGGTTTCCTCTCTTTGACCCTATTTGCGCATGAAAAGGAATTACTAGTAATGCTAATCTAGCTAAATCCATTGTCTTGAAACCGCTTCATAAATATATTTTTTGTAAATTTATTTTGTTTTCTCCAGTATTGACTGTGTTTTTATTAAACTGAACTGGCCTGAGTCATAATAAATTTCTGGTTGCTGGGTGTGGCTTCCTACCAGCAGGCCCACATCCTACCCGGACTGGCTTCTTCTCAACACTGGCACTTTGCGGTCTAAGGCTTTTAGAATGGAAAAAAATAGTCATATTTATTTAGTTACTAGCAGAAAGGTTTTTTTAACAGAAAGTTGAAAGTTAAGGGTCTAAAATCCAATATGCTCATGTCTTTAGAATAGTTTGCTCCTTTTGGTGCTGACGAAATCAACAAGTGGTAGCAGCTTAGGGAAGAGGGGCTTCCCTCGATTAATTTCCCACATCAGATGTTCTTGTTTGCAGGTTACTAAGACAGACAGGTGACAGTCACGATTTGATTTTGGTTTTGGCGCTTACACTGTCCCTCCCTGTTTCACCCAGGAGAATATTTGGTGTTTGCTGCCCTGGGCCCCGAGCATGTCCTGTTTAGATATCCTGGTTCCTCATCTGTTTAGCTGTAAAGACAATACTCATTGTTTCCAGAAGCCCAGGAACCCCAGCAGAAGGCCCAGTGTATACTTGTGACCAAGAATGTCCCCAGGTTGTTGAGGGTCAGAAAAGATAATGCGGAAAGTCCTTAGCTAGTGGCTGCCACACAGTGGGGACTCAGCATTGGCAGCTACCTCTAGTACCACAGCTCTTAACCGTCATCACCATCTTTACCATCGGCATACGCTCAGCTCCTCCCTCAGATGTCTGACCATTTTTAGGATCGGGTGAAGCACAGTAAGGAATGACTGAAGGAGGAGGTGATGGCGAATTCAGAAGCGGCGTTTCCCTGGGCCCCGTGCCCTGTGCCTGACCTGCACTCCCCACCACCCGGGTAATCACTGGTGCCACGTCAAACTGCTGTTTGCTCTGATGTCAAAGTGCAGACAGTAAACGTTGACAGTCCTAACTTTGGGGACTGGTAATATGATAAAATAAAGATAAAAGCCTGCACCTGTTACCCAAGATGAAAAGAAAATCAGTTTCACTTCATGTATCACCTAGTGAAATTTAGCCTAATTTTTGTCACATAAAAAGTTTTAGGCCGGAGATGTTAGACTATAGGAAAATAAACTTAATAATGTTAATTTTTAATTTAATGAAAGAGAAAGAATATCATCTAAAATGGAAATGGTACAGACTGTTATTATTCTATTGATTCTTAATGTACTTGATCCCTACTTTTAAATGGAAGAGAAACATTTCTTTTTAGGACATCACGGAATAGAATAGGACTATATAAAATGTAGTGACTAGCTCCATGTATGAATTTATATGTGAATACAAATGTATTCAAATTTCATGTGGCTGGCACTTAACCATATTGGAAATTTTCATCATCTGAGAAAGTTCTAATTGACCGGACTGGTCTGGATCATAACTGAACTGTGTTAAAAAGTTGTTCTATTATTTCTTCAGATAATTTTAAGAGCACTAATAAAGCCTGGAGAACAATACTGTTAAAAAGCTTGTTTTCCAATGTCTTTATACACAATTCTGTTAACCTCTAGATAATGTAGGCTGGGATACCCTGACTATGTTGTCTTCCATTAACTTTCAGATAATCTGGAGAAACAGTGCACTGATTAAGAGCCCTTTGGAGTTATACTAATGGCCTCAGGGGTATCTGCAGCTATAAGGAACTAACAAATAGCTCTGAACTGACCACCGGGAAACGTGGGCCTTAATCTCCTGCACTGATAACTGCCTATGATGCTGTGGTTAGCATCAAAGTGCCATCTACAGCCCTGATGCTTTAACAAGGCAATTTGTGATTCTGTGACCATCCTCAACAAAGTCACATGGAGGGTCCCTGTGTATCTGTCAGTGCGCTAAGCCCCAGGCCTGCTAGGATGGTGTTCAGTTTGATGGGGAAATAGCACATCTCAAGGAAAAGGACAGTACAGGGCAAGGCACAGGAGAAAAAGCTAACGAGGGCATAGAGCAACAATGTCCAGTAGATAACTGATGTGAGCCACATAGATAATTCTAGATTTTCTAATAGTCACATTAAGAAAGGGATAATGAAACAGGTAAAATTAAGTATAGTAATTTAACTCACAATTTCCAAAATATTATCACTTTAATATGTAATCAATATAAAAATCATTAATGAGGTAGTTTACATGATTTTGTAATGTCTTCAAAGCCCAGGGGATACTTTACATTTACAGCACCTCTCACTGACTGACCAATGGAGTAGCCTGGCACGGTTCTGGAATTGCATGACAACACCAGAGTTCGGGACAAGTGAGGAGAAATGACGTAGTCTTTCACATGAGAACAACATGATGAAGGTGGCAGTTTAGGAAAACTGACAGATGGTGACACACAGTCGAGGGGAGTGAGAGAGAAGAAGTAACCAAGAGGCTTTGCATAAAATCTGCCATGAAGAGGCCTAAACTAGGCTGGTGGCCATGGGCCAGAGAAGAAAAGATAAACCTGAAAGATCCTTAAGGAAGAAACACTGTGGTGATCAGCAGAGTAATAGGAAATAAAGATAAAAGGAGAAGGAACCCTTCCCAGGGATGCCCTTTATATTGTACATTCACTCGCAGGCAATGATGGGAAGCCAGCTCAGATCATGGGGCATGAAGAGCCATGGGGGAGGCAGCTAATTAAGCATATGTGCATATAATTATCATTATACCCATGTAATAAATGTTCTTAAAGGAAAATATTAGAATCCTGTGATTTAAAGAAAAAATAAGAGGGGATCATATACAAGATAGTCTGAGAGGTGAGGAAGTGACATTTTTGCTGAAGAGGTGACAAGCCAGAATATAGGAGCCAGTCCTGAGCTGAGTGAGGGGAAATTGATTTCTGAGGAGGAGGAGCAGGAACGGAGGGGCTAAGGCAGGAATGGAGCTGAAAGAGGGACAACCCCCCTCCCCCGAGGCTGGAGCTATAGGTGGTACAAGCACAAAGCAAATCAAAGCCAGGATCAGTCACAGAAACAAGAACTAAACCTGAGCACATGGCATCCGAAGGGCTTCTGTCAATGACCGTGTGGTGTCACTCCCTTAAACCCTGGTTGAGAGAATCACTCTGTTTATTTCATTTTCCCCATACAGTAAAAAACTGAATATGCAGGCTCTGTCAGTCAGAACACTCAATCGTCTTCTTACTTTGAGGGAAAGTATGAGCAACTATCAAGAAATCATTTACTCTATTTTGTTAAAATGGAGCAAGAGGAAGGGAGGAGAGAACAGAAATGTGAATTTATGTTTAGCACAACAAGCCCTGGGCAGAAGCTGGCTTCACTATGGGCACAGTGACCAAGGACCCCCTAGTGGGGGCTGGTCTGGGTCCCTAAAGGAGGAGGTGGGTGGGGGAAAGAAAACCTTCTGGAAGCTGAACTTGTGAACTGAAGGGCACACATTGATAGGAGCGTTAGGGTCATAAAAGAGCAACTGAAGGAAGAGGCCCGGTTTCCTTGGGCTGGTGTCTGCCTGGGTGAGAGGAGAATCCAGGCACTCCCTGTCTGAGGTGGGGGGGGGTGGTGACTAAGGGTGAAAGAGGGCATCTTCTTGGGGGTCTGCTCATTAATCCCCACTCCCCTAGTCTCCACAGAAGACCCTCATGAATCAGTTTTGAAGGGTGTGACTTCTCCAATACTCAGCCTCGGCCTCAGCGTCTCAGAGGGGACAATCTTTAAAACCGAACCTGGGTGGTTCTAGGGGTTTCTGGTTTGCATTCTAATCAGATCGTGATATTAAAATATTGTACTGGTTCAAATGCCTTTCCTATTTTAGATTTTGAAACAAAATTCTTGTTCCTCTCTAAGGAACAACTTCCTTTATATTAAGTAAAATAAATAAAAATGTTGGGTTCAGATCTCTCTAGGGTGAAAATTGTACTATGTTATAGAAAGTAATAGAAAAAAAAAAGAATACTCTGAGTTTGCAAGAGATCATGGTTGCTCAACTTTGACATTATTTTGACATTTGGAGCCAGATAATTCTCTGTGCTGTGGCATGTTTAGCTGCATGCCTGGCGTCTACTCACTGGATGTCAGTAGCGCCCTCCTCTAGTTTTGACAACCAGCAAAGGCTCTGCACAGTGCAGAATGTCTTCGAGGGGCAGAATTGCTCCCTTTGATGAGACCCACTGGTCTACTCTCAGGAGGGTTCTATGTCTGTATCATTTTTGCCCACCCCGCCCCCCCAAAAAAGTAAGGCTAGGATTTTGAATTTATAGCTTTCATCAGCTACCCAAGCAAAAGAAATGTCTCTGCTCAAGGAGGAAACCAGAGACAAGCTTGTTTTTATGAAAAGTGCCGCGCCAGTCAGCCTGCCATGCACAGGGTGTTTGACTGGGCAGCAGCTGCCTTGTCACTCTCTCAAATCCTTAGACTCATTCTCAGCGGTGGGGTGAGGTGCAGAGGGTCACTGGTGATGATTTATCTTGACTCAGATTTTGTCTGGTTTTCCCATTGGCAGAGAGCTGGACCACCCCGAATTATACTCGGGGGTTCTATCCATCATGCATGGATGTCTCAACAGCTCTCTTTGTGTTACAGGAAATCTGCTGAGATTTGTCAGGGACTCACCACAAAGACCTGGTGCTTGTCTCTGGTAGAAAAATCACTATCAGTGATGTCATCAGTGCTCATGTGGGACAAAGTATGTGTATACACCTTGATACACAATGTTGTTAGGTATTCATGTGACAGACAGAACTCCAGAGACCTTAGCAATGCTAATATTCTACCCAGGTTTTGCAGGATGACTGCCTAATCCTCCCAGCTGGCTTATGTAAGAGGTGAACTCAGTATACACGCTTATATGGGACCACATCATCCCTCCAGTGGGATTTCTCTCTGGTTCTTTTCCCTCTGACACACTTCTCTGCTGTGATTCAGGAAGTGTTCGAATCTGTCCTTCAGGGCTTAAGTGTCCCTGTGTCTCTTTCTACTCCATGGTGTGACCGGGTCAGTGAGAAAAAATAATTTTCTCTGTACCCTTCCAGATTCTTGGCTGAGACCCCCCTCTCCAGTAATAAAAGACAGATTAACAAAAGAAAAGCAAACAGATGTTTCATAACATATATACCTCCTATATACATGGGAGAGACCCAGGAAAACTCAGTAACTCCCTGAAATGGCCCAACCCACCACCGTCAATACCGTCTTCTGCTAAAGTCAAAAGATGCTGAGAAGGAAAGAAGGGGAGGCCAATTACAGGAGGTTATTAGGCAAAGCACAGTAACCAAGGGTAAGGTTCATATGCAGATTTAAATTGGTGCCTACTCCACTGACAAGAGTTTCTAGAGATTTAGAATCGTCCTTCTCTTCCTGATACAAAAGAGGGACATCCTTAAAAATGGAGATTTCCCTTATACGTGTAAATGTCTCTTACAAAAAGTAATCACTACTAGGTTTTCAGAGCTTCTCCTATGTCTGCTGTTTCCTTAAAATAATCCGTATGCCAAAGAGGCATATTTTGGGGTGGCACACTCTCTTCCCCCTCAACAGGGCCTCCAAACACTGAACATCTTACTTACATATCTCAAATTAAGAAATTACTCCTGTGTGTGGGACACTTTGCACGACCCTGTAAACACCATACTGTCGAGAGATGGGACCCTGCCCTGTCCATGCTCCCATCTCGTAAACCAAAGCCTGGGTTAGGGAGACTTCAGGCTTGGCCCTTTGCAGGGGGCAGGGGACTGGCTGCAAAAAAAAAAAATAAATAAATAAAAAAGGAAGGAAGAAAGGAAAGAAGAAAGAAGGAGGGAAGAAGAAATTACTCCTTTTCCTCCCAGATTCATCAGTATCTTTCTTAATTTTTCCAAAACCCTAGAGTATGCCCCATCTCAACTGGAAGCCTATAATATTACACTGTGTAAAAGGATCCCAGAAATCTTTCAAACTGCAAGCTAAATTATAGGATGCATGCTATGCAAGCCTTTATTTTTAGTAGCCAACCAATTAAAAACTTACAATGCTTGACTGAACATTAGCTTTCCAGAAATTCTTCCTCCACTTCCCCCATTTCCTTTGTTGAAAGTAAGTCCATTATTGAAAATGTCATCAATTTGTCTCAGTATTGAAAACAAGTCTGGCAGGTGGGGCCCCAACAATTATCAATAAAGAAAAGAAACTCATTGGAGAACACCCTGTTTCTGCATAGTGCTAATCTCCACACATTGTACAGTTACCACAGGACTGGGTCGCACTTGCTTCAAGTGAGATTAGAAGGTCAACTGAGGTGTGTTATTTTGACAAGATATCAGAAGGCTGTTCCTCCACAAGGTGCACTCTGACCTGCTTTCCTCCTCTGCCCTAGTCTATCCATTAAGCCCCTGAGTAGCCCATTCCTAAGACTGAGATTTCATCAGCCTCAATAGGCTCTCCACAATGAGAGTTTCCTGGTGTGGGATCCCAGCTAGTAGGCCTCTCAATGACAGCCCTGATGTGCTTTCTCCCAGTGCACCCTCTCTGGGAGAGCATGGACCTGGTCCCAGGGGGCGAGCGCCAGTTACCCATCAACATCCGGTGGAGGGAAAGTGTCTACGATCCTGACTTAAAACTGCTTACCATCTCTTATGACCCGACTACCTGCCTACACATCTGGAATAACGGGTACTCTTTCCTCGTGGAATTTGAAGATTCTACAGATAAATCAGGTGAGAGCCAGACCTGTGGTCTTGTCTGGAGTTAAAGGGACAGTGTGATGTCAACATAGGCTACACTGCTTCTATGGGAGCGTGGACCTCTTTGTTAGCAGTGGCAAGGGACTCATTGGACCTACTTCTTTTTTTTAATTATTAAATACACACAACATGAAATTTGCCATCTCAGCCATTTTCAGTGTACATTTCAGTAATAGTAACTACATTCACATTGTTGTGTAACTGTCACCACCATCCATCCCCATAACTCTTTATCTTGCAAAACTAAAACTCTATACCCATTAAATAATAACTCCTTATTTTCCCCCATTTTACTTTTTGTTTCTATGAATTTGACTACTGAGTACCTCATATAAGTGGAATCATACAGTATTTGCCTTTTTATGACTGGATGATTTCATTGAGCATGTTTTCAAGGTTCATCCATATTGTAACATGTGTCAGAATTTCCTTCCTTTTTAAGGCTGAATAATATTCCATTGTGTGTACAGTTAGCCCCTGGACAACACAAAAGCCAGGGGCACCAACTCCACGAAATTGAGAATCCAAGTATAACTTATAGCCAGCCCTCCCTATCTGCAGTACCTCCATATTTGCAGATTCAACCAGCCACATGATGGATCATGCAGTACTGGAGTATTTACTTTTGAAAAAAAATTTGAGTGTAAGTGAACCTGCACAGGTTCAAAACCATGTTGCTCAAGAGTCAGCTGTGTATATCACATTTTGTTTATCTCTTCATCTGTTCATAGACACTTGAGTTGCAGCTGCCTTTTGGCTATTGTGAATAATGCTGCTACAAACATGGCTATACAAATATCTTTTCAAGATGCTCTTTTCAATTCTTTGGAGTATATACCCAGAAGTGGGATTGCTGGAATCCTCTGAGACTTTTTTGAGTGTATGAAAAATGTCCCTTTTCATTTTTATGCATGTTTCCTTCTACTAGTATAAGTAGTATTTTCTATTAATACATATATCTCTATGTATAGATTCTTTAACTGATGTGGAAGATAGGGCATGAAGTTAAAACTTTGCTAGAAATTTATTTTCTGTGTGTGTTAAGTGTATGGTAATCTTGCTCTGCTTGTTGACTTTATAGATAACTTCTGTATTAAATAGTAATAATACTTAGTTAGATTTTAAATGATAAAATTGCAATACAGTTGATCCTTGAACAATACAGGTTTGAACTGCCTAGGTCTATTTATACATGGATTTAAAAAATTTTTTTTCCTTCCAGTTTTATTGAGATAGAATTGACATACAGCACTGTATACTTTGTGTGTGTGTGTGTGTGTGTGTGTGTGTGTGTGTGTGTGTGTGTGTGTGTGGTGGGGCGGGTAATTGGGTTGTATTTATTTATTTTTTAACGGAGTTTCTGGGGATTAAACACAGGACCTCATGCTTGCTAGGTATGCACTCTACCACTGAGCTATACGCTACCCTCTACACGGATTTTTAAAAATAAATACATACTACAGTACTACTTCGTCTTCTGTTGGTTGAATCTGCAGATGAGGAACCGAAGATAATAAGGAGGGCCAACTATAAAGTTATATGCTGATTTTCGACTGAGAAGTGGTCGGTGCTCCTAACCCCTGTGTTGTTCAAGGGTCAACTGTACAGAGTAAAAGGCTAGTCAGGCAAGAAAAAGACATTTTATATCTTTGGTCACCCAGTACCATGTATGTATTTTGTCATTCACTGATTTATTTATTCAACATTTACTGAATGCCAACCATGTGCTAGACATGGCACTAAGTGCTAGGAATACTAACTCAATTCTTGACCTCCCAGAGTTCAGAGTCTAGTGAGAGAAGCACACATGAAATTAGAATTTTAAAGCAAGTGTGATTTGCAAAAGGGTTTCTGAAAGTGCTGTGGAACCACAGAGGAGGGTGTGATGTAGACTGCTCAGAAGAGTCACTAAGGAGGGGACATCTGTGTTGGGTATTGAAGGATGAATAGCAGTTTGCCAAGAGGATTAGAAGGGCATTCCCGACAGAAGGAAAATCATGTGCAAAAGCGGATGTTCAGAAAGTGGCCAAAAACCAAAGTGGCCGGAATGAGAATGTATGTTGTGGAGAGAAGCAGGAAGAATGGTGATAACTGAAGTCTAAGAGGGCAGACGAAAAGCAGGCTTATGAGACACTAGTTACTTTTAAGCCAGAGAGTGATGTAGCATGATTTTATCTAATTAATTAGTCAACTGCTTTTTTTTGTGGCTTAGAATTCTGGCTTTCATAGTATCTTTTTTTAAAATTGGATTTATTATTTTTTTAACAGTATTATTTATTTATTTATATTTTATTGAAGTATACTCAGTTTACAATGTTGTGTCAATTTCTGGCATACAGCACAATGCTTCAGTCATATGGGAACATACATATGTTCGTTTTCATATTCTTTTTCACCGTAAGTTACTACAAGATATTGAATATGGTTCCCTGTGCTATACAGTATAAACTTGTTGTTTATCTGTATTATATATATATATATTAGTTAGTATTCAACTCTTTATTTTTTTTAGATTAACCCAGTCAACAATTCAGGACTACAGGGTCCAACTAATCCATATGGGAGATGGTGGGAGCCTAAATGAAGGCTGTGGCAGTCAAAATAGAGAGAAAGCAAGTTTTAATAAACATTTTTAAAATAAAAGCAATAGGACTTGGAGATGGAGTCCTCTTCAAGTGAGGAGAAAGCGAAGTTAACCATGACCTTGAGGTGTCTCGCTTAGGAGGCTAGGGGGATAGGAATGCCAGAAAGTTCATGAGTGATGGACAAGGAGTAATTTATAGGGAAATATAAGGAGCAATAAGGAAATAAATTTTCTTCTTACAACTTTTCCCCTAATTTAATATTAAATGTTACATTAAAAATTATAGAAAGAAATACATTTTAAGTGGTGATCCCTCAAAAAAGAAATGTGTCTTCTACTCCTAATTCCCATAGGGAGAATCTATTTCTCTCAAGATAAGCATCTTTTCTCCTTTTGATCTAAATGGATTTTGGATTTTAGTATTTCCTGCAAATGAAGATGGGAATGAACAAACATCGATCCCTCACTGAGATGTTACTTGCTTTACTATATAATTAAAAACTTTTTTCTCCTCAAATAAATCCCTTTTTTCCAAAGTAGTATTAATTGCTGCTCCCACATAAATTTCTTCCTGTTTTTTAGTTCTATCTCATTTTGCATCAGATTGTCATATGCTTTCCCCAGTGGCTTTATTTTGGGTGAAGAAACATATTTAAATATTGTAGCTTGAATAAGGCTGTCGATTTATTTTGGAGGAATCCTATATTGTCAGGCACTAATTCTTTTACTGGTGTTTCAGCTGCACTTGGTGCATTGGAATGCAGTCCAATTTGAAAGCTTTGGGGATGCAACAACTGGAGGAAGATAGTTTGGCTGTGATAAGAAGACTTTTAAAGGTAAAAAAAATCTTACCAAGTTTAAATAATGTGTTGTATTCTAGGATGAAAAGATTGAACATTAGAATATTGTTATTTACTTTAAGAATATTGGGATCAATACATTGGTAAGATAAATAATGCTTAAAATACAAGATTGTTAAGAATATATTTCAAATGATATAACACTGTGCTATCCAGTATTGGTAGCCACAAGTCATGTGTAGCTATTGAGCACTTGAAATGTGGCTGGTATGAGTGAGGAAATGAATTTTTAACTTTATTTGATTTCAGTCGATTTTCATTTAAATTTAGGAACTGACAGTTCAGTTATTGGAAAACTTTTAAGAATGTTTGGAACAACTTGGGTATGTGTATCTAGATTTTCAAGCATAAAAAATACAAATCAAGTATTTTTGATGAAAATTTACCATTCAAATGGATATGTGCTATATGTTTAAAATACACAACAGATTTTCAAGACTTAGTAAATTTTCATATTGATTACATATTGAAATGACAGTATTTTGAATATATTTGGTAAAATAAAATGTTATCAAAATTAAGTTCACCTCTTTTTTGTTGTTGTTGTTGTTAACTTTTTAAATGTACCTCCTAGAAACTTTATAATTACCTCTGTAGTTTGCATTACGTTTTTATTTTTAGGCACTGGTATAAAAGGATAAAGGCAAATAACACTAAGTAAATGATAGTTAAAATGTGAGATTTGTTAAGAATATATTTTAAATGGAGTAAAAAGATAAAGGCAAACAACTATGGGAAATGATAAGGAAAGGAAATAACATTTATGAGCACAATGTGACTATACATTTGCTGAGTGCATCGTTTATCTCCCATAGAAGTCTCTGATGGCAAACGATCATCTCCATGTTTTAGATGAAGAAAGTGAAGCTCAGTGAGGTTAAATGCTTTCCTGCCGGGTCACACAGCTAGCAACTGGAGAACTGGATTGAAAATCTGTGGTCACACTCCACACAGGGCCTCTGAGCTCCTGCAAGTTCTGCAGGTGCAGGCCTCCTGCAAGCTCCCTGCCTTAGTCCACTCAGGAGGCTTAGTGTTTCAGGGGTACCCAGGTTTTGTTTTAATCAGGTATGATAAGACATATAGGCATGGAAATGGTTGTCACGAGGGAAGAATTTTATTATACTCACAGATACCTAAAAAGAGGAGACATGGCACACCATGCAGGGCCATGTGGGGAAGCACCATGCGTGGTCAAGAGCGAGTGGGCAGAAGCTTTATTGTGGTTTCCTTGGGAAGGAATGGGTGAGACAACATAAGCAGGTTTAGGATTAGCTAGTTTAGATAATTTCAGCAGGCTCTGGGGCATAGAGGCTTTCCCTCCTTGTCTGGTATGTGGCCCTGGGGTAACTAAGAATGGCTCAGAGTGTAAGAACCCCCATAAAGGAGGTAGTTGGGGTCTGAGCTCTGGATTGGTTGGTTTGCATATGAAAGGCATGCTCCCTGTTGTTTGGTCTCTCTAAGAATTGGCTAACCCTGGGAGAGGCAATCCCTCTCGTGTCAGCAAGGCCTCAGATATCAAAGCATCAAACACAGAAACTGGAAAACATAGTTAATTACACTGAGGCTTCTGAGGATTCAAGGACCTGAACTGAAATCTGGGCCTGACTCTGCTCTGGCTTGCTCTGAGAGCTTCGGCCTCCAAGCACCAGTGAGACCCAGAGAGGGAGGCTGATGGAGCAAGGGACACCTTTCCCTAAAGACTGGGTTCCAGCCTGTCAGCAAACAGCCAGCTCATTTGTTTTGTATCTACATTCATTCAGTGATGTTTACAACATTCTAAATTGTCAATTTAAGTGCAGTTTCAGTACCTTGGATTGTTTTTAGGTAATCACCAGGTATCTGATTTTAATTTACATTCTATTACAATTCCAGAGTGAGATGTCATTTGTTAATATTTTCTTTCATTGTTCTTTAGCGAGGCAAACATCATAAAGAGCTACAGAAATTGGTGGATATTGTGGCATTGATTACACATAAGGTAAGTTTTTCCCCCTAAATCACTTGCAATATATTTTGTTTCAGTCTCGGAGTGAAAACACTAACAAGGCACTTTGAATTGGGAGATGTATTTCACCTCAATGTAATTCAGGTTCTCTTTGCAAGTTGCCTTTTAAGACAACTTGCCATTTATGACACTTGTGTTGAGAGAGCCCCTGGCCCTGGGATACCTTGCAGGGGACAGAAGTGATTTCATTAGGCACAGACCACTCTGGTTTGGTTGCCATGCCACTGAGCATGCGGGGACTCAGGGACAAAACGAATCCCCTCCTCTGCTCCTGACCCCTGCTCCTTCCCAGTCCTTGTGGAAACACTTAGGGCAACCTTCTGGAATCTAGCCACCCTCTCATGGGCAGGGAGCAAAGAAAAGTTGGACACAAACATGGCTTGTTCAGCTTTAAAGAACAATTACCCACAAACTTCAAGTTGGATACCTCTGTCCAGCCCCCATGATTAATTTGCACTGCACTTTTATACATTAGCCAGGACAGGGAAGCAACCTAAATGTCCAATGACAGATGACTGGATAAAGAAGTTGTGGTATATTTATACAATGGAATACTACTCGGCCATAAAAAGAATAAAAGAATGCCATTTGCAGCAAGATGGATGGAACTAGAGACTGTCATTCTAAGTGAAGTAAGCCAGAAAGAGAAAAATATCATATGATATCACTCATATGTGGAATCTAAAAAAAGAGAAAAAAAAAAGGACACTAATGAATTCATCTATAAAACAGAAAACAGACTCGCAGACATAGTAAACAATCTTATGGTTACTGGGGAAAATGGGCTGGGAAGGGATAAATTTGGGAATTTGAGATTTGCAAATGTGAACTACTACATATAAAAATAGCTTTAAAATTTTTCTTCTGTATAGCACAGGGAACTATGTTCAATATCTTGTAATATCCTTTAATGAAAAAGAATATGAAAATGAATATACGTATGTATATTCATGACTGGGACATTGTGCTGTACACCAGAAACTGACACATTGTAACTGACTGTACTTCAGTTAAAAAACCAAATTTGCACTGCACTTTAGAAAGGAAAATTCTATTAGTCTCTCTTGAAAAAGAAAATCCTCCTTGTTTATGCATCAGCTGCTGCCTAATGCCTCCCAAAGAGTTCAGAGGAGACCACCTGCTGTAAACTCACTAGAATGGAGGGAGAAAATGGTTTTTGCTATGTTCCCACTGAGGAATATAAAAAATACAAGTTGTCAATTACATCTCAATTTTTTTCAAAAGTCAATTATATTTCAATTTTTAAAAGAGAGATATGCAGTTAATTATAGGAGCAAAATATGAGCATGATTCTGTCCTAAGGTGCCCAGAGGTACCTGTGGCTCCTCTGGACCACTGTTAGTTCCTCAGACTCCCCTAGAATCATCACCACATCATCCAGTTCCTGAGTGGATTTCACCACTAAAGGATAGCTTGATGGACCCTTCTCTTGGCCAAGATGCCCTTGTGGAATTTGAGTTGTTTGCTTCCATCTGCCTGATGCCTGCCTGCCCGGATTACTGGACCTATTCAGGGTGCCTGACTACCCTGCCACTCCCTGAGTCTGTCAAAATGATTAAGCAGCAACCTGTAGAGGTTGATCATGAACGGGTACATTCTTCCCACATTTTTATGTAAGGAAATTCTGGTCTGCCCCTTTGAAACAAGACTGGGCTCAAAAAATGAAAGAAAGAGAGAGAGAAAGAAAGAAAAAGAAAGGGAGAAAGAAAGAAAAGAAAGAAACAAGACTGGGCTCAAACTTTGGCATCAGTTTTTAACATCTTGTAATGCTTATACATTTTTATTAAAATGTGCTAACATCTTGTCTCAGTTTGAACATGGATTTGGAGATACTTCAGATTAACCACAGAGACGAGTAGAAGAACATAAGCTTTTTACTTTCATTCTTGATGATAACATATATTTTACTGTATATGCATTGTGTAGAATCACCATAAAAATTAAGACTCTTTAAATGGAAAAATGCAGGCTGGAAATGAATGTGTTCAAAACCCTATAATTTCCTTAAGGGAATTTTACTATGAAACCTCAGGCTAAAGACATAACCCAACAATATCTATTCAGAAATTGTATTCTAAGTCAGGAATTTTTACTTCATATTTATTTTTCCTTTAGAAACTAAGATTAACTGGTGGTTAACACATTAATAGAGAAAATCCTGTTTAATTCATAAACTAACTAAACTATAATAATAACTGCTTTCACTTGTATGTATTGGGTTTTTATTGCTTAAAATTTTTTCACTAGAATAAAAGTTTCCAAATTCTTTTTTATGAAGACAACAGTGAGACCAAAATCCACCAAAGATTGGACCTGCCCCCTCAGAAGTAAACAATAGGCTAATATCTCTCAAGAATATTTAGAAGAAAAGGAAGAAAAATAAAATATTAGAAACAGAAAATCCAGCAGTATATCAGAAGAAATATATACTTTGTCTAAGTAGGATTTTTTTCTAATAATGCAAGGATGATTCAATATCAGGAATGATATCATATGATTAATGTACTTTATCCCATTAGCAAATCTAAAGGGAAAACTCACATTTTCATCTTCATATATTCCTAAAACACATTTGACAAAATTCACCATCTATTTTTTAAACATTTAAAAATAAAACAGAAATGAAAGAATTCTCTAACTTGATAAAGTAGATTAATCTCAGCTCAAAAGTAAATAGTATGCCTAGTGTGGAGAGGATATCTACTAAGTCCACTATTATTAGCATATTAAATATTAAATTGAATTAAATTCTCATAGTAGCCAATAAAGTTAAACCAAAAAAGATAAGAAATTAGAAAAATAATTAGTGGAGTACCATATTAATTTATAGAAATCAATTCCTTCAACATAAAAATCACATTTAATTAGAAGATATAATGGAAGAAAGAACCCTACTTACAATGGAAACTAAAAAACTAAAACACTTTGCAATGAACTTAACATAAAATGTCAACAAGAAAAGCTAAAACATTCCTAAGGGACACAAAAAACACGAACTAATAAAATTCATGCCGTGTTATTGAATAGGAAGACAACATAAAGACACCTTTAATGTCCATTCCCCTTATTATTCTCCATGGATTGTTTGTTCTCCATACATTTTATGTGGTCCCAATAAATATACCAATAGTTACATCTTGGAAGGCTATCTCGTGCATTATAGGATGTTTAGCACCATCCTTGGCCACCACCCACTGGATGCCAGTAGTAGCCCCAAGTACTGACAATCAAAAATGTCTCCAGACATTCTCTAATGTCCATTGCAAACTCACCCCTGGTTGAGCACCACTGATACATGCTAATCTCCAATATCAACTAACCAGTGAAATCCCTTACCTTTTGCTGGGTGAGAAAAAACAGATGTCTTCAAAGTCAATGAAAATGGCTTCTAATTAATCAACAAGTTGATTTACCAGTAAAGGCATAGGGGTGACTGACTTATACCTGCCTGCAGCTTATCAGCAGAAGACTGGATTGTTGGAGGTTTTTAACCACAAACCAGAATGAAACCCATTGGGTTATATTGCAGATAGGATGTGGGAGATTCTGCAGACATTGGAAAGAAAAATGCATTAGAAGAATCCACACCCAGTAGCATTTAAAACATCCAGTCTGATGCCATTACCACCTTAAGAGGTATATTAGACATGTATGAAGAGTCATTTCTGTTATGAAAAAATGTCTTTAAAAGAAAGTTATACCATGAGAAAATTTCTCTCTTTTCAAAATCATTTACCTGGGAATCATTCTTAAATAAGAAATCAGTCCATCCCCCCTTCCCCACAAAAAAGGAATTCATCACTGAGTAGAGAGTGTTAGGGACCTCATTACCCCATGCTGCCTAGGCTGACCACACCTTAGTGTCCCAAAATATTTAGCCTCTCTCTAACCTCAGAAACCCTCTGGTGCTTCCTCATTAAACTCTATTTAGTGTCCTCACCATTCAGACATCCAACTCTCAGGTGTGGATTGAATCTGTTGGCCACTGTTGGATTTGCTGCAGGATTCTACTTTCTGTCTGTCGCTTATCCCAGCATTGCAGCTGGCTCAGTAGGAGTCTTCTGGATGTGCTTCTGAGGGAGATTTTCACGAGAGATTGATTCATACCACTGTGAACAGAACTCCAAACCTAAGCACTATAATCAATTACCAAATAGCCCTTGGACATTTTGTTTTTGAAGTCAAATGTTTTGAACTATTAGTGGAAAATGCGCCTCACTCTACTCCAGTATTACCAGTAGAACTGAAAGAAGACAAATGGCAGTAGTATACAACAGAGAACACTAGCTGTGAATGGATGAAGACTGAAATTTTAGGAGAGTCCACATTGAAAGAACGTTGTCGGGGCTAAAACATAAATCCTGACTGCCTTTCACCATGTCCTTAAGAGCAAAATTGCAGTAAGTGACGTTAGCAATCATTCTAGAAGAATAAAACACACATCCCCTTTACCAATACAAGTAAATTTGCTCTTTCCTTAAAGGAGCATTCAAGTGCATTATGCTCATTTTTACAATCATGAAAGAGAGGGCCCATCTGTGAATTTTCTGTAATTTTCAGACCTGGTAGAGAGTATTCTATTTTCTCCCTTTCACGTCACATGCAAAGTCAAGGCACTCCTAGGCCCCTGGGCCCAGACCAAGCGCGGGGCGGAAGTGGGAAGCAGGAGGTTCCCCGCCTCAGGCAGCACGGGCGCCCTCGAGACCCGGATGTCCGCGGGGCGCTGCATCTGCGCGCGCAGGACCCCGTGCCCGGACGGCCTCGAGGAGCCGACGCCCTGTGCGCGGGGCTTACAGCCAAAGCCAACCGTCGCCCTCGCCCTGTGCGCTTCGCGTCTACGACTCCGACTCCGAGGACGTGCGGAAGCCGAAGCCCCTCGAAGGCCCCGCCGCCGCCGCCGCCGCCCCGCGATCATGGGCAGCTACCTGAGCAGCTACCTGAGCAGCTACCTGGGCACAGCCAAGGCCACGCAGCCGCTCCCCGCCCGGGAGCGCCGGGCCCCGCGGCCCAGGCCCGCCCTCAGCACCAGCCGCCTGCCGGGCCCCGATCACTGCCCCATCGTGTGCATCCGCCCGGTCCTGAGCGACAGCCCGCCCCCTGCCGCCCCGCCCCGCCGCCGCGACCACGACGCGGCCCGCCGGGCCCTGCTGCCCGAGGCCTGGAGGCGCTTTCCCAGCGGGCCGCCCCTCCGCACCGCCGTGGGGCTGGATCTTCTCGGCCGTCGCAGGAGTTACCCGTGGGCCGCCCGGAACCCCCGCCGCAGCCGGAGCCTGGTGACCATCAAAATCGCCCCGCCTCAGCACAGAGGGAGCATCTACTGCTGTCCCCCCGCCCAGGAGCAGCCCGACCCCTGCGCCAAGGAGACCGTGCTGAGGGCCCTCAGCCAGTGCAAGAAAGGGAAAAGGAAGTTCGACGGGCCGCTCTGGTTTGAGAGCCCCGACCCCAAGAGAAGCAGTCAGAGCCCGGAGCGCAGGCTGTCGGCCTTCCAGCCCGTGTGGAGAGATGGCGTCGTCCGGTCCTTTGTGCCCAAGACTGGGCCTCTGAGAAGCTCCAGCTCCCAGTGCAACCGCGACTGAGAGGAGGACACTGACTCGGGCCTGACTACCCCCGGCCCCCTCGGACCCCCCCCCCCCGCCCATCTCCCCTGGGCAGGACCCCCAAGCCCAGAGCCACCTCTCCCACCCTGCAGAGCCCGCATTCAGGAAGCACCGCTGAGAGCCAACCCTTTGCCTCCTCCTGCCCACCCGCCCCTCCTGCCTACTCCCCAGAACACCCTTCTCGGGAAGGGATGCTCTCCCTTACTGCCCAGTTTAGAGTTTAAAGGTTGTTCTTTGTTTAAGTAATAAAAATTGTTTTATTAGCCTAGAGATTGTCATTGTCTTTCTTTCAAAGGTTCAAATAGTAGGATTTGGTCCACACCATGGTTTCTCCACCCTGGCACAGCAGGGGCCAGGTAATTGTTTGTTACGTGCTGCCTTCTGCATTGTAGGGTTTTAGCAGAATCCCGGGTTTCTATGCTCTGGGTGCCAGGAGACACCCACATGGTGACAATAAAACACATTTCCAGTCATTGCCAGATATTGGGGGGGGGGTGAGGAGGTGCAGAATGACACGGGTGCAGAACCACTGAAGGACAGTGCCCTCTACTGGCAGAAACAGTCAAGCTTGGTCTTCCAAAATGTGCGGTTTTCAAAGACAGATGAACAAAACAAGGTGGTGTGTGCTTGGCAAAAACACTTCCCCCGTTTCGTAGAAAGCTGTTGGCTGTGAACGACTCATGTTTTTGGCCTTATCAATAACCAGACAATACGGATTTTTTAAAATGAGCTACTCATTTTACCTCTTCAGCTTGGCGAAAAGTAAAAAGTTAAATAGTATCGAGTGCTGGTAAAGATGCAGAGAATTGGGTTTCTAGGCTGTGCCGTGGGTGTTAATGGGCTCGGCTCTTTGGGAACAGCATCTGGAAGTGTTTGCTAGAACAGAGTGTGGCTGTCACAAACACACACTAACACAAACACACACACACACACACACACAACACACGCACCGATTACTGAGGATGTTCTTGATAACACCCTTTGTCAGAGCAGAGGACTGGAACAAACCAAATGTCCACCAGTACGGGAAGGGATAAAGTAAATGAGGTGTGTGCTATCCAGGGTAAACTAATCCACAGATTAAAGGAAAGACAGAGCCCGGGGTTTCTCTACAATTAGCTTTGGGCCAGATAATTCTACGTCGGGGATGCCCTGAGCACTGAGGGATGTTGAGCAGCAAACCCGGCCTCTACTGACTAGACAGCATCAGGGCCACCTCCGGGAAGCGATGATCAAAAAGTCTCCAGCCGTTTTCAAATAACCTCTGAAGGACAAAAACCACCCCGGGGGGAAACTACTGATCTAGAGTTACACTTTCTCTTTTATAAAAGGGCAAATCTCAAAACTACACTGTTGAATGAAGAAGATGGGAAGGGGCATATTACGGATAGCACAAGGCATGTATAGAAATTAGGCAAATACAAAGTGACACTGCTGGCATAACAGAGGAAGCCAGAAACCAGGTAAGAGATCATCTGGACGCTTTGCCTGTATTGTTCTTTCCATCGAAAGCCTCTCTAAATGCTGTTCAAACATGAATTTCATGGCACCCCTCTTTAGAGACTCAGAGAATAAGCTGTAAACAAAGCAAAGTCCCTTCTCCCTCCCTTGGAGCATGCTTTCTGAGGGGGCGGAGACAGAAGGTCAATACCTAAATAAACAAATACACACACTGGCAGGTGGGGAGATGCTCTAGGAAGGAAAACAGAGCTGGAGGACGGATGCACACAACTCCATCAACACACTGCGGCCCCAAATGCTTTCCTCTCCCCATCACCATGGAGCTCCGCTGTCCCTTACTACGAATTCAAGTTCTTCACTCTGTTTCCATTGGGTGGCAACTCACACTTTACCGTGGCACCTTGGCAAATAAAATGAAAATATTTTACCCACTTAGAAATAAAGAGTTCCAAAGTATTAAAATTGTTGCTGAACATACTCAACCCAACATTTCAATAGAGACAGTTACTGTTGGATATAACAAGCCCTAGACTAAAACTCTAAAAATCAAGCTTCTGTTTTGAAGTCTACTACCTACCACTTGCTAGACTTGAGACAAGGCATCTCACTCTACATGAGTTACTAGAAAGGGCTTAATGTGTCAATGGGGGTACTGTTGGCATTATGAGTAGGAAAGTCCTTGTTACGTGGGACTCTCCTGAGCTTAGCATCACGTGATTATCTCTCATCGCCTCCCTGTAAATGCCACGGCACCCTCAGTCAGAGATATAACCCCACAACACACTACATTTCTATATGCTACCTGCACATGCTATGGGCATGAGGTCAGTACCATACACAGGTGAGGCACACCTAGAAACGTCTTCAAAAGTGTCAAGGTCATGAACAACAGGCAGAGCAGGGTCATCAAAAACAAAGGAAGTTGCAGAAACTGTCACAGACTGGATCAGACTAAAATGGAGTAGGTTTTGGAACAGAAAAAGGACATAGGTCTTTTAAAAAGGAGATCAAAAAGTTCCATAGTTTAATAGTATTGAACCAATGTTAACCTCTTAATTTCGATGTATCGATCATGGTTATTTAACAGAACGGCATTAGGAAGCAGGTGATGGGTCTAGAGCAGAGTTTCGCAGCCTCATCACGATTACCATTTTAGGCTGGATAACCCTGGCTTGTGGGAGGTTTTCTATTCTTCTGTAGCAAGTGTAGCAGCCTCCCTAGCTTCCACACACTAGATGCCAATAGTACATCCCACTGTGAAAACCAAAATGCGTCCCGACATTTCCACATATCCTCGGGAGTGGTGGGAGGACAAAACCCCTGCAGGTCGATGACTGCTGGCACACAGAATCTCTCTGTGTTATCTCTGCAATTCTTTTGTAAATGCATATGTATATAATATATATATTTCAGATTTATACGAACACACACACACATACACAGAAATACAGGAGCAAAGCAGTTATTTTTAAAGTTTCCTGGACATAACAAAATGCTCTATAAGAAAACAAACAACCGAATCCAAAAACAGGCAGAAGACCTAAACAAGCAATTATCCAACAAAGACATACAAGTGGCCGGTAGGCACATGAAAAAATGCTCAGTATTGCTAATGATCAGAGAAATGCAAATCAAAACTACAATGAGGTATCACCTCACACCGGTCAGAACGACCATCATTCAAAAGTCCACAAATGATAAATGTTGGAGAGGGTGTGGAGAAAGGGAGCCCTCCTGCACTGCTGGTGGGAATGTGGTTTGGTGTAGCCATTATGGGAAACAGTATGGAGATTCCTCAAAACACTAAAAATAGATCTACCATATGATCCAGCAATCCTATTCCTGGGCGTATACCCAGGAGAAACTCTAATTCAAAAAGACACATGCACCCCAATGTTCATAGCAGCACTGTATACAATAGTCAAGACATGGAAACAGCCTAAATGTCCATCAACAGATGACTGGATAAAGAAGTTGTGGTATATTTATACAATGGAATACTATTCAGCCATAAAAAGAATAAAATGCCATTTGCAGCAACATGGATGGTCCTAGAGATCATCATTCTAAGTGAAGTAAGCCAGAAAGAGAAAGAAAAATACCATATGAGATCACTCATATGTGGAATCTAAAGAAAGGAAAAAAAAGGACACTAGTGAACTCATCTACAAAACAGGAAAACAGACTTGCAGACATAGTAAACAATCTTATGGTTACTGGGGAAAGGGGGTAGGAAGGGATAAATTAGGGAGTTTGAGATCTGCAAATGTTAACCTTATATATAAAAATAGATTAAAAAAACAAACTTCTTCCGTATATCACAGGGAGCTATATTCAATATCTCATAATAATCTTTAATGGAAAAATATGAAAACGAATGTATGTATATATACTCATGGCTGGGACATTGTGCTGTACACCAGAAACTGACACATTGTAACTGACTGTACTTCAATTTAAAAAAAAGGCAATGGGTCAATAATAGTTCTTACTGGCTTCATTGATAATATATCACAAATACAAATGTACTTTGAAGATAAGAAAGCTGTATTAAACTGTAAGATACTGGCATCCATCAGCATAATGCTGGTCTTAATAATTATGTCAAATTTTAAAAAATTAGTTATGTTATGTATTCAAATGTATTGAGTATTTATCAGGGTATCTCTCATTCTACTGGTGTCTTAAGAAGCACCATTTCCATCATTTCTCCAAGATTCATGTTAGCAAAAAAGGTGCATAGTCTTAGCTGCTCAGGGTTTTCCTCAATAGAAGAATACTAGTATCCGTCCTACATGATGACTCGGTCAAGAAGAGTCACGTCTAAGATTTTAAGCAAACAAAAGAGTAAACTTGTCCTCTACAAACATCACCTGTAGAAATGTAATCACAGAGATGTGTTTACATTTTGTTCAGATGTAGGCAGTTGAACTAGGAACGGGTAAGCCCACTTCCTATAGTAGCAAGGGTGTGAGGAAGGGGCCAGGGACAAGCACACCCTGCTTCTGGAGACAGCTGCAAGGCAAAGGCTGCAGAAGAAGATGGAGACACCCTTGGGTGCTGCAGCTTTCTCCTTGTTTGGATGGTGCTTTGAGAAATGAACTGATGTCTTGGCTACCACAAGAGTAAGAAACCGAGGTCCAACAAGAGGTAAAACCCAGGCAGTGGGGAGCTACTCCTACCATGGCCGTTCCCGCCACGGTCACCGGGAGAATACCCACCCAGGGGACTAAGCTGCGACAAGAGGGAGAAATGGGTGGAAGGACACTGTCTTCTTGTGTCCACCGTACCCCACAGACAGGCTCCTGGTTTCAGAGCCGAGATGTTAAGCATGCTTCATTCACTCACAAATGTTTACTGAGAACTAACAATGATTAGCCAATATGGCCAGGGATGGGTAGGAAAAGAGCCCTACTGCAAGGGCTTTTAGATTCCATGGCCCTGCCCATAAGTGCCAGGTCTAGAAGTTTAGTGCCGTTAAGACCCCTGAAGATCAAGGTCACAGCCTCTGAGCTCACCAGAAGATTGAAGCCCAAATGCAAGCAAAAACTCCCGAGATGCCAGCATCTGCCCTCAGGCCTCCATGCCTCGTCTGAGAATAGACCCAGGACAGTGGGGAGGGCAAAGGGCTTCTGGGTTTCACGTGGCTTGTCCACAGTCTTTGTCAGGAGGGGCTCTGATCCCTGCCTTGAGTAGGACTTCACAGTCTTCAAGCTTAGAACAGCCTTTTAAGTTTTATCAGCTGAGCGTCACCTGGGAGACTATCAAACACTCTGTCCATCTGCAACACAAGAATCTCCGGGCCCTGGGGCTTCAGGGCACGGCTCAAGTCTGACCTGCACTGTGAGCCCCTGTGTTCCTGAAGTGTGGCCCTTGTGCGCCCTCAGTAAGGGATTGTGAGAAGAATGGATGGATGAATGAATTAACAAAATGGAGTAATGAACTCCATTGATTTTACTCACTGTTTCTACATTATTCCAAAAGAGTCAAACTGACGAAGTAAATTGGGCCAGCGCTGCAATAATAGAAAAGAGAGGCAGGAAAGGAGGGAGACGACTTCCCTAAAACTTTGTTTCCCAATCAGAAATACTCAAGACAACGTAACAACACAGAAAACTCTCCAGTATAAGAAGACGTCTGAATATAGTGTAGCTAGGGGTAGCCAAGCAAAGGTGTACATGTAAGGAAAGTTGGTGCTACAGGAAGTTACACGAAGATGGACTGTACAGATTTCAGTAGTTAATTTACTTAGCGCCCAAAAGGTGCAAATTCCTCCCATTTATAGATTATGCACAACTAGCATGACTTCTTCCATGGTCTTTCTTCCAAATGTGACCTCACTGAAAGCCACTAAGATCTGCACAAAATGGGAAATTTATCAGCCACCAACACTTATTGAACCAACCATGTCTTTTGAAAGAATGTTTTGATGTAAGAAAGAAACTAAAGTGCCTAAATTTTAAAAGTTCTCTTCATAAGAAAAAAGAATCTGTTACAATGTATGGTGAAGGATGTTAACTAGAAGTACTGTGGTGATCATTTCACAGTATATAACAATAGCAAATCATTTTGTTGTTCTCCTGAAACTAATATGATGTGGTATGTCAATTTTGCCTCAATGGAAATAAATAAACTGAAATGCCATTAGCACGACTTGAAGAGAAATCCTATATTTTCAAGATTTGTAAATATAGATGGGTCTGTTGGAATTCTTTGAATTCACTTGAATAATAATTTTGTCTGACTACTTTACAAAGGAACAATATTTATGCACATACAAATTGCTGTCAGCAAATCGGTAAAAGGGCAAAAATGTCCACCTCCTTTCCTCGAGTGTGGGGAACCCTGGTCTGAAGGTAATTCTCTCAGAACTGGCTCCCGGGCCGTTTCCCGTTTCCCATCCCTGGCGCCAGACAGGGCCAACTGCCTCCCAGGGGAGGGAAGAATCAGGCTCTTGTTACTGGAAATCAAAGGACTAAAAAGGGGCCGGGCTGCTCTTTTACAAGCACAAGACCGTTAATCCCCTTACCATGGATACAACAGCGTGTTGTTCCTTCTCAGATCACAAGACTTATCCCTGCATATTTAGAGGAAGAAACCCATTCCATGCCCCCCACCATTTAACTCAGAAACACAACACTGTGCCTGGGTCACACTTCTATCCCCCCAGCTGAATATGATAAATTATCCCCAAAAGCCAATATTTGAGTAAACTAGGCAGGTAAAATCTCAATTTACCGGGAAAACAGACTAAAGTTTAAACTTAATCATATTTTCTTGAGATACTTTCAACATTCAAAAAGTTTTCTGAAAGTATTTTTGAAAATCTGGCCTAAAGCTTATTGTAAAAACTTGAAAACATGTGGTTGCCATCTTCGATCAAAGTCCCAAGAAAACTTCAAGTAACCTGACCTAATGTCACCAGAACTTTCTATCACTTAAACTTTCCCTTCTGTCCTCTATTCTACTTTTCAGAAAATCCAGGAAATAGTAAGAAAATGACTTGATGTCAAGATCTGTAAGTAATGATTTTAAAAGAAGTATCTTTTTTTCTGTCACACCTTGTCCATCTTCCTATAACGTCCACCAGGGCCAGCTTCCTGAGTGTGGGCCCATGCTGTGTGGGACCTGGATTTTTCCATCATTTGACTCTCAGGGCCCACGTAGTGGCCTCCACAGCAGGCTTCCCACAGAGGTTACTTAACTCCACAGCTCCCATCACAGGCCCTCATTAGATCACAACAAAGAAGAGGCTTCAGTTTTGCACACCACTGCCGTGGGCCAGGTCAGCTCCTTCTCCTTGGCTTCCTGAAAACATCTAGAGCAGCTTATGGAGCCTTCATGTCATTTCTGGCTGTGAGAGAGGTCAAGCCAGTCTTAGCCAAACCTCGATGACACTGTCTTCCTGCGTCTGACACCCAGGCTCTCTCCCCCAGCAGTGCTGACCTGAGCAGTGCGCTCTGTTCCTTTACTCTCCGGGCTCAGCTCCTCCTGCATGTCGCCCCTTTCCTCCCCACCCACCCCATTCCTGCTCACTGAGGTATGGGAAAGGGAGGCGGGAGAGGGTGAGAATCAGACAGAAAAGAAAAAAGCAAGGTTCCTTCTCCTTGTGGTGCCCTCTGGCTATTCATGGTCCCTGCCGGGGCAGGAGTCCTCACATTCTCCGTGTAGAGTGCACTCGGGGGGCCTTGGAAGACTGTCTGGGGACCTGCAAGCTACACCTTCCCCTGACGTGCACGATGCACTCTGGCCAACTTCTTTCATCTCACCCCTCCCAGCCCCACTCTACGCCTTCCCTTCTGCACTGGGTACTCAGCCCCAGCAGACAGTGACTTGATCAGATCTGGCTCCCCTCGGAGCCTCCATGTGGCCCCAGGCATCCATCCCAGTGCAGACAGTTTGCAAACCTGTCCTCACTCACCCTCAAGCAACCAGCTTATGTTCCACCCACGGCACAGGGGTGGGTGGACCATCACAGTGTCTAGAACTCCAGGTGCTGCTACTCTGGTGGCAAGCTGCAAGTTGTCCTGAGAAGGTCTGCCAGTTGGAGAGCACCCAATCACAAAGGAAGGTGCCAATCTCTTCCCTCACAGACACCCCCTCTCTCTACTAGTGGTCTCTGCCTGACTTGAGGTGGGCAGGGAGACGAGCAAGTGTGTTATTCAAAACACAGAACCAGTAGGGCAGCCTGGGCACCAACACATCAGAGTGGACTGGCTGTCAGCACCCGCCGGGCTGCATGGTGTCTGCACGCTAGAACCCATTGCCCCCCTCAGCCCTGCCACCCCTGGAGGTTTCCAAATACGCAGAGGAGACACTGTGCTCTGTGTCACTTGAGGTGATCATGCTTGATATAAGAGATAGTGTAGTAAGGATTGGGGAAAGGGGGGATGTAAATGAGGGTACTCACTACTCTGTTAATTACTTGACTATCTTTAGTGAGTTACTCTTTACATTTTCAGTCTAGCCTATCTCAGTATCTTCAGTTTTCTCCAATATCCATAGAGTAAGTAATGAGGAAAAAAACCAAATAAACAACACATGTCCAAGATCTGGATCCCTGAAGCCATCCTGGAAAGGGGTATTTGCTACTGTATTAGTTTGTTAGGGCTGTTGTAACAAATATTGCCAATTGGGTGGCTTAAATAACAGAAACTTACTTTTTTCTCAGTTCTGGAGGCTAGAAGTCCGAGATCAGGATGTGGGCAGTACTGATTTCTTCTGAAGCCTCCTTCTTTAGTTTGTGGATGGCTATCCTCTCCTTCTGTTTTCACCTTGTCTTTCCTTTGTTTAAGTCTGTGTCCTAATCTCTTCTTCTAAGGACACCATTCATATTGTATTAGGGCTTACCTATAGGACCTCATCTTACATTGATTACCTCTTTAAAGACCCCATCTCTAAATACAGTTACATGTTGAGGTACTGAGCATCAGGACTTCGACATAGGAATTTTGACGGTACCCAATTCATCCCATAGCAGCTACCCTCCAGAAGTTATTCTGCCCCACATTAACACCAAAAGACCTCTGAAAGGCAGAAGACTTAAAGCCTGACCCTGCTGCCAAATTACTGGTGTCTTCCCTTCACTCACCATACTTGACAGAGGTAGCCTGTCTGCAGAGTTGTTTCCAATCCCATCTTGCATTGCATGGTGCCCCCCCCCCCATAGGGGAAACCTGTTCATGTAAAGATGCAGCCTCCTTTAGGGCAACGTGTGGAGAACTGGGCCCAGCGCTGGTAGTGCATCTTAAACACATCCCGGTTCATTAGGCAGCCCTCATCACTCAGCGCCCTGACAGCAGTATTGCTGGGACTCCTGTTGCCTGGCGGCAAGATCAGCCCATCTCTCCATTCAGGGCGTCCTGCCAAGAGCTAACTCCTCCTGCCCAGAGCATTTTCCCCTTACAGGCTCCTTCTTGTTAATCTAGTCCTGACTTAAATGGTAACTCTTCACGGACGCCTTCCTGTGATCACTGAACATAAGGAAGTTCTCACCCTACCCTATTATTAACAAAGTAATCAGTTCTTTTCCTTCATAATACATGTTTACCACCAATCTCTCTGCTGGTCTACAGATACCATGAAGAGCATTTCCTAAGGACACTCAGGAGTCAACTATGTTGCCCCATTTGGGTTTGGGAGATTTTGTGTACCATAGGCCTAGTGATAGCTGTCAGCTATGTCACTTGTGACCCAAAATTTATTGCTGCTTTTTCGTGCAAATTTACACAAGTAAAAGTGTAAGTATGTAGACAGTAGTGGCTCCAGGGGATGATCTAGGGGGACTTCAGACTATAATAATTTCTATCAGTACCTCTCTCACATCTACTCTATATAAACGTGAGATCTCAGTGAAAGGGGAGCTTGCTGTCAAAATGCAATTTCAACACAAGTCCCTTATAGCCTCCCCACCCATCAGCAGACAAAATGTGAAGCCACCAGTGTGTCTGAGGCATTCTCATTGACTGAAAACCAGGGGAAGCTCTTATATGTCATTAATGGCTATTTTGCTCGGGGGATGGATTTTTTTAAATGAATAGACATTGCAATGAAACAACTCTCTGAGTACAAAGGAAGAACTGGCTTTAGATAGGCTCCCATGTATATCTGAGATACCTTGAGGCAGGAATAGAATGACTTGCTGAAATACAAATAAGGTCAAAATCCTCACTTTAGTGAATAATTTTAGGATCCTCTTTCCTCAAAGTGACTTTCATAAATATAAGTGAAAATGAATTGGAGTTTCATTCTCCTATTGGTTTGCTTCCCTGCTTAAAGAGCTACAGTGTAGAAAGATTTCATGTCTACAAATGTAAAAATCAAGAAAGACCACTGTTGATGAGGGATCAACACAAACACTGTTCAGACAGGAAAGGCTTGTTGACAGAAGGCTGACATGGGGATGAGCCTGCCCAAGTGCAGATGAGAATGATAATGATAAGCTCAGTGCAGCAGATGAAATTGAAGATGCCAGCCAGCTCTCCTCGGAGCATGAATCTGAGTTGTTTTTCAAATGTTTGGTATAATTTGAGCTGATCTCCTGTCCTTTCTTTGTTCCTTTTAATTCCAAGAGTGTGAGCTGACTGGTGATGAGTAGGAGTTGAGTTCTGGTCACAGAACAAAGCCTCAAGCAAGATCAGAACAGGATTGATGTAGTTCTAGATTAAGTATCCTGTCAATGGAACCACTTGCCTTGGGCAAGTGTTAAAGAACTGAAAGCTTGTGTGTTCAACATAACTTATTTCTATAGGCCTTCAAGGAGATAGGCTCCATGCATAAAAGGAATTGAAATGTACAACTTAAAAGAGGATAAGGAAAGAGTTTTTAAAGCTAAACATATGTATACCCTATGACCTATAATTTCTCTCCTTGGTAAATACCCATGAAAAAGAAAGCAAATGGAAAATATATGGACAAGAATGTTTGTGGCAGCTTAGCTGCCTATTGTGCATATACTTGACACATGATAGGTGCTCAATAAATGTTTCAAAGTGAATTGAACACATCTTTATATTTCAGTTATGTCTTCACAGATCAAGCGATGCATACTAGTTGCATATATTTATCCATCAGTTTGGATTTCTAGCCTATACTATATAGTAAATACTATAAGCAAAATCATTTTATTAACAATTTCTATTTGAATCCATTATTACTTTCATAAAACATCAGATTGTGGTCTTTGGAATAATTTCTTCAAGCTTAAGGTAACTCTGCAGAAGGGCCCATTAACAAAGAAAGCATAGTGTTGGTAGAAAATCAATTTTTAAAATGAACATGAAAATGCTCCACTTACTGCTTTATCTCCTGAGCTAATCTGATATTAAGCTCATTTTAAAAGCATTTTTTTGGTAAACAGAATGGACTTGGTCAGCCCCAAGGTCTGAGATTGTAAAAAAATCAAAGTTAATGACATGGAACCGTGCCATCCAATGGAACTTTCTGCAATGATGTAAATGTCCTATATCTGTGCTGTCTAATGTGGCAGTCACTAGACGTAGGTGGCTACGGAGCACTTGAAAGAGCACCATATGATGACAAAATGTGCCAAACAGAGCCTGATAAGTCTTAGTACTTAATGCAACTGGAATGACCTGAAAACAGAGCTACAAATATTCAGCCCCAAATATTCCCAAAAGTTTCACCCCAGTCATCACATGGTTTAGCAATGTTTTTTTCCAAACTCATAAAACAGTCACAAGCTCAACTTTCAAGCCTTGACATTATTTGCAAATTCAGAAAAATATTGAATTCTTTATGTCAAAGACTTGCCAATCAAACAACAGAAAATGTAATCTATGTTTAATTTTCGAGGTGACATACCTGATTCACAGAGTTCAACATGAATAGCAGTCACCAGGAAAAGGAGGCCACAACACAATTTCAGAATGGAAAACAAAAGGCAAATAGAGAAAGAAAAAAAGGAAGAAAACAAACCCTGCCCTTGAGTTAAATTCCCTTAGCCATTCTGTGACCCGGATTAGAATATCAGACAAACGAGCAAGCCACCACCTAAAAGGTTTAATGATTAACCCCCATCATTTGGGTTAATACTTTGATAGAAGCAGCTCATCTCCTGTCAGTTATTTACAAAGAAAATCTGTTTGGAAAACAGATTAGTCGTCCTTTCCAAACTCTACCTCCAAAGAATATTTTCTCTGCTGACTCAAAAGTCGGAATCCTCCCCCGGCCCCTTCTCCCGCTGTTGTCTGGTTAAACGCACGGTGGAAATTGGCCCTTTCTGGAGGTTCTCCTTGGCATCAACTTTCCATCTTTTCAGGGCTGAAATATCTGGCTTATAGATACGCTATCTTCATTTAGGAAACAAACATCACTCCCTTCTATCTCTGGTGAACAAAGGACACCCTTCCAAGACTGGCCTCCTCTGACTCTCACCTCCCCAGGTAAACATCCAGGAGAGCTTCCAATGCTAAGGGAATGGCTCTGGTCAGCCCTAAGGTCTGGTAGTTGTGTAACATCAAAGTTAACGCGGTAGAGCAGTGCTGTCCAATGGAACATTCTGTGATGGTGGACATGTTCTATACCTGCACTTCTCAACATGTGTACAATATGCACGACACGGCAGCCACCGGGCAGAGGTGGCTGCTGAGTACCCGAAATGGGGCTAGTGCTGCCAAGAAAGAGAACTGTTCCTTAATTTAATTTGATGTAAGTAAAAAACAGTGGCTAAACAACTACACTGGTCAGTGCAGCTACAGAGCAGTCATTAGGAGTGACCTACCATGAACTAGTTTCGCTGGATTATTTCTCTAACCCTCAAAACAGCACCTCACAGTTGCTGTGCTACAGTCATCTTACATATGAGGAAACCCAGGATCCGGTGTTTAAGGCACTGGAGACAACAGAAGGATGGAATGGGTGCCACTTTACCAGCCTGGATGCCTTATACTTGAACACTGTCGCCACCACACTGAACAGTACTGCGTCCTGGGTCATCAGGGGTCAACAGTGAAATTGTAACGAAGCTCAGAGATGCGCTGGGGTCAAGGTAATGAGCGGGAAGAACCTTCCCCTAGCGGGCATTCTACAGGTGCCAGTCAGGCCCCGCGGCAGGTCCATGTCAGGGCTTTCCCTTCCACCACGCTGCCTCTTCATGAATTCAGTCCCCAAATTCCACCTTGTGGCCTGAAAACCATGGACGGAAAAATTAAACTGGGTGACCCTGCTGTTAAATAGAAATTTTGGATTTTTAAAGCAACAAGAAGAAAAATCTCGACAACTACACTTCTGCAACACAGCATATCATTTGAGGGTCAAATCATTTCTCCCTCCTAGTGAGGGTAACAGTCTATCACAGATGACCCATTTCTGTCAGCTAACTCCACCTGAGGAAGCTTCTTCTCATCCCCTTCACCTTGGTTACAAGGGCACAGAGTCAGGAAGAGTCGTACTAGACAGAGAGGCGGCCAAAAGTTAACTCAGTCATTCCAGCAATTTCACTATTAGGTGAGATGGAAATTGCCTAGAAGGAACAGCTCATGTAACTAACCCCTGAAAGTGAAGTCAGACTAGATGAAGTTATCTTAGGAAATGTTAGACTAGATAAAGGCATCTTGGGGGAAAAAGCCAATAGATAGAGATTATAACAAAGCTGATTATCTGCATCGAGGAACAAAGCCGTGTTAGAGAGAGAGAAATCTGATTCAGCTTTCCTTTGGCCTTAAAACTTCATGAAAGTATCAAATGCTTCTCTTTTGCTTTTACTTAGTCACTTATGTGACTAGGATTGAAGACAGTAAAATGCTGAGTTTTTGTCAGTGTAAGCCATTCATTTGAAAAGAGATGAAAATCTCTTCTCTTTTGAATTATGGTTTCTCAATGTTTGTTGCATCATTTTTCTAAAGGTAGGAAAAAGAGTAATACAAGTTTTTAATAGAAAATAACAGAGAAGCCAAAAGAGAAAAGTAGAAATTACCTATAATTCCACCAGCATCAATGACCATTGTTAATTATTTCTAAATGTTTTCTAAATATTTGGAACATATCTTTCTTAACCTTGAGTCTTCCTTTGTGTGTGTGTGTGTGTGTGTGTGTGTGTGTGTGTGTGTGTGTGTGTGTGTGTGTAAACACAGATAGATTTCTTTTTAAAAACAAAACTGGGAGTAGAATGATAGTTACCAGGAGCTGGGGGTGAGAGAATTGGGGAGATGTCATTGAAGGGTATGAACTTGCAACTAGTAGATAAACAAGTTCTGGAGAGTTGATGCACAGAATATTGACTATAGTCAACAATACTGAGTTATAAACTTCAAAGTTGTTAAGAGGCTAAATCTTAGTTGTTCTCGCCACAAAAAAAGAAATGATAATCATGTGACGTGATAGAGGTATTAGCTAACAATACAGTGGTAATCATATTATAATATACAAATGTATCAAATCAACACTTTGTACACTTTAAACTTCCACTGTTATATGTTAATTATATCTCAACAAAACCCCTGGGATTTTACTATTATGAAACTTTGTTACCTTCTCTCTTAAATTTAACAGTGTATATTGAATATATTTCCACATCATTAAATATTCCTCTTTAATATAGTTTTCCATGATGGTCTAATACTGCATTCATTTTATGAATGTGTCATATGCTTTTTTTTAACATTTTTTATTGATTTATAATCATTTTACAATGTTGTGTCAAATTCCAGTGTAGAGCACAATTTTTCAGTTATACATGAACATATATATATTCATTGTCACATTTTTTTCTCTGTGAGCTATCATAAGATCTTGTGGATATTTCCCTGTGCTATACAGTATAATCTTGTTTATCTGTTCTACAATTTTGAAATCCTGTCTATCCCTTCCCACCCTCCGCCCCTTGTCATATGCTTTTAAATATAATTTTCTCCTTTTTACTAAAATAAAAAATGCTATAACAAATATTCTGGAAGCTAACAATGTTTTGCTCATTTGTAATAATATCTTTGGCATAAATTCTTAAAATTTTAAGGTCAAAATTATGTAAAAATAAACTAATATAATATTGCAATCAATAATACTTCAATTAAAGAAAAGATACAAAGTTACAAACTATTATATCTAAAATAGGTAAGCAACAAAGATATATCGTATAGCACAGAGGATTGTAGCCATTATCTTGAAATAACTTTTAATGGATTATAAATTGTAAAAATATTGAATCACTATACTGTACACCTGAAACTAATATAATATTGTAAGTCAACTGTACTTCAATTCTTTAAAAGTTATGCAAAAATGTAAGGCTTCAATACATGTTAATTTCCTTTCAAAAGTTTTATGTCAGTGTACATGTTTTTTGCACTTTATGTATGTTCATTTTCCAGTATCCTGCACTGGGTATTATGGTCCTCAAAACTCTTTTGGCAAAACAAATACTACAAGAGTATGTTTGGTTTGCAATTCTAAAAAGCTAAACATTTTATATGTTGAATGACCATTTGTATTTCTTTTTTTTTTTGTAAATTGCTTATTTGATTTTTTGCCCTTTTTTTCTGCCAAAGTGTTCGTTTTTGTCAAAATTTTTTGCATGCATTTGTTTGTGCACAGACATTCTTTATCAGTTGTTAGTTCCCCTTTTCAATTTGATATATGCTTATTTTCTTGCATTTTCCTGGAAAGCAATCCTAGATTTCATGTTATCTCTACATGATTTAAAATTTTTCTCCCACTTTTCAACAGTAATACCTAGTTGTTGATGCTGCTTTGTCTCACTGTAGTGGCCCTATGAGAATGCTGTTCCTCCACAGGATCTTGTGAGAAAATCTCATGAAACTAGGATATTCAAAAGGCTCATGAAATTTTGTAGGTTAACAGCCATCACCATTAGGAACTTTGACTTTATTTTTCACAAGCCAACATTGTTTTACTTCAGTGAAAGTTAATCACTACTGCTTCAAAACAAAAATTAGGCAAACTGAGTGGGAAGGTTATATTACTAAAGTGAGAATTTAAAGGACATTTTCTTAAAAGGGAAGCATGCATGTCAGTCTGTGTGTCTCATCCTGTGAATTAAGACCAATAAAATATAATGAGCGAAAAGCAAGGCTTAGAGAGTCTTCTGGCATTTCCTCCTAGAATGTTTAATTATTTACATAGCTTCCTGCATGTTATATTGAAAGTTTTTCATGGTCTTGGCACATAATGCTTGCTTTCCTAGGGTAAAATCTTTGCACCCGTGCATGAAGTAGGATTTTCTGTCTTTAATTGCCTATTAGGCTGTCTGTTGGAGTTTACCCAGAGGTGTTTGGCCCTACCCAAATGTACTTCCTTTACCAGTTTTAATAAAGGGGCAGAGGGGACATCGGGCTATGTACTACTTTGGTTAAATGCTCTCATTTTCATAACAGAACCTTAAACGACTCTCCTCTTGCTTGATATACAAAGCATATGACTTATTCAATATCTCGTTTCTGCCCTGAAGTTTCGGCCAGCAACAATGACCTTGTACACTCTACCATATGATAGTTATCACAACCTATAATGAGGAGTGTCATTTTTGGAGGACTGGAAAAGACCTACATGCAAGACCTCCATTCCTGCAAGTCAGAGATGCTGGATAGGCTGTTGCTTGCAGCCACTCACCCATCCTGCAATGTTAATCAGTCACAAAACTTTTTCCTCCTGAGCGTGGACTCAGCCACAAAACTTTCCAGTGAAGTTATTCAGGCAGCTACCATGAATGGATCAGAGTTAAACTGTAAGTTGAAAGCTACTTGTCATCCTAGGGAACAGTAATCAAAATGCTACCCTGGATTAGGCCAGACTATTCATGACCTGAATACTTTCCCAGTTGAACAGGAAAGTCCAGATAGTTCATAGCATTGTTTTAACACATTGTGCTCTGTTATTGTAGCAATGATTTTCATTGAGCAGATCTGTGTGTGATTCTTTATGACACTTATCTCCCACTTAACTCACAACATTGTATTTATGAGGAATCAGGATTTCTTTTGGTACTAAAAATCAAGACAAACTGTACTTGTCAAAATCAATCAAACGAAACCTCTAGCTTTTATCTTATGAACACTGGAAAACCTTAAAATGATTGTCATTCTCTCTTCTGATGGGCATTCAGAAGCTTACAGTCAAATTCTGGCCCACCTTTAATAAGGACATTTTCCTCTATGTTCACAAGGGAAAAGTTCCGGATCCAATGGCTTGATTTCATCTTATCATCGGCTGCATCATTCTCTTTCTTTAAGTTCCCCTTTCCTCAATTCCTTCAAAATTTCTTTTATCCAATATTGTCTGTAATTTCCCAAGGTGCCTCAAAGGTTTGTAGAAGTAAGCTATTGTTATCTACATAAAAGTTAACACAGTGCTTACACAGTCTGCATTTGTTCTCATTTCCTGTTATTTTTTAAGGCAAGAAATGAATGACATTTGAAACATTTTATATAAATGATGCAGAATTCTCAGGGTCTGAGTGAGCTGAATAAAAGTGTTCCGTTGAATGTTGTTCTTCTATGTTCCTTCCAGCTCAACATAGTGAATGTTCCCACTGTCTTCAAGGAAAAAAATGGAATGAAGGGTGGGAAGGAAAGAGAAGGGAACTAAAATGTGATCTAAAATCTTTACTGCTAGCATATGGAGAATAATATGTAGCAAATCTTGCTACTGTGGAGGGAAAATGTAGTTCTCCACACGAGTTAATAGAGCATACATTCATTTTTTAGACAAGGACCAGGGGTCCATAACCTCACTTCATTATACAAATGCCACTGGAATCAAGCTCTGGGGCCTGAGCCACTGCATGCAGGCCCAGCAAGAGAGGCATTGTGTGGCAGGAGGTGGTATGGCCTACAAGTGAGGGATATGATTCAATGTGGGCATGACCAGAATGTGAGAGGCTTGGGTCCTGAGGGAAAGAAGGGTGGAAAGCAGGGAATGAATTCTCTTTCTCCCACAATTCCATTTTCTCTCTCAAATTTTGACTCTCCTGCAATTCTCCGTACTAACCCACAAATCTGTTTTCCCCCAGAATCCTCTTGCTCTTCCACAATTCTGTTCTTTTGCATTATCCTCTGTGCTCTTCTGCAATGCTACCTCTCTCCTACAACCCTCCATGCTCTCCCATGGTGCCCCATGCTGTCCCACAATTCTGTGCTCTCCCACAATCCAACAGTGCTTTCTCATAATCCTCTGTCTCTCCCATAGTCCTCCAGCTCTCCTACAATCTTCCTGCTCTCCCATAATTCCCCAAGCTTTCCAACAATTCCTCATGCTTTCTCACAATGCTCCTGCTCTCCCACAATGGTACTTCTCTCTTATAATCCTCTGGGATATCCCACAATCCTCCATACTATCCCATAATCCTGTGACTTCTCTCATCCTCTGTGCAATCCCATAATTCTGGGCTATCCCACAATCCCCTGTGCTCTCTCACAATTCTGTTTTCTCTCATAATTCTTTCTTTTATTCCCAGAATACTCCATGCCCTCCCACACAATCCTTCATTATCTCCCACAAGTCTCTGTTTTCCCATAATTCTATGTCTCTCTCACAATTCTCACTGGTAGGCAGATAAGGGTCTTGGCTACAAGTGCCAGAGTATGGCTATGGATAACTGGTGTGTGGCCCTTACAGGACACATATGCTGGGTTGAGATGTATGGTCATGAAAGAGCGTAATTGGCACGACTTAGGAGAGAGGGCATGACTCATAGTAAGAGAGCATAGCCAGAAGGTGAGGAGTGGTCCTGTAGGAAGGAGACAGGTAGAGTATGGATGAATTCATTCTTTTTGTTGCTCTCCCACAGTACCTTGCTTTCCCCATAATTCCTTGTCTCTCCCACAATGTTTTGTTTTCTCTCACAATTCTGCTGCCTTTCCACAATTCCTCATGCTCTCCCACAATGCTATGGCTATCCCACAATACCATGTGCTCTCCTACAGTCCTCCATGCTTTCCCACAATCCTTTCATTACATTTCCCCTGAAATTCTATTTTCTACCAGAATTCTCTGTTCTCTACCAAAATGCTCCATTCTCTCCCACCATTACCTATCTCTCCCAGAATTCTCTCCCATAACTTTAGGTCTTCTCCTCTTCTCTGTGACTCTTAGGTAGAGAACATGGGTCTAATGCAGCATAGAGGGGGCTCTGAATGAAGAATAAGGTGCCAAGGAAACACCTGGGGAAGTGGCCATAGTGGTAGAGTATGTAGTGGGGTGGAGCTTTAGGGGGCATGCTGGTCATGAAGGAGCAAAGATGACAAAACAGAAGAGGCAGGGCAAATGCAGAGGGTGAATTCTCAGTCTCTCCTACAATACCTTGCCTTTCCCACAATTCCTTCTCTCTACCCAAATTCCCTGCCTCTCACATTTCTCTGTTCTCATCCACTGTTCTCTGTTTTATCCCACAGTCCTCCATGTTATCACACGATTGTTGGTTTTCTCCCACAATTCTGTCTCTTCCAGATCTATTTCCTCCCATGATGCACCTTTCCCACAATTTTCTTCCTTCCATAATTGTATGTTTCCCTAAATTCTTTGTGGTTCCTTGGTAGTGGGCATGTCTATTAAGGTATACAGGCATGTGGCTCTGGCAGTAGCTGGGTAGTCAGGGCACTGAGCAGAGGACTTAGCTTGCTGCAATAAGAGGGAAAAGGCCATGGCCCAGATGAAACGTTCGAAGCCTGCCCAGGCTGCATGGCTAATGTGCAAAGACTGCCTGGGAAAAGGAGGAGCATGGTAGGGAAGAGGGATGGAAAGTGGCTCAGAAGAGAAAGGTTTGGTCAGGCAGAGTGGACAGGCATGACTCTAGAGGGATGGCCATGAAGGAGCACAGGAGCAGCCAAGGGAATGTCCTGAGTCTAAGAGGCATTAGGGGAAGTGATTAGGACTGAGCTCAGGTGGCAAGGCCAAGTGTAAGAGGCCACCAATTCTCTGTCTCTCCCACAATACCTCATGTATTAGAGTTCTCTAGAGAAACAGAACCAATAGGAGATACACATATATACTGGGAGGGAGAGCAGGGCGGGGGAAGAAAGAGAAAGAGAGATCTATTTAAGGAATTGGCTCAGCTGATTGTGGAGGTTAGATAACCCCATAAACTGCAGGGTAGGCTAGCAGGCTGGAGACCCAGGGAAGAGTTGAGTTGAGTCCAAACACAGTTGGCTGACAGAATTCCTCCGGGGTGGGGGGTGGGGGCGTCAGTCTTTGTTCTATTAAGGCTTTCAGCTGATTGAATGAGACCCACACACATTATGGAGGGGCATATGCTTTACTCAGAGTCCACTGATTTAAATGTTAATCTCATCCCTCCCAAATCCCACCTTCAAAGAAGCATCCAGAATAATGTTTGACCAAATATCTGAGCACTGTGGCCCAACCAAGTTGACACATAAAATTAACCATCACACCTTCCTTCTCGCCCCAAATTCTTGTCTCTCCCATAATTCTCTATTCTTGCCCACAATTTTTCATTCTTTCCCAGAGTTCCTTCTCCCATCATTCTTTTCTATCCCACAATTTTTTTCTCATACAATTCTTCCCTTACTCACAAAATCCCCCATTCTCTCCCACACTTCTCCATTCTCTTCTATAATTACCCATTTTCTCCCATAATTTTCTATTCTATCCCACAGCTCCCCATTTTTTTCTGCAATTCTTTTTCTCAAAACATTGTCCATTTTCTCCCACAAGTCTCTGTTATCTTACACAATTATTTATTATAGCAAGTGACTAAAAATCTTGTAGTTTTATATTTAAATGTATATTTCTACCTGCCTATGAGTTTTCTGAAGATGGAAAAAATATAAATATGTAAGTATTATATAATATACTATATATTTCTATTCTCTATATCAGTGCTACTGAAAATGTGTCCCATTAGCAGGTGCCCGTTCTCACCCTGTTAGCAGTCTAGGATTAGAAGAGAATCTCGCCCAAGAACGGAAAACAACCCATTGCTTCCTTCATCAAGACAGCCTTGCTATGAAAAAAAAAAAAAAAAGTCATCCTAACTAAACAATGTGCTTAGTGACATATCAGATTTACATTCTAGTTCAAGCTTCTTATCTCAGCTTGGATCAGTAACTAGCAGTTCATGGACTGCCTGTTCTAGTTCTTGGTGTATAAATGAGCAGCACTGAAGAGATAAAGGAATCAATTAATCCTGAACAACATCATTCATTCAGCAATATTTATGGAGCATCCACCAATGTGCCAGGTACTGTATTAAGTGCTGGGAATACAAAGTTGAATGAACTGGTCAGTCTCTGCTCTCATGGAATTTACATTCTAGTAAACAATCAACCAACAAACAATCCAATATACAAACAGATAAAGAAATAATTTCAAATTGGGAGATACAACATGAAGAAAATGCAACAGATAATGTGATAGAGACTGAGAAGTGAGGTTGCTATTCAAAGTGTCTTTTGTGAAACATCAAGTTTACATCTCCTGGGAGACTGCTGGAAATGCAGAATCTCAGGTCGTATCTCAGAACCACTGAGTCAGAATCTGCATTGTAACATGATCTCCAGGTGATCCCTATGCTGAGTACAGACTGAGAGGCTCTAGACACAACTTCAGATATGGTTATTAAGAAAGACTTCCTAAAGAGATGACACTTTAGCTGAGAACTGAATGATGAGAAAAACCTAGCCATGTAAATCTAGGCAAAGAATGGTCCAAACAATGGGAACAGCAAAGGAAAATGCTCTGAGATAGGAGCAGACTGGGGAAGACCAGCATGTGTGGACAGAGTGAGAGACCTTGAACTCTCTACTGACAGATATTTATCAAAAGCCCTCTAATGAGAATTCTTGATTTGGAGTGACTACACAAAAACCCTGGATACGAGACCTCTATTTCTACAAATCAAACAGCGTTTTGCATGCAGCCACTCACCCATTCTGCACCCATGCTAGTCACAGAACTGTTTCCTTCTGAGCCTGTACAAAGTCACAAAAGTCAACATTGTTATTCAAGCAGTCATTACAAATAGTTCAAAGTTGACATACGAGTTGAAACCTATTTGCCATCCTGGGGAAAGATTATCAAAATGCTACCCTGTATTAAGCCAGACCATTGAGGGCCCTGTGTACTTGGATGAACAGAAAAGTTTTGATGGTTCATAGGAGTGATTTAATGTACTGTGCTTTGTGACTGCATCAACAGTTTACATTGAGGGGACCTGTGTTTAACTCCTTATGACACTATTTCCCACTTAGGTCACTACAGCATCTATATGAAGAAACAGGATTTCTTCTAGGACTAAAATTCAAGGAAAACTGTTTCTAAAAAACAAAACAGAAGGTTGATTTTTATCTTATGAACACTGGAAGACCTTAAACGATTGCTATTTCCTCTTTTCTCTTGCCGTTCATAAGCTTGGGGGCAAATCTCTGGCCCACCTTAAACAACTGCTTTGATCTGATGGCTGGGACAGTTAAATGCTGACTCATCATTGGCTGCATTATTCTTCCATTATGTTCCCCTTTCTCTGGCTCCTTCAACTATTTCTTTTATCCAGTAATGTCTATATTTTAGTAATCTGCTTCAAATCATTTGTGGAAGGTGAGGTAGAACTAACTATATAAAAATCAACTCACTAATTTATAAAGGTGGTATTTGGACCAATGTCTGTGAGTTTTGTTTTTGTCTTTTGATTTTTTTAAATTGAAGTATAGTCAGTTTACAATGTTGTGTCAATTTCTGGTGTACAGCATAATATTGCAGTCATATTTACACGTATATTCCTTTTCAAATTCTTTATAAAATTATAGGTTACTACAAGATATTGAATATAGTTCCCTGTGCAGAAGAAACATTGTTTATCTATGTGAGTTAATTTTTCATGCAAAAATGACTGACAGTTGAAACATTTTATAAATGAGGCAGGGTTCTCAGGGTCAGGGTGAGCTTAAAAGTATTCTGTTGAAACTTGTTCTTTTCTCTGTGTTCCTTCTAGTGCAACATTTTGACTATTCCCACTATCTTCAAGCCAGAAATGGAATGGAGGGTGGGAAGAGAAGGAAAAAGTAACTAAATATGCTATCATAAAATCTTTACTGTTGCCACATGAAGAAACAGAAGCAGCAAATCTTACTGCTACAAAAGGGAAATATTACCTTTCTACGCATGCAAAAAAGGTAACTATTCCTTTAAGATTTATTTATTTTTATTGAAGTATAGTCAATGTGTTACAATGTGTCAATTTCTGATGTACAGCATAATGCCCCAGTCATACATATATATACATATATTCATTTTCATACTTTTTCATTAAAAGTTATTACAAGATACTGAATATAGTTCCCTGTGCTATACAGAAGAAATTTATTTTTTTCTCTATTTTTATATATAGTGGTTATCATTTGCAAATCTCAAACAAAAATATGGAACGCTTCACAAATTTGTGTGTCATCCTTGCAGGGGCCATGCTAATCTTCTCTGTATCGTTCCAATTTTATTATATGTGCTGCCAAAGCGAGCACTCCATGAAGATCTACTGAGAACTTACTGTGTAAAGAAGTGTACGACATCCTATAAAAGTGGCTTCCTATGTGTGCTATCCCAAAATATTCCTACTAATCAAATCAAGAAGACCAGTGATTATCAAATCCTTTCTACCTATAAACCCCTTGCCATATCTTTCTCTTTCTCATCATTTCTTGTCACGTCCAAACTCAAGCTGGGACAACTTCAGACTGTAAACTCCTTAAGGCTTATTTGTCAGGGCCTGGGAACTGAGGTCCCTCAATAAATATGATTTGAATGAATGAATCAGAGATTTCTGTACAGGGGTAGAAAAGCTGTTTGTAACCTCTACACATTTTCCTTGTGGACCCAGTGTCGCAAATGGAGAGAATAAGTCTAGCAGAATAATCTCAGCACACTCAGGGCAGCAACCAGAGTTTCAGTTTAAGTGTGGTACTATCTCGACAGGCCCTAGGCAGCAAGAGCTCACTGGGTACCTATGAAAGGACATCAGTTGGAGACATCAGGAAATACGGGAGTTCTGTTTACGCCATTCCTCTGCCTAGCACTTAACATCCCATTAGGGACCAGAAGGAACACGGGTCCACGGTTCTGGTTTAGAGGATGTGAAAATTGGCTGGAAAAAACACGGTTCCATATTTCTAGTTCGGAGGACACGAAAACTGGGTCCAAGAAACTCGGGTAAAGTGGACATGAAAACTAGTGGGAAGGAACACGGTTGCAAGACCCTGCCAGTGTTTGCTTTTCCCTACTGAGCCATCTGCTCCCAGTATATCTACTCTCCATGTTTGGAAATGGGAGAAATCTGAGGAAAGTAATTTTTTAGACGAGGCTCTTAAGCCTGCGGTCTGATTTCACCAGATAAAATGTCGCCAGACCTCAGTTCCCAGGGCCTGAGAGGGTTTCTCTAGAGACAGGGGGTGGGACGGCCCGCCCATGCAACCTCGAATTCCCAAGACTAAGTCAAGCCTGAGACTGGGGAGCCCGGGGCTTGGCTGGAGGGGCGGGGCTGGGGCGGGGCCAGAGCGGAACTGATGGGTGGAACCAAGGTGGAGGGGAGGGTGCAGGCGGAACTTGGAGGCGTGGCCCGGGTGATGAGGGCATGGCTTTGGCCTGAGGGGGGTGGCCAGACCAAACGGCAGGGATTATAGGCCTGGAGGGGCGTGGCTACTCCATGTGAGGTGTGGCCTAGAGGCGGTAGGAATGTGGTCTGGGCTGTGGGGCGTGGCTATGATGTCCAAGCGCTCAAGGCACCGGTCCGGTACTGGAACAAGCTGCAACAAGGTTCGTGCTCTGCAGAAGCGCTCAGGTAAGGACGGACAGCTGAGAGCAGTAGGGGCTATAATGGGGACACGACAACTCGGGGAGGGCTGGGACCCTCCTCACACCGCCCTCCGTCCACCACGCCGTGTCTTGGATCCCTGACAGCTTTTGGTCCTGCGAGTAATTGCTGGGGACTGCGGAGGCCAGCAGGGCATCACTCCCTCTCCCCCTACAACTGCCCAGTCACCAACCAGATGGCTGCACCTTCTTTAGGATTATTTGCACTCGACAGGAAAACAGCTGTCTCAGGGAATTTGTCGGGCCACAAGCTGAGGGCCATTCCTTAGGAGGGAGTGTTGTCAGGGGTGGTTAGATGTGAATAACTCAAGAAACTCCAACCTGTTGTAAAATAGCTGGAGACTGGAGTAAGGGCTACAAATCTGAGACTGCAGTTCCTGAAACCGATGCGCGGCAAGCTGGGACTGATTTGGGTTCTGCATTGTATTTCTTCCCCCCACCTCCCACCCCACAATACGCCTGGGTCTGAGGACGAGTTACAACCACCCCCAGGGCAGGGGATCTGCAGCACAGCTGTGTCACGTGGACAAGTATGAGCCTTCTCCATTCCGCAGTTCCCTCTTGCCTTTTTGTTTTGTGCCCCACCCCAGGACTGGAGGAGAATTTCTAAATTACAAACATTGTTGATGTCTGTGAGTTTTTGTGGCATTTGATGTTAAAAGATACTGTCTTGAGGTTGGTGGCAATTTGTTAATATTAATGTAAGTGCCCTCCCCTCCTGCATATATTCACTGGGAATGTTTGAGAAATACAAGAATTTAATGTGTATACCTTAATTTAGATAGAACTTGTTCTCATCCAGCCACTGAAAACCACATTGCTTTCTGCTTCCCCTTCTTCCTTTACTGGTAATCTGGCCATCTCCACTCTATTAAACACCTTGCTGGGATATGGAAAGGAGTAGCCAGATTTCTCTGACGAGGGAAGCTGCCCCAGACCTTACCCCTCATCTGCCCCTGCACATCCCTCAGAATGGTCACTGTTCTCGCATATGTTGGGAATGGAAAACCTCTCAGCTTACTAGGGCATTCCTCCTTTACTCAATTTTTATGTAGTACCAGAACTGAAATTCACCAAAAGGCCAAGAGCAGCAGGGCATCATTCTCTCTGCCCTGTACACACCTGCCCTGCTGTCCCTGGAACCAGGTAATAGGCTGTGAGCACTCACAGAACACAGTAAGACTGAGTGAATAGGAATATTCTGGAAATCTGATAGAAGGAGGGAAATGTATTTCATCTCACTGGTCGCACTGGGGCAGTTAGTTGCAGCACACAAAGCAGTTACTAGAAACTTATTTTAAAACCTTTGGCAACCCCAGATTGGGATCCTGCTCTCAGAGAAGTGGGTGAGAGGAAGAAACTCAGCTTTCTCAGTCAAGACATGGCAACATAATCTCAAATTTCCAATTCAAGGAATTGCAAAAGGCTTGCTTCTTTTGGAAATTGGGAGGTGAGTAAAGGAAGTCAATTTGATGAGAATCAAGGAATTTGTTTTTCCAGTTTAATTGTAATCTTTAGTCAGAGTACACTTTTTTTTTTTTTTTGCTGTCTTTTACATACATATATATGGCTTAATCAAGCAGAGTTCAAACGACTGTCATTTAGGAAATACATGATTTATGAATGATTCTTTAAAGGCTTTCAGAATCATTTTTTCCTCACACATTTCAAAGTCTGCAAAACAGCAGATAAGGGATGAATTATTAAGATCCAAGGACATACATTAATAATTAGTGACAGCAAAGGCATAAGGTACAGGAAACTTAGCTCTTCTGGGGCCCATCCAGCCTATGGTCCCATCTTTAAGAACAAACTTAAGGACAGTAATTACATCCAGTAATGTATCCTAGTGGTTCATTGTTACGTATTATGTTTGATAATTAAACATTTGTGATTTCACTAGCTTGGGCTTTATAATATCCATGGGTAAGTTTAAATAACCATCTTTCAATAAATTCTAACTTTTAATGTAAAAGGGGGTTCACCTTTGGCTTGAGCATAAATAAGCTCATGTGTTGCAGCCTAGTATTAGTTAAATTCTGTTTCTTTCTATTAGGATTTCCCTGGAACCCTCCTTGCCCCTGACCTTTCGTGCTCCGTTCCTCCCATGATTGCCTTTCACTATTCCTTCTCCGTCTCTTGGCCTCCTTCATCACTCCATGGTAGTCTCCCTCTATACACCTCTTACTCCTGGGGGAGGGGATTTTCCTTCTCTCTAGACTCACGACCTCTCCTGAGCACCAGAGCCGCATTGCCAACTCTCCTAGACCTTTCCTCTCGCCTGCCCCCTTGGCACCTCAAATCCAATAGGATTAGCAGTAAGAGTGCCATCCTTCCCTCCCCACTTGCTCCTCGTGCAGGGTTCTGTTTCTTTATTGAAGAAGTCATCCTCTTTCTACCACAAAATAGAATATTCTACCATATTCTCTCACTTGGATTATTGGAATTTCATTTCAAACTCCACATGCCCAAATCTGAGCCACTGATTTCCCACTCAAAACCTTTCCACACACAGCCTTCCCCATCTCAGTTCATGGCAGCTCCATCCTTCCAGTTGTTTAAGCCAAGAATCTTCCAGTCATCCTCCAGTCCTTTCTTTCACATCTTATGGGCTGTATCTCCAAGATATATTCAGTACTCAACCACCTCTCACCACCTCCACTGTGACTAGGAAGTTCCAGCCCCTGGATTGTCCTGAATGGGCTCCCTATTTCTTTATTCCATCCTGGTCAGCTTCCAGTAGGGCGCCCTGAATGGTCTTTTAAAAATGTAAATCAGATTATGTCCCTCCTCTGCTCCAAAAAACTCCATTGTGTCCCCACAATGGGGGACCTTTACAGTGGCCTAGAAGTCTGCTTGCTTTGGCATCGATTACCTCTGGACCTCGTCTCCTACTTCTAGCTCACTCCACTCAGCCATATTGGCCTCCTTTCTGTCCCCTGAATGTGCCAGACAAGCTCCCACCTCAGGGTCTCTGCACAGGCATTTCCCTCTGCCTGTAATACCCTTCCTCCTGAGAGCCATATAACTAATTCCTTTACCTCCTTCAATCCATTGCTCAAATTTCACCTTCTCAATAAGGCCTCTCCTGAGCAATTTATTTAAAAATGCAACACCCCCTTCCCTGTGGAACTCCAAATTCACCTTACCCTGCTCTACTTTTCACAGAATATATTTTAGTTTGTCTACAACTGACTTAAGTATTACACTGCTGTTTACTATCTGTCTCCCCAACTAGAACGTAAATCTACAAGGGTGGGGACTTTGTTTTATTCCTCTGATGAGCCTAGAACAGTGTGACCATTTAATAGATATTTGATTGATGTCCTGATGAAGGGAAGAATAAAAGAGCGATTGACTGAATGAAGGGTGGTTAAAAGAATCGCGTCCTCACTGACTTTCCTGGCTCCACACTTGGTCCACTCCTGCCCATCCTGTGCTGTGCTGACAGTCATCAGACACCATCAGTACTTCATTCTATACACATGGAATAACATCTGAAAGTCTTCTAGTCCCTTGGAAATTCATATACCCCAAGTTAATCTCAAATCCCCATCCAGCCCTACCTTACACTGTGTCCCCTGACCGTCTGCTTGGCTAACATCTCAAAAAATATTTATAGCAGACTTGGGATGGTGGAAAGTTCAGATACATTTAGCTTTGTTACAGAACACAGGATTTTGGGTTTTGTTGTTTTTGTCTAAAAACATAAAAGGTAATCTTCAGAGTCAGTGTCTCCCTGCAGTGAGATCAGCAGCATTCTCAGGAGACAGAGGTTCAGATCCCCAAGCCACACATGCTGCCCGCCACTGGGTGGGCATGGTGGAAGATGACCAAGAGTGAGGGGGGTGTCAGGTCCTCTGGCACTCTCATGTCCACCAAGCCCTAGAGAGCCAGTCTGGAAGTGGGCAGGAGATGCTTCCTCTGGGCCAGGTGTCATTGGCCTCAGTGTTGTGCCAAGACAGCATGACTGCAGAGTGCAGGGCAGTCCCCAGAGCATGGCCATGGCCCTGGCAGTCAGCCCCAGCCTGCAGCATCGGCTCAGCCTTGCCTCAGTGCTTTCCCGATGGCTCTGTGGAGCTAGACCAAGGATCAGTTATACCCAGACTTCTCTGGTCGCCATGCTAACAGGCCGCAGACCCCACACAGTGCCTTGTACAGAGCCAAATGCGTGCCTGCTTTTCCGTACAACTCCCTCAGACATCAAGCATGCCTTTGGCATTGTCTTATCACAACCTTCGCTTCGAAGGACAAATCAGCATGTCTCTTCTGTTGAGTGTACCTTGTAATTACCATTGCCTCCCAGGGATTTACTAAGCCCCTTTTTCTATCTAGACTGTAAGCAAGAAAGGAGGCCTTTCCCACATGTTTGCCCACCTCCCCCTGACACTGGGATTGAATACTGAACAAACCCAAGGCTGTTCCCATTTCAACCCCACTGTCTCCTCTGGCCTTGGCTCCTAAGCATCCCTGTCCCCCAAATGTCCTCATCATCCCTGACATTATCCTTGTCCATCTCTCTGCCTTTGCCCTTCCTGTTAAACTCTCCCCTATGACACATGGTTCAGATGCCCACCCCCTCCTGAAACTTACAGCCTCTGCCCTCTATGTTCCCACTGAATTAAGTCAGGGCTGTCATCACATCCGGCTTTGGTTAAGAAGTATTGGTTTAATTATGCTAAGTGAAATAAGCCAGACTCAGAGGGAAAATATTATACAATTTCACTTAAATGAAATATCTTGAATAGGCAAATACATAGAGACAGAAAGTAGAGTAGAGGCTACTGGGGGCTGCAAGGTAGGGAGGAGTGAGGAGTTATTGTTTAATGTGTACAGAGTTTGTAGTGGGGATGATAAAGTTTGGGTATAGATAGTGGTGATGGTTACACACCATTGTGAATATACTTAATGCCACTGAATTATACACTTCAAAAAGATTAAAATGATAATATTACGTATAGTTTACTACAACAAAAAATGTAACTAAAAAAACAGAGAAGGTATTTGTTTAAAGAGGTTATCCTTGTAGACTGCGAGCTACAGAATAAGGAGAAAACCTAACTTTTTCATCTTTACCCAGCACAGTGCTTTGCATGAGATAATCGCTCATTATTGCTTCAATTCAGGAATGGAAGTTGACTGAAAGAAGCACAGAATTCAGGCAAGGTTTCCCCACATCTCTTAGCAATTTTTGAAATTTTACAAATTGATTTTATCAGAGAGAATCCTATTTAGTTGGAATTATTTGATGATTCTGTCTTAAAAGGAAAAAATGACATTAAAAATCATCTTAAACTTCTTTCTATTTTCTTAGTTTTTGTACTAAAATCATGGGTGGCATGTTAGCAAACTCAATTTGAGTACTAACAACTTTCATTTACATAACACTTAGCAGCATTTTCTGGGAGTTTTCTCAGACCATGCACCAACCGAAGTCACAGAAAAAGTCAACTTCTTGTACAGTGTTACGGAACAACTGTTCTTCTTGCTCTTCTGGTTATGGATTCTTTCTTGCTTAAGTTGACGGGTGTACATTAAGCCTTAATCTTAAGCATTTCAGTTCATATAATCCTTTTAACCTGCTGACCTGCAATTATAAATTACACAGTTTCATGCTGGACATAGTCTTATAAGTTAGAAAGAAGCATAAAGTTCTTAACCTGGGCTCTCATCCAAGATTAGAGTGGAGATATCAAGAAAAAAGTGAAGTGTTGACATTAAGGGATAGGTAAGCACTGAGAAAGTTATCAAGTTACTGGGCTTTTATGCTATGGTTTTAATTTTGAAATTGATACTTTTCATATTCTCTCAGTAAACTATCACCAGGGGCTATTTCATACAGATAATTTTCATGGAGAAGAAACTATAAACTTGGAGGATATTTTCCTATGGAAAATCAAATCATGGATGTGTTTCTAAGATGTCTAGGATTTGCTTCAGAATAATCTGGGGTGGGGTGGGGCATAAATAAAACTTGCTTGGCCACCAACAGATAATTGTTTAAATGAAGTATTAGGTACATAGGTGGTTTTATTACAGTATTTTCACTGTTTCTATAAGTTTGAACTTTTCCAAAATAAAATATTTTTTTAATCAGAAATAGATTCTGAATAAAGTGGCCAACTGTCCATTATTCTCTAAGCCTGCTCTGTTAATTGAGTTAGTGAAGATACTTGAAAACGAGCTACTCTTATTTGGCTCAAGGCACTATCAAGATAGTGCCCTGAAAGTGTATCCCCAGTCTGTATTTGAAACCCTGTCAGACTTTTACATATCTTAAATAAGGTACATTTTGACATACTCACTCCCTCCAAAGACGTATATATACAAACACACACATAAAAGTATAAACAGAGTGATTTTAACTTGGTTTGAGAATATCAAACACCTTTTGGCAATGCAGACATACTTCAGGTGTCACTGGCCTAAAGACGCCAGGTAGGGAGTTAGGCCTGGGGGGGTGGTGCTCCCTGGGACTCACGCTATCCCAACCAGTCCCCTTGCAGGTGGAAGCCATTCATTTCTGATCCCTTGGTTCCACGTGTTCATCAGCAAAGTGAAGGGTACAACAGAGGACACGGCCCTGGGCTGGAAGGCTGGCTTGTCACCACACTGTGATTCATGTTATAACACTTATATGGGCACATGGCTCGTGGGGAGCCAGTTATATAGAGATCTGCCTGGAGCCCTCACTTGTGCCTTGCAGGGTAGTGACAGCAACTCTGCTTCCTGCTTCCATTGGACACACCTCAGGTGTGGTTTTCTCTCATTTCCCTTGAGTGTAGCCTTCTTCCCTCCAGCTCAGAGCTAGTGGGGTCGAGGGCAGCAGTACAGGGAGAAAAGCTAGTTCACGGCCAGTGAACAGCAGTGAGGAACAGGAAGAGAGAGACGATGAAATGAGCACATGTGCCTCCTTGCTCAGCATCACTGTGTCCATAATGTGCTTTTTTGTATTGAATACCCTTCTTGGAAAGGTGGTATGAAGAGATTAAGTCAAGTTTGTAAGTGACGTGTCTTCAGTGCCCCCCCCCCCGCGCCCCCCGTTTCTCTTCTTGTGCGTTTTAGCACCTGTCCTCTCCCTGGCATTGCTAAACTATCGAGAGGCCTCCAATAGGCGGAAGGCAGAATCTGCTCAGACCTGGACTGGTGTCTGTTTTCCTTCCGGTATGATACGCATCTCAAGACACTCCCAAGAGGAGAAACTGTACATCTGAAAGGTAGAATTCATGCCTTGTTCAACTTTGGGTCCTGGAGCAAAGGAAATGACGATAAATGTTGAAATGAAAATGTTCACTGGCAGAATTCCCAACCTGTGAGGCTAAGTTAGGTTCATATTCGAGTAGGTTTCTCTTTCAGATCATGCAGGACTTCCGGGGTCCTTCAGGTCTTAGATGAGACCCACTTCTTACAGGACTAGCATTTAAAAGTGTTTCAGAAGTATAAAAAGCCCTACAAATGACTGATGGTGGCATGCAGGAAGGGAAAACCCCTTAATACCGTCTGAGAACACGCTAGCGGTAACTTCACAGTTCTGGGTTCTTAAAATTAGGATCAACATCTCCATCACCAAGGAAGCCTCCTCGGGGCATTCCACTAAGACTCATCAAGCAGCCACATGCCAGGCACCGTGTCCCTAAGAGATGCAGCCATGACAGACAGACACTGTCCCTACCACCGTGGGGCTTCGATGCTGGGGGGATGGAGGCGTCAAGTACGTTCATGATCCGTTATTTAATTCAACAGCAATACGCCCCATGACCAAGAAGAGAGTGCTGGGCTCACCAGGTGAGTGCACGGTGGGGCGGGCTTTGAGTACATGACCCTGGAGTGGATCGCCTGAAGACAGGGTAGGAATTAACCAGGCACAGATGAAGGAAGAGTGGTTCAGGGAGGGAGGAGCATCTGCACCAGCTGGAGGGAGCTTGGGGAGTTGGGAGAAATAAGTGCCCCTGGCTGGTGTGCAGACAGGAGCGTGAAGTGCATGCAGGGGAAGCAAGCCATTCTGTCCAGGGGTGACCAGTGAAGAACAAGAGTGGATATGTCATTGATTCTCATTTGCCTTCCCTCCCGCCCCACTCCTAATAATCTGAGTGATGTCTGATCGGCCACCTCTGTTGTTTAAGGCTTTTCCTCCTCTGTCCTCCTTTTGCCTCTAGGTTATTAGGTCCCTGCAAGTTCTTTGGGAGCTGGTCAGGATTTCAAGCTAAAGATGGTGATGATGAGCCGCCTGAGGGCCATTCTTCAGGCCTCCCCATGCAAGTCACTGTGGAGAGGGATCCAGATTCCGAGGTCCATGCCGGTGAGGCCCTGCAGCCTCTACACCTGCACTTACAAAACCCGGAACCGAGCCTGTGAGTACGCGGCTGCCTTGAGAGAGGGGAAGGCTGGTTGTTTCCCACCAGTCACGTGTGTTGGGTGTTGGCAGCGCTGGTGTCGGTGGCATTCCAGACTGGGATCAGATGCCTCGAGAACTGAGAATAACTCATTATTTCTCTATTTGTCTTCTAAAACAAACTTGGAAAGCTCTTTCTTTTCCTAGCTTCATTGAGATATAACTGACATATGACATTGTGTAAGTCTATGATGGACATCGTGATGATTTGATACACACGTACTGCAAAATAATGACTACAGTAAGGCTTGGAAAGTCCTTTTCTTGACCAGTTTTAACTTGTTAAAGGGATGTCATGCAGAATTAGGCCAAGGGAGATGTCCCAGTTTCAAACACTTTGGAACCCATTCTTTATCGTTTCTCGTTAGCAACTGTCTTTGAACTAAGGTTGATGCACAGACTGCGAATTATTTCTGTGAATCTGAACATTCTGGAAGTTGCATGTGATTGTTCGCAAGCAGTTCAGCAGCTTCACACTCTGGAATATTCCATTCCTTATTACAAACTGCAGCAGAGTGACTTCCATCTGATCAGCGTACCGAGTGTGTGATCTGCTGTGTTTACAGCAGATCAAGTGAGGCAGCAGATGGTCTTCCCTGAAACCGCGGCGCTGCTGCCACGGGGGTGGGTCATTCTGTGCTGTCGGGGGCTGTGCTGTGCACCGTGCATGTTGCGTGGCATCCCTAAATGTCTCAAGACCTCCCTCAGTGAACCCTGGGGGAAAAATAACCCTGGTGCAGAGCCACTGAGATGACAGGGGAGGATAATGTGTGTGTTGGTGGAGACATGAGTTTAATGAAACGGTTAAGTATATTTCGTAGTTAGTTATTTTATTTATGTTCCACCATTCACAGTGAATTCACACAGTTTCCAAATGTTGGTTTGCTTCAGGATTCTAGGTTTTCAGCTTTTCCTCCCTGGGTTTCCTCTCTTTGACCCTATTTGCGCATGAAAAGGAATTACTAGTAATGCTAATCTAGCTAAATCCATTGTCTTGAAACCGCTTCATAAATATATTTTTTGTAAATTTATTTTGTTTTCTCCAGTATTGACTGTGTTTTTATTAAACTGAACTGGCCTGAGTCATAATAAATTTCTGGTTGCTGGGTGTGGCTTCCTACCAGCAGGCCCACATCCTACCCGGACTGGCTTCTTCTCAACACTGGCACTTTGCGGTCTAAGGCTTTTAGAATGGAAAAAAATAGTCATATTTATTTAGTTACTAGCAGAAAGGTTTTTTTAACAGAAAGTTGAAAGTTAAGGGTCTAAAATCCAATATGCTCATGTCTTTAGAATAGTTTGCTCCTTTTGGTGCTGACGAAATCAACAAGTGGTAGCAGCTTAGGGAAGAGGGGCTTCCCTCGATTAATTTCCCACATCAGATGTTCTTGTTTGCAGGTTACTAAGACAGACAGGTGACAGTCACGATTTGATTTTGGTTTTGGCGCTTACACTGTCCCTCCCTGTTTCACCCAGGAGAATATTTGGTGTTTGCTGCCCTGGGCCCCGAGCATGTCCTGTTTAGATATCCTGGTTCCTCATCTGTTTAGCTGTAAAGACAATACTCATTGTTTCCAGAAGCCCAGGAACCCCAGCAGAAGGCCCAGTGTATACTTGTGACCAAGAATGTCCCCAGGTTGTTGAGGGTCAGAAAAGATAATGCGGAAAGTCCTTAGCTAGTGGCTGCCACACAGTGGGGACTCAGCATTGGCAGCTACCTCTAGTACCACAGCTCTTAACCGTCATCACCATCTTTACCATCGGCATACGCTCAGCTCCTCCCTCAGATGTCTGACCATTTTTAGGATCGGGTGAAGCACAGTAAGGAATGACTGAAGGAGGAGGTGATGGCGAATTCAGAAGCGGCGTTTCCCTGGGCCCCGTGCCCTGTGCCTGACCTGCACTCCCCACCACCCGGGTAATCACTGGTGCCACGTCAAACTGCTGTTTGCTCTGATGTCAAAGTGCAGACAGTAAACGTTGACAGTCCTAACTTTGGGGACTGGTAATATGATAAAATAAAGATAAAAGCCTGCACCTGTTACCCAAGATGAAAAGAAAATCAGTTTCACTTCATGTATCACCTAGTGAAATTTAACCTAATTTTTGTCACATAAAAAAATGTAGGTTAGAGTAAATCAGAAAATAAAACCCAACAGTCAATAATAAGAAAATCCAGTTAAAAAAATGTGTCAACAGACCCATTTATTTCCTAACAAACACATCACCTAAGATGCTATATAGATGGCAAACAAGCATGCGAAAAGATGCTCCACATCATATGTCATCAGTGAAATGCAAGTTAAATAACCACAGGACACCACTACACACCTATTAGAGTGGCCAAAATTCAGAACACTGACAATACCAAATGCTGACCAGGAAGTGGAGCAACAGAAACACTCAGTCATTGCTGGTAGTAATGTAAAATGGTACAGCCACTTTGGAAGATAGTTTGGCAGTTTCTTTCAACATTAGTATACTCTTACCATACAATCCAGCAATCAATTACCCCTTGGTATTCATCCAAAGTTGTTGAAAACTATGTCCACACAAAAAACTGCACACAGATATTTATAGCAACTGAATTCATAACTGCCAAAATTGGAAGCACCCAAGATATCCTTCAGTACATGAGTGGATACATAAACTGTGGTACATCCAGACAACAGAATATTATTCAGCACTAAAAAGAAATGAGCTATCAAACCATGAAAAAACACGGAGACACCTTAAATGCATACTGCTACATGAAAGAAGCCATTATGAGAAGACTACCTACTGTATGATTCCAACTCTGACATTCTGGGAAAGCAAAACTCTGGAGACTATGAGAACTATGGAGTAAAAAGATCAATGATTGCTAAGAGTTGGCAGAGGGAGGGATGAGTAGGTAGAGCACAGAGTATCTTTAGGGCAGTGAAAATATTTTGTATGATACTATAATGAAGGATACATGTCATAATACGTTTGTCTAAACCCACAGAATGTAAAACACCAAGGGTGAACCACAATGGAAATAATGGACTTTTGGGGATTCTGATGTGTCAGTGTAGGTTTGTCAATTATAATAAAAGTACCACTTTGATGGGAGGTGATAATGGGGGAGGCTATGCATGTGTGTGGGCCAGCAGTATATAGGAAATCACTGAACCTTAAAAAAATTAATAAAGTCTTTTTAAACATTAAGCATGAGATCCTAGGCCATAAGATAATAAATTTAATGATGTTAATTCTTAATTTAATGAAATATAAGGAGTATCATCTAGAATGGAAATGGCACATATTTGTTATTTGTCATTATTCCAGTGATTCATTTTGTTCATGATGTCTAATTTTAGAAGAAAGAAAACCATTTTTTTTAGTTTAAGTTGGAATACAATGGTACTGTATAAAATGTAGGCACTAGACCCACATGGGTATTTACGAGTAAATAAAAATTCATTAAAATTTTATGGCCACAAGTGCCTAGCATTTACCATACTGGCCACTTTCATTATCAGAGAAAGTTCTATTTGACAGCACTGATCTATATAATAACTGAACTGTGTTAGAAAGTTGTTCAGTTATTTCTTCAATTAATTTTGAAGGATACAAAACCTGAAAAACAAGAGTATTACAAAGCATGTTTTGCAATATCTTCACAAAGAACTTTGATAATCCCCAGATAATCTAGACTCATGATGCACCAGATTGAGTCTTTCATTAATAGTCAAATAACGTTGAGAAACAATGGACCGATGAAGAGCCCTTTGGAATTAATTAACGGCCTCAAGGGTATCTGCAGCTATAAGAAACTAATAGCTCTGAACTGACCACCAGGAAACGTGGTCACTCCTGCTTGTAACTTCATGTGATGCTGTGGTTATCTGGGCTCAGCATTAAAGTGCCTTTTACAGCCCTGATGCTCTAACGAGGCAATTAGGGATGCTGTGACCATCCTCAACAAATTCACATGGAGGGTCTTTGTGTATCTGATACCAAGCAGGACCCTGTGGCCGCCACCCCCAACCCCTGCCTCTTGTTTGTAGAAAAGCTAAAGTCTCCCAAGCCTCCCTGAGTCATGGAAGAGCAGCTCAAGCAGTTGATTAGGACAAGCCTGCAGGCACTGGGGGATGGCAACAACTCTGACCACCTATCTCAACCATTAACTGAGATTAATCCTTCATTTCCCTTTAAAACTTTCATGGCTGAACAGAATCTTTGGAGATGGGTTTTTGAGGGGAATGCTGGGTCCACCAGATTGCAGGCAGTCTGATGAAAAGCAGCCCTCCTTTTTGTTACCAAGGCTGTTGCCCCAAGGATCCTACCCCTGCCCCTTCCTCAAACAGAAACCAATTACTCTTATCTAAGCCTCTGGAGGCAGCTGCAGAGAAGAACAAGACCTGGTTAGAACCAAGGGAGCCCAAGATGGTGGAGGATTTGACTTTTAGTTGAACTTGAGGCTCATTATACACTCACTGTAATGTATTGGCATGCTAAATGACATGCCCACCAGCAACATGACAGTTGATGACTGCCATGACAACAACCGGAAAATCCCATACCAGGACTGATTGGCTCCATCACACCCAGAAGGAGGACAAGATGGCAGAAGCCTCTTATAAAAGTCCACGTGGCCAGACCTGGGCTGGAGCCGTCTCTACTGCCCATCTTGGCTGACGCTTCCCACTTGAACGCCTTTTCCTCATTCAGGCGCTTTTCTTTCCTTCCCCCTGCTCAAGCACTTTCCTTCCATTTCCCCTTCTGAGCAATAAAGCAGCAGTTCACTTCATCTCTCTGCGTCTACTGTGCGAATTCTTTCGCAGCCAGTGGCAAGAACCTGCACTTTGGTGGGTGTCCCAATTTAGGAGTCTCTCTATCTGCTAACATATCCATCACTGTACTAAGCCCTAAGCCTGCTAGGATGGTCCTTAATTCAATGTGGAAATAGCACATCTCAAGAAAAAGGACAGTACAGGGCAAAACACAGGAGGAAAAGCTAATGAGGATATGGAGCATCAATGTCCAGTAGATAAATGATGTGAGCCACAAATATAAGCCATATAGGCAATTCTATATTTTCTTTTATTTTTATTTATTTATTTGTTTTGGGGAGGGGAGGGAGGTAATTAGGTTTGTTTGTTTATTTATTTATTTACTTATTTACTTTTATGTAATGGAGGTACTGGGACTCGAACCCATGATCTCCTGCATGCTAAGCATGTGCTCTACCACTGAACTATACCCTTCCCCTCCTATATTTTCTAATTAAAAAAGCAACAAATAAGTATGTCAATTACATCGCAATATAGCTGGGGAAGAAAAGAAGAAATAAATTTTGCTCATTTGTGAAATTAATTCTACTAATATATCAAATACATAGGTGAAATATAGTATACAGGTGAGATTAATTTTATTATTTTATTTAACCCAATATAGCAAACTATTATCACTTAAAAATGAAGCGAATATAAGAATTATAAGTGAAATATTTTATATTCTTTGTTTTGTACTAAGTCTTCAAAGTCCCTAGGTGTTTTACAGCACACCTCAATTTAAAGCAGCCATACCGAGCGAGTGGCAACCAGATTAGACAGTGCAGGAACAGAGAGCGGATGTCGAAGAGTAACAGCAGATGAAAGGATGCTTAATACATTGTGGGGTTGTTAGGGAAGGGGCTTGAACTAACCTTGAGAGCCTGGCAGGAGTTTATGGAATGAGAGAAAAACAGGCAGATGAGATCATATGAACACAGGTGTTCTGGGGTGCACCTGCTTGCTTGGCTGGAGAGACTATGAGTGTGAAGTAAGGGTAGAAAGCCTTGGCCTGGACTTGTTTGGTTTTCTCTATCAGTAAAATAAGCATTCAGTGCCTCCTTTGTGCCTGGTACCAAGTTTGGCCCTGGACTATAGAAAAAATATAGGACGCAGGCCCTTTGAGCAGATTAAGGAAATACACATTACAAGAGGACTGTTTGGATGTTAAATGTTGTGACAGTGAATGCAGGGTGAGTTCCGAAGAAAGAGAGATTAGTGGGGTTGGAGAAGATGTCAGACCACTTTGAGAAGATGGAGTAGAGAGGAGTGAGAGAAGAGCAAAACCACCACGAAGTGTGGTATGAAGTGTTGGGTACAGAGGCCCTGACCAGCCTGGTGGTCCTGGACAAGGCGAGGAAGAGATAAACCTGAGAATTTATTAAAGAAAAAATAATGTGATGATCAGTGAGGTAAAAGGAAATAAAAATAAAAGGGGGATGAACCCTTCCCAGCGATGCTCTTTATCTTGTACGTTCAATCCGCAAGTGATTGAAAGCCAGCTCAGTCTCAGACTGCAGAACAGTGAGGGAGGCAGATAGTTAAGTGTATATGTGTAGGAGAGGAGAACTGATTTTTCCTCTACCCTTCTAGGCTCTTGGCTGAGACCTCTGTAATAATATGGATTAATGGGAGAAAAACAGGAGTTTAATAACTTGTATACCTCCTATACCATGAGAGAGACCCAGGAAAACAAGTTACTCCCCCAGAGGGCCCAAGATACCACCTTTAATACTAAAGACAAAAGAAGATGTTGGGGGAGGTGCGTTATTGGAGGTGACCAGGAAACACACAGTGAACAAGGGTAAGGTTACTATGCAGATCTGAGTCCTGCATTCTCCAGTGATGAGTTTCTGGTGACTTAGTCATCCTCCTCTTCCTGGTATAGAGAGGGACACACTGTTCAAATGGAGATTTCCATTGTAAATGTAAATTTCCCTTACAAAAGGGTAATTTCCACTCTGTTTCCAGAGCTTCTCCTGTGTCTCAAAATAAGGTGCTCAAAATAATCCTTATGCCAAAGAGATATATTTATGGGTGGCATATTCTGCTCCCCTTCACCACCCCAAAATATGTCTCTTTGACATACGGATTATTTTGAGCTGCTTATTTGGAGAAACTGCAGACACAGGAGAAACTCTGGAAATGGAGTGCAAGTTACAGGGTTTTTTGTTTTTGTTTTTGTTTTTTTTTGGAAGCGACATTTGCATTAGAAAAAGGGCCTGCACGGGGACAATAGCTCTTAACCAGAGATCACTTTTTCACCTGAGAGACCTTTTACAAAGTTTGTTTGGTATACATTTCCTCTTCTCACCTTCCCGTGAAATCCCTTCCTCCCCTCAGAAATCCCAGCCCCCGTCCCACTCCTTGGTTCAAGATGGTATTGAAGCCTCAATTGCCCAGCTGCCTTTTGAGTCTCAGATCTTTGTGGGATCTTCAGTAAATAAGTAGGTAATTAAATTTTTCTCCTGTTAATCTTTCTTTTTATTACACAGGGGTCTCAGCTAAGGAACTAGAAGGGTAAGGGAAAATTATATTTACTCCTCTACAGTGGCATCTCCTGCTACCCTTCATATGCATATAATTATGACTATACCTATGTAATAAACATTGTGAAGGAAAGGATCTGAGTGCTATGATTAAAAAATAAGAAGAAGAGAGGATCATATTATAAGATGGTAGTCACAGAAAATTTTACTGAGGAAGTGACAAGCCCAAGATCTAAATATAATTGGAGCCAGTCCTGAGCTGAGTGAGGGGAAATTGATTTCTGAGGAGGAGGAGCAGGAACGGAGGGGCTAAGGCAGGAATGGAGCTGAAAGAGGGACAACCCCCCTCCCCCGAGGCTGGAGCTATAGGTGGTACAAGCACAAAGCAAATCAAAGCCAGGATCAGTCACAGAAACAAGAACTAAACCTGAGCACATGGCATCCGAAGGGCTTCTGTCAATGACCGTGTGGTGTCACTCCCTTAAACCCTGGTTGAGAGAATCACTCTGTTTATTTCATTTTCCCCATACAGGAAAAAACTGAATATGCAGGCTCTGTCAGTCAGAACACTCAATCGTCTTCTTACTTTGAGGGAAAGTATGAGCAACTATCAAGAAATCATTTACTCTATTTTGTTAAAATGGAGCAAGAGGAAGGGAGGAGAGAACAGAAATGTGAATTTATGTTTAGCACAACAAGCCCTGGGCAGAAGCTGGCTTCACTATGGGCACAGTGACCAAGGACCCCCTAGTGGGGGCTGGTCTGGGTCCCTAAAGGAGGAGGTAGGTGGGGGAAAGAAAACCTTCTGGAAGCTGAACTTGTGAACTGAAGGGCACACATTGATAGGAGCGTTAGGGTCATAAAAGAGCAACTGAAGGAAGAGGCCCGGTTTCCTTGGGCTGGTGTCTGCCTGGGTGAGAGGAGAATCCAGGCACTCCCTGTCTGAGGTGGGGGGGGGGGGTGACTAAGGGTGAAAGAGGGCATCTTCTTGGGGGTCTGCTCATTAATCCCCACTCCCCTAGTCTCCACAGAAGACCCTCATGAATCAGTTTTGAAGGGTGTGACTTCTCCAATACTCAGCCTCGGCCTCAGCGTCTCAGAGGGGACAATCTTTAAAACTGAACCTGGGCTGTTCTAGGGGTTTCTGGAAGTTTTAAAATATCACACAATTAGTCAAATACAGCTTTTTATCTCAACAATAGCAGTTGGATAATCAATACTCAAATTAAAGGGCATATATCAAATAAGGCTCTAAAGGGCACTAAAAAAGGGGAGGATATGGCTCCTGCCTGCAAAGAATTTGCATTTCAATCTGATGTATGATTGTATTGTACCAATTCATATGCATTTTTCATTTTAGATTTCTGAAACAGAAGGTTATCCTTGTCTAAAGTAAGTTCTTGTTCTTCACAAGTTCTTTTATACTAAGGGAGAAAACCCAAAACTTTGGGTTCAGAGCTCTCTAGAGATGAGATTACTACATTATATGAAAAATTTGAACCAAAAAAAAAGGGGGGGGGATACTCTGAGTTTGCCCATAGATTTTTGCTCTAGACTAAGGTTTCTCAATTTTGGTATTAATGATATTTGGGGGTCACATAATTCTTGTGAGAGCCCTGTCCTAAAACAGTGGGATGTTTAGCTGCATCCCTGGCCTCTACCCACTAGATGTCAGTAGTGCCCTCCTCCAGTTTTGACAACCGCAAGTGTCTCCAGACCTTGCCGAATGTTCCCTGAGGTCAGAAGTGCTCCCTCCTTTGAGAGCCACTGGTCTTGAAACTACCTTTGAGCATTCTATGTCTCTACAGCTGGGTACTTTTATCAAAAAATCTCCCCAAGGTTAAGATCTTGAACTTCCAGCTTTCGGCAGCCACCTCAGGGAGACAATTGTCTTCTCTGTAAGAGGAAACCAGAGACAAGCTTGTTTTTATGAAAAGTGCCACGCCAGTCAGCCTGCCATGCACAGGGGGTTTGACTGGGCAGCAGCTGCCTTGTCACTCTCTCAAATCCTTAGACTCATTCTCAGCGGTGGGGTGAGGTGCAGAGGGTCACTGGTGATGATTTATCTTGATTCAGATTTTGTCTGGTTTTCCCGTTGGCAGAGAGCTGGACCACCCCGAATTATACTCGGGGGTTCTATCCATCATGCCTGGATGTCTCAACAGCTCTCTTTGTGTTACAGGAAATCTGCTGAGATTTGTCAGGGACTCACCACAAAGACCTGGTGCTTGTCTCTTTGGTAGAAAAATCACTATCAGTGATGTCATCAGTGCTCATGTGGGACAAAGTATGTGTATACACGTGTACACCTTGATATACAATGTCATAGCATTCATGTGATGGACAGAACTCCAGGGACCTTAGCAATGCTAATATTCTACCCAGGTTTTGCAGGATGGCTGCCTAATTCTCCCAGCTGGCTTATGTAAGAGGTGAACTCAGCATATACGCTTACATGGGACAATATCATTCCTCTAGTGGGATCCCAGCTAGTAGGCCTCTCAATGACAGCCCTGATGTGCTTTCTCCCAGTGCACCCTCTCTGGGAGAGCATGGACCTGGTCCCAGGGGGTGAGCGCCAGTCACCCATCAACATCCGGTGGAGGGACAGTGTCTACGATCCTGACTTAAAACCGCTTACCATCTCTTATGACCCGACTACCTGCCTACACATCTGGAATAACGGGTACTCTTTCCTCGTGGAATTTGAAGATTCTACAGATAAATCAGGTGAGAGCCAGACCTGTGGTCTTGTCTGGAGTTAAAGGGACAGTGTGATATCAGCATAGGCTACATCACACTGCTTCCATGGGAGTGTGGACCTCTTTGTTAGCAGTGGCAAGGGACTCATTGGACCTACTTTTTCAGTGTATGGAAAAAGTCCCTTCAAGTTTTATGTACATTTTCTTCTAGTACAGGTAGTATTTTTTATTAATAAATATATATATGTATAGATTCTATAATTGATATAAAGGTAGGGTGAGAAAGTAAAGCTTTGCTGGAAATTTATTTTGTATACGTGTATTGAATATGTACTAATTTTCTCTGCTTACTGACTTTACAAAGCTCTTTTATATTAAATAGTAATATTATTTAATCAGATTTAACTGATGAGATTGCAATACCTTTGAAATGGAGCAAAAAGCATATTTATGAGTACATGCGGTTGCAGTCTTAATGAGTTAAGACTAGTCCTATTTTAGGAAAATGGAAGCTTATATTCTGTTAATTTTATTTTTTTATTTAAAAATATTTAATATTTATTTATTATTGTATTGCTTAATTATATATTTTTTATTTTCAGGGGGAGGTAATTAGGTTTATTTATTTTAGAGGAGGTACTGGGGATTGAACCCAGGACCTCACACATGCTAAGCATGTGCTCTACCACTTGAGCTATACCCTTCACCTCTGTTAATTTCATTAATTAAATACTGTTACCTAGTTTTAAAGAAACACAGTTTAAAAGAGATTTTTAAGTTCAAATATTATTTGCTTTTGAATCTTCTCCTTTTTTCATCCTATCTAGATGTAAACTAATCTGAATATTTCCAATTTTACCTGAAACTTCGAGTGTCTGTTGAAAACAGAATGTGATTAATTCTGTGCAGGTTTCTTTTTTCTTTTTTCAAACTAAATTTGATAGTATCACATAGTCTTAATTAGTCTGAAATAATTGTCTCCCTTTAGGGTTTACCATTACTCCCGCCAGAACTAGACGATGGGCAGGCTCTGTCTGTAGGACACCAGCTCTCATAAGTTCACTCCGGATGCAGAGCAGTCCTGTTATCTAGTTAGTCTCAGTCCCGTCTAGGTCCCTGACAACCTTCTTTCTTTTCTTCTGAGGATCCTACATAATGGTAAGCCTTCTCATTTCTTTGACAGTCTAGGGACTATTTGTTGCCAATGTATTATTTCTTCATTGAGTTGGAAATCTTAGGAAGTTATTTAATCAGTTTCTTAACCAAGTGAGTTAATCCTCAAGATCATTCAAGACAAACAGTTTTTTGTTTTATTTTTTTAGTCACTTTTTTTTCTTTTGAATAATAGATTCAAGAATTCTTATCCAACTATTGCCACAACATTGTAAAATGACTAGAACTCAATAAAAAAAAAGTTTAAAAAAATATAAACAAATAAACTGGATAATCCCTCAAAAAAAAAAAAAAAAAAAGAACTCTTATCCAGCTATTTGCCTGGGCAATCACATATGCAAAATAAATGGCCAATATTTTCCTTCCAATAGCTCTTTAGATATATCCAAACACAACTAACTAAATCATTCCTTGATCTTACCTTCCCTAGGTGAGTCAGCTTCAGACTATTTTTACAAAATATGCAAGAAAAATTGCAGAGAGGTTGCTAATTTTCCACTTATTTTCTTAGGGAGGACCAAACAGATAGCCCCTTTTCATTTTGCTCCAATAATTATTTTCTTTAAGATACAATTAATCTTTAATAAGTAACTAACTTTCTCTGCCTCTTTTTCCACATTTCAGTGACAACCTATTTCCTGCTCATTCTTCTCTGCTATTTCTCCATGCTGTTGCCAAATAATCAATAGCATTCAAAGAGGAAGAAAGAGTAAATGAACATAAAAAATAAAGAAAAAGTTAAAAGAAAGACAATCCTAGATTTGAAGAAAGGCAAGAAACAATTCTAATTCCAGAAAAGAAAAGATCTAATAAATATCAATGTCTATAATTTTTTTTAAAAAGTAGGAAATGCTACAGTGTGCTTTACAAAGAGCTACAGATAAAGTGTACAAGGAAAGAGGCTGGGGAAGGTATGTGACAAAAACAAAACATACCAAACCTTATGGGGTACAGTTAAAGCAGTGCCTAGAGGGAAATTTATAGATGAAAAAAACCTGTATCAAAAAAGGAAAAATTTCTCAAATCAAGAACCTAGGTTTCTACCTATAGAAACTAGAAAGAGAAGAGCAAACTAAACTCAAGGCAAATACAAAGAAAGACATAATAAAGAACAGAGCAGAAATCAATGAAAGCAAAAGTTGGTTCTTGGGAAGGATCAATAAAACTGACAAATCTTTAGCTTGGTGGACCAACAGAAAAAATAAAAGAGAGAATACTCAAATTACTAAAATCAGGAATGAAAGAGGGGCCATCACAACCTACTTTCCAGAAATGGAAAGGATACTAAGAGAAGGGATGTGAGCATGTCATACCAGTGCTCTCTGCTAGGTACTGTTTTGTCATTTGGCTCCCTGAAGAGGACACAGTTATTGATTTTAATGAGTACATGTAAAGGATACAAAATACTGAGGAAGGGCACACTACATTATGTCTGGCCTGAGTCCCATGGATGATCCCTGTAAATCATCACCTCCTCTGGAATCTATCTCACTGGCAATGTCACCACGCAGTAAAGACAAGAGATGGGTCCCATTGTTCTCCTAAGGGTGCGTCCTGCCCCACCCTGCTTCACTTAACTTTACCCTTCTATGGGGCATCACCAGTGAACCTAGTAAGAATGCTCTCACAAATATTTTAAGTTCTCCTTCCCTAGTTTTGGTCCTTTATTATTTATTTATTTATTTATTTATTTAGTTAGTTATTTATTTATTTATTTAAAAAGAACTATGTAATGATTTTTAGTAAATTTACAGAGTGGTGCAACCATCACTACAATCCAATTTTAGAACGTTTCCATCACCCCAAGTTTCCCATCCATTTCCTCCATTTGCTTTTATTTCTATGGGTCCTGTGTACTTACTACCTTTCCCTTCATCAGACCTGCCTCTGCTAGCTCCTTCATCTCCACATTCAAGGCAAAAGAAGGGAATGAATGTTGCCTAGACTGCTTACTAGAAGCCTGACTCTATGCTATTTGTTATTTAATTTTTTATAAGTTTAATTTTTGTCATCTTAAAGCACAAGAAGAACAAAATATCAGCAACCTCAAATAAACAAGTATATATTTATTTGATACATCTTATGACTTATCTGCTCTCTAATCCACTGTCTCCCTACTGTGCCCTGTTTCTTGCCGACTCCAATTCCCCTCCTCATCCAGGCCTCTACCCAGCCTGATCCCACCCTTTTCCTTGCTCTTGCTGAGGTTACCAGTATGTTTCAGTTCACAAACCCCACAGACACTTTACAGTCTATTTCTTTAGTTCCTGGTTTCATGGAGGATCTACTAAGTGCCAGGCACTGTACCCAGTGCTCAGAATAGAAAGAGGAAGAGGGGATGGGCCCTGCCTCTAAGGAGCTTACAGTGTGGTGGAGAAGCTGACCCTGGAAAAGACGATGCTAGTGAAGAGAGCTAAGTGCTGTTGGGAGGAGGTTTCTTGGTGGAGGTGACACCTGGGTACTCCACATGGGGGTGGAGGTGTGAGGCAGTGTGATGCTCACATTAAGTATTAAAAGTACAAGAAGAAACAAGTTTCTTCTGTATAGCACAGGGAACTATATTCAATACCTTGTAATAACCTAAAGTGAAAGAGAATAAGAAAATGAATATATGTATGTATATATATGACTGAAACTTTACACTGTACACCAGAAATTGACACATTGTAAACTGACTATGCTTCAATTTAAAAAAAAAAGTGCAAGAAGGAAGTAGCAGACAAGGAAGTCCTGAGTTAGGCAAAAGCCGATTCACAGAGAGTTCTAAAGACCATGTTCAGAGACCAGGAATCTGGATGCAGCTTAGCTGGGTACCTTTGCTCTAGGTCTCTCATTGGGCTGTGATGGGGGTCTTATCTCAAGGCTCTTCTGGCAAAGGATCATCTTCCAAACTCACTCAAGTGGCCGTTGGCAGGTTTCAGTTTCTCCCAAGGCTTCAGTTTCTTTCTAGCTGTTGGCCAGAGGCCACCCTCATTTCCTTGCCAAGTGGGCCTCTCCAGAGGGCAGCTCACAACACAGCAACTGGCCTCCTCAGAGCAAATAAGCAAGAGGAGTCAGAGAGGGCAAACAAGATGAAACCACTATCTTTTTGTAACGTAATCTCGAAAGTGACATCCTATTACATTTGCCCTTAGATGTGAGTCATAAGGTCCAGTTCACACTCAGGGCAGGGGATAATACAAGAGTATGAATACCAGGAGAAAGGATCATTGGGAGTCATCTTAGAAACCGCTAACACCCATGGCTAATGACACAAAGCCAGTTAATTCAAATTGAAGTTCTTTTCCTACAAAGTGCATGCTCTTAACCATATTGTACAGGAGAATATCTCCCTGTGCGATCTCTCCCCTATGTACAACTTACATAGGCAGAGTGCCCAGCACACATAGAGACTTCATTTTCCTAGCTAGCTAGTGCCCAAGACAGATGCCTAGGCATCTAACATTTCTCCCAGGAATCACAAATGCAGATGTACCTACAGTGCCAGAGAAGTAAGGAGAATGGGCCAGGGTGGGAGAGTGTGAGAGAAATGGCAGCGGTGGCCACTGTGAAGTACTGGTGGGACCATCTAAAGGGGCGGCCACGTCTTCTATCCAGCCTGTTGTTGCCTGGTGGCAGCCAATGCTCAACATGGACCAAGTATCTCACTCTCAGGTTGAAAACATTGATTTTTATGTGAGATCGTCCAGCTTTAAATGTTGGCAGTGAACTGAAAAATATGTTTAGTATTATGTGGGTGAATCAAAACACACCTGAAGGCCAGTTCGGCCCCCCTCCCTTGCACTACCCATTGGTGACATCTCCTCTTGGCCTTGCTCATCATCTTTGGAGGAGACACATAGTTAAGTGTCCAGGAACTGCTGCCAGTGTTTTTCTGAGGATAGGAGGGAAATGCTGGCCCTCTCCTCTGCCCTAGTAACTTAACTTGGGACCAGAACTTCAATCTCATCCAACCGGTTAGACTGAGTATTTGCCAAAGTCATGCGCACAAAATGGAGCTGGCATATAAAAATAAGAATTTTTTTGAAGATATTTATTTCAGTACATTTTAGTACCATTCTCCGATTAATTTAGTGAACATGCGGTATTATTCTTTGCACTTCCCCTGCCCCTCAAAGAAAAGTGGTCATTGGTGTCTTTGCTCACCTTTTACAAAACTCCTATTTGTTAAGAAAGGAAATTATGTAAAACATTTTTGAAAGCCAGTAAGATACATAGTAGACCATTGCATGCCACAGCCAGAGGTTTTGGTCCTTGGGATCCCTGTACTCAATCATTTGCATACAGAAAATTCAACTAATAAGGCAATAAACTCTTAGACCATTAAGATAGATGAGATGGAGGGTTTTTGTGTTGTTGTACTGGTTTAACCATGGACAGACATCGCCAGGGTCTGACTAGATGGAATAAGTGAGGAACTAATATGCTTTGGCAAATTCAAGCCAAAAAAAAAAAAAAAAAAAAAAAAAAAATAGCACAACCCAAAGCCTGAAGAAGGGTGACCTTTAAAACTTATATCTGAATATTTTCCCTATAATGTACTGATTTCACTAGTTCCATAAAACTTTAGTCTAAACAAAAGGTATTTATTATCCAGCACAGTGAGGCCAGTGGCAAAGTGTGTGGGTGATTCACATTGTTCACTCTGTCCAAAGGGAGATGCGTGATAATTTTTGACTTGCAAATTTCCTATTGCATTTCAATGTAATGGAAAGAAACATTAGTATCTTCAAAAATTGTAAAGCAAAGTATCAGTGCATAAAAAGAGTATCTTTTATCCCCATATTTCAGTTTTATGAGATTGGGTTGGATAAATATGCTGAGAGATTTGCATTTTATTGTACATTTTTTAAAAACTGGGCACAGTAAATACAGAGTATAAAACTAAGTCAAGAATTGGCCTTTAACAACTGTATGCAGCTTGGAGTGTAGTTAAATCTTGGTGTCATTCAGAGGAAAGGTCTCGCCCTTAGACATGTATTCACTGTGTGGAAATCAAGTTTATAAACACGTCTGTATAATAGAGTGTGCTCCATTTAAGACAGTTCATGTAGAAGGTCCACCCACAGATTCAGCCTTTCCCCATGTTCCTCCACGATATGAAAAACTGTCCCCTGAATTGTCAGATATGCTATTTCAGTGATCGAGGGAGGACCCCTGGAACACAACTACCGATTGAAGCAGTTCCATTTTCACTGGGGGGCCATTGATGCCTGGGGCTCCGAGCATACCGTGGACAGCAAATGTTACCCAGCAGAGGTAAGTTGAGAAGCTTGGAAACAGTGACAACTGTGGAGAAGAGGGGATGGTTCTGAGTTCCTAGCTCTAAGAAATTATCAGGAAGAATCAGGTAATTCCTATAGATGCTAAGTAGCTCTCTCAGAGGCATATTTGATTATTCCCAGTTTATACTTGTAAAAATGATACCTACTCTCATTTCAAAGAATATAGCAGAAATCAACCTTAAGATTCTGAAACAGAATTCTTCCAGAATTCTAAGCTAGGCTCAAATGAAAGCCTAAAGTAATAACCCAGACAACAGTGCAGGGCCACAGGCTGAATTAATCCAAGTGAGAGATGGCAGGAGACTAAATGAAAGCGGTGACAAGAGAAATAGAGAAAAAGAGTACAATTTAACAAGCAGTTTTGAAATAAAAGCAACAGGACTTGGAGGCAAGGTCCTCTTCAGGAGAGGAGAGGTAAAAAGTTAACCATGACCTTGAGGGTCTCACTTGGGAGGCTGGGAGAGGATTCGTGAATGATGGACAGGGAATGATTTGTAGGGAAATACAGGGAGCACAAAGGAAACAGAATTTCTTCTTTACAGCTTTCCCCCTAACTTAGTTTTAAATGTTACTGTACAAAGAAACACATTTTAAGTGGTTATCCCTCAAACAAATTTGTCTTCAACTCATAGTTTGCATAGGGAAAATCTATTTCTCTCAATATAAACATCTCTCCTTTAGATGTAAATGGATTTTGGATATGAGTCTTTCATGCAAATCAGGATGGGAATGGACAAATGTTGTTCCCTCACTGAAATGTTATTCACTTTGAAATACATAGAGAGATATAGATATGTAAATATATATATAAAATTTTCTCCCCTAATAAATCCTTATATTGGTCCAAAGTAGCATTAATTGCTGCTCCCACATACATTTCCTCCTGTTCTTTATTTCTATCTCATTTTGCATCAGATTGTCATTTGCTTTTCTCAGTGGCTTTATTTTGGGTGAGGAAGCATGTTAAAAATATATGTGAATAAGGCTGTCTGTTTTGGAGTGATCCTATATGGTCATGTATAAAACCATCTTTTAATGGTGTTTCAGCTGCACTTAGTGCATTGGAATGCAGTCAAATTTGAAAATTTTGAGGATGCAGCACTGGAAGAAAATGGTTTGGCTGTGATAGGAGTATTTTTAAAGGTAAAAAAAAAAACAAACAACCTTAATAGCTTTAAATGATGTTTTGTATCCTAGGATGTAAAGATACAACGTTGCAGTATTAAGTTCTAAGAATACTGAGATAAAAGTAAATAATGTTTAAAGTACAAGATTGTTACAAATAGATTTCAAATGGTATAAAAATGCACAGTCCAACAGAGCTGTCACAAGCCACATGTGGCAACTGAGCAGTTGAAATGCAGCTTCTTTGTGGAACTTTTAATTTTAATTAATTTAAATTTTAATTTAAGAATTGATGCTAAATGGAGCAGGGCTCCTTTGCCCGCAGGCATGCTGACCCTGTCAGCAAACAGCCTGCTCATTTGTTCTGTGTCTAATTAAACTCAGTGATGTTTAAAACATTCTAAATTACCAGTTTAAGTGTAGCTTAAGTAGAGTAGTTGGTTTGTTTTTATATAATCACCAGGTGGTTAATTTTAATTCACATTCTGTTACAGTTTCAAAAGTGAGATGTCAATTTTTTTTTTAATATTTTCTCATTGCTTCTTTAGCTAGGCAAACATCATAAAGAGCTCCAGAAACTGGTTGATACTTTGCCATCAATTAAGCATAAGGTAACTTTTTTTTCCCTAAATCACTTGAAATATATTTTATGTTTCAATCTCAGAGTGGAGACACTAACAAGGCACTTTGAATTGGGGAATGTAATTCACCTCTGTGTAGTTCAGCACTCGGGGACTCGGGGACACAACGAGTCCCCTCCTCTACTCCTGACCCCTGCTCCTTCTCAGTCCTTGTGGAAACACTCGGGGCAGCCTTCTGGACTCTAGCTGCACTCCCACAGGCAGGGAGCAAAGAAAAGTTGACAGAAACTTGGCTTGTCCAGCTTTAAAGAACAACTACCCACATCCTTCAGGTTGGATACCTCTGTCCAGATTCCACGGTTAATCATTCAGTATTCAGAATCCCCGAGGGGCTGCTCTCTGGAAGTCTATCTGTTCTCTCTCTTTCCCTCCCCTCCACGCCTCTGTCTCTCTCCCCTACCTCTTTCCCTCTCCATCTCCCTCTTTTTCCTTCTCTCTGTCTCTCTCTTTCTTTCCCCTTTTCGTCCAGGATCCTGTCTTCTCCTAATTTGCACTGCACTTTAGAAAGGAGAATTCTATTAGTCTCTCTTGAAAAAGAAAATCCTCCTTGTTTATGCATCAGCTGCCGCCTAATGCTTCCCAAAGAGTTCAGAGGAGACCACCTGCTGTAAACTCACTAGAATGGAGGGAGAAAATAGTTTTTGCTGTGTTCCCACTGGGGACTACCAGAAATACAGTTAATTGCAGGAACAGAGCACCAGCATGATTCTGTCCTAATGTGCCCAGAGGTACCTGGAGCTCCTCGGGACCACTGCTGGTCCCCAGACTCCCCTAGAATCATCACCACACCATCTACCACATCATCAGATTCCAGAGTGGTTTTCACCATGAAATGATGACTCAGTGACCCTTTCTCTTGGCCAGGACACACTGGTGGAATTTGGGTCATTTGACCCTTCCTGCTTGATGCCCACCTGCCCAGATTACTGGACCTACTCGGGATCCCTGACTACCCCACCACTCTCTGAGTCTGTCACCTGGATCATTAAGAAGCAGCCTGTAGAGGTTGATCATGATCAGGTACGTTCTTTCCACATTTTATGTAAGGAAATTCTAGGCTGCCCATTTAAAATAAGGCTGAGCTCACACTTTGGCATCAGTTTTTAATATCTTGTGATGCTTATACATTTTTATTAAAATGTGCTAACATCTTGTAATTTGGATATGAATTAGGAAATGCTTCAAATCAACTAGAGAGAAGAGTTAAAGGTTAGGAAACATAAGTTTTTACTTCCGTATTTGACAATGACATATTTTATGCATTGTCTATTTTATATTTAAATACGAATCTCTATATAAACAAGATCCTTTTAAAGGGAAGAATGAAGGCTGAAAATGGATGTGCTCAAAACTCTAGAATCTGTAAGGGAATTTTGCTATGGAATATTAGGATAAAAATAGAACCCAACAAAGTCTATCCAGAAATTTTAAGTCAGTTGTTTTGACCTCAGAGTCTATTTTTTCATTAGAGACTAAGTGGTGATTACCATGTTAATACACAAATCCTGTTTAATCCATAATATAACTAAACTTCAATAATATTTGCTTATGTTTGCTTTATGGTATTTTTATTAATTACAAAGCATGTTCACAAGAACCAAAGCTTCTGAAACCTTTTTTTTTATGAGGCCAGGATAACTGATACCAACATTCATCAAAGGTTGGACCCCACCCCCACCCCATAAAAAAACCAAACCATTACAGACTGATATCTCTGAAGAATACATTTTTTAAAAAGCAAAAATAATATATTAGAAATAGACTTTAGCAGTACATTAGAAGAACTATATACTCTGTCCAAGTAGTATTTATTCCAGTAATGCAAAGATGGTTCAATATTAGGAATGATGTTAAGATAATTCATCATATCAATGAATCTAAATAGAAAAATATAAAAAAAAATCATTTCCATAGATTCTTAAAAAGTACCAGAAAAATTCAGCATTCAGTTTTTCAAAAATCTTCAATATGATAGGTATGTATGGAGACTTCCCTACCTTGATAAAAGAAATTGATCTCATCCCATGCTCTTGGATTGGAAGAATCAATATTGTTAAAATGGTCACACTGCCCAAGGCAATCTACAGATTTAATGCAATCCCTATCAAATTACCCAGGACATATTTCACAGAACTAGAACAAATCATAATAAAATTTATATGGAACTATCAAAGACCTAGAATTGCCAAAGCATTACTGAAGAGAAAGAAAGAGGCTGGAGGAATAATTCTCCCAGACTTCAGACAATACTATAGAGCTACAGTCATCAAGACAGCATGGTATTGGTACCAAAACAGACATATAGACCTATGGAACAGAATAGAGAGCCCAGAAGTGAACTCACAAACTTTTGGTCAACTAATCTTTGACAAAGAAGGCAAGAAAATACAATGGAATAAAGACAGTCTCTTCAGCAAATGGTGTTGGGAAAACTGGACAGCAGCATGTAAAGCAGTGAAGCTAGAACACTCCCTTACACCATACACAAAAATAAACTCAAAATGGATCAAAGACTTAAACATAAGACAAGATACAATAAACCTCCTAGAGGAAAATATAGGCAAAACATTATTTGACATACATCTCAAAAATTTTCTCCTAGAAGAAATAAAAGCAAGAATAAACAAATGGGACCTAATGAAACTTACAAGCTTCTGCACAGCAAAGGAAACCAAAATTAAAACAAAAAGACAGCCTACGGAATGGAAGAAAATTTTTGCAAATGAAACCGACAAAGGCTTGATCTCCAGAATATATAAACAGCTCATACGACTTAATAAGAAACAACCAAACAACCCAATCCAAAAATGGGCAAAAGACCTAAACAAGCAATTCTCCAAGGAAGACATACAAAATGATCAATAGGCACATGAAAAAATGCTCAATATCACTAATTATCTGAGAAATGCAAATCAAAACTACCATGAGGTATCACCTCACACCAGTCAGAATGGCCATCATTCAAAGATCCACAAATCACAAATGCTGGAGAGGCTGTGGAGAATGGGGAACCCTCCTACACTGCTGGTGGGAATGCAGTTTGGTGCAGCCACTGTGGAAAACGTAAAATATTCCTGAAGGACACAAAAGACTTGAACTGATAAAATTCATTTCATGTTATTGAATAAGAAGACATCATAAAGACACCTTTGATGCCAATTCTGCTTAAGTTGTTATTCTTCTTGAATTGTTTATTCTCCATAATTTTCAGGTAATCCCAATAAATATATCAATAAGACTTTTAAATAGGTATGCTACTTCTAACCTCATGTGGAAAAAAATAAGCATAAATAAATAGCCAGGAAAAATTATGAAAGAGAAAATGAGAGATGATCAGATCAACAAAGCTATAAAGCCTCAGTAATTAAGTAGTGTGGTACTGGTACACAGATAAAGAGATCAATCACAGGATGAAAATTGTAGATTCAGAAATATCTCCAAACACGTGAGAATTTAGTTTATAGTAAAGGTAGCATCTCAGCTTGGTGTGGGGCAAACATAAGATTATTCAGTAAGTGCTATTGGGGACAATTGAGCAAACTTTGGGGGGAAAAAGTTGGATCTGCCATTCAAACCTTACATAAGAATGTATTCCAGATATATTTAGTTTTTTAAATTATTATTATTATTTTTTAATGTAGGAACTGGGGATTGAACCCAGGACCTTGTGCCTGCTAAGCTTGCGCTCTACTGCTAAGCAATACCCTCCCCCAGATTTATTAAATGTTAAAAATACTGTCATAAAAATACTACAATAAGCACAGGAAAATCTTTCCAGACCTCCAAATGGAGAAAGCTTTTCTAAATTATACCAAAACCAGAAGTCATAAAGATAGTAACTAGCAAAGTAGACTAATTTTATTTTTAGTTCTATGTAATGGAAATCACCATAAACAAATGACAAAATACAGAGTCTACTCATAAGCCTGGGCTTGGTGGCCTACACCTTTAGTCTGTTTTTATCCTTCATATTTAAAAACTGATATAACATTGAAAAATAAAGAAGTATAATAAATAAATCAGGGAGTCAGTGGGCCATGTGAGGACTTTTTAAATGAAATTTTAACACAGAAAATTCAGTAAGAAGAAAATGTTAGCTGTCATCAGTAATCCTAGTTGCCTATAATCTTACCACTCAATGTTAACTGTCTGGTCTTTTATTTATATAAATACAAATAAATCCTTCTGTTCTTTTATCCATGTAAATATACACAATTTTTTAACAAAATGGAATCATTCTGTATATACCATTTTGCTGCTCTTTTCACTCATTGATGTGTGGAACATTTTATAATGAACGTTATCTTCAATATCATTTTAATGGCTATGTACTAGCTCATTTTATAGATCTAATGTAATTTATTATTGGTACTTGGGCTATTTCTAGTCTTTTGCAATTAGTCAAATAAAAATGAACCTGAACTACTCAAACACCTTCCTAATGAATGGGCGTATACATGTAATTTACAACTACGGTCACTATGTTTAGTGCTTGTCCCTGTTCACAGTCCTGCCCCTGTAGCTCTACTTTGCCTGACATCTTTAATACAAACAAATCTTCACATGCTTGCCTGCTGTGCCATAGGCTATCCTCTCTGTAGCTACAGTGCGCCTGAGTGAGGAAAAATGCTATAAAGAGATTTTCTATCTGGCTTAAAGTGAAGCATTCTGTAACATGGTTGTTCCGTAAGCCAAGGAGCTACTGATTGATGTTATTGCCACACTGAAAAACAAGCCCTTGATTTTGGATCACTCCTTTCGTACTAAGCTGCGCTGTCTAGGGCAGCAGCCGCTAGACATGTGTGGGCATTTAAATTTAAATGTCAATATATTTAAATTGAAATTGAATTAAAAATTCAGTTCCTTAGTCCCACTGGCCACATTTCTAGTGCTCAGTGGCCATATGTGGCTTGTGGCTACTGTAACAAACAGGAGAGAGGACACTGCCATCATCGCGGAATGTTCTATTGGACAGTGCTGGCAGGGGGCATCCCGCTGCCTGTTAAGACCTCCACCTGTATCACGTTGCCCACAACGTCCAGGCGTGGCAAGCAATCAAGACTATATTGTTTATGTTAACAAGTCAGTTAAATTTTGAAAAAGTAAAACATTGTTGGCACTGCTACTACATGCATCAAGCCTTTCCCTCATTATCCTGTAGGCTGGCTCTTTTGCCCATTTAAAGATGAGGTTCCTGAGAACAAAAGATGAAGTAACTTGTCCTTGGCAAATGGCTAATATGTGGGGGACAGTGTCTTTGACCTCAGTCTTTGGATTCCAAGTGCCCTGCTGGTTTCACCACCTCCTGCTCCTCTCCTCACATGACAGTTTATTCCCTGTCCAGCAGTGAAGGTGTTCCTACTCAGAAATAAAATTTTCTGTATCCAATTTTAGAGGAATGTTTCAGAGTTGTAAAAATGGAAGTAATTTATTTGTGAAGTAAAGCTGTTTTTCTATTGAAATTATTTATGCTTCCTGTTTCTATTTCTAGCTTGAGCAATTTCGGACCCTGCTCTTCACTTCTGAGGGCGAGAAAGAGCAAAGAATGGTGGACAACTTCCGCCCCCTTCAGCCCCTAATGAATCGCACTGTCCGCTCATCCTTCCATCACGACTATGTGCTGAATATACAAACAAAACCCAAACCATCCACCAGCCAAGTGAGCCCCTAAGACACCATTATCTAGGTGGTGTCTTGCTTAAATACATACTAGCTCTTTAAAAATTGTTAATTAGACTCCTCTAAATGCCTGCATTTAATAATTATAGATGTGCCTTTCTTGGTATGGCAGTGCTCCTTAGTCTTTGAGGGAAGCTCTTTGCTAAACAAATTCTTACTTTTATTGATAATGATATTTACCACTGAAGTACCAGCAAAAGACACAATTTTCTCTTACAGCAATCTGTTGGTAATTGTCATGTCTTTTTATGTCTGACATTTTTGAGCTGTCTTTTTATGTTCATCAATTGCTGGTTCTATAGAGTTGTAAGTAGGGGTGATAATAAAAATATTTAACAACTGATAAGGCACAGACACTGACCATCCAGAATGCAGGCTTTTCAGAAACAGCCACAGGGCCAAGATTGGTACTTCTTGGCTGAACATTGACAATGGTTTTAGGTATATCTTATTTTAAAACATGAATGTGTAATCTTTTACAAGGCCTTCTCAATGGGTATCTTTGCCTTAATCTTTAGTTGTCATTACTAATAAGTGATATGATTACTTACTTACTATCAGATTATAATAATAGAAAAAATATTTTGTAATCCTAAGAAAACAAGGATTTACTTGTATCCAGAAATCCTTTTGCATTTCTGAATATCAGATATTTTACTTAAGGGCTTGATCATATAAAAAGCATATGCAGAGTATTTTAAAGCAAATTAAGTGCCTAGAACTTAAAATCCTTTTATGATCTGTTTACAGAAGTATTTTTCAAAGACTAATAATAATAATAGTATATAATATGGTTTATAGTATTAATTTGCATTGTTTGTACACTGTTTCATAGAATACGATAATATTTTCCACAATGACAGAACTATCTTGACTTCTCTTTAAAACTGTTGGAACTTTATTTCATTAGTTGAGGTTCCATGCAATGCAGGTGATCAACATAAATCTCATTTCTACAGTGGTTTAGAAGAGTTTTGCTACAGTAATAGGGAGAGAAACTTGTAAGATAGGCTAAAATTTAGAAAATTTTACACATTCTGAGGAATCCATGCCACTGTTGCCCTTGCTTATAAGTACTTGGAACATTTCTAACTGTCTATAAGCCTGTGTCCAAACTCAATATTGCATTTACTAGTATATTTCTTTCATTAATATGCTAGTCATCTGACCTGCAAGATAGGGTTGGATGAATATATTTAACACTACAGAACTATACACTGGAAAGGGTTAAGATGGTAAATTGTTTTTAATATGTACTTTACCACAATTAAAAATAACTAATAAATTCATTAGAAAAAATAGGGTTGCAGTGTATGTGTAAGTTTGGGGGCATATCTCTCATCTTAAAAAAGGGAGGGCATGAAAACATTGTTTCTAGAGTGCATGCCTTCTCTGGAAAAGGAAAGCACATATGCCCTAGGAAATGAATAAAATTCTTTAAAAGATTAATATGGGGGAAAAGTTATGTTAGCTTTATATAATTTATCTGTTTCAAACCACAGTTATCTTTAAAAGGTAAACACACAAGATATGCATTTTCCAGGGCACAAAGGCTTCCCTCCCAGGCCTCTTGCAAATTGTTAGTGCAAAATTCTATTGCAGTGAGTCTTCCAAATTGGAGTGAGAACCAACGCACAGAATGCCCGACTTGCCCTTATATCTTGGAGATATAAAGGGTGTATTCATAAGGTGTATCCCGGTTTGCCACTCCTGATTTACTTACATCTGGTGTTCTGGTGTAGTTATTAACAGCACCCGCTTTCACTCCAACCATGTCCTGGTTTGCCTGATAAATTCTTGGTCACCTTCTCTGGATAGGTTATGGAAACTGCCTTGGGGATGTGGTTTCTTCCATGCCTTAGTCAGATGACCCCCAACGGGGTGTAAATTCCCTGGCTACTGATACACCCTAACGAGAAGCTTTTTATGTCTTTTATGCCTGCCAAAGTGTTTTACTTGTACCTTCCTAGACATGAAGGGGGAAACTGGGCTTGAGGTCTGTCAGAGGGCTTGAGAAAGAATTTTGTATTAAAATTGCTGCTCATCTTCATTAAATAATATAATAAAACCCTTTGTTTGCACTATTAATATTTGTTGAATGACTTTTTCTTCCTATTAGTTTTTTTGAGTATGTAAGATGTTTGTAAAATTAACAAGACAACATGTAGATCAGAAAGTGAATGGAAAATCATGAGAGGTTTACTAGAGAAGCAAAATGGAAAGATCCACCCACTCCTCCTCAGCTCGCTGATTTCTATGGAACCAGAGCACAATCTGCTGACATCACCAGCAGGGCAAGCTACAAGCCCCCTTCTTTCCCAGGGCTGCATAGGTCAGGGTGAAGTTGGCTTTTCTAAAACCAGGCATCCACCTCAACAAAGTTTAGGAAGATATCTTTCCCTTGCTCACTAGGGGGACACATTCTTCTAGCACAATATTAGCAAAAGTACAGTATTGTAATCACTTGAGGTATTTTTCTGTTCACTAGAAGACTCAACTTTTGCTACCTATTCTACTTAATGTTTTACTGTCTTTTTAAATTCAACTTTGTTGTTTAAGTTCTTTCATGTAAGATTTTATTGATCAAAATGGATACAGTTCAATTAAGCGAATAAGCTCTAATATTACCATATAATTAGTACATATTTACAATACTGGCTACTTTACAAATAAATAGTAATGCATTCTTGTTGTTAGGAACTGAATGTTTCTGTCCCCCCAAAATTCATATGTTGAAACATAACTGCCAATGTGATGCTACTAGCAGGTGGGGCCTTTGGGAAGTGACTAGGTCATGAAGTTGGAGACCTCATGATGGGGTTAGTGTCCTTATAAAGAGAACCCACAGAGCTCTCACAGCCTTTCAACCATATCAGGACACAGAGAGAAGATGGCCATCTATGAACCAGTAAAGAGATACTCACCAGACTGCGAATCTGCTGGCATATTGACCTTGGACTTCTCAGCCTCTAGAACTGTGGGAAATAAATCGCTGTTATTTATAAGCCATCCACTCTGTTATATTGTTATGGCAGCCCAAACAGACTTAAACACTTGTCTCTAGGTACATTTTTTCTTTGGTAGGGGGAGCTAATTAGGTTTACTTATTTATTCTTAGATGAAGTACTGGGGATTGAACCCAGGATCGCATGCATGCTAAGCATGCACTCTACCACTTGAGCTATACCCTCCCCTCTCATGTACATTTTGATTCTTGCTTTTTGTTTGTTTTGTTTTTTGTTTTTTGGAGGGAGAGATATTTGGTTTATGTATTTATTTTAAATAGAGGTATTGGGGATTGAACCCAGGAACTCATGCATGCTAAGCACACACTCTACCACTGAGCTATACCCTCCCCCCACCATTCCTGATTTTTGAATTCAACCTACTCTTTGTGTGTATATATATATATTTTTATTGAAGTATAATCAGTTTACTATGTTGTGTCAATATCTGCTGTACAGCATAATGCTTCAGTCATATATGAAAATACATATATTCATTTTCATAGTCTTTTTCAACATAAGTTACTGCAAGATATTGAATATAGTTCCCTGTGCTATACAGTGTGAACTTACTGTTTACAACCTACTCTTCAAAATGGTATTTTGGGTTCTAGGTGGGAATATCGACTCTGCCACCATTCCAGCAGTTGTGTTGCTTTGAGCTTATTTCTAGACAAAAGAATCAATGACAAATGCTGGAGAGGCTGTGGAGAAAAGGGAACCCTCCTAGACTGCTGGTGGGAATGCAGTTTGGTGCAGCCACTGTGGAAAACAGTTTGGAGATTCCTCAAAAAACTAGGAATAGACTTACCATATGACCCAGGAATCCCGCTCCTGGGCATATATCCAGAAGGAACCCTACTTCAAAATGACACCTGCACCCCAATGTTCATAGCAGCACTATTTACAATAGCCAAGACACGGAAACAGCCTAAATGTCCATCAACAGATGACTGGATCAAGAAGATGTGGTATATTTATACAATGGAATACTACTCAGCCATAAAAACCAACAACATAATGCCATTTGCAGCAACATGGATGCTCCTGGAGAATGTCATTCTAAGTGAAGTAAGCCAGAAAGAGAAAGAAAAATACCATGTGAGATCGCTCATATGTGGAATCTAAAACAAAAACAAAAACAAAAACAAAAACATAAATACAAAACAGAAACAGACTCATAGACATAGAATACAAACTTGTGGTTGCCAAGGGGGCAGGAGCTGGGAAGGGACAGACTGGGATTTCAAAATTGTAGAATAGATAAACAAGATTATACCGTATAGCACAGGGAAATATATACAAGATCTTGTGGTAGCTCACAGAGAAAAAACTGTGACAATGAATATACGTATGTTCATGTATAAGTGAAAAATTGTGCTCTACACTGAAATTTGACACAACATTGTAAAATGGCTATAACTCAATAAAAAAATGTAAAAAAAAAAGAGTCAGTAAGAATACTGATTGAATAAAGAATAACTGTATTCACTAATAACTGCAGAAGAACTGATTGAATAAGGAAATGAATAAAGAATAACTACCCCTGGATAGTTCTTTCCTCCAAAGAAAACTTTTAATCAGTTGTACAAATATACATTTGCATGCATTTTCATATTAAAAGAGCAAGGTAAAATAGTTATGAATACATATTAAGTTATAACTGTAATCTGGAAAATATATAAAGTCCTTGGCATAGCAATGAGTGCTAGAGAGGACTTAAGACCCTACTGTATGTCCCTGAATAAATCTGGTGATTAGTACTGAAATTAATGATAGGTGAGAAATGAAATATTCTTTCCTGATAATTTCTGCATTGACCATTCAACGAGTCCTAGTACCATTGTCCTACTAGAGCAAGGGAAAAAACAAATTAATTGAAAGGGTCCCAATCTGGCATTCAGAGAGTAAACATTTTTCTTGCTCTCCCTTTATGCTTGCAATAAATGAAAAATAGATTTATGGATCATTCTTTGGTCATTTTACAATAACTAAGACTTATTTAATAATAGCATTACCTATTTCATCATTTGCATATGTAAAATATTTTCTTCAACCTTTTAAAGATAATCAGCTATTTTCTACTGACAATGTAAGATAAAAATTTAGGCATATTCCCACACAGAGGGATTAAACCAAAATATACATATTTGAGAATATGTAGATGTTGTATTTCAGGCACCTAGAAAAATTTTTAAAAATATGTTTCAGAAGAAAGATAAATTTGTTCTGTTTATCAGAATATCATAATAGAATGTATCTTTGCATTACATTTTTAACAACCTCATTTTTATCTTATGATTTATTGAATTCAAATGATGGTAACTGTAGTTTGGAAATGGAATTGGCTTTTAAAGTGACTTCTGTAATGAAATCAACTTGAGCAATTTAAGCTTGTTCATAAAAATGAATTCAGTGGTTAATTGTAGAAGATAAATGTCTAACTCTTGTAAAAGGAGATTTACATTCATTTCTAAATCAGAATAAAATCTAAATCTGTATTCTTTTTTAAGTAGGAGTATCTTCCTAGAAGACATTCTTACTTATTATTCTGACATGAAAGTCTGGTCTGATTCATAAGAAATGTTACAGCAATCCAAACACTGATGCTTTCAGAATGGCAGCAATTCTCAGCATAAGTCCTGGTCTCAGGAATCAGCAAAATTGGAGATTTGCAGCTACATTTTGTGCCACTCAGGAGTACAAGTCTCCACCTTTAAGGAGTTTGAAACTTAGCGCAAGAGGCAGACTTATGAAGGCCACAAAGTACAATGTAGTGCGGCAGGTATAAAAGGTGAAATACTTGCGCTGGGAGCACCTGCAGGACCAGTACCTAACCCACTCTTGAGAGGGCTGGGAAGTTTTCACCATGCTGCTGCTGTTAATAACAGCTAATGTTTGGGGGACACTAACTATTGCCAGGCACTATGCCAACATATAGCATTCCCCTGAGTTTTACAGATGAGAAAACTGAAGACTACACATGAGGAATTTACTCAAGATCAGAGAGGCAAGGCTTGAGTTTCCAAGTACATCCAACTCCAAAGTCTATGTCCCTAATTACTGATGCACTGAGCTGGACAAGGTCAACTTGGAGGCGTGTTCCTGCAAGTGTCTTTGTAAGAGGGAGAAGGGCAGAGTTCATGCAGAGTTTGGGCTTCTGCTGAATCACTTAAAAGAGGGACTAGGGGAAGTAGGGGCAGTTTAGTAATTGGGTGTCTCAGTAACCTTGATTTGGAGGAGAGAGGAACAAAACTAAGTCGGGGAAGTTATCCAATTATCAAAAGATAAGGGTTGTTAATCATTTTGCAGCTGCAACATGTCCTTGGAGGGAACATTTTTTTCCTGGCCTTGTCCCTGGTCTTGTATGTGTATATCAGTCTAATTATTAGCAAGGTTGATTTTGCTTTCTCAATCCCTTACTCTCATTACCCCAGTTTAATTCCTTGTGACCTCTTACCGAGACTGCGGCACTCCAGTTGTATACTTTATACTGTAAACCAGAGTAGTTTATCTAAAACACAAATATGACCACAACAAGCCTCAACTTAAAATCTTCCAATGGTTCTCTGTTGCCTAAAGAGCATAATTAAAGCTTCTTGGAATGGCCCTCCTCCATAACCTAGCCCCAGCCCCCTCCACCGCTGTATTCCTTAATACTCTCGAACTGCCCTTAATATTCGAAGACCAAAATTCTCGCGGTTCTGGCAGATTCCATTGTTTCGCCTCTCAGTGTCTTTGCGTATGCGGATTTACCTGCAACTGAATCCATCCTTCACTTGAGTTAAGGCCATCTGCCTTCAAAACTCAACTCAGGCATCAGAAAGCTCTTCTTGAATCCCCAGGTGGACTATGTTAAGTAAACTTAGTTGCCTGTACCGTATTATCTAATCTATGTGTTGGTCCTTCTGTGCCTCTAGACTGTAAATTCCTCTGAAGCAGAAGTTGCACCTCTGTAGCCTCAGGAGTTAAATTCGCCTACAGAGCTGGCAGGTGTAAACAGAAGGGAGCGGAGTGGGGAGCTTTGAGGCGCTGATAGGCAGAACGACAGAAGGAGGAGGAGCCTCGGATTGGAAAGCAAGGCGAACAGCGAGTGTGGGATGAGGCTTCGTGAATGGATGAGGAGAAAAGAGGGAGAACTGTGACTTTAACTTCCAGGGCACAAGACACCCCACTATGTGAGGAGAGGTAGTGATAACGCACTGGGGGAGGGGGGCGCTAGGAGGGAAGAATTACTTACAGGGCAGGGTAGGAGCCCCAGAGGGTTTTTCGGGAAGGAGACATTTAGCTGCGCAGAGGATTGGAAGACGAGCAACCTATCTCCCACCTTCCGTCTCTGGTCAGGCGGGGCGGAGGCATGCTCCCCGGACCTCTCGACCGAGAGGCCGCGAAACGCCCGCGCGCGGCTGAGCACGCCCTCAAGCCCGCCCCTTCCGGCCGGCTCGCGCCGGTGTGGGGGGGGCGTGGGCGTGGCTGCGCCGAGAAAATGGCGGCGCCCGAACAAATGATGTTTCCGGAGAAATTGAGGTACGCTGGGCTTAGGGATATGAGTTGACGACAAAAGGGGCCGAGCGGACCAAGGCTGGGCATGGAGGATGTGCAGGCAGGAAGGGAAGGGGAGCTGGGGCAAGCAAGCGAGCCACCGTGGCAGCTCGATCCCTTCCTAAGCGCGTTCCCGACTGTCAACGGGCACCCGTGGGCTCAGGGAGGCGAGGAGGGGAGGGGAACGGGTGGTGGGATGGAGAAGTCCTGCTGTCTGGGCATCCGACGGCGAGGCGATGGTAAAAGCATGTTCTGAAATTAAAAGACGGGAAGCAAGATTTTATTCCCCAGCACCCGAATGAGTTCCTGTCACTGGGTGCGGAGGAGAGGGGAGCTCAGGCAGCGCTGCAGGTGCGGCCACTTACGATACAGTGTGTCTGTTTTGTCTTTTCCAGCCACAAAAAGTACAGGGCCGCCCTGAAGAAGGAGAAACGAAAGAAACGTCGGCAGGAACTCGCTCGACTGAGAGACTCAGGTAACGGACTCATCGTGTTTTCTCTGTGTGAAATTGCTCCCCCGACTCCCGTCTTAACTTAGGCCCCAGTGTCAGAAGGAAGCCAATTACCGTATCTGATAAAGAACTGATGTAGCCACGGCCTCCCTAAAAGTTCTGTTAGACCCATGACAAGAACAGTGTTAACGTACTACTGAGGCGGAAGAAAGTCACAGTGAATCATTACCCACTGGTTACAGGTAGATACAAAGTATCTAATATTAAGGTGCGGGCATCATGAATTACAGCAGCTGGTACAGCCCTTGCACATAGTAAGTATTCGGTGAATATTTTTCTTTGTAAAACCAGCAGGAGTTGAGGGTTTTAGACATTTTGGAAGTTTTTTTCAAATTTCACTAATTTAACAAATCCTTTGTTGTTATTTAAGTATATGTGCTTAAAACTAGTTATGAAACTTACTCAACTAATAACATTTTTATAAACATACTTGTACATATTATAAATATAAATATTATAAAATACTTAAAAATTACAAAACAAGTGAAATTACACAGTCAGTAAAACATCAAATCTACATTAATATAATGTTAGCGATAATGGGAAACAGATGTTTACAGCATGAATATGGTACTGATCGGGGTTTGGAATGCCACTTCTACTGTTGCCCTGTGGTTATCAAGTTTTTTTCCTATTAAAATACTGTGGAACCTTTATCTCTACTGGCCATGGTGTCATTTGACCTTCACATGGCAAAATCGAACATTTGTATATTCAACCTGTTTCATGAAATTAGTGCTACTAACTTAATTATAAAATTATATAGTAGTTATAAATGCAGATGGAAGCACTAAAATTACACAGGAGTACTGAGTTATAATGGTTGCCATCCATATTATCTAGAATCTACCTATTCAATCATCCTAGATAGTTCTTTAAGTGCACAGACCATGGCTTCAAGTAACCAGGATTCTTGGGCCTTGAGAAAAATAGCCATAGCGGTTTTATTTACATTGGAGTTGCCTAGTCATTATTTTAGTAGCAATACTTGAGATATTTAGAATGGAAGGAGCAGTGTGTTTACCTGCAGCCTGTATTAGCATCTCTTTTTTTATTTATTCAAAATTGGTGCATTAGAGGCAGGATAAAGCATCAGGGATAGAAGGAAAAACAGGGTATATTGGAGTTATTGATGCTGTTAGTGATTCCTCCAACCCCCTTAAAGTTCTCAGCCCCCTTACTTTGTTAACCTGTTTTCTTGTAATATGCTCCCCCACCCCCTTTTTAAACTCTTCCTTTTTTTCTTTACCTGTTTTAAATCCTATAGCTGTTTTTTGTATTGCATTGACTTTTTTCCCCTTTAACTTTGCAAAGGGTGCTTGCAGTGAGCCTTTGTGGAGAAGCAAGTAGAAGTGTTCTTTGGCATTTTAGTCAGTTGATGCAGCTCATTGGTCAGCTCATGACTGTATGTGGCTAATGGCAAATCAAAGACTAAGCACTTGTCTCTGGACAACTATCCCTACTTTGGCCTACTCCAACTAAATTCTTTATTTAGTAGTGCTTCATGAATACTGTGGTCTACCAAACAGTGCTGTTCATTGTAGAACATATTGGATGGGCAAACATTACCCAGAAGGATAGAATATAGAGATACTCTGTAAGAATTGCTGTAAGAGTGAGTTGGCAAATGATTGGTAGAACTTTCTAGAGTATCACCTCTATTACAGGCAACCTATTTAGCACCCACTTTTACTTGAAATAAACTGAAATGAGCTGCTTAAATGATCTGCCTTATCAGAAATGAAAGTTACATGAAGTTTAAAAAGCAAGGTGCAAAACTGTAGTATGTTTCCATATATAGTTATGTGTATAATACATTTAGATACACAGTTGACCCTTGAACAACATGGGTTTTGAACTGCCCAGGTCCACTTATATGTGGATTTTTTAAATAGTAAATACTATAATATTACATGGTCTGCAGTTAGTTGAATCCAAGGGTACAGAACAGCAGATATGGAGGAACCATGGATGTGGAGGAGGGTGGTCAAAGTGTTGCCAATCTGATCACTTCATAGTAAAGGATAGTTCCTCCTTTGTAATTAGTAATCATCTGTGGACTGATATTTTGAGATAGCTAAATAAATATCCTCTTCCCAACAATTAGTTCCTCCTTGCAGAAGTGAGGACTTTTTCACTTAAGTCTTCCTACATTTTTTAGTTGCCATTCTTCTGTAAAGATGGATGTTCTCTCCCACGCCCCACTGCCTTTTGGGGTATCACTGTGGAATGATCAGTACATTTTTTTTTTTTTTAGTTTAATGTGTTACCTACTACCATTATTGTTCTTTTTGATGTTCACATTGTTCCATTTTGGGCAGTGGGGGCCTGTTATTATTAGAAAGTTTTAAAAACAGATTTGTACCATAATTGTGAAGATGAAAAATTGTACATCATTTTTCCTGAATTATTGACCAAGGTTTCATAATACTCAGATAGTGTAATGAAACATTTCTATTCCCTCAGGACTCTCACAGAAGGAGGAGGAGGCAGCAGCGGATGCTTTTACTGAGGAACAACAACTAGAAGAAGAGAGGCTGTTGGAGGTAGAGAGGTCAGCACTGATTGAAGCGCTTCCTGTGAACCCAGTTATTTCACTTGACTGTTAGAAGTCTCTGCTCATTAGTACAGGTCTTCTTCCTAATATCTTATACACAGTAGGTCTTAGAAAATACCCTGGATAAATTGTTTAAATCTCTAGCTGATGGGCTGAAATGAGATGTAGTCTTTCGAAACAAAAAAACAAAAACGAAACCCTGAGTATTTTTTACTGTTTTTGCTAATTGGTAAATGTTTTTGAAAAAAAAAGTCTAAATAATTAAGAAGTATAGAAAGTGAAAGCACTTCAGTAAACTCAACACACCCAGAGATAGCCACTGCTAAGAATGTAAGAAAGAAGTTGTAGATACATGTATATTTCTGTCATGGGATATTTATATGTATTTTTCGATAAATTGCTTTTTTTGCTGACCATGTAAGACATTTATTTCAGTGTTGATGTGGAGATCTAATTCAACCATTTCAGTGGCAACATAGTATCCATTGTACGGATGTAGCATAATTTATTTTTTATTCATAATTTATAGTTCTCTACTGAGGGACATCAGCTTATTTACTATTAAATAACATTCACTTGCCATGTACTATTAATTTACTATTTACTGTTAATTTACATTCAGGCTTTTTACTATTTTAATATAAGTATAATATTTTATATAAAAAGTTGCAGTGAGTATCCATGATTATATATCCTTGGTGATTGTCCTGTTATTTCTTTAGGAAGATGCCTAGAGGACAAGTACACGTGAAATGTAGATGGGCAGGTAGAACGGGCATCCCGGTTTGCAGTTTGCAGCCTTTCCAACAATGAATCAAGGTGCCCATCTCCCCGTACTTTCCCTCACACTAGGCATTATCGGTTCTTAAAACTCCCATAGGGGAAAGTTATATTCCATTGTTTCAAGTGTATATTCCTTGATTAGTAAGGATGAGTATCTTTTTATGTATTATCTGTCTGTAAGTTGTTTAAGTCTTGCACCTTTCTCTTTCTCTTTTTCTTAAGTTTGTTATGTAAACAATGTTATTACTTGATTAAGGGTATTAATCCTTTATCTGTTATATGTGATGTATATTCCCATTTGTCATCAGTCCTGACTTGGCTTGCGGCGGCATTACTTAGCATAATTTGATTTCCATGTCGTCAATTTTCATCATGATATCTGGCCTTGGTGTCTAACTTAAAAAGGCCTTCCCCATCCCAAGATGACAAAAATATTCTGCTTTTTTTTTTTTAAGAGTTTTTCAGGGGGTAGTTTTTTTTTAAGTGGTACACAATGATGTGAATGTGCTTAATGCTACTTAGTGGTACACTTAAATGGTTAAAATGGTAAATTTAATGGTATATATATTTTGCTACAATAAAAAATAAGTTTTTAAAGGAGAAAAAACTTTATAGACACTCTTTAGCTATTTAGTGTATTCACTGGAAATGTTGCTTCCTTTCTTGTAATTAATTCTTGTTCTCTACCTAAGCACATAAATAGGTGGAATTATCAAAATGCCTGAAGAAAAAAAAGTAGTAGTGATTGGGAAAATGGAGTTGGATTCAGCCAGGTCTGCATTCCAGTTCTGGCCCTGCTACTTACTAGTTGTGTTCAAGTTGCTTGATCTCTCTAAGCTTCAATTTCCTTGAGTTAAATATGGTGATTAAAAAAAAATCAATCATAGTACCCACTGCATAGAATTGGGGAGATGAAATGAGATTAATGAGGTGATAAGTGTATAGTGCTTAACATAGTGTGAGCAGTTAGGAGGTGTTGTAATAACTCTGGCTGTTCTTATTAGAGTTCTGTTATGATGAAGATGATGGGTATAGCATGAAACAGGGAAGTAATATTTTTTTGCTTTCCCGTTTATTTGAGATGCTTCTATTAAATCACATATGCATGTGTTTGTGTTCTGTTGGCTTTTATTTATTCTTATAAGAGTTGCATAATACTTCGTTGTTGAAAAGCAGGAAAATTATGTGAAAATGCTCTATGACTTTATGTACTACTTAAAAGCAGGTATATAGTGTCAGAGGTAAACACAGCTGGACATTAAAGTGGCAAGAACAGACTTTATTCAGTAAGTCTTGACAATAGGGGAAGAGCTGAGCTCCTTTCCCGTTTGTGCAGAGGCGATTTGGGCATTTAAAAGGGAGAATGAGAAAGGTGAACAGTACGAAGTGTTGTTCCCTATGAATGTGACTAGGCAGCTGTGTTTGTTAGTGGGGAGTTAGGGCTCTGTCCTCCCACAGGGCCTGGGCAGCAGAGGCCTCATCCTTCTTACTGATTACATTTGCCAGGAGTGGCTCTCAGATCCTTGAGAGAGACCCTTATGAGTTACAAGAGACACATATTCACAATTACGAGCCACTTGTAGTAATGCTCTAAGAAAGGGAAGGCAGGTGTTGGCTAGAGCAAACAGTCCATTTTCCTGGCAGAATTGAGCTTCCTCAGGCAGACATTTTAGTGTGTGTATGTGAGGGGGAGCAGGGTGGGTAGTGCTGGGGTCATCCTAGGGACACAGCCTTATGCTGCTAAAAGCCATGCCAGACTTTGCTCAAGTCTTTTAGTGCAGGGGTTTGACAGAATTATGTGCCCAGAGTTCTATAGTTCTCAATATTATATCCAAGTTATTACTTTTTAAAGTTTGTAACATTTTACTTTTTTGTGGTCTTAAATCTATATACACTTCGATTCAGCTTATATACAATTAATATGTTCCTCAAAAGATTCATGAATAAGAGATCTACATAAACCTATAACATACACAGGAACGTTGACATATGCAATATGGCAGTCTCTACCAGAGATGAAAGATGTGTGCCTGGAATCTCTAGTTGGAAACAGAATACTTTTTGCCGTAAAGTATTTGAAATTGTGGCTGGTCCCCAAGCTAGACATAAAATCTCATTTAACTCCTAATGTCCCTGAAATAATATAGAACAATTTCTCATGTTTCGTTTTCCTTTTACAAAATCAGTGGGGAAAATGCAATCTAGGTTTTAAACACTCAACTGGCTTATAAAGTTTTGAAATATAACCCATCTTTAAGTTAGGAACTTGTGATATTGGATGTTTGAGACACCATTTTAAGATAAGATCCCTCTTTCTAATTGGTCATTTTTTAAAAATAAACTAGACACCTAATAATTTGTTTTTGTATTTCCTTGTCATCTTTTCTTAAAACCTGTAGCTTTCTTTATTTTAAAGACATGATCATGATGTAGTTTTTTTTTCTTCTCAGCGGTTTAGGTGCTTGGTGCAAACCACAGGAGTGTCTTAACTATAGAGTAGCAGTCCGAGGGTTTATGGCAGATTTTCATCATGCTGCAATCCTGTGATAGACGCTTTTAAAATGCATAGGACAGAAAGGCTAATACTTTGTAAATTTGAAAAGCTAGATGTTGCTTTGAAACTTGTTACTCACTTTATTGGCACCTAAACATCACTGTGGCCAACCTAAAGGGAAAGCTGAAGTGTCAATGTTTTGTGTAAAGAAGTTACAGATAGGGAATGTATAAATAGTGACTTTACGCTGTCCCCCTCTTAGGAGGATAGCTGCTAAAATGTAGTGCTTTTCCAAGATCACTGCTCATATCCTCTGGTCCTCTTACCCCTACTTAACTTCTTTCTAAAAAATATCTTTCGTGATCCTTTCATCATTCCCCAAATGTCATTTTGCTATCATATATATGTGTGTGTGTGTGTGTGTGTGTGTTTGTAGATTAATGCCCATTGCTTTTGTTTCATGACATCATTACATCAATAGGCAAAAATTGCATGAGGAGTGGTTGCTACGGGAGCAGAAGGCACAAGAAGAATTCAGAATAAAGAAGGAAAAGGAGGAGTCAGCTAGAAGACGGCAGGAGGAACAAGAGGTATGGTATTAATCAGATAACGAGCTAACTAACTAATGATTTAACCAAAATGACTTCCATTAAGAGTTACATACCTGGAACTTTAAAAAATGAGGATTATTTTACCAGTGTTAACATTTTTCATTTATTTGCCTCATATGTTAAATGTTTTTAAAAAGTGAATCTGAAAAAAAATTACCTTTCGTATTTTTTATTTTTTTTCCCCCTCTGTAAAGAGAAAGTTAAAGGAAGAATGGGAAGAACAGCAGAGAAAAGAGAGAGAAGAGGAGGAGCAGAAGCTGCAGGAGAAGAAAGAAAGAGAGGTGATTCCCGTCCCAGGAGGATAAGCATACTGCGTATCCTCTTAGTGGGCAGATGTGGCGGGGGATGGGGTTGAAGAATATGCTGTAGGCGTATCAGGGTTTGGGCTTTGTGTTCTTCTTTAGAAAGAGTCATGTTTTTAGTTTAGACAGACACTAGAGTTTCCTTAGGGTGCTCTTCTTTAGGTCTGTGCTGTGGCAGATACCTTAAATTAAGGCTGTTCTTCAGCTCTACCTGTCTTACTCTTTATACGTTTTGGCCAACTTGTTCTGTAAAGGGCCAGAGAGTAAATATTTCGGGTTTATGGTCCATATGGTCTCTGTTGAAAACGTCCAACTCTGCCAGTGTCTTGTGAAAGCAGCCGTAGGTGATATGTAATGGAATGGTGGTGGCCACGTTCCCATACAGCCTTATTGCTTTATTTACCAAAACAGGCAGCTGGCCTCTGCTTTACACTTTGTACCCCTCAAGAGTAAATGGGGTTTTTCTGAAGTTTTGTTGTATATGGGTTGACTTATTTAGAGAATACTACTTTGTATCATTTCTACGTTTATTTGGTATGTAAGAGACTTCAATGCTTTTGACATGTCAGCAAGAACCAATAGATTGAAAAAATCAGAAACTCGGATACTGAGGGATTAGGAAATTTTTTTTGTTATTAAATCTTGACTTCTTCTCTAACTGGCTATAAAGGCAATTGTAGCTAACATATAGTTGCTCACTGAAAAAAAGAATCTATAAGGTATGTGTATATATCTTCTGTATCTTCCAGGATTCTTTTTAAAGATTGCTTTGGTCTATTTTGCTGCTGTTCCTTAACAGTGTATTTATTTCAAATATGTCACAGCTCATCTTTCCTTGAATGATTCATCAGGATGTATCTTTTCTGTAATATTGCTACTTTTGAATAGCGTAAAATTGAGTAATCACCTGATCATGGGGGAAAATGCATTTGTTTACATCCTAGTCATGATGGGGTAGAAACAACCTTTGTTTTTTTGTGTCTCAGGCCATCAGTTAATTCCAGCACAAATTTTTAAACACCCTTATTTGAGTACTACTTTCCAGATGAGGCAAGATCATGCTGGGTTTTTTGGGGACAGAAAAATTGTTTGGAGCTTGTCATTTTTTTTTTTTTTATAGAGAGTAATAAATTCCCATTTTAACAGTAGAATGTTCTTCAATTGAACTTTTTCTGGCACCAGATAAAAGCTAAGGCTTTTGTTTCAAAGGGAGTTCGGAGAGACATTAAGGAGAAGGAGGTAGAATGAAGTTGAGTCTACGCATATATAAAGGGATATGCAGTCTGTGTTTCTGCTGTGAGCTAGGTACTTCTCTGGTGGTCAGAGATAGGGCAGTGAAAAAGATCTCCACTCATGGAGTTTGTTTTCCAGATGGGGGAGCTGGATGGTAAGTTAGCAGAGAGATCATTTAAGTCCTCTGAGGTAATGGTAAATGGTAAAAAGAAAGAAGGTCACGTGACAGAGTGATGGGGTAGGGAAGTACTTCTTTGGAGTGCCTGTCAAGGAAGACCTCTCGGAGGAGGAGCCGATGTGTGAGCTGATGCCTGAGTGCAGAGATTTCAGGGAGAAGGGCTCCAGGCAGAGGGAGGAGGCCTGAGCATGGAGGTGAAAGGAGGTCAGGGTGCCTGACTTCTTGAGACCAAAGGAGAGAGCAGCAGCGATGGGGCAGAGGTCAGGAGGGTAGGCGGGGCATCGTGTAAGGCCTCCTGGGTCTGAAGGAGTTTGGATTTTACTTTAAGTGTCATGGAAAGCTGTTAAAGGGTTTTTAAGCAGGTAGTGACTTCATCTAATTTATATCTTTACCTTTAACAGATCATTCTAACTTTTGTATATAAAATGGGTGGTGGGGGTGGGGACTGGTGACCAAGTTGGCAAGGGTGGAAATATGGTGACCAGTTAGAAGAAGGCTGCTGTTCCAGACAGGACAGGAGGTGGTCTGGATGACAGAAGTGCTTAATACAGAGAAGTACATGGATTTGGAGTGTGTTGTGGCTCTAGCTGGTGCTGAGAGGATGGGGAGGGCAGAAGGGAAAGGGAATTCAAGTCATACTTTCAGGTTTTTAGTTTGAGCAGGTGGGCAGATGGCAGCACCATTTACTGAGATGGAACATTATTTAGATGGAGGGGGCAGAGTAGAATTCCATCTTGAGCACGTTAAGCTACTGAGGACCCTTAAGTGACCAGGTAGAGTTAGTCAAGTGAGCACCTAGACATAGGAGTCGTATGTATGCTTTAAGGAGCTAGGGAAGAGAAGTCTGTTGGACATAATTTAAAACTCAGTTAAATGCCAAGGAGATCAAAATGTACTGGCATATTGCGGGGCTGGCTTTGCCTTATTGGAAAGTTTGAGGTTTTTCATTAATCCCAGTTGCTACCATTCATGTCATCATGCAGCATCTGTTAAATGTTTGTGATGTTTCAGCCAGCATTGTGTTTTTTGATATTCACTAATACCTTAATCTTAAAAATAGAATGTAGACTATATGTTCAAATATTCTAAATATTACTCTTACAGAAACTACTAGAAGACTCTGTTTTGCAGTGTGAGCTGTTAAATGTCCTATTTGAATAAAGGTTCTCAGCCGTATGTCTTTCGAAAGCTTTTCAGAAGATCTGTGCTGTAGAAAGCAAATTAGAACCTGAAGCCTTTTGTGTGCATGGGTTTTTAAAAAATTGTTACACATGAGATTCTTAACCAGAGAAACCAGATGTGACTTACCTGACTTCGAGGTTTTCATTAGTCCTATGTTTGCACCATTTGTAGGAAGCTGTGCAGAAGATGCTGGAACAGGCTGAAAATGAGGTATTTTCAAAACCTTTCATTAAGAATTTGAGACCAACGCACCTTTCTTTAAAAGCAATACTTCGAGTAGTATTAATTTTGTGGTAAGCTACTTAGATCATGTCTGAACGTGGGAATTACATCTGTGGCTCTGTGACTTACAGCAGCAGCAACAAAAGTTAATTGATGAACAAAAGCAGAAATCACCCCTGTGGCCTGGGCTTGTTTATAGTCCTCAAAGTGTGTGTAACCAATGCCACATATTCTTACCCGAGATGGATGGTTTAACTTGATTCAGAGTAACTAAGATTTCTCACGGGGTGATTCCCTAACGAGTCCTTCGACCCTTTTTAGAACGGATGGACAGAAGGGAAACCTTGGTGCCAGCTCCTGGTAACCATAGCAATGCCTGATGGTGGGCAGTGACCAGGAGCCAGGAGTGACGTACACGTGTCTCACGACAGTTTGTAGAGTCTTGATTGTGTGTCACAGCTTAAATGTGTATATTGTTAAATGAATCTGTTTTTATTTTTGACCACAGTATTTCAATACATTTTAAACATTTATTTCTTCATGGATTTTTACACCAAATAAAGTCATGGTTATTTTCAACAGTTGGAGAATGGCACCACATGGCAAAACCCAGAACCTCCCACAGAATTAAGAATAATGGAGAAAGATCGAGCTAATTGTCCATTCTACAGTAAAACGGGAGCTTGCAGATTCGGAGATAGGTAACTAATTTTGCTTTTGATTTATCATCTCAGAGTTAAGTGACTCAAAATGTTGAGGTTTCTGAGTTCTCGTTTTGGGAGCAGCACAGGCTTGGGTTTGAAATGTTCACACTCAGGCGCTGCCACGTTCTTGCTGCCGTTCCAGTTCCCCAGCCGAGTGCCCCCTGCTCTCCCCGTACCTGTTCCCTGAGTGGGCTTGTCAAGTTCTCTGGCAGGGCTTCCTTTGCATTCCTTCCACAGCTTTCTGAAGACCTTTTGCTTTTGTTTTCTTCCTGTGCTTGTATTAGTCCATGTGGGACAGCTGGCATGGGGAAATAATCTATTTCAAAAGACTGGAGCAGCCTGGCTTTATTTTTGAATGGCAAACACTGTGCACAAAAGAGGCTTTAAAAACTGGCATGCCCAAAGGGATATCTGTGAAAGACAGGATCTAAGTGAGTAGAGGAAAATTCTAATGCACATTCTCAGTCTGCTCTTTGAGACTGAGATTGAGGAATAGACACTGGGTTCAAAAACTGGCTGTAGCGGCTGTCACTGTGGGAAGATTCCTTAAGCCCTCCGTGCCTTAGTTTTCGTGTCTATAAAATGGGGATTTAAAATAGTACCCCCTTCTAAGACGATTGTGAAGCTGAAATGAGTGAATGCAGGGAAAGCAGGTGGAATGCCCCAGACACATGGCATGTGCTGAGTGTTTGCTCCTATTTTCATGTTGTTACTGTTGCCCCTCTTCTGAGATGTTCCCTGCCTCTTGGATCAATGGTTTTAAAACAAGACATTCATGTGGATAACTAAGTGTTTTCATTCATTTAGCAAGTATTTAAATACCAACTATATGCTAGGCAATGGTGATTTTTATAATTTGGCTTGTTTATGAATGAACAACTTAAAGTAGATAAATAATTCATAATGGTGAATAAATCCATCGAGGCAAAATCTAATTATTACTTTTTACTCTGCAGAAGAAAAGATTTAATTATATCTTAATGTCCTATTCATCCTAAAAGGGGATATGAATAGGCAAATTCATATGTATTTAATGAGAAACTGTATGTTGTCTCTCATGTTTATTTTATTCATAAAATTATCCATGCTGTGAGTTTCATTTCCTTCTACTGCACTAAGTTGACTGAAATGAAAGAAATCAAATGCCAGGAAAGGAGAAGAAGTGAGTTATTATGAATGTACAATACATTGGCTTTGGAGTTTTATACATCGCAGGCAGAAATGAGCTATGTAGTTCTTACCACAAAGGAAGAGTGAGTGGGATCTCTAGAAAGACAAAGATTTTCCAGGCATCACAGTCTACATGTTTCTCCCATGGAATACTGTACTAAGACATTGAATAGAAGGGTGGCTAATAACTTTAATAGATGTTTCATTAACAGTTGCACATGTAATTTTCACAAGAATGGTTCTCACAAACACCTTCAATAAATAATTGCAGCCTACTTTAGCATGTAACTTGATTCTGTGAAGGACAGAGGTAGTGGGTACCTGGAGTGCTCCCTTGAGAATAGAAGAAGAGGCATAGTCAATTAGCTATACCTGAGGGGGCATTTGGAGAGCCATGCCATTTATTGTCCATCCTTCAGCTAAGGTAATGTCCAACTGCATGATTTGGTGGCAGTCTTACTTGATTCAAGTATCTGCGTAATGGATAAATAGCATGGCCTAAACCAGGGGTTCCCGAATAGGGCGGACCTTCAGGACCAGGTGGGAGTTACTTTGAAAACATGGGTTCCCCACTTTTTGAGCTCTAAACAGACGGTCTGGGACAGGACCTGAGAAATCTCATTTCTTCCCAGGTGATTTTGAGAATTACATGGGCTTGGTACCACAGCTTTAGGTTGCCTTCCCAAGTACCTCTTGTCTTAGCTGGCTTTTCATAGGAGCTGTAGGGCTGGCCTTGAATATACTCAGATTATATGGACTATCTCCAGCCCAAGTGGGGATTTTCCCTCGATGGGGACTTTGGCACTGTTCCAAAACTCACAAATGCTCATTTGACATCCTGGGTACTATAGCCAAGTTCATTCAGGTAAAATAATCTTGTGAACAGAATTTTAACCTCGTTAAATTGGTTTCTCATCTAATTCTGTATGTGCTTCATAGTTGTAAAAGTCTAGTTCACTGCTAACACTGCCAGCCAGGTTGCATCTTTGTTCTGTGAGTACCTGTACTTGGGAAGATGGAGCTCATTACAAGGTGTCTGACTGAATAATACAGGAGGATTCTTTGAAAAATAAAAAATCTCACATTAATGAACACTGATTGCACATTTCTGATCTGGGCATGGTATATGTGAGGCATTCTGTCTGCATTCTCTCACTAGGTGCACAGATGTATGTTACAGACAACAGAAAATGAGGATGAGTTAAACATTTAGTCATTGCAGGGCCATTGTTATTTTCCAACACTTGCCTTGTTTTTCAGCTTTTTTTCTTCCAAAGTTCTGGGGATTTTTTTTTCTAAAAATTTTGTCTTATCCAATTTCTAAACTAGAAAAGTAATCATGAAAATTTTGATGATTTGGAATCTTGAACTACATTTTTTCCCTTCATTTTATTTTAGGAGAAGGAAGTGAATAAGAGAGTAAAGTCATAAAAGATTTTTTTAAAAAAATTACTCAGTAACAACCTGGTCCAGTTTAAACTGGGAAATGAAAATTGTTCTTCACGATGGTCAACCTCCTTCATTAAAAAAAAATTCCTTATGTATATCACATCGTATAACAAACAGGCCGTAGACTCTCAGCTTTGACCTCTTGGATCCTCTCTCACCAGCCATGTGCCTTGAGTACGTGTGCTTCTCTAGGCCTCAGTTTCCTTTTGTCAGAGTGGAGAAAATTCTAGCCCTGACTGTCCTAACAGGTTGCAAGGATCAGAGGAATAATATAAAAATGCCATGAAAACTATAAAATGCATTCCACTTAGCGAAATTCTGAGTCCCCTGTCCTCTAAGCATTGGGTTAGTTGGCAGTTGTATGGAACCAGGATTGCATCGTCCTTGCCATCCGCGGAGCCCCACCTGCGTGTCTGTGCACCTGTCATCACAGTCTGCTGTGCCAGCGCACCTCCTCTTCCCCGGGCTTCCGTGTGTGGACAGCTTCCTGAACTTCAGTAAAGGCAGCTGAATGGCATATGAACTTGGAAATAATTTCAATGAGATCCAGTATATTGGTCAGCCTTAGAACAGTTGAGATTTAAAGTCTGAATGGGGTTTATCATCTCACAGTTAAGTCAAAACAGCCAAGTTGTTTGAGTCTTTATCAGAGTTTCAAGTGAGCTTTTCATGTGTAACTTCTAATCATTGGACGACTGAATTTCGGTTTTTCCTTCGTACCCAGGTGTTCACGTAAACACAATTTCCCAACGTCAAGTCCCACTCTTCTTATTAAAAGCATGTTTACGACGTTTGGGATGGAGCAGTGCAGACGAGACGACTATGACCCCGATGCGAGCCTGGAGTACAGCGAAGAGGAGACCTACCAACAGTTCCTGGACTTCTATGAAGACGTGCTCCCTGAGTTCAAGAACGTGGGAAAAGTGATCCAGTTCAAGGTGGGCATGTGCAGTGTGCGCAAAGGAGAGGACTGGTTTGCTTCCCTCTGAAGTACCGAGTGGGGTGAGAAATGAGGGCACAGGGTCTCTGCCTGGTGGGGATGCCTGGTGGCACAGTGCTTGGCCTGTTGTTGGAAGGGATGACTCCTTCTCTCCCCTTTTCCAACCCCGTCGTTGCCAGTAGGGTAGAGGTACTGCACAAAATCATGAACACACACTAGTGTGGCATTTCCTGGGTTCTGAGGTCTACGTGGGAAAAGGTCTTTCAGTACTTTTATGGTCCAGCTCTTTTTCTGGCTGATAAATTCTTTGCATAAGGTCCTCTGCAGATAACTGTCCAAGTGTTCACGTACATGCTGTGTGTGATGGGGATCGTGCTCCCTCCTCCTGTAGTCGATCGCCCCTAGAGCTATGGTGTGCACAGTTTGACACTTCTCCACTTAACTCCACCTACTGAGGTTGTCGATTTGTTGTTACTGTTTTGTGTTGATGGTGCCTGCTTGCAACTTCACCTGAGTGCATGTTCTTTCTTCTGGAGCTACCCAAGAACGTAAATCTTAATTCCTGTTTTTTTTTTTTTTTTGCATTATTTTTATTCACTGGATACTCTCAATACTGAATATAGTGTTCCCAAAGTCATGGTTTGTGTGCAGCATAGGGAGTAAAAGAGGCATTCCAGATTACAGTTATTTTAAACCATTCCTTAAAGTAAGAGTGAAGTCAGGTGTAGTAGCTGCTGCTCCCGGGACCAGTGGTTGAATCCTAACACAGGGAAGCCTCCTGCTGTCTTCGATTTGATCAGATCCCAAGCTGAGTGATTTTGTTATGTTAGGATGGGAGAAATGGCCCGTAATTTGGAAAAAGAAAGGAATAAAGCAGTGGGTTTTTTTCTGTTAGTGGGAAATGACAGTGGAAAGTTGAAACAGCCAAGGAACAGAGCAACTGCTAACCCCCGGCACTCGTGAAATTCAAGGCTATCCTCCTCTCTGCTGATTTCAAGATGTAAAAAAATTCTTTCAGAATTTTTCTTTCCCCTTTACCTTTTGCTTCCATTGCATGCACTTCCCTGTCTTCACACTGCTACTCGGCAGAGCCAATAAACACTCAAGCCACCCACGACTTGGTGCACATGAGAAGCTCGGCTGAGGGGTTGGTGTGGTCCAGTAGCCTTGTGCTCCTGAACATGACCTGGTACCTGTTCGTGCCTCTCCCTTGTCCCAGAAGGGCGGGGATTGGACTACACGAGTGTTTTCCCTCGTGGGGTCCCTACAGCACACTGCTCCTGGGAGGTTAGTGGTGGGGCTGCTTTCCAAACCTTGGACTGCCTAGTGGGAATCACACCATTATCTGCAACAGGCGGTGCCTGCTAACTACGGTGTATTTTTTCCTTTTGTTGAGAATTCTGTCAGCCAAGCTCATGTTAATCACATTGGCAGTTATAATTAGAAAACTGTTTAGTAAATTTTTAGTAGGAAAATTGCCAAAACATCAAATTCATCATGGAAAATTAATAATGGGTCTTTGGGAACCACTGGCTTAAATGATCCCTAAGGTCCCTGGTGTGCCGACATGGCCCCCTGAGGCCTTTCAGTCTTCCTTCTTGGGATGGTGTTATAAACTGTCAGTCAGTACAGATCCTGCTTCTCTGGAGATGCTCTAATAAAAATACTCTGGAAAAAATATGTAAAATTATAGATTCATTTTGAAAATAAAAGCTAAACATTAGTATGACTATTTGAAGACCTTTTTATATCATTGTATAAAACCAAATCCGATTTGCCACTTTTGAAGGTAAATGACCAGATGTTCAACCTTACTAGTAATGGGAACAATGCATATTAAAATGAGATATTATTCATACTTAGGTAAAAAAAAGATATGAATTCTAATACCAAGAGTGCTGAGGTTGTGTAAATTAGTAAAATCACTTCAGAGAGCAGTTTGTCAGTACCTAGCGAGCTTGAAGGTGCACATGACCTGCAAATCTGCAGGCTACTTCCAGTCACGCACACTAGACAACGTCTTGCTGTGCAGAGATGCATTCAGGAGGCTGTCTACAGCGCCGTTTGTTGATGAAAATTGGAAGCTTCTTGGATATCCATCATTAGAGAAGTCGATAAATAAATTTTTTTAAATTGAAGTCTAGTCAGTTTACAATGCTGTGTCAATTTCTGGTGTACAGCACAGTGCTTTGGTCATATAGGAAGGGGGTGGGAAGGGATAAATTGGGAGTTCAAAATAAATTTGATAATTTGATATATCAAGTATGTATACCATAGTACTTTAAAATGAGTCATTAAGTCATTACATGATTATATCTTAAAAAATGAATGTGCATAAACATTATATAAAACTTTCAAATGTACAAATGTATATTATCCATATATATACATGTTTCTTCGCATATGTATATGTGAATGTGTGTATACCCATATATACATAATAGACATACACTTCTTTGTATGTCTGTACATAATAAATGTATATATTTTATGGTGGGAGGTATAGCTCAGTGGTAGAGTGCATGCTTAGCATGCACGAGGTCCTGGGTTCAATCCCCAGTACCTCCGTTAAATAAATAAGTAAACCTAATTAGCTCCCCTCCACCAAGAAAAAAAACCACAAAGCACGAGTGTAAGATTAAATGTATATATTTTATGGTACATGTATGCTATATGTGTAAATGCCTGTCTGTGGTTATGGATGGCTGTGGGTATGTGTCTGTGTAGGTAGGTAGGTCTACGTGTATGTATATGTGTGTGTGTTTGTGTTTGGAATGTGAAGGATGTACACAACCTCAGGATCGTGCTCATCTGTGTGATGGAGGAGGGAGAAGAGTAGGATGGAAGGGCTTCAGCTGGGTCTTTCATGTTTCACGTATTTAAACATTCTCAGTCAAAAATGGAATATGTTAGGTTTAAATCTGGGTGATGTATATATGGGGTGATTTCTAGTCTGTCTTTATGCATGTGTGAAACATTTCATATCTTTGGGGAAAAAAGGGTCAGGATCAACAGGGATCAGATAATTGGGGGCCTTAAATAGACCTGAGGGTGGGGCAGTATCTTGATTTTGGAATCTTTGATTGATAACAACTTTTGGAAATGTTGGCCTAGACAAAAAGTGCATTTGATGACTTGGAGGGCTTCTTTTCCTTAGGTTTTGTTTTTTTTAAATGATGGAATTCTTCATTGCTCCTTAGGTCAGCTGCAACTTGGAACCTCATCTGAGGGGCAATGTGTATGTTCAGTATCAATCGTAAGTATTATGAACATAAACTTTACATTTTGTCACAGTGTAGTGTTGTGATTGTATTGCTGTCTGGGATTTCTCCACTGAATGTATAGCTTTCATATGCATGGTGTTTTTAAACATGTAAATATTAAGAGCTGATCTAGAAATACAGAAGGGATTTGAAAATAATACATTTGTATTTCATTCTTTGTATACTTACAGAGTTTTTAATCTTGTGCAATATAGTTATTTTTTTACTTATGTAATTTTAATAATTAAAACACAAACTGAAAAGGGATAACCAGAATAGAGAATAGAAATGTATAAATCGAAAGAGCCAGAAATTGAAGCCCCAAATAATCTCAGTGTGCATTTGACCCACTAAGACAGCAGTTAGCATGTCGTTTCTGCTCATCTTGCTTTTTGCCTGCGTTGTGCTGTGGTTAATGGGTTAAATTAACCATTGTAAAAAGAAGGACAGCTATCCTAGCTGGGAAAGAACAGGCTCTGACAATGGAAAACACTTGCATTTTTAATGGTCCAGTCTTTTGGTTTAAGAAGCTTTGACTCAAGCCGATTTCCATGCATCAGGACCTCTGGGAGGGTTAGTAAAAAGGGTTTTTGAATATGTTGTGAGCCTTGGGTGCTTGAATGATGCAGTGAGGACTCCCTAGGTAGCACGAAAGGAGTGAAACTGGTGGTCCTACAGTAAACAAATCAAAGGGTTAATTAACAATAGGATTAATTCTACACATCTAAAGTGGATCCTCTAATTTATGGTTTAAAGGGAAGAAGAATGCCAAGCAGCCCTTTCTCTGTTTAACGGACGATGGTACGCAGGACGGCAGCTTCAGTGCGAATTCTGCCCAGTGACCCGATGGAAAATGGCAATTTGTGGTAAAATGCAACATGATGATATTTTCCCTCAGTATTCCACAGTCATGTAAAGGGATATTCTTAGGGAAAAAAACGATATTTTAAAGGGGCAAAGCATAGCTTTTGCCTCACATGGTAGATGAGCAGAGATCACGATATAAAGGACATGACATTTTAGATCTGTAACCGACCTTGTGGGCCAGTTTATAGATGAGGTGACTGAGGTCACAATGCGTAGGCGAGAGAGTAGGTGCTAGAACTCCGGGTCTTCCCATCTTCAGCCCTGGGCTCTGCAGGAATCCTGAGAAGTTGTCTGTGGGAAGCTACCTTCTTCTTGCAGTCTTGGAGATGTTTTCTAGTTATTGGATCCCCTCACTTGAGCTATGTTTTGTGTCCCCCTCCCCCATCTTTATCCCCAATGAATCTTTTGTCATCTTTGCCACCTAAACCATTACCTGTAACATTTCCTGCCATCCCTGAAATACATGCTTTTGTGCGGTGGAGATTGATTATAGCTGTAGAATCCGGTCAGGGCACATTCAGTCAGACTGACTCATCAGACAGCGGCTGTCGAATCAGGAAATGAGTCAGTCCTTTGAGCAGCTAGCAGTTTTGAAGGGCTCCTTCTTTTTTGATTACTATCAGATGGGCTTAGCGGAACTGTTTGTTGTGAAGTGCCTAGAAGCAAAGAGCTGCCCATACCTCAGGGGAGAACTTCCCTTACCCTTTGCTTTGCCTTATGCTCACCTGCTTAAAACCTCTTATTTAAAAATCTGTAATTTATAAAGTCTCAGTCTTTGGTAACTTGGTCTTTAGGGATGCTCTCACTTAAAAAACACTTATTGAAGGGTGAAAAAAAAGAATTTAGAATTCCTTGCTTTGGCAAACCAGAAGAACCAAGGCTTAAGTCTAAAGCCTGGGGGCTGTAAGAGATGAATCTATTTTCTCTATGAAGGCGGTTACTTTTGTCAGCTCCTGGGAATCCAGTGTGATTTCAGTGAGGTGCTTCTGAGGGTGACTTTGACTCCCTCAAATTGGAGGCTATTTATTTCACTTATTTTTAAAATAACAGCTTTATTTTCCCTAGTAACTAGCAATATTGAACATTTTTTCATGTCCTTATTGTTGGATTATGGCCATTGTAAATCATCTTTGGAGAGACGTTTGTTCAGATTTTGCCCATTTTTTCATTAGGTTGTAAGTCTTTTTATCATTGAGTTGTAAGAGTTCTTGATATGTTCTACAGAAAGGTCTCTTATCACAGATTTGATTTGCAAATATTTTCTCCCATTATGTGGGTTGTCTTTTCATTTTGATGGTGTCCTTTGAAGCACAAAAGTCTTTAATTTTGATGAAGTCCAGTATATCTATTTTTTCTTTTTTTGCTTGTGCTTTTGGTGTCATGTCTAAGATAATCTATTGCCTACAAAGATTTACTTGTATGTTTTCTTCAAAGAGTTTTTTAGTTTCAGCTTACGTTGAGGACTCTGATACATTTTGATTCAGTGTATATAGTGTGTGGGTGTTGAAATACAGGCATTTCACTTTTACCTATTCTACATATTTAGAGAATTTACCGCTTTAAAGAAAAGGTTGACAATCCCAAAAAGATCTCTGAACTGTTCAAGTAGGTTTCACCTTTGACAAAACTCTTCCATATTAAAAGCACCTGGTAAATTTAAAGCATTAGGCCAGTGTCGTCATCTTCTTGAAGTGTAAGAAAATATAGGATCCTCCACTTACAGTAGGCTCTTTCGGCCAGTGGTTCTGAACAGCCACCACTGTGCCCTCAAAGCACATTGCCCCCGGGACCCCCAGGGCTGGTTCTTGAGTGTTAATTAGGGATCTGTACTGTCAATCAGCAGGATGGTAAAACCCTAGAAAAAATAATGTGATCTCCATTTGTTTGGTTGCACTCCACACCATAGTCCAGTAGGGGAATGGGACATTCTGGTTAGTTTGTTACTTTTTACAGTGCCCTTTGTTAGAGCATTGAATAGTTTTGAAATTCTGGGCACCCAAACTATGACATCATTGTACATAGGGAGAAAATAGTCCTATCCCAACTGAACATCAGAGGTGTACCTTCTGCAAAGGATGGCGTGCCAGCAGTAAGTGCCGTTTCCTCACTGTGCCATTGCAGGTTTATTTGAAATCCAGCAGTGTCCAAGAGGAAAACACTGCAACTTTCTTCATGTGTTCAGAAATCCCAACAATGAATTTTGGGAAGCTAATCGAGACATCTACCTGTCTCCAGATCGGACTGGCTCCTCCTTGGGTAAGAACTCGGAGAGGAGAGAGAGGATGGGCCGCCACGACGAACACTACACTAGGCCGCGGAGGAGGAGGAGCCCCGGGCCGGGCCATTCCTACCGGAGAAACGGGGAATCCGAGAGGAAAAGGAGGAGTAGTCATGGGGGGAAGAAATCCCACAAACACAGGTCCAAAAGCCGGGAAAGGCACAGTTCTCGAAGCAGAGGAAGAAAAAGGGACCGCAGCCGGGGCCGCCGGAGCCGGAGCCGCAGCCGCAGCCGCACCCGGAGCCGCAGCCGCAGCCACAGCCACACCCGGAGCCGCAGCCGCAGCCGCAGCCGGAGTTCCTCTAGGTCCAGGAGTTGTGGCGGGAGGTCAGGTAGTCGAGACAGAACTATTCAGAGTCCCAAATCCAAATAAACTTACTATATTCCTCAGTGATTGTACATCTTATTTATTATGACTGCTACATACTTGGATAGAGGGCTCTGAGCTCAGATGGGTTAGCAAGTCTGGCAGAACCCTATGTTCCTTGGAACCCCATTTAAAAATACTTTTATTCTCTGATCATCACAGTGTGTTTAGTGTAGGAAACATAAAATGTATAAAACACAAAAATTACTTGTAATCCTGATCCTTAAAGATAACCAGTTAACACTGGAACATTGCTTTAAGTCTTTTTTTTCCCTCTTTTTATGGGTGTGTACACATTTTTTTCACACAAAGATCATATATGGCTGCAGTTGAATATGCTTTTTTTCACACAAATCATTGTCCCCTATTCTTAGTTATTTTTACTCACTGCATAGTGTAGATCTACCAGTTTATTCAACCTATCCCTTTTGTTGGATTTTTAAGTTATTTTTAAATTTACACTATTAAAGAATTCTGTGCTATAAACAATCCTCTGGTGGATTGTCTTAAATACTTTCACACATTTCTGATCATTTCCTTAGGTTACGTCAAGAGATATGAATACTGAAGTATTTCCAAATAGCCCTCCATAAAGACTACAAAAAAATTTTACTCTATCAATAAATTTTGCTGTTCCCACAACAAATTAATCTTTGCCAGTTTGGTAAATTTTATGTGTTTATTAATTTCTGTACATATTGGCTAAGCCAAACTTTTTTTCTATACTTAATGGCCATTAAGTTTGGATGCCTGCCCCTTATAATAATCTATTGGATTTTTCTGCATGTCAATAGCTGAACAACTTTTTTACTTTAAAGCTCACTTTTTCAGTTTTAAAGTACCAAATGGTAAAGTCAACTTTTTCCCCCTCCCTCCTACCCCATATTCTCAGTCCCTCAGCTGGTTTTCCATTAAGGGTGTTCATCTTTTTTATAGCGTGTTAGAGAATTCACTGCTACTGAATATGCCTTGTGTTAAAGCAATTCTGGTTAGAAAAAAAAAAGTGGTCAGAGAAACTTGTTTAACAAAAATAAAAAAGCTTAAGCCAGAATATCATCCTTAGATTTCAGATCATTAAAAAAGATGGTCTCATACTTCCTTATAAATTTATTTTCTTAGTAACATCCTTTCTATTGGCATACTTTAAATTCAGAGTATGTGGCATTTGGCAACTTTGAGATTTGGAAGTAAGGACTTAAGGATGCACAAAATACTGAGGTTAAGAGAAATAGGAAAAGGAATTTCTTCAAGATTGGGATTTCTGAGTGGTATCTGTTGAAAATGGGACTTCTTTAATCTGTAATCTAAAAGAAAGGAAGTATGTGGTCTAGAATACATTTTACTTTAAATATTGATTTGTTCCAGACCTTAAATGCCTGCTTTAGTCTAAAAGTGGTTGAAATTTTTCTGTAATTGTCTACTGGATTCACTAATGCTGAATAATGATCACTAAATTAAAAAAACTTCAATACTTTCCTAAATACAGCCAAGATATACAAAATTAAATGTGGTACTCAAAGCTGAATAATCCTAAAAGATCATAGAGGAGAAAAATGAGTTAAACACCAGCTTGTGTTCAGGGTAACTGAATTGGTAACTTTTCCCTCAAGTGTTAATAGGCACTATGGGAGGGATGGAGGGAAAGAGTTTTTAAACCATTGACTGGTTCATTATCCTGATAAATGTCCATCTTGAACTTAATAAACTTACTGTGTTTTTTAAGCTTATAACCTGATTACTATTTATTATTCAAAAAGTCCAACTCTACATTGCCAGCAGAAGCCCACAGGCCTGTTTTCAGTGAATAAATAGCTGTGTTTGGAGGCTCTTGAAATCTACACCCTTTTTTTTGCACACATCTTTTTTAAGCAGACTAGCAACTTCATTTGATGGTAGTTGTTTCCTCGTTCTTAAATATCCTCCATTTATTATTTTATTTTCCTATAAAGATCTTTTTCCAGAAATCAGAGTATACTTAAAAAAAAAAAACTTATTTTAGTATGTAGAATTTCTATCTGTAGTTAATGGGCAGTCACTTAACTATCATGTTAACCAAAGTTTTGATTTGCTACTTATGTTAGGCCTTAGTTTGCAAATACCAGTTCATTTCAGCAAGTGTACTAGCACCTCCAGTTCATGGGGGAGACTCCAGTTGATTTGGAATACCTTTGATTACCTGGAGTAATTTAAGTTGCTCATTCATAGAGTAGAAAAGTCAACTGCATCAAGGTTTTAAAAGCGGCATTTATTGATTGATTGAAAATAAATGTGTAGATAAGTAGCATGGACTCCACATTATTTTTTAATGAGCTTGAAGTACACGAAGTTTCCTTCAATCTTCCACCATTTATCTTGTGTGTGCTTTTAACAATGGCCACATTCAAATGGAGGTGAATTTTCAACATTTTACTCAAAAAATTTTTTAGATTCTTCCTTTAGCTCTTTATAGTTTGACAAACTTGGAAAGAGACAGATAAAAACACACTGCAGTGGTGTACGTTGAACATTTATTATAACTAATTGGCGATGTCATAAGACAATGCTCACGTGGCCTGAATATTGGTAACAATCACAACAAAGCTTAATCCAGCCCAGCATACAAATGAAAGTGTAAACTGTGAAGACATGTTTACTGTGAAGACATGTTTACATATATAGAAGTATGTATAAAAGTGACACTGAAACAACTGTATAGCCTTAAAAAATATAGGGCCCACTAATGCCATTTTATCTCATTCAACTCAACTTTCGCATGAAAGGTGGTGTTTATGACTTCTGATAAGTAGACAGTGTCGTGGAAGGGAAGGAAGCTGCCCTAAAGTTTGCTCTATTTCTAAGTGGAGAGAAGCAATAGGGGAGCAAAATAAATCTGGCTATAACAAGCACCCTTGCTTTAAACAATGACTTATGCAACACTTTGTGAAGAGAATAACACACTTTTCATAAGAAACTGTTACTAAAAATCCCTGGTAAGTCAACATTTCTGTTTTATTTTGGGGGCATCAAAAATAATCCAACTAAGTGACTAAATGATTATGACCACAAAAAATTTATCTCAGGAGTCAAATATTCCTTGGCCTTAAAAATAACATACTTACTATTATTGAAACAGCTGATCTCTGTTCCCTGTCCCAGGTTCAGAAGTCTTTTAAACAATTTTTAGTGTAAAACAGCATCATTCCATTTTAGTCTTTTGCGTATTCCCTTTGTTTTAAGTATTTAGTTTCTAATAAGGGTCTTTGGTATAAATTTATTTTTCTTTAAAGTTTCAACATACAGTGAAATTTTCCTTCATTTGATACGTGACATGTCAATTCCCTTTATTCTCATATATACTGAAATGCGGCACTGGTCTTTGGTTTCATAAAATCAGGTTTCACATAATTTAAGTTTCTTTTGCCAAAGACAGTAAGTAATAAATTACCTGATCTTGTCATTTTCATAGATGCACATAATCAGATTAAGAGAAAGAGACCTATAAACTTTAAAACAGGAAGAAAAGTTACTTTTCTTTTTCTGCATTCATTCTAATTCCTATGTAAGTCCCTTGTTATCACTTGATTAACCAAAGTTCCCTTTAAAAAAAAATTGTGTAGGCCTGAATGAAGCAGCTTAGCAGAACAGTAATACTGACAAGACGTCATCTTACACCATTAGCTAACATGGACATGAAGGCAGTGATCATCTACAGTGTGTGAAATGCCACAAGAAGTCATCAACAGGGGAGGAGAGTTATGTCAGTCCGATTTCTTCAAGAACACTACGTGGGGTTTCAGCTTCCTGTGGAGGGAAAATGTGAGACTCTGGTAAGCAGATCCTGGGAGGGCTGAGAATGTGAAATCGACACGGAAGGCCATGCAAGTTTCACTGAAAAACGCTGAATGCAAGTAGTTCAGCCGTATGGCACTTTTACTATTGAGAGCTACTGTCTATTTAGCATTTTACGTCCCAAACATCAGAGACCACAAGAGGTTATTTTCAACATGCATTAAATACCTATTGATAACCTACCAACGTGCTAGGCTCCATTGCTGCTAACACAAAAAGCAGTCAAACTCACTGCAAACCCACTGGCAATTTAGGAAATCATTGCTACCAACATTTCTACAGGAAAGGTAAGTTATCTTACTGTTAAAATCCAAAAGCTCCCCTAAACAAAAAGCAGGGAAAACCTCCTAAGTTCTCCCCATTCTTCACATATTTTTATTTTCCATGCTTTTTTCTTTTTTCTTTTGAGTCACATGCATTTACAGAAATGTCTTCCTCTCTTGAGTTTTTACTCAGTTTTGGACTTAACTGTCCTCAGCAGCAAGGCTTCAGGAACTCCCCTTTCCAGAGCTCCCCAGAGCAAACAATGCCTTCCGTGGAAGCAATATTCAGGAAGAATGCTCTGGGACAAAAAGCACTTTTGTCCTATGTAACAATGAACACTCATTTTTAAATGTCAAAGAAGACTAAACAAAGCAGCCATACCACAAAAAAAAATTTTTTAATTCCCAAACTAGCTAATTTTGTACATCACAAAATAAAAAAAGGACCAAATAGGTCAAATTTCAGGTATTACTAGCAACAAGTTTGTAATTAAAAGGCATACTAGATTTTGATAAAGGAAAACAATTTTGTATCTAATAACTTACTTTTGCATCCTAATTGTGGTGCAGCACAAAACAAGGAAAAGAAAAATTAATTAAACCATAAATCCATACATTAGATTTAACTGTATGTAAAGCACTACATGGAATGAACTTAATTGTTTAAACTCCATGGTCTGTTTCCTTATTTGGGAAACAAGGATCATAGTACTTACCTTCGTATGTAGAGACTAAGGGAAATAGGCTTAGAGCCTGATTCACAGAAAGTGCTAAAAAAAAAATTAGCTGATCCATTACACAACTGAAATCTTAAAGAAGGTATTTAGTCTTACTATAAATTAACTCTCTATATAAAGTCCATATGATCTTTTAGTATGTTTGTATATTAATGAAAAATGGGTAAAAGTTGCTTTGGTGAAAAAAGGTTATTTTTTATTAAGTATTCTTGCCCCCCTAAAGTGAACCTCAACCTAACCAGGCTACAAACCTAAATATATCCAGAGGACAAGAAAAGTTAAACATCACCATTACAATCTGCCAAATACAGAATGGAGGAAATTCTACAGTATGTATAGGTGACTCAGTTAAAAAAGAAAAAAAAAAGGTAAGGGAGGGAAAAAGCAGAGGCGTTGTTAAAGATTAAGAGAAACTTAGAGACCAGATACAGTGTGAGCCTTGTTTGGAATCTGGTTCTAACAAACCGATTATAAAAATGCATTATTCAGACAATTAGAAAAAAACAAACCAAGAATAAGATATTAGGAATTACTGTCATTTTGCAGGGGGGGGGGTTGTGGCACTTATCTCTTAGGGATACAGACTGAAGTATCAAAGATGAAATGATAGGATGTCTAGGGCTTGCTCTAAAATACTCAGGCAAAAAAGGTGGAGTAGGGTGGGGTGGTGATTTATGAAACAACTGCAGTATTGAGTTGATGGTTGTTGAAACTGAGTGACTGAGGGTTCCTTATATTATTCTATTTGCATGTCTCAGAGTTTTCATGATATAGCTTGTAAAGAAAGTTTCATGGAAATGATGCAACACTCCCAAGAGTGATATAAGCCAATCTCTTTCATTTATGTTGAGCCTTAAACATTAAATATACTGCAAGACTGACATCTGAATCACACATATTAAAGGAGACAATTTAAAAATAACCATTTCCATTTAATGTTAAATAATTTTTAAAATGTCATACAACCTTTAATGTACCTATTAAAAGGATGCCTACATTGAATTCTATTGAGTTAATATTCTTAGCTTATCCATGCAAAAATGTCCCCCCATCCTATTCCCTGGAGCTGGTCAGATTTTCCCTATGTGCACTGACTGTCTGCAATCTTATATAGTATTTCTTGAAGAGAACCGTGTTGCTTATCAAATATGCATTATTTCAAAAATCTGTCCTTTCTAAAAGGCTTAGATTGAAAGTATCACTTACACATTTTATTCCTTTGAGACTTGCACAAATAGTACATTTGAATTTTTTTACCAATTGTATTTATAATATAAAATTAATTTTCACATATTCACACTCAAACTGTAGCTCAAAATTACCTAGAAAAACTATTATATAAAGTAGTCAAATTTATAGAAACATAAAGTAAAAGGTGGTTACCAAAGGCTGAGGGGAGGGGAAGTAAGGAGTAGTTGTTTATAATGGGTACAGACTTTGTTTTGCAAGATGAAAAACTTCTGGAGATCTGTTGCACACCAATGTGAATATACTTAACATCACTGAATTGTACACTTAAAAATGCTTAAGCTAATAAATTTTGTTATTTTTTAACCACAACTTTTTAAAATTACCTGTAAAAACTAAACTATGAAATCTATTTTTTATCAAAAGGATAAAAAAGTCATTCACATGAGACAGTACATGCAATACTTTTATTTTAGACATGCAAGGAAAGCTATTTCAGAATCTACTAATTTAAAGCAAGCAGCTGTATACAGATAACAAAAGAAGCAACATTTTGTTACAGCTTGGCACATAGCATCCAAAGCAAACAGGCATGAGACAATGTATATTTATGCACCATTAAAACCAGATGAATGACAAGTTGAAGGGCTGGGGGAGGGGTAGAGGGAAAAATGGAAATGAAGACCAATGTTTCCCAATGCTTTCAACGTATAATGCTAAATTTCTCATTTGATAGCCCATCCAGGTGCTTCAAATGTAATGCAGTACAGTGAGAATGGTAAGAATGGAAATAACTGATCTGCATACCTGCCTAATACACATTTTCACATGTCTTCTTTTAGTGGTAAACCAGTGTGAGCATCTGTTGAATTTACTGTTTAATGGTAGCTTACTTAACTCAGGCTTTAAGCTCTCTAGATATAAACAATGAATTATTTCATCCTTTCCCCTTTATAATAAAATATGTTGCATGTTTTATTAAAAGTATACACAAAAATGATCAATATTAAAGGTTTTAATATTCAGAAATATAAAACCATATTTAACAAATCATTAAGTATCTAAATGAAGGCAATTATAAAACCATAACTAATAAAATATTGGTATTTAAACAATATTAGAATTTGAACTATAGAAAATAAACTCCATATTAATACTCTGAAAGGGTTACTCACTATTGAATAGACTTTCCTGACATAGCTTTCTGATAGTTCTTAAAGAGACTGTTTGATACCGTTGTATATAGCACAAGTGTGATTCAATACATGTGGTATTACAAATTCCTTAAAAATTGTGAATGTTTTACATTAAATAGTGTATAATAGTACAGATTTTACTTTCTTGTATTATTTCCAAATACACTTTTATGTGATACATTAGAAAACAACAGCTCATACAGACTGTAATATAATCACCCTAAACATAGTACTGCCCCCTCAACATGTGAAGACCAAACCATGCTATACACTATGGCACTGCTTATTTTGACCTAGCATTTCAGCTATATTTTCTTTGGTAAATATTTTAATGACTGTTAGGTTTTCCTCTTACAAGATTAATCACAGATAGTTCATAAATGATGACATGTATGTGTTTTAGATGAAACATTACTCAAAAGTCATAGGTCATATTTTTTCAAGAAAAATTAAAACAGTTGTAAGCAGGAAAAAGTTGTATCAAGATCACATATAGAATGAAAATAAAATAGAAAAGAGGATAGAAACAGGAAAAATGTTACAATTGTAAAAGTACTGGTTCTGAAATGTTCTATTATTACTATATAAAGTAATCAGTCACCAAGCTGAGGATATTTTCTTTCATAAGCATATCAGCTCTCTATTTCCTCTGTGAAATTCTGCACACACGATGAGTAGTCATTTAGTACACAGGGACATTAAAATATTCATGACGTGGCTACAAAAGAAATGCATATATTCTTACACAGTATACAAACTGACACAGACACAATCAGATTTCTAGAATGTTTAGTACGCAGTAAAGAAAACTTAATTGAAACTTAGAAGTTTGTTTTTAGAATATTGGTTTATGGTACATTTAACTTTTAAATGATGCCCCAGAGTTCAGACTCATTTTTTATAACTTTACTGTATATAATGGTAACCAAAATGATGGCCTATGTCCTAGAAAATCCTAAAGTACTGTGTTTACTAATAAACTGAAAAGACTTTTCAGTGTAAATCATTTGGTCAATACTGAGTTAACTGAAAATCCAGTTAGAATACTCCTTCCCACCAGTGTTCAAGTTCATCAGCATTTTATTACACAAAGCAAAGGAATGTCAATCCCTTAATGAAAATCATTACATCCTAAGGTGACCATTAACTCTTTTACAGATCCTAAAGGAAAAAATGGAAGAGTAGTCACCCATTTAGTATTTTAAGTAGCAATGGAGGTTTTTAATGGTTCACTTAGTTAAGAAAAAAAAAATCTCAAGACTATACCTCTGTGACTAAGGATATTACTTTTTAAATAATCTTCATGACAGATTTTAAAGGATTCTCCAAATAGATGTTAAATGTCTATGTCTACAAATGTACCTAAAAAGATGTTTCTCACATCAACAAGGTAACCTGAAGTGAGATTTTAAACTGATCCTAGAGTGTACAGCAGAGATGAATTTCTAGGGACTCCAAGAACTCCCTGAAATTAGAGGTAAAATGAGGTACAGATTTTCCTGAGAAGAGGGCCCATGGCCCTTCAGACTCTTAAAAGGATTATACCTTGCCAAAAGCCTTATGACTCAAAAAAGTTTAAAACTGCTTATTTGAGGGCTTATAAGATATCCTCATTTTAATATTTATTCAACTTGGCACTCTGAAATGTTAGGCTACAAAGCCATGTAAACTATTTCAATAAAATATGTAACAGATACTTATATAATAACCATTAAATACAAAAGTATCTGAGGAAAAAAAGCCAGTTAAATCTTAATCCTCAGATAATTCCTAAACAGTTTAAAGATAAAATTAATTGCCTTTCTTCCTCCACTTAGAATGTTGTGGAATGAAGCAGCAAGCTAAAATAGTATTAATAATAAATTAAACCCCTAAATGCTTCATTTTCATGAGGGAATTCTGTTTCTGTTCAATGGCATTAATAGTACTTTTTTTTTGTCAATTAACTCTTAACCTATTTCAATATTCTCTATGTAAAAAAATAAATTATAAGCCCCAATGATAGATCATTATCAGAGCAAAATTCCCTATGAAAATATCAGTTAAATGAAATAACTGGAGACTATCCCTTGGGATTTAATGTAGTTAAACTTTTCAGGTAATGCTAAAATATAAGTAACAAACTTGACAAAATTATAATTACAAAATGAATATATGTCCTACTACATTTTGATGCATGTCAGTACTCCAGCACGTATTCTAGTACGCTTTCTTAGACCCAATGAAACTCTTGCTGTGATACATAGCCTCTGTTTTCTGGAGAGAGAACAAGAAAAGCTTAAATCTATCAAATAACCTTTCACCTAAATAATACCAGTACTTTGAGCCTTTATATTATTATACTATAGCTTTTCATCTTTTTGTTTTCCCTCTTAATTTTATACCACACCATGTAAAAACCAACCATGGAGAGCTTATGCCTACGCCATTAAAAGAAAAGAGAAAAGTAGTTTCCCAAATAGGGCTGAGTACACAGCAGTTCCTCCCCAGAGGTGACTGACTATAAAACGAAAGAGAACAAACAATTCTATAGGAGCAATTCTCAACTGTGACTTCCCCAGGCATTTCTGACAGACCTTTTACTACTTTCAGGAAAGAAAAGGATTGATAAACCAGCCAAACTATTCTTTACAGCAATGATCCTTATTACTGTACTTAAACAAGAAATTAGCATCCAATCAATTGTGAAGAATACTCTCCATAGGTAAAAAAAATCCTCTTCCTTGGAAAAACATCCTTCAAGAAGAAAACAAACCCTAAAATGCACAAAAATAAATGTATTCTTTTACCACTTTTAAGTTGCTATAACATATTTAAAATAATTCCCCAGTTTAAACTGCTAGATTCTGAAAAAATTGTGCTATAAATGTCTTAATGGCCACTTAATATTAAGGTTGATTTTTTAGCTAAATGATAGATACACTCATAATTAACAAAGTTATTTTTTCTCTTATGTACAAGGAAAACATTATAGTAGATTAAATATAACTCCGGTATTCCACCAGTACATCTTATGAGTCATGGAATAATTATAGTAATTAAAAATTGGGGAGGGTGAGAGTAAGTCTGTTAAAATACACACAAAGGACCAGTGCAGAACTAGACCTACTGTCTTCTTTTACCTAGCAAATTGAGTTTAATGCACTGAAACGTCAGTGATTACGTGGGAATAAAGGCCAGAGTGAAAATAGTGAGAAAAAATTTTTAATCTGGTTGTATTACATGAATACAAACCACAAACTGCCCTTAGTACAGATTCTTTGAAGACTTATTTTCTGAATAAAGATTAGATATTATTTTCCATCTGAAATGGGCCTTCAGTCCTGGGCAAATCACTGATTTGCTCCCAGTTAAGTCAGTCTGTTCCAAACCCTCAACATTTTCAAGTTATCTACCCCTTCTTTCTCCTTAGTTCCCACAGCAGCTCTCCTCTAATGTAGATTCTCAAAGCCAAGAAAACAATTTTCAATTCTGCTCATCCAACTCATGAGGGGGAAAAAAAAAACAACAACAAAAAAAACCCACTACAGCACTAATCTGTTATCTCCTCATACAGAGGAAGAAAACCAATGCTTTTGATTCCATTTCTATTCACCCTCCCAATATACTTTCCCCTTTATTCTATTCCTGTTTTTCATCATGCTCTGCACTAGCTCCTTCTCTTTTAGTCTACATGCATGTTCAACTTTCCTCCATACTAAGAATAATCTTTTTCGATTCCCTAAAAAAAGGACCAGATGTAGTGGGAAGGTTAGGATAACAAACAAAGCAGAGAGGAATTAAGTCACACCTGTTCCTAAACCGCCTCCATTCCTAGGAAAAGACAAACCTCATTGCCTTAAAAATTCCCACTCACTCTACTAGGCTGATGACTCAAAAGTAAACTGATCTGGTAAACTACAAAAAAACTGGTAAGCAAGCAATTACCTGAAGGTTTAAGTCTTGCTGAGATGAGAAAGGCTTAAATAGCATTAGTGGTACTGGATCCAAAATTGAAAACCTAGTCTCCTGATTTTCTCTTTCTAGTACACATTGTGGTCAAAGAAAAAAAATGTACATTTAATAAATATATGTAAGTGTAATTTGAAGTTACTGCTCTATTCCAGTTTTTCTTGTAAAGGGACTTCACTTGTTCTTTGCACTACAAAGTAATATCCATTGTCCTTCATGTTCTAATACAATGGTCCTCTTTATTGCCTCACTGAATTACTGTGGCAAAATCCTTCCTCTCAAGTCTGGAACCCTATTCCTTGAGCTAAAGACCAAAGGGCCACAGAGTATCCAAACTCACTAAGATCTATTTTTAGCAATGAATAAAAAGAAAAGAACTGAAGGAACTTTTATAAGGTGTCATTTAGATGACAGGGCTCACGGTGTCTTATTCATGAGCACTTGTGAGACACTAGGAAAGTTGAGTTATTTTTTTACATTAAGTTAGCAGTGAATGGCAAGAACAATATGGTTGCTCCAGATGAGTGTCTAGAATGGCCTGAGGGCACACCAGTGCTTCAGTTTACCTGCTGAAACTTTCTTTTCAGCAAATTCTACTCTAGTTTCACCTAAAGGAGCAACACAATGTAGAATCTTCCATTGACACAGCAGCATTTTATCATTTTAAAACATTTATAAATTTTAAAAAATTTATACTTCAAATACATGTTTTACACTTCTAGAAAATGGGGTAGGGGAAACCTCAAACATCTTCAGAGGTAACACCATTAAGTAAATGTCCTGCTCCTAGATCTTTTCTTACTTGATATACCTTGAGTATCTTTTTGTATCATTATACAGAAATTGACCTCATTTCTTTTATAGCCAGGTAACGGTTTCCTGTATGGCTATACTGGAATTTTCTTAACCTATTTCCCACTGATGGACATTTGGGTAAGTTCCAATAGCTTAACATTATCCTGAGCATGCATCTTGGTGCACCTGTACATTTCTAATGGACATAATTCCTTCAAGTATAACTAATGGGGCAAAAGGTGTACACATTTAACTGTGTACACCAAACTAATCCTCCAAAATGGAATACAATTTGAAGTGCCCATAAGCAGCAATTCTTTGCCAATCCAAGAAACAAACCAAAAAGAGGGTCTAACTGATACTTTAATTAATTTACATTCCCTTAATAAAAGGACCATTTGTTTTTTTCTGTCATCTGTGAACTACTTATTCATATCTACTGCTATCTTTTTCTGTTATGCTATTGAGCTGTTTCTATTACATTAGTCTTAAAAATAATAATGGGGATAACTTAACTATATCTTACAAAATCCTGCTCTAAAACCTGTTAGTGATGAAGTAGGACAAATAACTTTCTCTGGCAGTTAGTTTACTTTTTTAATAAAAAAGCAAGATAATTAAGTTAGCATTTCTAACTTTAGACTGTAATAGACTGTAAACAAATAGTTTTAGGCATATTTTAGAGTAATTGTATTTGCCCTGGTCTTCCATTTGGATCATACTTGAAATGTCCTAAATTTAATCAGCATTTTCCAAACATAAAAGATTTCTTGGAAATCACTGAATTTCAAATATTCAAACTCTGAATATCTTTATTAAGTAAATTCTTTAAGGTTAATAGGATACAAAAGAAAAACAAAAAAGGCTATATGTACAATGTAAAGTCTATATATACCAATTCTGGTCACTTAAACTATTCCTCTTAAGAAACCATCAAATTCCCAAGGCAGACAGGGAAATCAGCAGAAAATTCAAAAGTGTTTTGTCTGCAGGGTATGCTCAATTCTGTTTCCAGGCAAAAACTCAATTACCTTAATAGATGTTAACAGATTTGGTTTTTGTTAAGGAAATTAAATTATATAGTGATATCCCATAAGCTTTGCTGTGGGTTATCTCTGGTTACCGAGTAAAAGTAATTTGGGTGAATCACAGAGGTGATTTTTATAGCCACTTATGTGTTTTTGAACACGTGTCCTTGTTTCACAGTTTTTAGGTTTTTTTTCCCCCACCCTACTTTTGATTCATTTCCAGCTGGTCATTTATAATCTGGACTATATATTATATTGAAAAGATGTAGCAGTCCATAAATGTAAATGGAACCTATAAATGAAATCTTTACATATTTCAGTGTTAAATTAAACCTTTTCTGAACCTCAGCACTATTGATACTTGAGGCTGGATAATTTCTTATTCTGGGAGGGCAGTCCTGGGCACTGCTGGATGTTTAGCAGCATCCTTGATCTGTACTTACTAGATGCCAGCAGCCCCCCACGATTAGTTGTAACAATCAAAAATGTGTCCAGACACTGCCCAATGGCACCTGAGAAGGCACAACTGCCCCACCACTCACCCCATCTGAGAACTAGAGTTAATCTAATTGTAGCTGGTTGGTGAGTAAGATTACATTCTAATGTGCTTGCCTGTATTTGTTAATTTTTCTAGAATGGGAATTTTTATTTAAAAAAATAAAGACAACAGAGGAAACAATAAAAGAAAATAAAAAAGAATGTATCAGTAGGGGGAAAAAGAACTCAAACGCTGAAATTTTTCAGAAAGTATTTTTTAAAGAAAAAAATCACGTCAAATTACTTCAATGAAAAAAAAAAAATCACCACTAACAGCTAGGAATACACTCTGCAAGTCCCTGTGCAGGTCCCAAACCTAGGGCTCATGTAATTAATTTAGTAGATCAGGATCAGCATTGAAAAAAAAGGAGAAGAGAATACAAAATGTGAGATTGTAAAACAAGAAATAAAAGTATTTACTTAAAAAAAAATTTGGTTTGTTTATTTAACCATTGTGATATAAAAACATAATACTATGGCTTGTCGAATACTTTTGAAAATCAATTTACAGTCACTGAATATTTTAAGTTACTTCAACTTTTCATTATTACAAATAGTCCAAAGTAGCAAGAGTTGGCTCAAAATGAATTAAAATTAAATCATACGGGGGAAATCCTCAAAATTCTGAAAAGCAGACAAAGAGCTCAAAAAACACATAAACATACAGCAAAATGTTTACAACCTGAAAACCAGTGACCAAGGACTTGGCCAAATTGTTTCTTATTAAATGCAAAGTAAAAGGTAAGATTTATTCGGCCTTCTGTTTTATCTATATCTACCCCTCTATAATTTCCATCTCAAGTATTATTGTAACTAAACCTCACTTATCCAGAATTTGTTCTAGCAGATCCCAATCAATCTTACCTATAAAAATTAAAATATGCTGGCATAAATGACTATAGCCTTGTTAACTTTTAACCCAAGTGATAAGAAAATGGTTTAGACTTAAAGGTTTTAATATAAACAAAAAGGTTTAGACTTAAAGGTTTTAATATAAACAATGGTAATTACAAAGGAATTACAGGAGTTTGTCTTACTAAAGCAAATCCTAAGAGAATTTTTATCAAAATGCTTTTTTCTGTTAAATTTTATTGTACATATTTGAAACCATGTTTTAAAACAATGTAAAATATTCTTGAGTTTCACTAGCATGCCCCAAAATTCTTAATTAGCAAGATTCTAATTTAAAAAAACTTAAAACTTATTAAAAGGCATAATGTTATTAAATACTTCAATAAGTACTTAAAATAATTTTACGTTACAAGATTCATTTTTTAAAGAAATCGCTTTTTCTCCTAAGATTCTTACCTTTCCATTTTTATGTAGTTCAACAGATTTATTAATTATACTTCCACAAAGATGTTGTATAGTACTAAGATATATCATGCAGCCCCAGCACTAAAACAAATCAAATTTTAGCAGCACTAATTCTCTGTAGAGCACCACTTTCTAGACAGGCAGATTAACAACTGTAAATCCAATAAATCTGTTCATGAAGTGGATCACCTCGAAGTAGAAGCAAATTCATGAGTGTAATGCTTGCTTTTGGTACCTCACTTATTTTTCATTTCTCAGATTACTTTAGTGAGAAACAATACCAACAGCAAACAAAGCTCAAAAGGAAAACCCCACAAATTTCAAAATGATGCTGTTAGTACAAAAAAAAAAGGTCGACACATCTCAAAGCGCTAATCAACACCATCATGCATCTACTGCTGAGGGTTAAAGCCCAACGCCCAGTATTTAACTATTTGATCTTCATGGATCAAGCAAGGACTTGAAATCATTTCACGTGCAACAGTCTATGCATAACACCCCATTTAATCCATGCCACAAAAATGGTAAATTTAGTAGTTACCAATAAATAAGTTGGGGATCAAAGGGACTAAAGCCTTAGACTGCTCTTTATCATAAGATATCCTCAGACAAACCTCCCCATTCTTCATTCTGGCTCTATAAAATTAAGGAGCAGAGAAAAACTGGTTAAGTACCTGACTTCACAAAGAAAATGTACTCTATATTTCCTTTGTCATTATGTTTATAAAATAAACCCAACTGTACCACTCCCCTGTGCCCTCCCCTCCCCTGCCAAAATCTAGCTTAAAATAGATATTTAATTGGTGGTGGGGAAAATGCACCCAGTATTGCAAAAAAAAAAAAAAAAAAATCAATTTAGTAATCTCAGCATGTTGCACTTTAATAATTTAAGCATCACGTTAAGTACCAGTGGCATGTTAAGAAAACATGTTTTAAATTCCAACAGTCAAATGTTAGAAATTGGAATAATGGACTGATTTTTCTGGGCTTTACCTCCAAATCTAATTATGTATTCATACAACAGAATACCAAAAGGAATAAACATAGAGTTTGGTCTAGAAATGTCAAAACTGAAACCTCCTTTACCAAGTAATTAAGTAAAATAAAAAAGTTATCTTTATTAATCAGAGTATCTGATATTCTAGCAATATTTACTCAAATACACATTTATGTTACGTTCTCATTACTGACTATAAAATACTAACAGAAAATCTACTTTATCCACTGACTGTTTACCCTGTTGGCCTATAAAATGAAGGACTACCTAAATAAACTACATGACGTTTATACAAATTGGATAAAAGGGAAATTTTAAAGAAATTTTTCTGAAGAAAATATACATTCTTAAGGATACAGATAAATATTTCACAAATTAAAAAAAGGACTAAAACCAAAATCACTTTGTAATTTGCATTCATCTTTAAGCCAAAAGATATTTTCATTATAAATTCAGTAATCTTTAGTGTTTGGAAATAATCAATTCAAGTAAAAGACCTGACACCAAATAGAAAAATAATCACAATATATGAAGAACTAGATTAAAATCAATCAATTAGGACTTCTACAAATCTAAGGCTGCATTTAGAGAAGTGTCTTTACAGCTGTATCTACAATTTTGGAAGCAAAATCATTCCACGATGTACACTAAGTGAATATTATACCCTAAATTGTAAGACCAGAAAAGCTATTATAGATCCAGGCATTTTGATAAATCCAACAAGAAATAATTTGAAAATATTATTTATATTTATATATCTGATTAAAAATTCCAACTATTGATAATCTGGACAATGAAAATTTCCAACCTAAAAAGTAAAAGATGGCATCAGTCTTAGGAAACCTACTCTGTTCAGTATAAAAAAACGTCCAGGAGAATTATGAATTTCTTTACTGTATTACTGAGACATACAGAAGTTGGTATCTAAAACAGAATGTTTAAAATATGCATACCAAGAAAATACATGAATGTGGGGTAGGGTGGACAGAGCACAGTGGTTCAGATTTCATACAGCTCCAGAGTCTAGCGGATCTGGGTTTAGAATCCTGGTTTTGCCAGCTGCTACCTAAGACCTCACCAAGCCTCTACTTCATTTGTTAAAAAGGCTCTCATGACCCGCTTAATAAGCATTAGCTATCATCACAGTTCTTTTTGTTGTCATGGTGTCCAGACAAGTCTTTTTTGGCACTTTGTGGAATGCTTTTTCTCATCTTCTTCTACCATCTATTTCATGAACATAATATATTCAAATACTCTCCCAGAGATGTAAACTTGTATTATGTATCAACATATAAATGACTCTATTTTAGGAAACAAGCATCTTGTCATCCTGAATTTCCTGTGACAGTATGTTGGTGAATAATCTGAATAAACAGGTTAACTTGTTAACCTGAACAGAATAAGCTGAAGCTTAACTGTCCCGTAGACTTCAACTTGGCTTCATAAAGGCCTAACGTCACTCTAAATTCACAATGGACCAGTCACTTTCTGCCTTAAGACCTGAATAGCTAAAGTACGAGAAAGGATCCACTCAGACCACTGAACAGAAATTGTTTTAATGTAGTATCAACTTGGTTAATGTAAAGGTAGTCACAGATGAGAAACAGGGCCAAATAGCTCCCTTCCAAAGACAAGGAACTGTAATTAACAGTAGTCAGCTTTTTATTTTTTAAAACTAGGGTGAGATGGGGTAAAGAGAATTTTACATGAGACCATGGACATCCTATGCTTCTCTCTCCATTCCTACTTTCCCCAATTAAAGATATAAAAATACTACTTCAAAAAGGGAGACATTACTTCTTATTAAAATACTTTGATAGGTGAGATACACACACATTCACAAATAAACACGTAACTATAATAACTTTTTTAGCCCCTAGTACATTAAATACTCAATATATGCTATAATGTAAATTTAGCATATTTGTCATATTGTAGTCTATAGTGATTTTCCAGTAGAGTTTAAAAAACAATCCAGACACAAGGAGATATCAATGCCCTAAACATTACTTATATAGGCACCTTAACCACTGTTTTGGTAACTCAAGATCATTAAATGTACAATGCATTGTTTCATATTTAATATATGTTCCAGATAATGTCATCTCAACTTCAACAATTCCCACAACTGACCCAGTCAGTGACTGATGCAGAGGGATTACCAAGAGCTCCCCACTCTCCCAACTGAGGCCAACAGTTAAGAAGTTATAATGGAAAAAAAATTGCTGATTTAAAGCCTCCTTTAATAAATTATAATAAAAAAGACAATTACTCTCACAAAAACAGACTACATTTTTATACTGACTAGCTTCTTCTCCTCAACCTATAAACATTCAATTTGTTTCAAACCACAATTATGACTAAAGCGTAATTCAACTTAGTACCTGAATTAAGGTATCATTAAGTTTTTAGGAAAACGTAGCCTTATGTATGAAATGTTTAACTTCAAGAAATGATGAAGGACTTGGAGGAAATACCAGAATATGATAGAATAGAATATAGTTCCATAATAATGAAATATAATGATCAAGGGAAGGAACAAATATGAAAAATTTCCGATTTGTGACCCTGGCTTTGACCTAATTTTTAGAAAAGTCTGATTAGTGAACAGTAAAATAAGGAGGTGATAACTTTAAAGCCAATTTTACAATATGAGCTTGTAGTCGGCACACCTGTTATTACAGAGCATCAAATATACAATTAACCCAAGATAACTGTAGAAATTAGAAAGTGAATGGGGTTTATCAATGGTTCCTGTGATATCAAGGCAAGACAAGAATACAGTTGTTTGACAGAACATGGTTTGTTATTTAAGAAAAGCAAAGAAGTAGAAATACTTTTTAGTTAATTTTGCTAATGCAAAACTAGAGGATTCTACACAAAGTGTAACTGTAACACTATGATTTGCTTGGCTACATCTGCAAGTAATGGACATGAGGTGAAAATATGAACCAACATGGAATGAAAATGCCATAATCTCACAGTCAACTCCTGATCATCCACACTAATGAGAAAAGAGGTTATCTTAAGTAATTTGGAACAATGGACAGAAAGTTCTCAAATTACTGTTACTTTTCCCATCTTAATGTAGTCTGTTCTCTAAAGGTTTGGACTCTGATGTTTTGGGGTCCAAAAATGGGCCATCAATACAACAGACCATCTCCAAAGTAAATGATCCATCCACAGATAACTGAGTTGATGTGACTGACACATATTCCAATCAATAAATTGCACATGGACACTACATGCCAAGCATGCTTCAGAGTAATTTCTGAAACTGTAAGAATGAGAGAAGATGACTGAGACTTCCCTAGCAAGAGCAAAACATGCTAATGTTAGTCAAGAGAACGAGTAGCTTACCTCCTGCAGTAGATCAGCCTGCTCAATTGCTTTAAGGACATTTTTCTTGGATGTTTCCTGAACTTCCCCTCCCAAAAGAAACTCATCCAAAATAAAATAAGCCTTCTCAAAATTAAAGATGATATCAAGTTCACACACCTGAAAAGAAAAAAAAAATTAAAGCTGAAGAAAGCAAAAGATCATCAAGTAGTCAGTAAAATCTGACCAGAGTGAATCAATCTTAATTCTTCTAAAAATGGTAACCTTGCTAACTAACCATCATTGATTTAGTCAGCTTAATTTTCAAATCTCAAGTACTTGAAAACACAATGCCTACAAGCTAAAAAAGACCATACACCTTGCAAACTCCTAACATGGGCAACTGAATAATTTTCTACTCACAAAAACTAATCTTTTGAAATACATATTCCTGGGTAATGTGATTATAATTGCTAACCAAATCTAAATTCTATACTAAGCACTTAGAGTATACTTATCTTTGCAGTTGGGCTACTTCCATTTCACTACTTTAAACCTCATTCTCACCAGCATAATTAAATGAGTAGGTCTGTAGGGTCAAGCAATTCTGGCAGTTAACTGACTAGGCACACTAAGAAATATAGTCATTCCTTCCCTCTCCCACCTTTCTTTCAAATAGTCAGAATCCCCAAAACAATCAAATCAAATAATAAATTTGTTACAGAAAGGGTTTTAAAAAAAATACTACAGCATTCAATTTACTAAAGCAAAATACTACTCACACTGCCAAAATACTTGTCAAGTAATTCCACATAACGATGAATTATTTCCAGGGTAATTAGTTCATTGTCCTGATCCTCAATAGCACAGCAAAAATACAGACTGGCATATCTGTAACAAAAAACAATGTGGAAAAAAGTTTACCCTATAATCATGTTTTCTAAATATATTTTCATATCCTACTGTGAAAGACCCCATGCTTATACAATTTATTTCCTTTTTACAACAGTAGATTATTTTTCTCCTAGACTATAGAAGTAATAAATGCATAAAAAAGAAATTTTGAAAAGTACAGGCAAGCAAAAAAGATAAAAAGTAACCACATCATCCAGAAAGAGTAACTTACTTTGTTCTTCTTCCTTTCTGGCTCCTTTCTATGATGAATATTCTAACACATAGCTGACCTAAATTGTTCTTAAGTTTACTTAAAATGCACTGTGTGACTAATTCAAACTACAAATAAACAGGAAAGAAAATAAACTCTCCACCTGAAGGACTTATTGAAGACACTGTAAACGTGAAGTTGATGTTCTGAAAAGTTTTATTGAAGTGCAGTATACACAAAGAGAAGAACACAAGTCAAACGTACAGCTCAGTGACTTTTCAAAGTGAACCCACCTGTGTACCAACACCTGGATCAAGAAACAGAATTATTACTGAACCCCTGAAGCCCCTCCCCTAACCTCTCCAGGTCACAACCTCCCACCCCAAGTGTAACTACTATCTTGACTTCTAACAGCATAGAATTATTTTTAAAAAAAGGTTTACAGGATTGTGGAATAAACCCCAAGAGAAAAAACAGCAGTTCCAAGTTATCACAGAAGTTAGAGAAAAGACAGGGGAAACTGAGGCTTGAGTCCTCAAATTTTCCAAATTCTACTCTGTTAAAGTTTATTTTCCCTTGAAGAAGGAATAAAGTTGGAAAACTCATATTCTCCTCCAAATTAGGATTCTAGCACATGGGACTCGGTTATACTTGATCCAAGGAAGCCTAAATTTATTAACATACAATCTTGAGGAATAAGGGACATGACCTAATCAAATCCTTGGAGGAGGATTAAAAGAGTATTTTCAAAAGGTTTAAATGTATTTAAGGCTTTTGAAAAGAAACAAAAAACCTAAAACACTGCAAACAAGTCTCAGTTGCCATTGTAATTTTCACTGAGGAGCATTTAAGTGATTTTCAGAAAACACAATGGGCAATTACCACTAGCAGCATTAACGCAAAATAATATGCTAACACAGACACAATCCCAGTTTTGAAATTCAATGAATTCTGGCTCTTCAGTATCAGAATAACTAGTATTTTCATAACTCTATTAATTTCAACGTTATCAAAAACATTTCATCTTATTTGATCTTTCCAACAGTAAGCACTACCCATCATCCTTGATTATAGAAGAGGGAAAAAAAAAAAAAGGCCCATGAGTACAGAGCCTGCCAAGTGGTTATACTGGGACAAGAAATCTGATCTTCGGACCTTAACTCCAGGCCTTTTCCCACTCTACCATTCCAACTCCCTTATCACACACATAAACTTTTGCCATGTCTATTCTACCTGACTTCTACATTCAGTAAGTTATTTTAAATGGTGGGTCTCCCGCAGTCTTAGAGAGAAGGTGTTCAAACGTGTTCATTTATTATCGTGAAGGACATAACAGGGCACCATCTCCAACTTTATTAACAAAGTGCTTCCTTTCTTTCCCAGCACTACCCTATGTTTTGTTTATGGTTCTAAAAGGCAATGGGATATTCCAACTCTCCATCTTCCCTAACCCATGCTCCTCAAATAAGACTTTTAAATTTGGGGAAGCTGATACAAATGACTCATAAATTATCTGAATTAAGAAAACTAAAGTTTAAAGGGACTGACATTAAAAAATGGTAAATAAAAACCAAATATGACTAGCTGACATGAACTGAGTGTTAAATAATCTAATTAGAAAGAATTTACTAATAGTCTGTGTCAGGTAAAATTCCTTTTACTGTTAATTTCAAGATTTCTTCAATGCTACTGTTAAGCAATCTAATACTTGCACCAAGCTCGCTCCTTCTTCACAGTACTGTCTCTTTACTTACAAATGAACAACACTTAAACGCTAGTCAAAGGTCCTAGATTGTATGAATCATTCAGAAACATTAATTTAAATATCATCGGTACTGATGTGCCTAAGCACCAACCGTAATATTTTAAAAACCCTGCAACACTATCTAAATGTTTGCTTTCACTTAGAATGGAAAAAGCTATCAAATTAAATGAAACCTTCATTGTAGGTGAACATCAAGTTATCAGTATTATAAGAAGGCACCTCTTTCTAGAAAGCTTAAGGAAGAAACAGAAGCAGGTAACATTGAGTCCCCACCCTGAGTAAGGCATTAAATGTTAGCTAAGGTCTTGGCATAATTTACCATTTTAAATTCTTATAAAAACCCTTCCAGAGAGATACTGTTATTATTTGCATTTACAGGAGACTCAGGCTTAACTGAGTAACCTTCCCAGGAACAAAGACTTGACTCCAGAGCCCAAGTTTTATATTAAAAACTATAGCCTAGAACTGTATTCAGTAAAGTAATCCTGCACCTGGCAAAAATTAAAACATATTCAAAGCAATATTTTGCGTGCTTTGAAGAGGGAGAGAAATAAGAATTGTTATACTGATTTAGTGAAAGATTACTAGGAGAACCTGAAGTGTACTCTCTATTTTTAGAACCAAGTGGTTTTTAAAAATTCAGTAATGAGCTCATTTTGTTTTCTTAGTGCATATTTGTAAGTCTAAATCTGAAGTAAAATTAATAATAGACCAGTAAGAAGAAAGGTATGTCTGGTTATTTTTAGCAGAGTAGATTAAGGCTTACTCTAATTACTGGCACTCAGAGAACATCTGAAAGTGCCTATTCTTATATTCAAAACACATGACTTCTCTCCAGTCAGCTAAATATCAGCTGACTGTGGGTGAGTGTAACCAAACTGCTCTCAATATTCCAATGGTATATGTCATTACAAATTCTTTTATTAGTAAAGAAAATCAATATAGTACTCTCAGACCTATTGAAAGCTAGTAATTTGTAGTTATATGTATTAAGACTGTAATCTATAACTTGCTACACAAAATAGGAATCAAAAAAGCATAGCATTTTCTGTCTTCATGGGATCTTCAAGAGCATTTATTTTAGAGATGAGGAAACAAAGGCAAAATGATTTGCTCAAAGTCACAAAACTAGCTAATGGCCCAGAGAAACAGAATTCAAGTCCCCAAGTTTTCAGTCTGTTTTTCCAGCTGTATTATCCTTACTCCCGCCCGTCACCTCTCCCTCCCCAAGATGGGTAACTAATGTGGAAGGCTCAGGGATGAAAAATGTGGATGAGACAATTTGAGGAAGGCAGACATAAAGATCACTTGCTGATACGAACAGCAAAAGTGCTAGTTCAGAATTTCTCAGGAGCTAAGTGGTAATTCTTTTGCTTAAAAGATCTTCTCTTCCAGCTGGACTAGAGGAAAAAAAATCACCGGTTCCTATCTACAAAAAATACGTCCTTAAGTTCTATAGATGAGGTTTTCAGTATGAAATTGGGGATGCATAGGAAAACTGATTACAAGTTCTAATTTTGTATGTAAACTTTATCTCAGTAAAGCTTTTTTTTTTTTTTTAGTGAACCTTTATTTATAGGAGCTGATGAAAGTATCAGAGTCAGGTTAGATTACCCTTTATAGCCTTTAAAAGAAAAAGCAGCGGCCTGTCCAACATGAATGGGCTGAATGCTGTGAACAGGAACACCAACTAGCGCTTTCTTTCCTTCTGTTTAACAAGCCATTTCCTTCAGCTGCAGGAATCTTGATTCATGGGATCGATTCCCTTGCTGGTATTTTCCTCCTCCACACGAGGGACTCCTTCCCCTATCTAGAAATAAGCTTAGGTCTCGCAGGCCGTTTTTTTAACCCTGTCTCCCACTCCTGTCTATGGTGGTTATCACCTCTTCTGTCCTTCTTAGCAAAGCTCCCCCAAACAGTCTACACTTGCTGTTTTAATGTCTCCACTCACACTTTGCCCCCTTTCTTTGAGAATTCCATCTCTACTGAAATGTTCAGATAGGGTACTCTGTGAAATGCTCACTGTAAAATCTAATAGATTCTTCAGTTTAATTGAACTTTATGCAATATTTGGCACTGGTGACCTTACTTTTTAAACTCTCTCCCTTTCCCCAATGTGACTGACCCTATACTTATCCTCTCCCCCTCTGCCTGCTGCTTGAATGCTGGTGATCTAACAATTTATGCCTAATTTCCCCCCAGACTTCCATGCCTATACCCACCCTGAGAAATTAGGCATCTGCAAATGGAAGTCACATGGGCTCTTCAAAGTCAACTTTCTACTAGCTCACCATTTACCCCATCAGTTGAACCAGAAATGTGGGATCACCTCACTCCTCTCCTCCTTTCACTACCCTCACTGCTTTTAGCAGTGACCAAGTCTTATAAAACTTACTTTACAACAGCTCTTTCCACCTGCTGAGCCCACAGCAGAGGTCTTCCTTCAGGACCTCCTGACAATGCAGTCTCCTAACAGATCCCCAGGAGCCAGTCTCAGCCTGCCCTCCACCCATTTCCCAGTTACAGGATCTTTAAAGAAATGCAAATCTGCTTCTTTTCAATCTTTGCCTCCAGGGTTAAGATTTGAGTTCTGGCCCCTATGCCAGTTACTAGCATCAGACCTTGGACAAGACACTCCCCAGTTCTCCTTTGTTTGTTTGTTTGTTTCTAATAAAACTGAAGTTGATCAACAGAAGTGGTTTTCAAACTCAGGAATCATCTCCTAGACAGAGGGTGGAAGCCAAGTGAGTAGACATGCAGTCCTGACTTCACACTAGCACCTCCACTTTCACTGGTTTCATTTAAGGCTCTATCCTTGGGGTAAAAAGCTTAAAAAAAAAAGTCACTTGACATCCCCCAGCTCTAAAATGCTGTGATTTTTCTCAGCAAATACAAAATCACCCAAAGATGACTAAATTCATTCTATTGTAAAGAGGAGTCTGGTATTTTAAAAATTCTAGATGTCCTATAGTCTTCATGACTTTCTCTGCCATCTTCCCCACAAACCCCACCCATACCAGAGTGGTTAAAGGAAAGCTGAGTTAAAACCCAGACTTCTCTTTGACTGTCCTTGCAGCCCATGCTGTTACTTCCCTGCAAACCCCCCAAAGGAGAGAATTTTTTTTTTGCAGAAACATTCTTATCTTAAATTCAGTAAATTATTCATATGGGAACAGGAGTGAGGAAGAAACAAAGTAATTCTATTTCTTTTAACCTGATTAGAACAGTCTTAAAAAATTTATTTTAAGGTATTAAAAAGTTTCAGATATCAATAAAGATGTATAACATTTTTTAAAAAGCTTACTGTTCAAGGCCAATCTATGAGTCATTTTGCAACATCAAAATTTTAAAAATCTGTTCTTGGCAAAATTATCTATCTACCAGATCTAATCACACCTCCGCCACAGCAACAAGTGTACTTCAAATTAATAAACACTACTAATGAACAGATCCTGTATATATCCAGTTTTTACACATCTATGATTGAAATGGTCTATGTATCCAAGCTGTTTATAAGCAAGTAAGAGATTCTACAAGTCAGATAAAAAGGCATTTCAAACATCAGTCATTACTTTACAGATTTGTGGGAAGATGTAGGGGGAGGTAAATGCTTATCTAAATTCGGAGAACTACTCACACAATTTAAAATACTGATCCTAGTTTCCCCTGCAAAGAAATGAATTCATTGGAAAAAAAAAGGTGATTAAGCATGAATTATCATTTATGCCTTTAGTTATATAATTCGTTTAAAAAATTCCATGATTTTATTGTTGCAGCCTGGGTGAACAATCAAAACAGAAGTTATTTTAAAAATACAAAGCTTTACCTTAAGCTTATTTCATCTATAGTAATCATTATTTACAAATATCATCCTCAAAAGCCTGCAATTTCCACATTATAAATGATTTAACATTTGATTCTATTTCACCTTTCTGATAAATAAAAATTATACCTTTTGTAAACAATTTTCAGATCTCGCCATTCAAGAAAGCTGCACATTTTAGGTTTCCGTGCTAAAACGGTTTGAACAAGTTCTCTTGTGATCTTTTTCTTCTCTTTGTCTGATAATGGGACATACCATTTCTGCAGTCGAAGCTTTCCCTGACGACTAAAAAGCAACATAAACTGCATCTGTTAAGACAAATAGAACCAAGATTACAGGCAATACTTTGATTCAATAAAGTTAAGATTAAGATGACAAGTTGCATAGACAAGTCTTAGGGAACAGGGCATTTAGCTAACAAATGATGAGAAACCATCAATATTTCTATGCCAGTTAAAATACCAGGAAATTCTTGTAGAAAGATGTTCTCACCAGATGTAAAACTCCCAACACGACCCTGTTCCATTTAAGTTTGGGGGGGGGGGAAGAGCACGGGGAACAGGCAAAAGTTTAAGTGAAAATTCTGAGGAAAAAGATAATTCTTGCAATTTAAGAAACTATTGTGCACCTGTGCTACAGGACTGTATATGCATCAAAAGAGAATTGTTAACATCTACTAGATTAGGTGCATTTCAAAGAAACAGATCTACTATTTTTCACCCTAAACAGAACACGCTGTTCTAGTTCCGAACCGAATTGCTTGTAGACAGACAGCTATCAGCTATCACTTAGAATGCTCTCTTCAGTGTATCCTTACATATTTCAAGCAAAACAAAAGATCTAAACTATTAACCAAAAAAGACTCACAAATGCACATTTTTCTTAATAAAAGCCTGATTAAGTATCCCTTCTCATCTCACTTTTAAAAAATTCCAACATAAATATACACATAATAAAGTGAGTTAATATTACCAAAGAGAATATAAACCTTTAAAAAGCTGAAATAAGAGCTACACACATTCAGATATTACATGAAACGCTTCATTTAAAGCGATAAAAAACAGCATCTACAGCTGGAGTGGATGCTGAATTCTAGTGTATTTTACACAAACTATTTTGTATATATTTATTTGGAATCTGCAAATGTTGATTAGCCTACATGTTCAAATTTAAAGAAAGTTCTTTGTAATTCAATCGGTCTTCTCAACTGCAAACAGATAAGCATTGTTCCTCCAAAGGTAATTTAAAGGTAGAATTCAGATATATATATTTTTTCTTCTAACTAAGTTCCTTTAATAGTGTTACTGCAAGTAAGATTCCAGCCTGACTCTTAATATTCACCACACCATACTGAATTGGGGTGGGGGAATTTACACGATCAGTTTAGAATACAATGGGCCCTAAATCTCGCTAAGAAATTACCGTCGCCCTTTGTAATGATCCAAACGGGCATCAATAAGATATTTAGAAATTTACGATGCGACAATTTAACTTCATTAAAGTTAAAAGTGGCTTATTACACCTCACTTAAAACGCATCACTGGCACGAATTAAACGAATAATATTCATGATATCAAAGTGCCTCACACAGAAGTCCTGTTAAGGTAGCAGCATTCGAAGGGGACAGCAAGTAAAGCATCAACTAGATAACGTTCAATGCAAACCCGTTACCAGAACTTGGAAAAAAATAGACTCGTATTTCAGGATCTCGGTGACCAGGAGGGCTGGGGGTTTGCTTTCGAAAGGAGTATGGACTCAAGGCAGTCTGTAGCAGGGTCCTGTATCCGTGCCACCCCCCGCGCCCACATTGTAGGACTAATAAACAATTCACTCTCCTTAAAACAAATTATATATTAACATGGGACGATACGCGATCGCAAGGCACAAGTATTCCTTTCCTCTAGTTCAAAACCAATGAATGCTTCGATTTTGCTACAAATCACAGGGCACCTCAATTCCTCGAGATTGGTATTAAAAACAATGGGCTCGGCCGCGGAGCGGGCTCGGGGCCAGCGTTTCTCGGTCCAGCCGTCTCCGATGCCCCGCCACTGCCCCACGGGGCCGCACTTCATCACTGACCCAGCCCGGGCGAGGTGACAGTTAAGGAGCGGAGCAGACAATGGCAACCGTCGCGGCGCAGAGGGCGCCCAGGGTGCTCCGCCGCCGCCGCCCCCCGCCGCCAACCCCTCCCGCAAATACGCCGCAAAACTTGAGGTGATTCCCGAACCACAGGTGCCGCGGGGCCGCCGCAGCGTCCGAGACTGGCCTCCGCATCCCGAGGCGCGGCGCCGAGCGGAGAGGGGAACGGACGCGGAGAGAAGTGAGTTTTGGGGCGCCGTGCCCCAGTGGCGGGCCGGGCGGGCAAGCTCGGGGTGGGGTCGTCCGGGCGCTGGCGGGGCGGCGGAGAGCTCTCGCGACCCTCCCTCCCTGGTCCCCGTCCCCGGCGCCCCCACTCGCCTCCCGGGACTTACGGCGGCCGCGGGCCGCGAGCGCGGCGGGGCTTGGCCGGCGGCGGCGGCGGCTGAGGGCAAGCCCCTGTCGCTGAGCTGAGGAAGGGAAGCCGTGTTGCTGTGGGGAGGGGAGCCGGTTCGCGGAGGGAAGGCTTAGGCAGCGAGGGGAGGGCGAGCAGACAGACTCCGCCCTGGGGGCCGGACGAGGGAGGAGCCGGGGCTGCGGCGAGCAGAGGGGCGGGCTGGGCGGCGCGCTGGAAGCCGTGCGGTCGTCGCCAACGGCACCGCAGGCAGCTCAGGTGACCGCAGAATCCAAGGAAGCTGATTGGCCGCATCTCTACCGAGAAGGGTGGTCCGAGACCGGAAACCAGGCCACGTGAGCCGGAAGCGGCTTATGCCGGGGCCGGCGCGCCTGCGCACTCCTGCGCGTGCCTTAGGGACGCGAGCGCGGTTCTCCCAGCTATTTAGTGGTGAGATGGCATAGTTTCTCAGTGCCCTTTGTCGACCCTTCTGTGCTGGGCAGGGAAGGTCTGGACAGACAAGAGCCACGTTCGAGCTCCGATAACTGCGTGCCCCAAGAGGGTGGGACGGGACGGTGTGATTACCGGTGACGTTGGTGAGGGGAGAGGGAGTGCTGCAACTCTGAGGAAAACAAGTCAGCTCTTTCGTGGAGCTCCTGCACACGTTCAGAGGGCTTTTGCAATTATTTTGCCTCAAAACTGCCCGGAATCCGGTCCCTCCTATCGCACTGCTACAGCCCTAGTCACCTTTCACCCCAAGCTGTGCAAGTGTCTCTTCACTGGGCTTGCCTCGCCCATCCTCAGTGCTGCGGACCTGAGGAGTTTCCGTTTTCTGCTGAAAAGCTCAGACAATAGCTCATCTTCAAGATCCCGCTTCCTTCACTCGGAGTCGCTCCCCTTCTCCCCCACAGCCGCCTGGGTTCCAGTTTAGCCTTGCCGACGACTTGCTCTGCCTGGCATGCCCTTGCCCTCAAATGTCACATCTTCTATGAAGCCTCACCCTCAAACCCTGTAAGAACGAATCCCTCTTTCACCTACATGCCTATTAGCCTCTATTTAGCACATTGAATTTTATTCATTTTGCATCCCAACCTAGGTCACTGCCTGGTGTATAACACCATTAATAAATGTGAGTTGACTGATGAGTATAAAACGATAGATTTGTTAGGAGCCGTTGTGTCTGGCACATAATGGATGTTTATATGTTTTTGAATGAAAGGATGGATGAATCATCTAGTCCGACTCATCTTTTACAGATGAGGAAGGGGGGCCCCAAGGGATTAAGTGACCTTGCTTGAACAGTCACGGGTTTCTCGTGTAGAATGCTATTCATTACCCTAGTCACCTAGGTTCTTACAAAGGAAGCTAGGAAATTGCTTTTGTTAAGCTATGCCCTTTTTGCAGAGGTTCCCAAACATAGTCGCCAGAATTTTTTAACAGCCGAAAGGGAAAAAGATGCTAACTTTTTCATGAAGCTAAAATTTAATCAATTTAAAAGGATCCTTTACTAGGGATTGTGTTCTTTTTGTGTGTGTTAAAATATCTTTAAAACTAAGATAGTATATAACAGGGATTTGGGAGCATTTTTAATGCCCTTCTTTGGCAAAATAAAAATGTATAATACTTCCCTCTTTTAAGCACTACTGTGCTGCTTGGAAATTTTCCTACGTACATATATGCTTAACATATACTGTAATATTAAAGAAGTGGTGAATACAAAGCACAGAGCTGGTTTACTGTAGGTCTTTAGTCCCCCTGCCCAAATTTCTCTCTGCAGCCTGACCAATCATGCCTCAGAGGCACATGTTAATGTCCCATTTCTCCCTGACTACGTAAAACAAATGCCATTAGCCAATCAAAGATAGATCTAATTTTATGCAATGAAAACTCACCCTCTGACTCCAAATGCTGCTTTTCTCTTTTTCTGTACAAAACACATATGTCCTCAAGGTTCTTGAGATAACTACCTCTAAGTTTAAGTTCACTGATTATGTTCCTAATGTTGGTCTGTGGTTCTGAAAACGAGGATGTGAGACTTGCTCATGACACTGGCAGTCTCTGGTGTGCCTAGCCAAGAAAAGGTGGGGGTTGGGGGAGGAAGAAAAAGGAATTATGGGAAAAATAATTAGCAGCTGAAAGCAGCTATTACATAATCTTGGCTGCTTATTAATTTAGCAGAAGGAATGGCTTATTAAATTCTAATAGCAACAGCACAACTGCAAACAACTAGCAATTAACAGTGCAGGGCCCATTATTTTGTTAATATGTACTCTTCTTTTGGCAAGTGTGTAAGAACAAAATTTATAGAAGCAGATGGTCTTTTTCAGTAGATTATAGATGGTTTATTCCCCAGTCTTAGTATTAAGTGCTAATTGTGCATTCACCGTGAAAGACAAAAGAAGCACTGTTATTGTCTTTGTTGGTAATTAACTGCTTGACTCTGAGTCCCACAATTTCCAAAATGTGGGCTTTGTTATATACCCGGTTCTTCTCATCTAGTATCTTCTTCATGTGTCATGTTAATAGGGTATCTTTTTTAGTCCTCTGCTTTTGTTGTCTGGGTGCTCCTGATTTCTTGGTTGTTATTAATTGATGGTACAAAAATTATTTTTATGAAAAAGTAACAATCAGATTTTATACTTTTTTTTTTTGATACAGGAGACATTTATTACAAAATTCTTTCTTATGGAACAAGAACACATAGTTTCATGGTGAAAGGCTGCCTGATGTTTCCCAGGTTTCAATGGCCCAGATAGATGAAGGAAAATTCCGCAAGGTCAGAAGAGAGAAGAACAGATTTATCCTGAAATAAGAATGATAACCATGTCCCAAGTGTTCAGAAGGGGAAGAATTGAAGTATTTCTGGTAATCTGCTTTTTCTTTATTTATGTTTTTATTGAGATATAATTGACATATAACATTATATTAGTTTCAGGTATACAACATAATGATTCAATATTTATATATATTGCAAAATGATCACAACAAGTCTACTTAACATCACTTGTTTCTTAAAAAATAAGTGCCCAGTTTTTCTTTATGCTAAATGCGAGAGGTGAGGGTGAAATAGAGATTCTACTTTCTAACAGTAAATTTTTGAGACTTTATATGTTATCTTTTATAAGTTTTCAAAAATAGTTTTAGTTTCCTTTTAAATGTGTGATGGCCATATGCTTTTATCTCTTCTCCTTCTCAAAATGCCATTAAATGAAAAAAGAAAAAGAGGCATGTTTAGAGTATAGACCCACGTGGACAATAAAGGAGAGGACATTAGCATGAGGGTGTCAACAGGGTGTGAGGGTACACTCTCGGCTCATCATTAAACACTGACAATTTAAGTAAAAATTGTAGTATGTTCATATTGAGAATATGGAGGACGGAGGTGAGGGGATGTTGAAATAATGCTAAATCCTCATGCAGTAACAGTAAGAAAATAGATAAGATCTAACATAAGTCAAGAAATAGAACTATTAGCATATTCTTTTGATACCAGGAAGTAAATTCCAGAAGCAGTGATGATTTTCTTTCCAGGGACAGAATCTTGAGGTAGAATGTAATAAAGGTTATTATTACATTTTACTTTAGAGCAGGTTTTACTTAGATACATTTTTTAAATATTGTAATGAAGTAGATAAGAATTCTGTTAGTGTTAACACTGTACTATGGATTTGTACAGTGTTCCTTTAGCCAATCTATATATTATTTGAAATTTATTAAATAAAAATGTCTTGCAATGGAATTCAGTGCTGAATCAGTGCAGAAGATCACAGTAAGTATAAAAAAGATGCTTAGAGTTTGTGAATTTGCATCTCCTAAGATAAAGTTGTTCTGAGGAGAAAACTGGCCTAAAATATTGAGGATTTGTGAATCAAATCATTTCAAATAGATAGAGCTGTCAATGCCAAAGTCCTCAAGAATGAACTAAAGAGAAATATGGAACATATGCTCTTTCTCGAAGCCTGTTTCCATAGCCTTGAATAAAATACAGGAAAATGACTCTTCTTTTAATATTAGGTTAGAGCAGTGATTCTCAACCTAGGCCATTTTATCCCCCACCAGGGGACATTTGGCAGTGTCTGGAGACATTTGGGTTGTCACAATGGGATGGGGGCTGGGGAGGGGGGTGGGTGCAGTGTGGTGATGCTGTTGCAGTGTGTAGGACAGCTTCCATCACAAAGAATTAACCAGCCCAAAATGTCAGTAGAGCCAAGGTTGAGAACCCTGAGTTAGTCACTGAAAAGCATGTAGCAATGGAGATATTTTATAGACTTTCAAGAAATAAAACAAACACTTATCTTCATATTTTTTTTTCTTTTGGATGAGTTGGAATTCTCTTGGATGAGCATTCTTAATATTTAATAGGTAAAATCCTTAACTGCTAAAAAGACTGGCCACATACATAAGCAGTTAGTATTCTTTAAATTAACTAGAATAAACTATCCAAATGAAATGTTTTTTCAAAGTGATCCCAGAATATTAGTGCAGTTGCTTAGAACCAGGATCCATAGGATGACTATTCCATCCATTCATTCATTAACATAAATGTTTATTATGTGTCTGCTCTATGCCAAGTACTCTGGATGGGTAATGGAGATACAGAGATGAATAAGATGTTGATTGTGTCCTAAAACTCCAAAACCATTTCTCCTGACACAGAATTCCATGTCTTTTGGTGACAAACCTTAGATGGTCAGGGGAGCAGTCACCAGTCAAAACATATGAATACATTTTCTTTTAGGAAACCCCTAGAGATGCTTCATAGAACCTTAGATTTTCTGTGACTGACACTTGTGGAAACTATTTGCCCTAATGACCTCCAAGGGCTCTTAGCAATCTTTTCATTCTGTGAGAATTCACAGATTCAATATGTTTTCAACAAAACAGTTTCAAATAATTTTCTTTTGACCTGGTCCTTAAAATGAAATGTTTCAGCAGTAATGTAAGTCAAGTAGACTTACGGTTCTAGGATATTCCTTAGAGGACTTGTGAAAACACAAGATGACTCTCCAGAGTTTCTGATTCAGCACATCTGAGATGAGGCCTGAGAACTGCATTTTTTTTTTTTGCAGTATAGTTGTTTTACAATGTTATGTTAGTTTCTGGTATATAGCAAAGTGATTCAGATACATATGTATGTATATGTATATTTTTCAGATTCTTTTCCATTATAGGTTATTACAAGGTATTGAATATAGTTCCCTGTGCTATACAATAGGACCTTGTTGTTTATCTATTTTATATATAGTAGTGTGTATCTGTTAATCCCAAACTCGTAATTTGTCCCTTCCCTGCCCCACTTTCCCTTTTGGCAACCATAAGTTTGTTTTCTATGTCTGTGAGTCTGCTTCTGTTTTGTAAATAAGTTCACTTGTATTATTTTTTTAGATTCCACATATAAGTGATATTGTGTAATATTTATCTTTCTCTGATTTACTTCAGTTAGTGTGATAATTTCTAGGTCCATCCATGTTGCTGCAAATGACATTCTTTCATTCTTTTTTATAGCTGGGTAATATTCCATTGTATATATGTAACACAACTTCTTCATCCAGTCAATGGACATTTAGGTTGCTCCCATGTCTTGGCTATTGTAAATAGTGCTGCTTTGAACATTGAGGTGCATGTATCTTTTCAAATTAGACTTTTCATATTTTCCAGATGTATGCCCAGGAGTGGAATTATTGGGTCATCTGATAACTCTATTTTTAGCTCTTTATAATGGCTGCACCAATTTACATTTCCACCAACAGTGTATGAGGGTTTCCTTTTTCTCCACATCATTGCCAACATTTGTTATTTGTGTTCTTTTTGATGATGGCCATTCTGATAGGTATGAGGTGATATCTCATTTTGGTTTTGCTTTGCATTTCTCTAGTAATTAGTGATGTTGAGCATTTTTTTTTCATGTGCCTATTGGCCACCTGTATGTCTTCTTTGGAGAAATGTCAGTTTAGGTCTTCTGCCCATTTTTTGATAGGGTTATTTGTTTTTTTGATATTGAACTGGAAATTAAGCCCTTTTTGTCATGTCATTTGCAAATGTTTTCTCCCATTCTGTAGGTTGTCTTTTCATTCTGTTTATGGTTTCCTTTGCTGTGCTGTGATTAGGTCCCATTTGTTTATTTTTGCTTTTATTTCTTGAGACTAACCTAAGAAAACATTGCTATGATTTATGTCAGAGAATGTTTTGCCTATGTTCTCTTCTAGGAGTTTTATGGTAAGAATTACATTTGTAACAGGTTCCCAGGTGGTGCTGATGCTTGCTGGTCTTGGGACCACACTTTGAGAACCACTGCTTTATACCAAAAAAAGCTATGATATCTAATAAGAAAGTTCTCAAAGCCAGTGATTAATATATTTTCCCCAGACAAATTAGCTAAAGGAAACTTGAGATCTGAATATGTTTTATTGCTGATCTCATTAAGTCTGATAACATTGGGAGAGTAATGTTCCCAGTTATATGAACCTAAAGGTAAATCTATGTGCACAACCCACAGTGGCCTGTGATCATGGTGTGCCCTGTACAAACTAATGTACTGTAATAGTCTAAGTTAGAAATTAGAGCACTTAGAGAGACTTGAAGTTTGCATCATAAAAATCAGATGCTTACTTGATGACTATCACTGCTCTAAAAATATTTTCCAACTCCTCATGCCAACTAGGAACCACCTCTGAAATACTTTGCCAGCAATTACAGACATGAGGTGGAAAGGACAGAGTTGAGAGGCACCAGTTAGACAGAATCTCTATCCTTGGATAAGGCAGAAATAGTAGTAATCAAAATCCACCCTTTCTCTTCCTTGGCACACAGCTAGACCCTGTTCCTTAGCCACCTAAGGTGCCCACTGAGCTGAGATCAGGCTATGAAATGTAGATGTAAGTGTTATCAGGCCAGGCCCAGAGAACCTTCCACAGGAAAGCCTCTTCCCTCACCCTCTCCTCCACCCTGCTTTTTCCCCCTGGGTGTTGACACCCAGGGTGACCTTGGAAGTCAGGCTTTGAAGATGGCTGAGTCTCTGTCAGCCTGGGTTCCGGAATGACTGCATGGAGCAGACACACAGACCACTACACCATCATCATTCCTACCACCAATTATACTTTAAGTGAATGAGAAATAACTTTGTATTAAGCCACTGATTTTTTGGGTTCAACTGTTACATCTGTTAGTATTACTAACCATTCTTGCAAGCTGTTACACGCTTCATTACAAAGAGAAGGAGCCATATGATTGGGAGAGCAGTGAATTTTTCAAGTGGCTAGTTCTTTTTCTCAATTGTAAACCTGCTTTTTGTGTTCTTCATGTGTCTCCTTTCCATTGAAAAAAAAATTTTTAATCAAACATGTATGCACATAGAGTCAAACACTTTTTTTTTGCAGGAGGTAGAGGTTGGAGGTATTTGGGTTTATTTATTTAAATGGAGGTACTGGAGATTGAACCCAGGACCTCATGTATGCTAAGCATATGCTTTACCACTGAGCTATACACTCCCTACCTCCACTGAAATTTAAAGAGAATCCTCATACAATCTGGGCCCAGAATTTAAAACTACTCATCTATCAAAGGGGCAGAAGAGACTGATTTGAGATTTTCTTTACCTTACATTCCTATGGCAAAACCTAGCATTTGTACCAGGCAATAGATAATGCAAAATTAAAAAAAAAAAATCATATGGCTGAAAGAGCCAGGGAAATAGGGGCACAGGGGGAACATATTCTGGTGAACTGTCCCTAATTGTCAAAGGTGGATGATACTGTCAATTTCTTAGAACTGAGAAACCCAAAGTTAAGAGTTTATTTATAATCACATTATATCCTTGTCTTTTAAATACTATGGGACAGAGTTAAAACATTTATCATAAAGTACTATTCAGAATACATGGACATTTTAATTGAATGATTTGAAAAACTTTTAGAATATTGCACACATTTTAAATATAGCAAATACATAGAATAATAGAATTTTAAAGGTCATTTCACTCAAAAACTTCATTTTACAAATAAGGAAGGGGGAGGGTATAGCTCAAGTGGTAGAGCGCATGCTTAGCATGCACAAGGTTCTGGGTTCAATCCCCAGTACCTCCTAAAAATAAATACATACATACATACCCCCCCCCAAAAAAAAACAAATAAGGAAACTAAGCCCCAGAGAAGTAAACAAATTGCTCAAGATCATACTACCTCGTTAGTGGTAGATGAGGAAATAAGAGCCCTGTGTTCTGTCTCCAGGCAGTGTTTTCCCTCAGTCCCCTGTCTGTTGCCCATACTACTAGCACATTATCTTTAGGCAAAAACAAACAGACTGAAAAACCACACACACAGCTCCTCAAAATTCAAACTCTTCAATTCTTTCTCTTATCTCCTGGCTTGGTATTAAAGTGTTTGTGTCTCTGGTAGCCCACTGAAACCCTTGAGATCTCCAGGAATGGGATAGTATTTTACTAATCTTTATGTCACAGAACCTAATACTATACCAGAGTAGATGCTCAAAAAAATGTTAGTTAATTTGGATTTGAATGCCAAAAGAAAAACTAATAAGCCCCTTTCTCATTGCTTCTTGAGTATTTTCAGTTTCTTCTACCTGCCTCTCCCACCATAGCATATGAAGTAATCTCCAAGTTTCCATCCCCACTAATATTGCTCTAGGTCAGACCAACAAACAGAACTTTCAGTCTCAGCTCCTTGTCTCCATCTGATCCCATTACTGAGTATTTTTTTTGAAACATAAATCCAATAGTGATTAGACCTTCTGTTTAAAATGTTTCAATTTCTTTATTACTCTGACTTGTATGCCTAAGTCTGGGCCAGGTACTCACTGGGTACTGGAGATAAAATAGAGAACAACTTAGACATGAAACCTTCTGCCAGGTGCATATAGTATGAGGACAGAGGGCACAATTTACAACTGGCAATCCCAATACAGTGGAGTAAGTGTTTCAAAAGAAGGAAGGCCAGGTTGTTGTGGGAGCTTGTAAAAGAGGGCCTAACCCTGAGTTTTGGTGATAGTGATAGGTGGTGGGGTCAGAGAAGGTTTCCTGAAGGACACAGCCTTTAGGCCAAGATTGGAAAAAAAAAAAAGGAGGGGGGTAGTTAGCCAAGAGAAGAAAGGGCAAGAGTATTCCACACAGGGAGAATAGCACGTACAAAGATGAAGAGATGAGTGTGTGACTGTCTTAAGGACCTAAATAGAAAGTCAGTGTGGTCAGAGAGTACCTGGGTAAAGATGAGTCTGCAGAGAACAGGAAGATCACATTATACAGGACCTTTCAAACAAGATTAAAACATTTGGGCTTTACGTAAAGATATTGGGAGACATTAAAGGATTTTAAGCAAGGGCAATGCCATTATTGGATTTGAATATTAGAGTTTCAGAAAAATCACTCTGGGTGAAATGTGGATAATTGCAGGATATACTGTAGTCCAAATTTAGTTGCTGATAAAATAAACCATTCTAACTCATACAAACAGGAGCAATCTAAGAATGATTGGAGGAGCTGAAAGAGCAAAAGCTAGGCTGAGTTTCCAGGAAGACTTTCCAGAATAACACTGCAGAACTTGACTGCCAGGGAGCCACTGTGTCTGCCATGATCATGAGGTGGAATACTAAGAAACTGTCTCCCTAACTGCTGGCTTCAAGCCTATACCTCCTCTGCTGTGACTGAGAAATCAGGAATCTGCTGCCAGAAAAGTGGAAGCCATGGGTCCTCCCTCTTTTCACTCATGTGGCTAGAGACTGGACACTGGACTCCCTCTACAACTGCCACTGAAAGCCAGATGCTTCCATAATCATGCTTGCCAGCAGGAATAGTGTAAGTGAGGCCCCCCTCTTCATGATATATCACTTCCCCCTTCCAAGTGTTGCATGGGTACACCTGATTGTTGGAATCTACATCAAAACCAGGAGCCTTGCCATGGAATGTAGTTTTTGTTTTCTGGAAGGAACACTACAAGGAGGTTGGAATGGATATTGAACAAGCAGATCCACAATGTCCACTGTAGAGGTCAAGACTGGTGACTGAGAGACCAGTTGGGAAGCTGTTGAATAATTCACATAAGAGGTGAAGGTAGCCTGAACAAGGAATAAAAAGAAAGAGATTGATTGGAGAGAGTTTAGGAGGTAGGATTGATTGATATAGGTTGCTTTGATGTAGAGGCAAGGGGAATGGGTGTAAAGTCAAGGATGATGCTGAGGGATAATTCCCTGAGAGACAGAACCCAGAAAGAAGGCAGACTGGTGGTGAAATGATGAATTCATTTTTCATCCTCCAAAATCAGACATCTGTGGGGCCTCCAAATGGACTGTGGGAGTTGTTGATGTAAGTCTGATGGCTCAGGAGTGAAGTTAGAGCTGTAGCTAGAGATTTGTGAGTCATCAGCATAGAGCTGGTAAATGAAGCTGAAATCACTCCAGAAGAATGTATACAACAATAATATATTTTTTTTAAGTACTGTGAAGGACAGAATTATAATGTGATTCCCATGATGTTATGTTAGGTTACCTCACCAAAGGGAATTTGCTGATGTAATTAAGATCACTAATCAGTTGACCTTAAGATAGAGAGATTGTAAAACTGGGCCTAACTTAATATTATGGGACTCTTTAAAAGAAGAGAGTTTTCTCTAGCTAATAGAAGAAGAAATCAGAGAAATTTGAAGCATAAGAGGGATTTCATGAGAGGGGGTTCTTCACTGGTGAGATAGAGAGGGTCATGTGGAGGTCATGTGGAGGTCCTGAGAGCAGCCTCTAGGAGGTGAAAATGAACCCAGCTGACAGCCAAGGAATTGAATTCTGCCAACAACCTGAATGAGCTTGGAAGAGAACCCTGAGCTCCAGATGAGAACACAGCCTCAGCCAACACCTTGACGTTAGCCTTGTGAGACCAGAGCAGAGCAGCTAATTGGTGCCTGGACTCCTGACCCACAGAAGCTGAGAGATACTAGATGGATGCTACTTTAAACTGCTAAGTTTGTGTTAATTTGTTATACATTAATAGATCACTTATACAAATATCCAGGACACAGCTCAGAAATACAAACTTTTAGGGGGCAATCAGGGGAAAAGCCTCAAAAGAAGACTGAAATGGAGAGGTTAGAAGCATAGGTGGAGATCCAGAAGTATGTAGTCATGAAGCTACAGGAAGAGATCCTGATAAGGAGAAAGTTGTCAAATTTGTCAAATGTGCCAAATATTGCTGAGAACTCAAGTAGGAACAGAAAGAGCTGACTGGATTAAAAGAAGCCATTTTAGTGAAATGACATGTAGAAACACTCATTGCAGCATGTGGAGGGGAAAGTGGAAAGGGAGAAGTGGAGACAGCTCTCTTAGGAGGTTTGTATTTAAAGAGAAGGAAAAAGAGAGGCAGCTAGAGGGGAGGCATGGCATCAAATTGGAGATGCTGTTGTTGCTTAACGAGGGAGACATGCCGATGGGTAGGAGTCAGTCGAGAGGAAGAGGCTGAAGATTTAGGGGAAAGGCAGTACTACAAAGACTCTGAGTAGTGAAGAGGTGATGCAAGCCAGACACAGTAGAGACTAAATAAGAGATGGGGCATTTCTCCCATTTTGCTCAGACCAAGGGGTGATAGGGGAGGAAGAAAGGATGTAGGTAAGCACATAGTTTGGTGGTAGAGAAGCAGCTTCTTCCTCTCTGACACAGAGGAGAAGGTAAGGTTGTCTGCTGGGCATGAAGAAGGAGGTGGAGAGGGGTTGAGAAGTGGGAAACAGGTTTCTCCTAGGGACCTTGGAGAACTGGAGAGAGGCTTCTGGAGCAATATGAGCAGATAACTGAGGGCACTGAGTGTGCACTGGAGACAAGATCTGTGACTGGATCATCCTGGAATTAGGTGCATTGATGGAAGGTTGAGATTTGTCAGACAGCTGAGATACAAGGACAAGAGACTGAAGTGATGGAATTCAAGCCAGATGAGGAAAGCAGTAACAGTGAAAGCGGGGAGTTTCGGGGCAGGAGGGAGGTGGTGGATGCTGATACGATAGAACAGAAAGAGACAAAGTGATGGGGTCCAGGGAGAGGAAGATCCTACACCCACTAAGGCCAGATGAGAATTAGAGCAGCTGAGTGAGACAGCTGGAAGCATTGGGAGTCGTGTTCTGAGAGGGACGTCTGAAGGTGTTGTTTCAGAGGTGGGGGAGGTGGGAAGTTGAGTGGAAAGTATAACAAATAAGGACGGAGTGGTGGCCAAGTGGAAAGGAAGTGAAGGTCAATGGAGCAGAGAAGACCAAGGAAGGGACTCACTTGGGTGTTGAGTAGTGGGTCATCTATGTGAATATCAGAGTTATTCAGGATGGTAGCAGGACCTGATGGAAAAGGTGACAGTGATCCAGTTGCTAAAAATTCCAAGGCAAGAAGGAGTGGTATACAATGGCAGCATGAGGAACAGGGTGTGATTTTTTTAAGAAACAGCTTTATTGAGATATAATTAACATGCCACACAATTCACCCATTTATAGTGTACAATTCAATGGCTTTTAGTATATTCACAGGGTTGTACAACTATCACCACAATTTCAGAACATTTTCCTCACTCCAAAAAGAAACTGTACACCCCTTAGTCATCACCTCCAATCTCCTCAATCCCTGCAAAGCCCCTAGCCCAGCCCCTGGCAGCCACTGATCTGCTTTCTGTCTATAGATTTACCTATTCTGGCCATTCCATGTAAATGGAAGCGTAGTACATGTGGTCCTTTGTGTCTGGCTTCCCTCACTTAGCATAGTGTTTTCAAGCATCATCCATCTTGTGGCATGCATTGGGATTTCATTTCAGAGCACGATTTTAATGAGTAGAAAGAACCTCAAAAGAATTTAGGGGAGGATGCAAGGCAAACACTTCGCTTGTACACCAAGTCAGCTCTGGTCATTGGCATCCAGTGCTGAAATTGTTATAAGAATGTCTTTTTCTCAGGAGTATCTGAAATAAGTCATTATTAAATGCTAATGCTTGCTTCTTCCCTCCCTGCCCCCAGCAGTAAATATAACTGAAAGCCTTGCTTAATGACAAAAACTGAATCAGTCATTGTTGCTTCATGTTAACTACTTGCCTAAGAAACACATTCATCTTATAGAGGAGATAATGAGCAAAACTGGCAATGCCCTAATAAGCTCTAAATTAAGCATACATAATGTTGAACAAAATATAAGAATCAGCAAAAAAATTTTTTTTTTATTTATTGATCATTAGTGTTAATGAGAACAGCAGCAAGTGGCTTTGTTCCTGTTCACTTAGAAAGTATAAAAACAAGGTAAGCAAGCAATTAGGAAGGTTAATGTGAGGATTTAGTTTTCATCCTGATAATGGAATAATTTATTTTCTGGCCTATTGACCTTGGAAGCCCTGTATAGTTTTATCTTCTCTGGTCTTTGGCTACTTTTCAACCATGTTAGTAACAGAAACTGCCCAAAATGGGGTCAAGGCCTACTAAAAGCAATAAAACTGAATGAATGCATCTACCTCCAAAAAATGTCAATTACAAATAAGGAGAAGGGACTGTTGTCTGTATGAAGGGACTAGAGCCCCCTATTAATAATACTGGGGGAAGTAATCCAAGAGACTAAATGTGCTGGTGAGAGGGGCTAAGGCTCTCTGAAGAGCTCAGATTATAAAAGACACATAAAAACCTGGGAAGAAGGAGGTAGCAATCAAAGACTCAAACCACAAGAACAGCACAAAGCTGTAATGCTAATGTAAGCAAGACTAGCTAGAGAGAACTGAGGCTTGCTGAAGGGTATTTGAATTTGAAGGTTCACTGCTGCAGTGGACTCTCTTTTGTTTGCCCAGTATCCTTCACTCCTTCTAAAAACAGTACCCCCATTCTTCAGGGAAACTGTTCTGCCCCTCTACCACCATCACTCCCATTCCAGGGATGCAGACTAAAAGAATGCAGGTCTTCAGGTTGGGACAAGTCATATCGGAGAATATGAAAACAGTTTTCAGAAGAGATCCTTACAATACCATCTGCAAGCTATGTTTCCCATAGATTAGCAATAGAAGTGCTTCCTGAATACAGGAGATGGGTAAATGTCTTGGTTTTCAAAAATAGGGAGAAGGTAGGTGATGCAAACTTTAACAAGGATTTCAATATTGATTCTCTATTAAGAATATCAAATTGGCATATGTGAACTCCCAGAGAGAGAAGAGATGATCCTTAAAGAAACCAGCATGATTTACTAAGAAGAGACAGTCTGACAGGCCTTGGTTTCTTTTGTTATATGCTTACTAGACTCATAGATCAAAGGAATCCTGTGGACATAGAGTTTCTGTGCTTCTGCAAGGCATTTTTCAAAGACATTCATGGCATCTTTGCTGAAGAGATGGAAAAACTGGATGGATGATAGGATAATTTAGCAGCATAATCATTCTATCCTAAAAATGCTGATTAATGGATCTATCTTTGTCAAATCTGGCAAATTTTGTTGAAGATCTGTTTCAAACAAGATTGTTTTCCTAGCTTGGTCCTTTTTAAGTAACCTGGATATGAGCTGAGTAGACATGGTTATCAATGTATGGAGAACAGGAATCTGGGAGGGAGTGTGAATAAATCAGATGACAAAGCAGATTCCAAACTGGCATTGGCCCAGGGATGATGTATCAGTTAGTATCTTTTGGAATAAGGCAGGATAAGTATGTAAATAAACGCATAAATGGTCATCTCTATTAAAATGAAATTTAAATAGGACAAGTTTTAGTGTTCTGTTCTTAGAACCAAAGTTAAGGATATAGGGAGAACTTGCTAAATAGCAGCATGTAGAAAAGAAGACTTGGGGATTTAGTGGCCAGAAGCCAGTAAGAGCCAAGAGCGTGATAAGGCTATAAAACAAAAGAAAAAAAACCCCAAAGGAATCTTGGGCTGTTTAAATAGAAATACAGTATTCTGACTGTTCTATGCTTTTGATAATCAATCTTACCATACTTTGATTTATTATGTTCAGTTCTGGGAAACATATTTCATGAGGGACATAGACCAACTTCAACTCCTTCATAGGAGTCATCATATAGTGCTATAAATCATGGCATTTGAGCAGCAGCTGAATTGAGTGAGGATGGTTAGTTCAGGGAATAAAATATTTAGGGGCAAAAGGATGGCTCTCTTAAAGCATTGAAAAAGATGGAACATAAGACAGAATTCTGTTTAGTTCCAGGAGGAAAACAAAGATCAGTGGATGAAAGTTACTGGGGTGGTAGATTTCAGATAAAATATAAACAAGTAATTAGTAATAATTAGGAGTCTATAATCAAAGTAGGTGAACTCCCACTTGTTGGAGATGTTCAAATTACGTGGCAGAGAGGACTCCTCTGCTACCTCAAGGGTTGGACACTCAGAACCTTAAGGCTCTTTTCAGTTATGGGATCCAGAAAATACCACTGCAAGTTAGCAGTTGTTTTGGGGTTTGGGGTTTGCGTTTTGGTGTTGCTTCTCTCCACCTTAAACGGAAATGAAATGTTTCCTGACTGATATGTCAGAAGTCTAGAATAGTAGGTACAAATGGGATAGAAGGCCAGTGTCTTGAATTTCCTTTGAAATTCCTGTAATTCTCGACACACAGGCACTCAACAAAGGGACTGTTTTCTTGAAGCTTCTCCAGGTTTCTCAGGAAGATGCTTCCTTATTTTATATCTCATTTATATTTGTGATTTAATCTTAAATTGAGGTGATTTCTCTCCTTCAACTGCTTTCTTTTTACTTGTGGATATCTCCTTATTTAAGAGTGAAGAATCATGTGTTTTTACTGCTAAAAAAACTGCAGCTCATACTATGATTTCCATCATTGCAAATTCACATTAAGTAAAAATACTTTCCTAATTCTCATCCTAGTCTCTCTCCAATAGGACTTTGATTTGGAAGGTACTTGGTGTTTGCCACAAAAGCCTGGAAGAGCTTTTCAGGGCACCATACAAAGCATAAAACTCGCCCTTCCAAGTCAGACAGGCTCAGGCTTTAAATCTTGGCTTTTCTGGGTTCCTTAGTCAGCTTGCTTAGTCTTTCAGAACCTGTCTCCTCTTCTGTTAAATGAGATTAATAATGTATATTTTAGAAAATTATTTGGAAGATGAAATAAAGTATGCCAATAGCCTATCATAATGCTTAGTACATAGTAGGCATACCATAGAATGTGAATATTATTATTAATTCCTCACACAGTAACTTTCTAATAATCCTCAGCTCCCCTTAAAGTAATAGATCAAATTTAACACTATTTCTTTTTAAAATATTTAGTGCCATGTGGCCATTTCTTTCCCTGATCTAATCATTTAACTAGAACTAAAATGTCCTAACTTCATAATTATTTATAGGTTTGTTAAAAAAAAATTCATGTGCTGGTAACCAAGTCCAAAGTATGTATTTATTATTAGCCTCAACTTTTTCTACTACCCGTTCTGTGTCTAGGTCTGAAGCTATAGTTTTCCAAAATGCCTTGCCCAGAGCAAAGCAGTTGTAGGGTTCCTGCTTCTGTAGCCTGCCCTAACCAAGTCCAGGACACTGATTGTTTCCTTCCTGTACTTTGCAGAAACTGGCCTCCTCTGTTTGATTTGAAGTCATGAGTCTGGATCACAGTGAGCGGTACACTCTCCTTAATGAATCATTAGTAGAACAGGGAAAAGAACAGACTCAATTACATGCTGGGTTGGTTAACCAGTCTTTTCCTGAGCAGTGCCCTGCTCCAACCTACGCTGAAACAGGGAGGCTTTTGTATAGCAACGACTCCCTCGCCAGTAGTTCTGTCTGTTGAACCTAAGACCCATAGTCTACATTCCTGATTGATTTTAATCTGACTTGGCAGCTTTCTTAAGCACTGCAGCCATCTGCAAGCAGGAATAATGAGGGCCTTGTACAAACAGCGTAGCTGCTGGGCTCTAGGCCTCCACCCCCCTTTCTGTCTTCTTGACCACATGCTCCATCACCTGCAGGTGTCAAACTCTGTGTGGTGGCCCTTCGGAGTAAGGCTCCTGGGTCTTGCTCAGGAGGTGATAAGCCCAGGAAGCAAGGAGAAAGAGAGTAGGGGACAGATAAATGATGCACAAATAATCAGGAGATGATAAGTGCTACCCTTCCCTCCTCTGCATCCAGGGCTCCAGCCTCAGAATATTGAAGTTCTTTGAATGAGCTATGTCTTTCCCATCTCAGTGACTTTGAGCATACATATATACCTTTCCTAGCCTTCAGGAAACCTCAGCCCTTTTCAACTCTTCAGTGAGGCCTTCTTGACGTTCCCTAGATCAAAGCCTCTCCTATGACCTACTGTTTTCTGTCCACTCCTACTAGTCCAGAGGCTACTTACAAGCAGGGACCATCTCTTTTCATTTTCTGTAGCTCAGAGACTTAACACAGGGCCTGGCATATAAAGATTGCTCAATAACTCTTGGTTGATTGACTGAATGGGTCAGGGGATAGTTGAAGGCCAATCTCAATTTATTACATAAATAATACTGAGCCCCTGTGATATCCCAGGAGAGCCAGACAACCCAGATATAAACACATAAATCTGTCAGGTGGTGAGAAGTGCCAAGAGGTGACGGAAAGAGAATGACAGCAAGAGACACACAATGAGCAGATAAACAAATAGGTCAGGAGGTGATAAATAGCAAGAGAGAGATGCCAGAGAGGGGCCGCGGGGGTTGCAGTTTCAGATAGACTGGTCAAGGACTGCCTCTCTGGCAAAGTAATATTTGAGCACAGAGCTAAAGAAAGTGAGGGGATGAACCAGTGGAATCTAGGGAATAAGTTTTCCAGACAGAGAGAACAGAGTGCCAAATCTTGGCGTAAGAAAGCGTGCCATTTCTGATGGAGGAGTTGAGAGGAGACTAGTGTGGCTAGAGTAAAGTGAGTGAAGAGGAGAGTGGTGAGAGGTGAGATTAAAAAAAAAGAAGTAAGAAGGAGAAGTAGAAGGGGAAGAAGAAGAGGAAGAAGAACAACAGACAAAAGATGCAGCACGATTAGCTATAAGTGCTAGGGTTTGGACCAAGGTGAATGTGATAAACCATCAGAGAAAACTTACATATGAGATCCTGAATTCCTATGGTTGGAAAGTAGGAGAAAAGCCAGAGGAATGGAAGGGCATGGGGAAGGAGGGAGGCAGGGGTGAGGGTCCTAATTCTGAAAAAGGAGACAGTACCAAAAATAACAGCCTAGTACACTTGATGTTACTCCAAGGTAATTGACTACAATATTCAAAGAATGATTTGTAAGCACCCACACAGGAAGTTAATGAGCTGTAGGAGTTTGGATGGTGGAGTCACAAAGAACATCGTATCAGTCATCAGATTTCCTTTTACTTGTACCTTCACTAATGATATTAGGTCAGTTGATCAAAGTAATGTGGTGCAAATAGTGGGGCAGAGATTTCTGCAAGATACTTGGCAAGGCCTTTGTATCCTCATAGACAAGATGGACAGACATGCTCTGAATAGTTACCCTGTTAGATGGCTTTGTTCTTTTTAATTTATTATTATTATTAAGTACAGTCAGTTACAGTGTGTCAATTTCAGGTGAACAGCACAATGTCCCAGTCATGCATATGCATACATATATACATTTTCATATTCTTTATTATTTCTTTTTTAATTGTGGTGAAAAAATGCACATAATGTAAAAATTGCCATTTTAACCATTTTGAAGTATACAATTCAGAGGTATTAAGTACATTCACAATGTTGTGCAACTATTACCACTATCTAGTTCCATAACTTTTCCATCACCCCAAAAGGAAGCCCCCAGTCTCATTCTCCATTCTCCCCAACCCCCATTCCCAGGTAATCACTAATCTGCTTTCTGGGTCTATGGATTTGCTTATTCTAGTTATTTCACATAAATGGAATCATATAATATGTGACCTTTTTTGTATGGCTTCTTTCACCTAGCATAATGTTTTCAAAGTTCATCCATGTTGTAGCCTGTATCAGTACTTCATTCCTTTCTATAGCTGAATAATATTCCATTATATGGATATACCAGATTTTGTTCATCCATTCATCAGTTGATAGAAGTTTGATTTGTTTCTACCTTTTGGCTATTGTGAATAGTACTGCTATGAACATTTGTGGGCAATTTTTGTTTGAACACCTGTTCTTAATTCTTCTGGGTATATACCTAGGAGTGGAATTACTGGGCCATATGGTAATTGTGTGTTTAACCTTTTGAGGAACTACTGAACTGTTTTCCCCAGTAGATGCACGATTTTACATTCCCCCAGCAATGTATGAGGATTCCAACTTCTCCATGTCTTCACCAGCACTTGTTATTTTCTGGTTTTTGCTTTAAAAGAAAAAATTAGTTATTCTGTTCAACAAGGTAGCAGGATACAAGATTAACATACAGAAATCAGTTGCATTTCTTTACACTAACAATGAAATATCTGAAAAGGAAAATAAACAAACCATCCCTTTTAAAATCACATCCAAAAAAAAAAACAAAAAAAACTTAGGAATAAACCTGACCTGAAAGACTTATACATGGAGAACTACAAAACATTGATTAAGGAAGTTAAAGATGATTTAAAGAAATGGAAAGATATCCCATGCTCTTGGATTGGAAGAATTAATACTGTTAAAATGGCCATACTACCCAAAGCAATCTACAGATTTAATGTAATCCCTGTCAAATTACCCAGAACATTTTTCACAGAACTTGAACAAATAATCCTAAAATTTATATGGAATCACAAAAGATCCAGAATTGCCAAAGCAATACTGAAAAAAAAGAACAAAGCTCGAGGAATAACCCTCCCAGACTTCAGACAATACTACAGAGCTACAGTAATCAAAACAGCATGGTATTGGGACAATAATAGACGTGAATCAATGGAACAGAATAGAGAACCCAGAAATAAACCCACAGACCTACAATCAATTAATTTTTGACAAAGGAGGCAAGAATACACAATGAAGAAAAGGCGGTCTCTTCAGAAGTGGTATTGGGAAAGCTGGACGGCCACATGTAAATCAATGAAGTTAGAACACTCCCTCACACCATACACAAAAATCAACTCAAAATGGCTTAAAGACTTAAATGTAAGACAAGACACTGTAAACCTCCTAGAAGAAAACATAGGCAAAACATTCTCTGACATAAATCTTAGCAGTGTTCTCCTAGGACAGTCTACCCAGGCAATAGAAATAAAAGCAAAAATAAACAAATGGGACCTAATTAAACTTACAAGCTTTTGAACAGCATAAGCAAAACAAAATGACAACCAACAGAATGGGAGAAAATATTTGCAAATGATATTACTGACAAGGGCTTAATTTCCAGAATATACAAACAGCTCATACAACTTAATAACAAACAAGCAAACAACCCAATCCCAAAATGGGCAGAAGACCTAAACAAACAATTCTCCAATGAAGACATACAAATGGCCAGTAGGTACATGAAAAAATGCTCAACATTGCTAATTATCAGAGAAATGCAAATCAAAACTACAATGAGGTATCACTTCACACCAATCAGAATGACTGTCAATAAAAAGTCCACAAACGGTAAATGCTGGAGAGGCTGTGGAGGAAAGGGAACGCTCCTACACTGTTGGTGGGAATGTAGTTTGGTGCAGCCATTATGGAGATTCCTCAAAAAACTAAAAATAGACTTACCATATGATCCAGCAATCCCACTCCTGGGCATATATCTGGAGGACGCTCCAATTCAAAAAGGTACATGCACCCCAATGTTCATAACAGCAGTATTTACAATAGCCAAGACATGGAAACAACCTAAATGTCCATCAACAGGTGACTAGATAAAGAAGCTGTGGTATATTTATACAATGGAATACTACTCAGACATAAAAATAATAAAATAATGCCATTTGCAGCAACATGGATGGACCTAGAGATCATCATTCTAAGTGAAGTAAGCCAGAAAGAGAAAGAAAAATACCACATGGTATCATTTATATGTGGAATCTAAAAAAAAAATGATACAAATGAACTTATTTACAGAACAGAAACAGACTCACAGACATAGAAAACAAACTTATGGTTACCAGTGGGTAAAGGGGGTGGGAAGGGATAAATTGGGACTTTGAGATTTGCTGATACTAACTGCTATATATAAAATAGATAAACAACAAGTCTACACTGTATAGTACAGAGAACTATATTCATCTTGTAGTAATCTATAATGAAAAAGAATATGAAAAGGAATATATGTATGTATATGTATGACTGAAACATTATGCTGTACACCAGAAATTGACACAACATTGTAAACTGACTGTATGTCAGTAAATTTTAAAAAAATTAGTTATCCTAGTGGATGTGAAATGGCACTCATTGTGGTTTTGATTTGCAACTCCCTAATGATTAATGATGAGCATCTTTTCATGTGCTTGTTGGCCATTTCTGCATCTTCTTTGGAGAAAAGTCTGAATGGACTTGAATAGTTCTTTGCACATTTTAAACTGGTTTGTTTGTCTTTTCATTATTGGGTTGTAAGAGTTCTTTGTATATTCTAAATATTAGACCTTTATCAGATAAATGATTTGAAAATATTTTCTCCCATTCTATAGTTGGTTTTTCGCTTTCTTGATAGTGTCTATTAATTCACAAAAGTTTTTAATTTTGATGAAGTCTAGTATGTCTATTTTTTTCTTTTTTTGCTTGTCCTTTTGGTGTAATGTCTAAGAATCCATTTCCAAATCCAAAGTAATGATTTTCCCCTAGCTTTTCCTCTAAGAGTTTTATAGTTTTAGAGACCCTGTCCTGCTGTTACTCCACATATTCATGGAGAAGCTGGAAGGGGCAGGGAGCACCCAATCTATCATGTAATAGTGGGACCCAGAAGGCCTTGGACGTTCTGTCAGAGGAAGGCCCTCCTGGTGAGAAGAACATCCTCCTATCTGAAACCCCCCCAGGAGTTTGCTTCCCAGCACCCATTCAGCCTTCAGGTCTTCAGAGCTTGCAGACCTTCCTCGCAGGGCTAATTCAACCTAAGCTGCTTTTCAAGGAAGAAGTTAACTGGGCCTTAAGTAGAGTTTTTGCAGTTAGTCGGAGGTCAGAGAAGACATTGTGTTAATGGGCATACTCCAGAAAGTAACACAGAGCCAATCATGCAGCTCTGCAGATCTCTCAGTGCACGTGTGGGTAAGGAGTGCCGAGACACATCCAAAGACCTGATCAGAAGCTACTTGCCTGCTTTCCCAGGCCACCAAGGGATTGCTTGAGTTGGCCTGGGGTGGTGACCAGATGCAGCAGGAGTGGTTTTATTAGCCTCGGCACATACTCCTCCCGCAGCTGTGTGGTTTTCCAGTGCTGCTTGACTCTGACTCTTCTGCCTCTTTCTTCCACTTTTAAGGATCTTTGTGATTCATTAGGCTCCTCCAGTAATTCAGGATAATCTCTGTATCTTAATCCTATACTAACCCTATCCTAAGCTTAAAGCTCATCAGCAACCTTAATTCCTCTTTGCCATGTAACAGTATTTACAGGTTCTGGGGATTAGGTCATGGACATCTTCGGGGGTCCATTATTCTGCCTACTACACATTGCTTGTCATCTTTAGGGCTTGAAAGGATCGCCAAACTGGTGAGAAGGAATGAGGGGATGGGATTATGAGCAGCTTTATCATTCCATGTTTTCCCTTCACTACAGATACCCTGCTCCAGGGCTTCTGCAGTCTTTAGGCATAAGCCTTGTGACCACCTAGTCACTGGCCATTCTAGCTCAGCCAGATGACTTACCAGCAACCACAGGGAAGATGTATCCCACTGTCAGGTGAACCCTTCTGTCTTTCCACAAGACCATAGCATTAGGTCAAGTGGTATTAGCCCACATTGAGTGCCAGCTATTAAATCCAGGACAGGGACAAATACTACACAGAGTACATATGCAGAGATGCCTGCATAAGGCAGGCTTATTGAAACTTAGAGGAGAACCAATGAAATGTATGACAGACAATGTTCATACTCATATTACATGTGCCCCTCTCCCAGCACTTCTCTTTCCATAGGAAATGTTTGCGAGCAGGGCACAGTTGGAAGCACCAAGGATAGCTTCAGGAGAAGGACTCTGCTCCTCTGTACTTCTGGAGAAGCTGAAAGGGGCAGGACGCACTGGAGCAGGCGCCTGTCATCAGGAATTAAGAGGACTCGGGTTAATAGTCAGTGGAATGGCCTTGTCAAAGTGAAGATCATCCTTATGTAGGATGTAAGGCACCTAGAATTTGCACTCAGCACCCATGCTTCTCAGCTGAATACCTTGAAGTCCTTCCTATGAGACATCCTGTCGCCAGGCTCCCTGATGGAAGGCACAGGCCCGTCCAGCAGACCATCTGTCTCTTTTGAGATGGCAAACTGATCAGATTTTCAGATGACACCCAAGTGGAAGGGATACTCAATTTAGAATTAGGATTTTGAATGGTTGAAACAAGCCAGAAAGATGAATAGATGTTACCAGATGTTTATTTGTGATTTTTTTCTTTTATCTTTTTTTTTTTTTTTTTTTTGCAAATAACATCAGTGGGTGAGATGGGTCACCTGTGGAAAAAACTCAGACATTTTTCTAGGCCAGTTAACACATTAATGTATATATTTTAACCCAAGATTAAATTTAAGGATTTAGTTTTTCCTTCAAAGAATAACAAAAGCTAGAGAGAATAAAAGTCTGCTTAAGAAAAAAATCAACATGAAAATAGCTCTTAACAAGAACCCAGAGGCTACACAAGAAGCTTAGCAAAGAATATGCTAAAAGTGTCCAGATTTATTTCCAATGTCCCATAAGAGATCAGCGTTTAAATTTCAATAATACATGTCCTTCTAAATCAGCAAACTCAAAAACCACTGGTTACCAAACATTTTGCTTGATGTACTGATATCTCTTCTCCACTCTTGGGAGCAGCTTTCACAGAGAACCTTCCCCTCCAGGTGCCATACATAATGCAGTTAGTGAACAGAGTGTATACATGAGGGTGGGAGGAGGGTGGGAAAAATACAATTTAGAAAGCAAATCAGAAACTGTATTATTCCAGAGTCAACTTCCACACCATCAATTTTTTAAAACCTCAAAATCCATCAAAATACTTATATAATATTTTTCGTCTTCAATATTATGAGAGCACCAAAGAACAAGCCAATTAGTTTCTAAAAAATTTATGAAAAAGTAAATCATAGAATTCCATTCAATTTTTAACTATGTATAATATTTATGAGTCCACAAATTGCAGATGAAAAATAAGAAAAAGGTAATAAAAGTGATTTGTTTCCAACTGGGAAACATACATTAGAAAATTCAAATCTGCTCTTGCAAAGCCTTGTTCACCAGATTTTCTCCTGGGGGCCTGGGCATAATACTTACAGCTTTTCAGATGAAGAATGCCTCCTAAGGCTTGAATTTTCACAACTGACTTAATTTTGACAGATTTAGCTGATATCAAAGGACCTAACTCTTAGCCAGACCTAGAAGAAATCTGCATAAAGTGATGTAGGAATATCCATGCCCCCTGTCCAGTTCCAGGCACCACCATGTATAACATTCACCTGATTTAAACTGAAATCTTTTGTTTTGCACTGTTCCATCAACATGCAAACAGCAGTAGGATAAAGGGAGCTGATAAATAAAACATCCAGGAATATTATAATTTCCAAGTGTTGAAAGAAAACTCATCTGAATGTTACAGCAAGCATGATTTTTAAAGTAATATTTGCTGTTTGATAACACAAACAAGTATTCTGTGTTATGTGGTAGTGTTTGAACTTAATTGATTACTTGAAACTTTTCAGAACCACAGATTCATATACCAAAAATATGTCTACCCTAGCAAAGAGAAAAAGAGGAATTGTTCCAAAACCCAGAGTAAAATGTAAATACCTTATCTGGATAAGATGACATCTTCCTGAGCAACACACATAAGATTCAAGTCAGTATGGGGCTATTGGATGATTCTAAAACAACTAAACTGAGTCCTAAACAGTCCTCAGGTAGGAAACACCAAAATTGCAGTCAGTCTGTTAAACTCAGTATAATCCATTTCAAACACTTTTTTTTCTCTTGAAGTTACTTGCAGACTAGAATGTTAGTATTTGATAAGTTAAAGAAATAAGCAGAGATGAAGGCAATCATCCCAAGAAACAAACGTTTTTGAAATGCTGGTAACAAAAAATCACCTCTTTTAGATAAAAATCTGCCTCAAAGAAGATGTGAATGCATTTTGAGTTTTTCCAAAAAACTGATTTCCATCTACAATCCAAAAGCCATTGGTAAAGATGAAAAGCCCCAAATAAAAATGTTGAAAGAGCATTACATCTTCCCACTTCTCCAAGATAATGTCATATTAATTTAGCACAGGAATACAGGTGAATATATACATTTTTTTTTACATTTTACTATTTTACAGTCTATCCTAAGCCTGCAGCAATAATTAGTGTCATGATCTGGAACACTATTACTGTTTTAATTAATTTGTGAATATCTCTATATTATTATTATTATCAAGAACAAAAATGTTAGACTACAGACTGAGCCCAACCTACTGGTCTCCCCTTTCCTACATGGAGCGTTCTGGTAGATATTGATGGCTAAAACAGAAATTGTTTATGTATTTTAGGAACTATGACTATACTGAGGCAGTCAAATATGCAGTGACTAGCAAATCCAGCTCTGAGGCCAATGGATTAAGAGAAAAACCTCTGGCAGTTCATGGCTTCATTTGTGGATATTAGAGCTTAGACATTTTTTAAGCTCGTCTAGATTTTCTTGAAAAGTAAATATAAACCTAAAAGTAAAAGTAAATAAAAATAAAACTAAAAGAACCTTACCTAAATGGTTAATGTAGTACCTCTCATATAAACTTAAAACTTTTAATCTTGTTTTTAAGGACATGCTTTAAAATTCCTTAAAATCCAACCAGCAGTAAAAAGGTCCAAACTGTAGAGAAAAAATTGCAATTCTACTAAAAAGGAGCCCTACTTTCTGTGAAGGAAAGTGCAAGGTGGCCAGCCCTGACTCAGCACAGATGGGACAATAATAGCTTAAATTGAATTCTTCTGCTGCAAGATTATCCATTTCATTAGGGATTTAGACTCAGAGAGAGAGCTGTGCATTTTTGCTCATTCTTATTCTCAAAATAATAATATCCTTTCCTTGAGCCAGCCAATTTTATTTAAAATTTTCTATAGCGAAGACTGCTATAAGCTATAATACCCAACAGAACCTTTTTATGTTGCAAAGAAATGGCAAAGGTATATTACTTTTTATGTGCAACCCCAATGATCTCCCCCTTTATATCTCATTTTCGTTTAACTTATAGGAGGACAGGAAAAATTTCTCTGTTATCCCTAGTCTGTGACCCATGTTAAATTGTATTTATCTCACTGAAAAATGTTCCCATAACACACATTTTTAACATATAATTTTACATAATGAAGCATGAATGACTAGTCATAATCAAAGTTCAAAAAAAAAAAACCCTGACATTGTTGCACTAATTGCTTGAACATCTGCTATATAAAACAATAGAATTATTTCTAATATTTGCTTGAATTGGCCATTTTTCTTGTGAAGAACCCACTAACAGAGTCAAACAGTGTCAGCAGAGTGCGTGCATAGGGAAAAATTAATCTGTCTGTCTTTATTATGATAATAGTATAGTTTTCTCTCAAGAAATTAAACAGAATTATATTCACTGCCCCCCCCCCCCCAGCCCCGTAATGGTGTTAGGAAATGTTCTAACATTTAGTTAGATCAACATGACAGTGTTTGTAAAGCTCTTTGTAGGCTATAAAGTAGTATTCATATATAAATTAGTATCGTTGTTGGCCTAATGCTTATTTACATCTGAGGCTAAAATGAGGTGCCTGGAGGTGGTTCTAGTCTGGTTCCCCCAAAGCAGATCCTGAAACTAGGATTCTGGTGCAGGGAGTAAACTGGGGGGAGGGAGTGATCCTAGGGAGCATAAGTGAGGAAGTGGGGACCTTTACACAATTGATGGAGGAACTCACCTGAAAAGGGTGAGTTATAAGTAGTTATAACTGTGCACAAATGAAGCTCAAGGGAACTGAGCAGTCTCCGAACCTTCTGCTGAGGATGGGGAAGTGGACGTATTAAGCCACAGGCTTCTCTCCCTCATCAGTTAAAGGCTGCCCCAGGGGATGATAAATCCCTGGCACTTCCTAGACACCCTGTGCACAGACTGAGCTAGCCCTGAAGGTGCTAGTGAAGCCCTCGGGCAGAGGTGGAGAGAGACACAGGTGGCTGCTTGAGGTGAGGAGCTGTCAGCAGGTACAAGACTGTCTTCCTCAGCAGCTGCAGGTGAACCCAGGCCAGGCCAAGGGCTCGTGGGGCAGGGCATTTGCGGTCTGTGCTGAGAAGGCAACCATCATACACAGGCTCAGAAGCAAAGTCAAGAGCAGGCTTCCAGGATCTGATTTGTGCTGTCTGTCTTAGTCCCAGGCCTATCATAATCACTTTGCATGGGTGAACCATCCTAGGTGAAATTACCCTGAGTTCCCTTTAATACTATATATTGGTGCCACTATTAGCTATTTTTAGATGTTGAGATTGAAGTGCTGTCCAGCCTCTGCTATGTTTGATGAAATTTATTGATATGATTTGGGAGGCAGCACATTCTGGTACAATTTGTTCAAACCCTGGGTTTTCATTAGAATCATCCAAGGAGCTCTGAAGGAAAATACTGATGTCCAGGTCTCACCTCCATTTAAAATAAGGGTAAGGCATGGGGCCAAGGACTTGGAACATGTGTATATGTGTATGTCTTAACTCTGCAGGTGATTTTTTATTGCAGCCAAAATTGAAATTACTGGGTAATGAAGAGAACGTAGCTTGGGAAAAACTTTGAAATCAGGTAGCCTTGGGTGGAGACTTCTGCCATTCCAGTAAGCAGCTGTATAGCATTCTGTGAGTAACAGATCTTCTCTGGGGCTCGGTTTCCTCATTTGTAAAACAGGGATACTGTATCTATCTCACAGACTTCTTTGAGAATTAAATGGCTGCAAAAAGCCTACTCTTGTGCCTGATACATAGTTGGTGCTTGGTAAATGTCAGTTCTCACCTTCCTAGTACTGTTGGACTTGCTCTGAAAAGTACTTCTGTGTCTCCATACATTGGGAAATGAAAATTAAGTTTTCACATGTAGGTGGAGAGCTGTTAGAACAAATGGAGGAGGGCAGGATTGGATTATTACAATGTCAGGAGTTAAGGAAAGAGGATATACCAAGAGAACAAACAACTGGCTGAAAATGGAAACCAGAAAACCACTAACCAGCTTAAATACAATTATGCAGAGGCTTCTGGAACAGACTTAGGATGGTGTGAGAACTAGTTTCTGCTGAGATAAGTGGATACTATGGCATCAGGCCTTGCCCTCATGGAGTGTCTGTATGGAGTTGAAATCCCAAGTGGAAATACCTTCAAAGCTCAGGTAAAATGTTTACTAGGAAGCCTTTACAACACTTTGGATTAGGCTAAGTACTCTCTTCTGGGCTTCTTGGGTGACCTTTAAATAAGCATTGGATCTTATATTCAGAGTAACTGTGTGTTGATTAGAAGACTGTGAATTTCTTTGGGGCAGGACTGTGTTTATTCATTGAGAGTACCTGGTACACCATTGAAGTTCAACCATTATCAAACTAAACTAAGTCAAAACAGAGCCCAGATCAACATAGCAAACTTTGAGATCATCTCTCCCAACAAGTGGCAGCCTTAATCCCTCCCTCTTTGTTTCAGGAATGCTGAGTTTGTCCAAGTAGGGTAGAGTTTAACGTCAGGAGACACAAAGCCTGCACCCATTTTGCTTCCATAAAGAATGCTAGTCTTAACATGGTGACAGTATTGAATAGGGAAGAGTCACAAGTAAATAGGAAGGAGTCACAAGAGCTGAGATTTTGACTACTGGACTTCATCAGTTACGTGAACCAATTCTGTTTGCGTTGGGGTTTCTGTATCTTGCAAGTCAAAGTTTCCAAGTGGATTTGGTCATTGTTGGGAAAGGCAGGGTCAAAAGGCAATCTTTGGACCCCTGCTCGGCCAAATAAGAAAGGGCCTTGGGCCTGGAACACTTCCTTATCAAGACATATAGAGCCCACACAGCCTGCAGCAGGCTTTCTGCCTTGTGTGGACTGTCTTTTCCTGTTTCCTGCTCAGTGAGTGTTCCTTCATACTGCTTACGTGTGTATGTCAACAGCCCACAGGCATGCACCAGCTTTCAGTACTTTAGACTCTGCAGTGGGGGCGCCAGGGTCACTCTGCTACAGCACAAGAAGGGTGTGCATAGGCCAAATGCCCTGTGTTGGCTGCCCTCGGGACCTGCTGGCCATAAGAGACCAGCACCCACTATGAAGCTGATCTTGCTCTGTCCCCTCTCTATGTAAGTAATGTATCATTCCATCTAGTTCTTGGCTGTGTTGTGTTTTCCTTGGCAACTTCAATACCAACATGCAATGGACAAAAGTGTTTGGAGCCCCCCTCTGGGGTTGGTAGCCAGTGCGCAGTATTCAGCTTGGCAGTTATATATAGTCATATTTTGCACCAAAGTATAGTGAATTTCTTATCTTTAGATAAGCAGGATGATGACTAAATTTCTTAGCATCAGTAGTTGTATAGTTGGAACTTTTCAAAACAGATGATAAAACAAACAAAAAGAACTTTAGATAAAAAGAGATTTATTGGAAGGATCTTGGGATAATTCATAGCACAGTTTGTCTCAGTGCAACAGTGATGTGATTGGTAGAAAGATGCCTGTAGACACAGTTAAAGGAATATGTTTTCTCTGATGTCAAAAGATACAGAAACTTAGCTTCACCCAACAGCTTCACAAAGCAGAAGATGCAGCTAGCATCCTAATTCCTCCGAGATCCCTTTAAGGATGGAGAGCACAGAGTGAGAACTTTGCCCTTCCCTTCTCTTGGGGTCTTTTTACTCTCTTAGCTCCTTTCAATCAGACTGGAGAGAACCTGGCTACCTGCTTGCCTGCTCACCAGATATAAGAAGTAGAGACAAAGTTATAAGAAGATAGAAGATAGAAGAATTAGGCACATCTCTCGTGTGCCCTGAGACTGGGGACATTAAAGGTTAATTTACCACGAGTTTCTGAGTCTGAGCCTTCAGGCCTGCCTGAGGTCCATTTTGTACTTCTAGAATAGAGGCCAGAACCAATAAACCAAGTCTTGGGGAAGCGAGAATCAGGGTGGCCCTGGGAACCTGAGGGGCAAGATGTGGATCCCCTCTCCTGAAGACTCTGCCTCCCTCCCCATCTCAGCCAGGATGTTGAAACCCTGGTTGATGGCAGCTCAAGGACTCACATCCTCCTAGCACATTTCCCTTCCCTTAGGGCTGATTTACAAATGTCCAGGGAAGGCCTCTGAGAGAGCAAGCTTGGGTCACGTACCCTGTGCTATGCATGGAGTCGTCTTAGCTCCAGCAGCTAGAACAGAATACTATAGACTGGGTGGCTTAAGCAGCACTTATTTCTCGCAGTTCTAGAGGCTGGGGGGTCCAAGATGAGGGTGCCACCATAGCCAGGTTCTGGTGAGAGCTGTCTTCCTGCTTTACAGATGGCCACCTTGTTGCTGTGCCCTTACATGGCACAGAGCAGAGAGAGAAAGCAAGCTCTGTCTGCTTTTATCAGAGCCCTAATCCCATTCATGAGGGCTCCACCCTCATGACTTAATCACCTCTGAAAGGCCCCGCCTCCTAATGCCCTCATATTGGGCATTAAGGTTTCAGTGTGTGAATTTTGGCGGGACACAAACATTCAGTCTATAACATGGGTTAAGGAGGGAGGGGATGGGAGCTGGGAAGAGGATTATGACTAGCAGTGACATTAAAACCACACAGTTGGAGCAGTGGGGACGAGGCCTCCAAAAGAAAGAAGGTGGGAGTGGTGACCATGTAAGTTAAGTAGATCCCACCACAACACTAAATAGTAAACCTTTAAAATCCAAATAATGTTCACCACTAACGCCACTGACCCTGTTCAGGAAGGAACATCATCCCTGAGAGCCTTGTCTCTTAAAGAATGGTACCTGACAGAGTTGTTTTTCTAACCATGTTCAGTCGTGACAAATATTGCTGTTCTCATATCCCTTCAAGAAAACACTTAAGCACAGAGGGTGGCTGTATGGTTCTATTTCTATAAAATATCTAGTATAGGCAAATTCATAGAGACATTAGGTAGATACATGGTTGCCAGGTGCCGGGGGGAGGTAGGGGGTGAGAGCTTTCTTTTTGAGGTGATGCAGATATTCTAAGATTATGGTGATGGTTGCATAACTCAAGTGGATATACTAAAAACCATTGGATTGCACACTTTAAATGGATAAATGTATGGTATATGAATTATATCTCAACAAAGCTGTTAAAAAAGTAGAGTACTGAATGGTTTCCCTGAAAAGAAGCTTAGAAACTGGAAAAATAAGAAAAGCAAAAGGACACCCCTGCAGCAAACAAGTCCCACAACTGAAGATAGTGAGTGGGGACAAGGTCATGATATAACTCAAAGCTGTTCCAGGTGTGGGCCCCTCACCAGCAGCTGCACCTCATGGTAGCTTGTTAGAAATGTGAATTTCTGGGTCCTAGCCCAAACTACCAAATCAGAATCCCTGGAGATCACTAAAGTTGAGGAAGCATTAATTTAACTTGTTGCTTTTAGTAAATAAGAACTCCTTCCCTAACAGTGTGCAAGATACTTTCCAAACTGCAGACCAAACAAGACATAAAAGCACCTATAACGTATTTTTAAAAAATGTTACTTGGACAAAGCAACCTTAATTTTGTACTTTGCAGATAACAATACCAACATAGCAGGGCTTATTAGCAACCAATGGTTATTTGCAGAGAGGGTAGTTTATTTGCTGAAAGCTACTGAAGCAGTTAACCAGACTGATGTGCCTTGAAGCTGCAAATATTTTCTCCATGACCTGCCGGAGAGATCCCTCTATCATTTTTCTCCAGTGAAGATGCTGAAATTGGTGTGAATGCAATGAAAGCTGAGATGCAGGTGGAAATTCAGAGATAGTTTTGTCATCTTGAAAGCCAATTACTTGCTCCAATGCCACATTTCCAGATCCAAGGTTTGAGGACAAATTTATCTGCTGTGATCATGTGGAGCATTGTAAGTACTGCACACATATTAGAAATAAAAAACCAAAGCAAGAAAAACAATCTTAAGGCTGCTCCTGAAAATATTCAGAAATTATCTTCTTTAAACCATGCGCAAAGCTTAGTTGGTGAGCCTGCTTCAGTGAAATTGCACCATCACCATCCACCTAACCTTGGACCCCAGGAGGTAAATTTTGACCTTGGTCAGTTACTATTAGGGAAGAAACTTAATAAATTGGTGACATCTCGCCAGGAGCAGAGCTCCATGCTGGCGGTGCTAGCCAAAAACATGGTGTACCTATTCTGACTTCACTTGAAAGTGAATATCCATTTGGTACAAAATTGCAAATGGTGGTGCAGTAGCTGAGAGAGTGGTGCAGCAGCTGTCTGAGCCAAGATGTTTCTGTAGCTGCACTAAACTGTCACACTTTAAAAAGTGACTACTATAATTTTTGATACTAAACTTTTAATATATTAAAATAAAATTTTATGAATGAACATTCATTCTAGGATAGAATATTTGGTTCTTGCCTTGGCTTGGGCCATTGGGCATGTGGCTGAAATGTGTATTTTGTGCACCCCTGCTTTACAATGGACAAAACTTAAAATTAACTTTGGATATCCTGGTTCTTAAAATAATTCCTTGGCCCCCTCTACAGCTCCATATCGGCTTGTCTCCTTGTTAAGCTCAACCTCTCGTCTTTCTCTTCTCTGCTTTTTTCCTCTCAGGAGACAAATAGAAATTCCTTCCATTGCCTTAGGGGAGCAATTTGGCCCTCTCCCACCTCTGCCTCCAAATTCAGCTAGGGCCTTTCTTCTCATAGCTAAATTCTTATAGTAAGTATTGAAACCTAGAGCAACACCTTCCCCAGACTCTTACAGAGACAAAAATACATATTAGCAAATATATAATGTTTAATAGTATATGTATATGTGTGATATGCAAACAATACAAGATACTAGATATTCAACTAAATAAAAATTTCTGATGGGTGGAAATCAGGGATACATGGGAATCTATGCTAGCTTTACAGTTTTTCCGCAAATATAAATTTATTCCAAAATTTAAAAAATTATTTAAATTATGGATTTTAATTATATTGGAGAAACAGAACAATCCTGCCAGCAAGGCCTCCTCTGTACTGATATAGAAGAGATAGAAAACACATAACGCAGATAGTCCACCCAAAAGACTACAAGATTAGGACAAAATCTCACGTAATTTATAAAGCAAAGCAGAAGAAAAAACAATGACTTCTCTTACCTCCCAGAGAGACAAAGGACTGTGCCTTCCCAAGGTCTCCTACCCACCCTTCGAGAGAGCCCTTAGCTAATTCCAGAGGTATGCATATTTACACATCTAAAGACTATTTGGTCCTGGCCTTGGAGATAACTGTGTTGTAAAAACTGGAGCCTGGGCTTAATCCCTAGAGAGATTTCTCTCTATTCCAAAGGTTAGAGTAAGGACTCAGATTCACTGTGTCCTTACGTTTTGGGAAACACTCTAAGAAAAGGGGTGAGTGGGAAAATGGTCTCTTTGCCCACTATCAGAAGAGAAAATAATTTTTATTTGCTTTCACAATACCCAGTGTGGAAGACATGCAGCATGGAGAACTGATGTTCTGCTGATTAGGATGTAAATTGGTAAACCTCTTTGGAAAACAATTTGGCATCATCTAGAAAAGTGAAGATGCACCTATCCCATAGCCTTACTGCTATTCTCTAAAGAAACTCTGGTCTGTGTGCACCAGGAGACATAAAAAATGGCCACCACAACGTTATTCAAAATAGCAGTAAACTGGAAACAACCCTATGGTCCACTGACAGAATAATGAATAAATAAATGGTAATATATTCATGCAGTGGAATACAGTAGATTAGTGACCATGATTGAATTAGAATTTCACCCCTCAACATGGGTGAGTCTCACACATATACTAATGAGTAAAAGAAGTCCCAGAATATAGAGCATGAAAGCATACACACATATAACATTCAAAAGCTAGCAGCTCTTGGAGGAGGGTATAGCTCAAGTGGTAGACCACATGCTCAGCACCCAAGAGGTCATGGGTTCAATCCCCCAGTACCTCCTCCAAGCGGAAATCAATGAAGAAACCTAATTACCTCCTCCCCATTAAAAAAAAAACAAAACAAAACAATATGAGCAAAAAAGCAAGCAACTCTATACAGTATTCTTTAGGAATAGATATATGTGTTGTAAAACTATTTAAAAAAGCAAGGCAGTAATAAGAAGAGGATACATAATTAACAAATTTCAAGATGGTGATTACTGCTGGGGGATGCTGATAGGGACCCTGAAAACATTGGTAACATTATTTCTTCCATTGAGCAGTAGATACATAGATATTTTGTTTTATTATTCTGCATACATTATTTAGGTAATATAATCCTTTAAAATATGAAGTAGCTCATGATAGATTGTTTGCTTTAATGGATGGTAGAGACAGTAAAAGCTAAGGGAGCGATGAGTGCTGGCAGGCTTTCCAGAGCAGAAGCCTTTAGGAGGAGCTGAGACTTCAATCAGCCTTTGAAGGGAGGAATCATATAATTTTTCAAACCTGGAATGAATGTTAGTGTTCGCTTGCCCCACCCCTTCCTTTTGCAGATGAAGAGATAGAGATAAAGTATTTTTTTTTTAAAGCTTAATATATTTTCTACACTACCAGTCCAATTGCAAGGTGAAAAATTCGAGTGAAAAGCTCTTTTGAGAAGAGCATTTTAGAAGTTGAACACCATAGCCCTACAAGTGTCAGGCTGTGGCTCTCTTTCTCGGTTTTGCACGCCTCTCTGCTCAGTACTGCTCCCAGCCCTATTCGGGGGCGGGGGGCCTGAGTGGGTTGTTCAGCTATTATTGGTCAGGCGTGACAGGCGGCTATGAGAGAACCGGAAACCTCTCAGTCTGCTCAGCTCCCTCTTTTGCCTCCCGGCAGGTGCTGCCTGAAGCCTATTAGATTACGTCTAGGGTAGGGGCAGTGCCAGAAGAATGTCCTGTCTACCGCCTGTTAGAGCCCTTGGTCACCAGCCCCACACATCCAGAGAGTGCCAAGTGCTTGCAACGTTATATATTATTCACTTCATCTTTAAAGAGATACCCCACTTCACCATAGACTCACATATCTACTCAATAAAAGAATTATAATCCCCTCTCCCACTCCCGACCTTTTTTTTTTTTTTTTTTTTTTTCATAAAAAAGGAAGTGGAAATTCAGAGAAGTTAACTTGTCAAAGGCACATCTCAAAAGTGACATTATCAGGTTCCAACTCAAAGCTGCCTGGCTCCAAAGTATGTGCTGTTTTCACTATAACCCACTGACTCTGAACTATTTTTTTTTTAACAACAACAAAATGATTTATTTGCAACACAACCCAGTTTCCATCACTTCAGTACAGCATAAGAGTAGAAAAGAGTCACAGTAACTGTTTAATCCTGTTTTTCCCCTGTCATGAATTAGCAATTTATTTATTTGTAGTCATTTATTTATGATATTAGTACTTCACTGGAAATAAAGTTGCCAGATTAAACACTCTGCAATATTTGGGACAGGTTTATACTAAAATATTATTTGTTGTTGGGAGAAGATATAGCTCAGTGGTAGAGCAGCTGCTTAACACGCACAAGGTCCTGGGTTTAATCCCCAGGTACTTCCATTAAAAAAACTTAATTACCTCCCTGCCAAAAAATTTAAAAATAAAAAAATTATTAAAAAGCTAAAGCTCTAATCTATTCTTAGAAACAATTGTCAGTACATAATGTGTAAACTAAAAAACATCTGCAGGATATTGTACATATGTATTTATATGCAGTATGTATATGTACAGTCAAACTGTAATAATTCTACCTAATAAAACTGAAAAAGGAAAAAAAATTAATTAAAAATTATTTGCTGTTATCTGAAATTCAAATTTAATTGGGCATCTTCTATTTTTAATTTGCTAAATCTGACAACTGTAACCCAAAACCTTTGAGGAAATACTTCATTATTTCCAGTGAGGCTGTCCCCTTCATGCAATAAGGAGAAACACATGGGATAGGTTGGCTACTGACTAAAGACCTTAAAGAAATCTCAAGTCTTAGCTGGGGGTTATTTTGCCCCCTCCTGACATTTGGCAATGAGTGGAGACCTATTCAATTGTCCTGACTGGAGGAGGGCTTGCTAGTGGCATTTCCTGGGTGAAGGCCAGGGATGCCATTAAATACCCTACAGTGCACAAGACAGCCCCCAGCAAAGAATTATCTGGTCCAAAGTACCAGTAGTACCAAGGTTGAAAAACCTTGCCTTAAAGAATCACTCATCTAAGGTAGTATAAATCCATGAAAATTATACATATATATACATAATTTTAAAAGATTCCTTTAAGGCTACCACCGTATTTCCAAATAGGGCTTTGCCTTCTATTTCCCAGAAAAATAATGCCAAAGCTGTCTACTTATCTGAACCACTTAACTCATAATTATGCATGCTGATGGCAGCAGGAGTAGACTCAAATTTTTATGTACTTTAGCATATATCACAATAGACTTTTGATATCAGATTTGCTCTCAATTATGTTTTTTGAATAATTTTTGACATATTTTTATTGTTATTTTTACACATAAAATAATTACTGTGAACAATAATCAAATCCAATTATAAACTATAGAAATGTAGAAATATGTGATGGTAGATGAATTTTCACTAGAAAACTCAATTTTTAAAAATAATTTTAAGGAGCAATGATGCATGTTATTTGTTAACAAAAATTTTTAACTAACCTGTAAGATTAAACCCTTGTGCTAGAAACTAAGGAGAAACACAAAAGGCATAAAAGAACTATGCCTCTTGGAACTTTCTATCTGATCTATAAGAACATTCATTCATTTCTCAAACCAGTCAGTAGCATGTGAACCAGTTTATGTTTAAGTACATTAAGTCTTTCAGAACTGCTTCTAGAGTGAGATTAATGTGGGCTAGAGTTTTCAGGGACAAGACAGGATTTTTGAGCAGCTACCTAACAATTTTGATCCACTGTTTTCTCTTAAAGCTGGTAAATATTGTGGACTAACTTCTCTTGCCCAATCCCTACTCTAAAATTCACAAGCAATTATGTATACAATTTCTAAGTTTTCACTGGCCCCCAGAAGCCTGTGCACAAAGTCCAAAGGTGTCCACAGCTTTGGTGGAAAAGCTCTGTTCTGTTAGAGAATTAGATATGATTAGACCGGTGAGGAAAAGAATAGTTTTTTAAGGACAAGGAAGCAGCCGAAAAAGAGTCAAGCCCCTCTTATGTGATCTGACACATATTGAATAATGTTTTTGATTTGTACTATGGGCAAAGTTAGAAATGAGGTGTTCTTGGGAAGCAGTCTTCGTATTAGATTGAAATATATGATGGTCTAAACTGGTTGAATATTGGTAATTTCATGTGGTTTGATGTGATTTATGCTGTGTGGTTAGACTGTACGTGATGAAATGTAGTCTAATCCAATCTATGCTTTGAATCAGTTGGACCTTTGGTTGGTCCCCAGAATTGCTGTAGCTGTTGGTCCTGGGTGAGAACTTTCACTGAGTGGTTGGAGGGACTGCCTTGACTTTTTGTTTTAGTAACTAATGGAAGTTGGGAAACCCATCTTTCAGCTGTTTGCTGTGCCAGTCCTTTTCTCCTTTGCTGCTTCCTTTCATTTTACTGACGTTGACTGAGTAGAACTTGGCCCCCCAGGTGCACAAAATGTGCCCAAGCCTTGAACAGCAAGTAAATCAACTAGTAAAGAGAATTCTAATTTCAATTTGCAGCCTTTAAAATTTTATCCAGATTTATCTCCAGGCCCTGAAGTGAAGAAGGAACAGTATATTCTATTTCTTGTCAAGAACCCCTAGAGATGGGGGACATGAGACCCTTGTTAAATATCCTTGAAAATGAATATTAGCTATATTTTGGTGTGACAGATTTAGAAAAAGAAACTTCTTTGTTTAAAAAAAAGACTAAAGGCAACGTATACTAAAATGATTTGAATTTTACAGATGATATCCTACTAATATTTTTAGTTTAGCACCATCTGTTTATCTGAAATTAAATTTCTGAAAAATGGTCATGCCAGGAGATGCTGTTTTTATTTTTATGTGCAGCTGAAACACAGAATAATAAAAATCTGCTTGAGTTGAAGAAATATGTTCATAAAATGTTTCTTTTTTAATCTGAGTTGGCTGAGAAAATGACTTTTTAATCTAGTGGCAGCTGCTTTCATTTGGCTGGTGTTCAGTCTAAATAGTTTATGTTGGAGACAGATCATTTGTTTTATATTTGAATGCAATATAACAAACAGTGCCTTCTGAGCTATGAGGAGGACCCAGATATCACAAACATCTTATTTTCCCTGTTAGTCTACCTTTCTAATTATTTCTTATTTCTTTGACGACACAAGTGGCACGCAATAGGTTTGTAAATTAAAAGCACAAGTGGCAAATTGCATGCCACCCGGTTGCTGTGTTATTTTTATTCGACTCTAAGAAAGTCACATCCTACACATTAATTGGCATTTGTTTACAGGAGGGGAAAACGATGGCTTTTGAAAATATGACTCAGTAGAAACACTTCTCATCACACTGGCTTGCAAATAGAATCACTGCACTCCCTTTGGGTACTATGGGTGATTCCACTAAGAGCCTGATTCTTCCCAACAGACTGTTAATTAAAGAGAGCCACCTCTTGGCACCTCTCTCCCTCCAGCTGCACTTCAAAATCCTCCAGCCACCTCTTTAATCAACATGTGTTGGATGTCTACTTTTAGTGGGAGGGGCTGCAGCTACCACCCTGATTTCAAAGGCAGTGGCAAGGACAGGGTTTTATTGCATTACTTCGAAGTCAGGGCACCTAAACCTACATTAGTGATGCCATTTAATATCTGCTGTTGACTTGGAATGATTGAACTTACCAAGTAAACTGTGAATTTCATAGACGAGAGATCTTGCCTTTTTGTCTTTGCACCCCAGCACTTAGTGCACAGGTCTCCTTATGTTTACCTAAGAAACGTACTTTTCTTACTGGGCAGTAGTAAATTCATTTTGTGTGCCAACTTCTATTAATACTGAAAAAAACCAATGCATTATTTTGAAATGTAAAGGCTGGTTTTCAGTGATAAACTTATTACTGAAAAAAGTGAAATACATTTTAAAGAAAATTGATGTATTAGGTCAGGCTGCCATAACAAAGCACCACAGACTAGGTGGCTTAACCAACAGAAATTTAGTTCTCATAGTTCTGGAGGGTAGGAAGTCCAAGATCAAGGTGCTGGGTGATTTAGGTCCTGGTGAGCCCTCTCTTCCTGGCTTGCTGGTAGTAGCCTTCTGTAGCCTTCTTACTGTGTAGCTCCACCCTCATGACCTCATTTAACCTTAATTATCTCCTAAAAGCCCTGAGAAATACAGCCACTTTGGTGGTTAGGATTTCAACATATGAATTTGGGGGAGAGGCAGTCCAGTCCATAGCTATTGGACTGGACTAAATGAGATACTTTAATTTTAGGACTCTCAAATTACCATAAAACACCAACTTGAAAATTTGCTATTAATATTATTACCTTTTAATTTCATGTTTCAAAAATAAGTCAGTTTTTAGAATTTTATTTAATGTTTGAAAATATACCAAACTAATCTATGGAGTATTAAAAGTCATGGCAGCCATTCTGGGGAGGATATAGTGACTGAAAGGGGACGCAAAGGGGACTTCTGGGAGCTGCAGTGCTCCATTTCCTGTTTGGGTGCTCAGTCAAAGGATGTGGTCAGTATGTGAATATTTGCTGAGCTGTTCATACATAGTGATTTGTGTACTTCCCTGTATGTGTGTTATAAGTGAATCAAAAGCTAAAACACAAAAGGAAAATAAATCTGAGTGATACGTTTAATACCAGAGATAAACTATACAAGTATCCCATTTTGTCCCAACCTCAGCAGCGAAAAGGCTACTCCTTTGTCTTTTCTCATTCAAAAAGTCACTAGAGGTTAAAATCTAATGAGTGGGAGCATATGAAGGCTAGCCTTGTGCAAGGTTGATATAACATTATCTTCCTACCAGCATCAGCAGAACTGCACACACAGTGAAAATTTCTGCCTGACATTGCTTGATGCTGTTTTCCTCTGTCTGGTAGCTCAGCAGCTGGAGCCTAAAAAGCCAGGTTTCCAGGGAGAGGACGAAAGCTTTCTGGGGAAGAGGCAGTGTGGGCTCCAGATCAGGGCCGTAGTTGGGGTCCTCTGGAGAGTGGTGGCAGTTTTAAATGGGTTGTAAACCAACATTGCCATGTTGTTCCAAGAAGTTCCAGCTGCCCTAGGAAGAGGTTTTGCATCTGTGCAAGTGCCAAAGCTGGCTTTCCTAGGTGATGTGTGGAGCCAAAGGGTCAAGTGATATGTTTGTAACCCTGGATATCAGTGTCCCTAGAAGCATCATCCTCACACACCCAAGGTGGAGCTTGTCTTCCAAAAGATAATCATGCTTAAGGAGTTTGGACTGTCCGACCTTTTAGACCAGTCAATGGCTGCTTTGCAGAGACCTTCCAGATTTACAAATAGGTTACTGCTCAAATTCCACAACGCCATGACCATGTTCCATTGTCCCCAGCTCTCACATTTCATATTCTATTGTTTCACACTGTGCTATAACCTCCTCCAGGACATTAACAGCAGTAGCCCGTTGAATGTTTTCAAAACCCTTTACATTTGTGGAGCTGACTGTGCCACACCGGTGAATGGAAATTTCTTTGTTCCAGGAGGGCTGGCTCTGTCAACAGTTACTTTGGTGTTCTTGTATTGTCTGTCATGTGTAAAGCAAGCGCATTTACCTCTACTTACCTTTTATGATTACTGAGATGTAATTTTTGAAATAACTGCATAATAATAAATGCTTTTACAATAAACGTGGGAGCTCTTAGTTGTCATTTCTCTGTGGAAATGTTCCCACATGGAAAGTAATGATGTTTAAGTTGTTAAAGGTGTTGAAAAGTTCTTACCTGGTGTTTGTGGGTTGTGTGTGTCTGGTAACAGGCCTATCTTGTGGTGCTTTACTAAGAGACTCTAGACATTCATGATCATGTTAGTCTCTAGGTGTTGGTAAATTTCCAAGCATTTGGGGATGTAGGTCTTTTCTTCACCATTACCCATCCCTTGACACACAGAATGTCCTTGGCCCACCAGCATGGGGTTACCCAGAAGCTTTTTAGAAATGCCGAGTCTCAGGCCCCACTGTAGCACCAGTGTATAATAGCAGAATCTGCATTTTAACAAGCTCTGTGGTGATTCTTACACACATGTAGATGAATCAGCAAGTAGGCAATGGCAGGAATTGAGAAATCCCTCTTCTCAAAACATCTCCCACCGGACCAGTGCTGCTATTATTTAGGATGAATTTCTTGAGTTTGTGCCACTTAATATGAAAAAATCCCTGGCCTGCGTAACTCAGTAAGTCATTTTCAGTTCAAAGCCTTCACATGAATCTATCCACTCGGGCCTTTCCAACTTGACAGATGGCGGAGAGCAGGTTGACTGAGGAGTGAAGATGGGAGGAGGGAAGTGGAGGAGAAAGTGCAGGGAATTCTCTTTGGTGGAAGAAAGTGGGCAGACTCCATAAGGGCGGCACCCTGTGGTAGTGCTGCGGGGTGGCAGGAAGGAGCGGAACAGCACTGACACAGCAGTGGGCATGACGTTGCGAAATAACTGGTGGTGCGGGGATTCCTAAGCTTGCTTGACAGTGATAATCACCTGGGGGGCAACGGGAACTCCTTAGGGCATACAGGTTCCCCAGAGGCAGGTAATTATGGAATATTCACCCTGGTTTATGGTTTATTCACCCTGGGCTTGTGACATCTGAATCACTAGAGGGGAAATATCTGTATTTTTAACAAATGCTGCAGGTATCCACATCCATAAGTATGACAGAGTGAATGGAGAGCTTGGATCCCGTGCCTGGTGCTCTACAAACATTTCCAGCACACGATAAGCCTAGAAAAAAAATCTTGTTGCTTTCTACTAACTGCCTTTTGTAACAGAGAAGTTCAGTAGCTTGCCCAGTGTCACCCAGGCAGTGGGCAGCAGATGGAGGATTCCGTCCCAGATCTGTCTGACTCCAAAGCCCTTGTTCTCTCTATTCTGTCACACCATAACCTTCTACGAAGCTCCTGTGGCCCAAAGGTTATTCTACCCAGAACACACTCTGGTTGCTCCAATCCCACTTTGTGGGGGTAGCCATTTCTGCAGAAGTTCCCTAATTTGACCTGAAATTATGGTGTAAATGTCCAGATTTGGGTGGAACTGTCCGAGGAAACCACGCTGATGAACTAGCAAGGATGTCCCCTACTTCCTCCTCTCTTGCTGCAGTTAATAACTAGCAACCCAGAGCTAGGATGCTGGTCCCAAAGGGATGAAAAGCAGGGCTCTCTCGGGTAATTAAAAATTTCTGGTTGCCGTGGTATCGGAACAGCTTCCAAAAGTGATGGAAGCAGGCACATATTGCTCATGCCCTCTGAAACCTTATTTTGTTTTAAGAAATCCCTAGAAAGAAAACACACTAATTTAATACAGCAACGTTAAATACTGATAGTAGCAAGAATGGGGCACCATCTGGTACATTTGAATAATTGTCAAGGTTGGCTTTTCTTTAAATGCTGCTTATTGCTCAGTCCACCCATATTAAATTACTAGAGCTAGAAGTCACCTGGTGGTGATGTGTTAGTATTACAAGTGTGGACTTGCATATTAAATTCCTCAACTTGGGCTCAGTTTGGGAATTCAGATGTAATATTTGATCTTTATCTATATTTAATCTCCTATTGTTGATTACAGCCCCTATTATAGATTTATTTCAAAAACTTCTGATTCTGTCGTCTAGGACAGTGGTTTCCCATGCAGGGTATGTAAACCCCAAAATGATCCATTCAGATGTGGAAAACAAATATTACCTTTTTCATTAAAATGTTTATTTTATGTGTACTTTATAATGTTTATGACATTGTACTATAGTAGTCAAACGTATAAAATTTATAAATAAACACATAAATACTGGGGAGGCATACATGATTAAAAAGTTCTGGCCCTTTGTGATGCTGGCTCAAAAAAGTTTATAAAATTTTCATGTAGTCTACCAACTCTTCCTACCAACCTCATGTTTCTGCTTACGTGATGAGTGCCTTCATCTTTGTCATTTCAATTTATGTTTATCCTGTGTAGAATCTTATATGCTAAATGTTCCAGTGTATATACAAGTTTAAGGCATATTTTACCACTCTTAGAAAGTTTACTGTCCAGAATGGAGATGATGATAACGGTAGTGATTTTGGAGGAGGATACAAGGATAATGGGGGTGATGATGATGATGATGATGATGGCTAAGAAAGAGAAAAGGAGGATAAAGCCTATTTATGCTTGACATTAAAGCAAAGTTGGAGTTGACTGCTTCTTCTCCCTGCTATCTGGTAATGTGACAACTTTCCTTAACAGCAATGCTCTTCCCTGCTTGTTCATCTTGCTTCCAATGCAGCTTGAAAATACTTTTCAGTTCTCTTCAGCTTCCTAGAATTTAAGCCTTGGGAACAGGAGGTTTTCCTAAGCCCCACCACTCTTCTGTATTTTGGTCCCCGGTGCTCCACAAGCTGTGAAAGCTGTGAGTCATGACTTCCATATGGTGGGATTCCCTCCCTTCCCCTCAATCCGCATGCTTGCCCAGCCATCTGCTGCTACTCTCAAGGTTATAGAGCAAGAGATGACACAGGGAAGGGAAAGGAAAACACCAGGAAAATGAACACTGTTTTATAAATAAAACTGAAAAAAGCTGTATTTTTTTTATTATAAAAGCAATTTGTTTTCATTACAGCAAAATCAGAATATGAAGTATAAAAACAAATCAAACAGAACAAAACAGTCTCCCTCAGAGCATCATTAATTACTCTAACCATCTCCATGTATGTTTTTCCAAACCTGCATCCTCTATGTAGCTAGCTATCAAACAAAATGGGATCATTACCACATTATTTTTTAAAACCTGTTTTAAACCTGTTGTTTTAACTGAATTATGAGCATCTCTCTATGTCCATAAACATACCCCCACACTAGCATTTTTAATGTTTAAGGAATATTTTCTATGCGAGGTGTTATTCCAGTCGCTGCAGTTCATGTATAAAAATGGGCAAGACTGTCTCTGCCCTCATGTGGGTAACATAATTTTTTTCCCTCTAACATTTAGGTCATTTCCATATTTTTGCTTTTACAATCAACATTGTAATGGATCTCCTTTAGATGGATCTCTGCATATACTCATAATTTTTGAATGATTCCATTGGTTACTCTTTCCTTCTGGGTTTACTCCACATCCTTCTTTGCCTTGCTCTGTGGCCCACATCACTGGGCTTATTAACCTTCTGGTGATGGGAAGCACAAGCAGGACATTGGAGGTGGGCAGTAGAGAGAGATGGATGACATTCTGACTGCCACCCTCCCTTTTTGTGGATTTTCATTGGCTGCATTCTTGTATTGATGATGGCTTTTGTGCCTGGGCACCCCTCTCCCAGAACTCAGTTCTCAGGTCACCCCATGATACTGTACCATTTCCTGTTGGTTTATCTTAACCTTGCCTTGAAGTGTTCTTCATTAACCCCTTCTCACTTACCCCAGGAGAGTGGGCTGTAGGGGTGGAAAATTTTCCCTCATTCCCTTCTAGATTCTTTGGCTGGTCTAAGAATCAAATTAACATATGACAGATTAACAGGAGAAAAACAAAATTAATTTTGTACATAAGGGAGCACCAAGGGTAAGTCGAGCAGTTGAGGCTTACATCTCATCCTGAGCTAAGGAATGGGATAGGCACCTGATGCTTCAGAGGGCAGAAGGGTGATTCACAGGATGATAAGAAGAGCAGATGTTTGGTAATCAGATGTTTGCCTTGCCATACAGATAGGTCTTTCAGATAAAAAGTTATTTCTGGGAATAGCGCTCTTTCTGGGCCAGGCCCCCTATCTGAATTCTTTTAGGTAGTCAAGGGAGAGATAAAAGTTTTCCTTGAATCTGTTGGGTCTTGGTTGCCTGAAGCTCAAAATAATTCACATGCCAAAGTGGCACATTTTGGGGTAGCCTATTCTGCTCCCCTGCCATCTGTTTCCTAGCAGGACCCCGGATGGTAAAAGCGTATGTAGAATATTCCTAGCATATTCTATATCCCTAACTGCTTGCCTGCTTTGGGAATCCAGGATGGATCATGTAGAAAGGTCAAGAACTCCCTTTTCTCTTTTGACTTAAGATCTGGACACCAGTGGCTAGTGAGCAGCCATCTCCCATTTCTTTCTCCCGGACCCCTCCATAACTGCCATGGGGATCTTTCAAACTATGACTGAGGGACTCTAGTGGCGAGCACAGGAAGGAAACAAGAGAGCTGTTCTGCCCTCCAGTTTGGAACTTTGACTGCAGGGTCTATGCTACCTTCACTTTGTTCTTTTTTTTTTTTTTTTAATTGAAGTATAGTCAGTTTACAATACTATGTCAATTTCTGGTGTACAGCATAATAGTTCAGTCATACATATACATATATGTATTCCTTTTCATATTCTTTTTCATTATAGGTTACTACAAGATATTGACTGTAGTTCCCTGTGCTATACAGTAGGACCTTGTTATCTATTTTATATCTAATAGTATCTGCAAATCTCAAACTCCCAATTTATCCCTTCCCACCCTGGTAACCATAAGTTTGTTTTCTATGTCTGTAAGTCTGTTTCTCTTTTGTAAACAAGTTAATTTGTCTTTTTTTTTTTTAGATTCCATATATAAGTGAGATCATATGGTATTTTTCTTTCTTTTTCTGGCTTACTTCATTTAGAATGACGATCTCCAGGTCTATCTGTATTGCTGCAAATGGCATTATTGTATTCTTTTTTATCACTGAGTAGTATTCCATTGTGTAAATATACCACAACTCCTTTATCCAGTCATCTGTCGATGGACAGGTTGTTTCCGTGTCTTGGCTATGGAAAATAATGCTGCTGTGAACACTAGGGTGCATGTATTGTTACGGAAACAACAGGCCAGTCAAGAAACAAGCACCACTCGGAGGGTTGGAGTCCTCAGATGTATTACGCCGGCGGGCTCAGAGGGGCTTCTGCTCCGAAGCTCTGAGCACCTCCAAGACGTGCGCATGAGGTTTTATAGGGTAAAGTACAAGCTTGGGGTATTAGGCCAATAGGCATGGAACAGCTTTAGCAGCATTATCATCACAAAAGTGGAGGCAGGGAGGCAGCAAACCAACATTCCAAAGCCAGATATGTATCTTTGAAAACCCAGCTGGCTAGTAAAAAACATGAACAGCAGACCAACACTAATTAACCTAGATTTACAAGTTAGTCTAGCAGAACTCAGATCAGCATTCCAATACTTAGATTTGTGAGTTATCTTGTTAGCCCAGCCCAGCCTCTCCTTCACATTCCTAGACTTGTGAGTTATCTTGTTAGACCAGCCCGGTTTTTCCTTCACATTCCCCCCTCTTGATGCTTTCACAACTCCAGTTGGAGTAAGCTTCATTACTTATCTGTTGCAGGGGCTCATAATTGGAGGCTAACATCTGAAGTTTTATAGCCTCTATCCACTCACTGACAAAGCGGGTCAGGAAGTTTAGGACACAGGGCCCAAATAGCAGAACTGCAAAAATCAGGAGTAAGGGACCTATGAACGGTGCCAGCCAGGAGGTCCAGCCCCAGGGGCCTGTCCATGGGCTGTTATCTAAAATATGTTTTCTCTTTTCCACTCAGTCTTGTAACTCTTGAACCATCCCTCTGACAATTCCTGATTGATTGGCATAAAAACAGCACTCTTCATTTTAGGAAGAGGCATAGTCCCCCCTCTTTGGCCGTGAGTAGGTCCAGACCCCTCCTGTTTTGTAAGACCACCTCAGCCAGAGAGTCAATCTGATTTTGCAGAGTTCCCAGGGTTTCTGCTATTTGTTGGAGATCGTGGCTGAATTCACCTGTAAGCTGAAAATACAGGTTGGTACATGGACCATTTGTCACCCAGTTCCATGCAGGTGCGTTGTACAGCCAAGGAGAGTGAGGGCATTAGCGTCAGTAACATCAGCCTTATGATTATCTTAGACATGATGCTGCAGTGATGGCACTAATTATAACAAGATATAAAATAGGTACTAGGATTCTATGGCCTATGTTCCAGTCAGGTGGGGCGGCGCTAGTTAGCCCCATTGCTAGTACGCAGACTAGTATAGCAAACAAGGAAAGAGGCAAGGGAGCACAAAATTAATACATTTAACAGCTACGTTGAGCTTTCCTCAAGCTTCGGCCGTGTGTTGACTAGCCAGCCTCCGGGTGTGGCTAGAGCAGGGCTCATCGATCCTTTTCTGGTCCCTCTTGATCTTGATCTTGAGCGGGTCTCCCGGGACACTCTCAATTTTCCAGGGACCCTCTGTCTGAGGTGCAGTCGCTCTCTTGACCCTGGAGTGGTGGATCCAAGGGATGATTCCTGCAACTTTAACAGCTGTAGGGGTAGTTAATGCCACTAAATATGGCCCCTTACAGTGAATAACGGCATGTGTCACTAGATGGCCCCCTACTTGACAGGATCGTGGTTGGCAGAGGCGGGCAGTTGAGTCCCCAGTAGCCCCTATAATAGTCGCCTTTTTCTTGGTCAGGGGGCTACAGGTTGGGTCACCACAGAATACTCTGCTCCTGCGTCTACCATAAAAGTCATTGGTTGGCCCCCTATAAACATCTTGACCTTGGGCTCCCGGGGGCCCAGGGTCAGGGAGCCTGGTCTCTCCTATTCTGAGTCGACCCCAGCCAGTCCGATGTGATTACTGGCTGGTGGCTCCAGCTGATAAGTAGGCCTTTTGGGGGTGCTCTCTTTCCATCCTTTCTGTTCGGGCACTCGTTCTTCCAGTGTCCTGTCTCCCGGCAGTATGCGCACTGGTCTCGGCCCAGGGGCATCCATGGTTGGGGTCCCCTCTTCCGGGGTGGTGCAGGATTCTGGCTGAAGCTTGTTTTCCCCAGGGCTGCTGCAAGGAGTGCGGTTTTCTGCTTCATTCGCTGGTTTGCTTCTCGTTGGGCTTCCCGTTCTCGGTTTACAAAAACTTTGTTTGCTACTTCCAGCAGCTATGTAGCGTTCATCCCTGCGAATCCATCCAGTTTTTGGAGTTTCCGGCGTATATCTGGGTATGATTGGGCTACGAAGGCAGCGTTGACCATCTGCTGGTTTTCTTGGGCCTCAGGATCAAAAGGAGTGTAGACTCGGAATGCTTCACATAGTCTCTCATAGAAGTCAGTGGGGTTCCGTCTGGCCTCTGGGTCACCGTGGTCAGTTTTAGACATGTTAGTTGGCTTCTTGGCTCCCGCTCTTAGCCCTTGTAGGATGGCCTCCCGGTACTCACGCAGCACTTCTCTTCCTTCTTGGGTGTTAAAGTCCCAATCTGGTCTGGTGTCAGGGGCATGTGTCATGGCCCTCCCCTCAACATCCATTGTGTCCCCAGGGGCTCGGCCCTGCAGCCATTTTCGTGCTTCAGCGAGAATGTGTCTCCTCTCCTCCGTATTGAAAAGAGTCAGAAGCAGCTGGCGGACATCTTCCCAGGTGGGCCGGTGAGAATGGAAGATAGACTGTATGAGGTCACTCATAGCCTACGGCTTGGCAGCCTGATTACAGTCGTCACATACCACCAAGTAGAAATCATCGTGGGCTGGACAGAGACCAAGTATTCGCACGACTTTGCGACAGAGCCCCAAGACTGTCCCAGCATCGCTTCGGGACTGGGCAGGGGCCGGCGCTCCCCAATAGTTGCCATGGAGGCGGCGGCCGAGGTGGAGGCAGTGCCAGGGCTGTGGGGGCTGCTGCTGCTGCTGTTGCTGGGCGGCTTTTCAGAGTAGGAAGGAGTATGATGGCGCCAATTGAGAAGGGCTGTAGTGCTAAAGGATTGGTAGCAGAGTACGGGGTGCCCGGACTGAACAGTCCCATTTTCCCCAACTTGTTGTGGCCCTTGTGTCTCCCGCAGCAGCATTTGGAGGGCCGGTGGTGCTGGCTTCCTGGCTTGTGCTGAGTGGATTCTCCTTCCTATGGCTCAGGCTGGGGGCTGGGCTCTGCCTCTGGGTCCTCAGGTTGGGGAGGTGTTGGTGCCCCGGGGGCATATGGAGGGGGTAGGCATATCTTGTTCTGTGTCTCCCTGGAAAATAGGCTTTTTTTTTTAATCTGTCCTTTTTGGCCTGGACCGGCTGAGCTGCTAATATCTTGTATTGTCCAGGTCCATTCTTTTAAGCAGAACTGAATCCATAGGGGTAGAGTCTGGGCGATATTCAGCCAGGAGTCAATGTAAGGGAATTGATCTGGGTGGCCCGGGGTTCTAGTGATTATTTGATAGACTGCTCGCAATGTTGCTAGGTCGAGAGTTCCTCCTGAGGGCCACCCGACTCCAAAGGCCGGCCATTCAAGCTCACACAAAGTGTGGAGCCTGCCAGGGGTCATTCGAATTCCAGTCTCCTGAGAACCCCTTTTTGAAATTCTTAATCATGCAGTCTAGAGTGGTGGGTTTCGACTTAGAGCCTCCCATTCTTTTTAGATGTTTAAGGATAATAGATCTGTTGCTTTAGATGTTTGGGAAGGTAGCCTTTATAGCTTTTCTTTCTTCACTCCTCAAAACACCGGAGTTCCCAGAGAGACTGCTCTTTTGCTGGGTCTCTGAGTTGTCTGAAGGCTAATTTGGTCAGGGAGTCTGGGTTCCAGTCACAGCTGATGTCTCTGGAGCTCAAGGCCTCAAGCAGTTCCAGGGACTTTCTTCATTAAATCCTCTCTATATCCTGAACTAACGTATCAAGGGCGTGGGACTGATGGCGGATGGTAAAGCAAATGGACTAGAAAAGGGACCTCCAAGGCCGGGTGAGCCCGGTCCTAAAGGAATTCGTCTTCTATACTTGAGTCCTGGGGGTCTGAGGTTAGGCAAAAGGGGCACTACTTGGGTCAGTTCAGTAGGGGAACAATAAGTCTTGGGAGTTCTGTGACAGAATCAGGTAGGAGACTTTTTCAAAGAAATAGCATCCTAGCCTCCGAGAGCACAGGGGCGTTGACTCATTGGCTATCTATGTCCTTTTCCCTCCCAGTGTAGCCACCCTGTGCCGGTGTCTCAGACAAGACAAGGAGGGTTTTCGTTGTGTCCGCCTGGCCGCTCCCCTCGCGGGGATGAAGGTGCCTCTTGGCTTTGGCAGGTCAGTATAAGCCGCTGACTCCAATCGGGACCCTGAGGAACCGATGCCGCCCTGAGCCATATGAGGTCACCACGGAACCGCAGGTTGGGACTCACTCGAACTCCGTAGCAGAATGCCGTGGAGCTACAAACTCGAGCCTGATCGCATGCTTCACAGGCCGCTCACACACACACACACACACACACACACACACACACACACACACACACACACACACACACACACACACACACACAAACAACGATCCTCCCACCAATACCAATATCCTGTTTCCTGTAGGAGGGGATCCGCCTGCTCTTCTGTCCACTGGGACAGGACCTGATACCTGACCTGATTTCCCCGTCTGAAATACCATCAGACAGAGAGCCTGTAGGAGGGGATCAGCCTCCTCTTCTGTCCAATGGGACAGGACCTGATTCCTCCTGGGGGATCCGACCTTGTCCGGACGGCCACCTGGTGAGTCTGTCCGTCCCTCCACGGAGTCTGGCTCTGGTTGTAGCCCAGCCACCCGGGGGGCCAAGTTGCCGTCACGAAGGAGAACCCGGAATACCGTCGGGCGGCGCCACCTCGTTCGCTGCCGGAATCCCAGTTCAGCGGCTCAAGGGGCCGGCATGGTTGTGTCTCACTGGGGCCTCCAGAAATGTTACGGAAACGACAGGCCAGTCAAGAAACAAGCAGCACTTGGGGGGTTGGAGTACTCAGATGTATTACGCCGGCGGGCTCAGAGGGGCTTCTGCTCCGAAGCTCTGAGCACCTCCAAGACATGCGCATGGGGTTTTACAGGGTAAAGTACAAGCTTGGGGTATTAGGCCAATAGGCATGGAACAGCTTTAGCAGCATTATCATCACAAAAGTGGAGGCGGGGAGGCAGCAAACCAACATTCCAAAGCCAGATATGTATCTTTGAAAACCCAGCTGGCTAGTAAAAAACATGAACAGCAGACCAACACTAATTAACTTAGATTTACAAGTTAGTCTAGCAGAACTCAGATCAGTATTCCAATACTTAGATTTGTGAGTTATCTTGTTAGCCCAGCCCAGCCTCTCCTTCACATTCCTAGACTTGTGAGTTATCTTGTTAGACCAGCCCGGTTTTTCCTTCACAGTATCATTTTGTTCTTGATGCTGGAAATCCTCGCCAGAGTCATGGTGATTTGGGAGAGATTGTGTGGCCATTTCTTAACCTTTTAAACACCTGAGCTCATAGCAAAATTTGTTTCTTTAATTCTTTCTCCTCTTTGGACTTAAGTGGTATTATAGTATTCTTATTAAATAGCCAGAAGTCTATTTTGAGAGCTTCTGGCTTGAATTTGAGTCCCCTGACACTATCTTTTCCGTGATTCTGTCTTTTCTATGAATCAGTAGAAATGTGTTTTCTTAAAAGTCTGCATCCAGTTATAGCTTCCTTGCCTTTTGGATTTTTAGATAATGCTATCATCTTTTTCTTCAAAGGTTCTTTGCACTTCCGTTTAACCAATTATTCTTAAGTGTCAGTCCCATTTCTTTTGTCTACCTTCTGATCAATGATATTGCTAGCAAAACTAGTCCAAGAATGATCAAATTCTCTTCTTTTTAGTGAGATGAAACTTTCTGATGTACACATATTTGGGGTATCCATCTTGTTGCTGTGCTCCAGGCCTCTGCCCCTTGGTGCTTTACCTTGTTCTGAAATTCCAGTTCCCAGAGGTGGGCACTTAGAAATAGTTTGGCTTCAGAGTCAGTAAGATTTGGAGTTAAATCCCATCACTTATTGACTTTGTCACTTTAAGACTTCTATCTTTACTGGGTCTCAAATTTCCTGGCTTACCTCACAAGGCTGTCAGGACCTATATGGAAATAATCTAGCATAGCACATGGAGGTGTGGTTCCTCAGACTAAGTCACTTTGTCCTCCCTTCCTTCCCTCCCTTTCTCCTCCCCACTTCCCTTCCCTACTCCCCATGTCCCCTTCCCCTCTGTATACCTCTCCTTCTCCATTCCTTCTTCACTTTCCCCTTCATCTCCCCACTTCACATTCTCTCTTCCAATGTACCCTTTCCCCTCTTCCCTTCCTCCCTCCCCACTTCTCCTTCCTCCTCCCCGCTCCCCCGACTCCTCTGACATGAGGATAAGAGGGATTAAAAACCAAGTTGTTTCATTTCTCCTTAAAAACAGACCATAAAAGTACAGGGAATTATACTCAGAAGAAAAACTTCCAATTATAAATCCAGGCCCCCAAAGACTTTTCCAATACTTCCAAGTTCTCTCATGAACTCTCTCCTGGTAGCATCAAGGACACAAAGAATGATGGGAAGTTGCTAACAGTCATTATTTTCCCAGTGTTTGAAAAATGGCTGTCCAGTGTTCCAGACTGAAGATTTGTTGTGGTGAATAAGAAGATAAACTCTCAAAAGTGGTTACATAATATGTCAAATGGTCTTATCTGGTGGAAGGGAGCTGGCCAGCTAACGTGAACCAGTTCAGTAATTCTAAGGTGTTTGGAGCTGGGTTGGAAGGATGAGCCTGGGTTTCAGGAAACTGCTGTATCAGTGGATAAGGGCTGCTCTCAAGGCTAGCTGGAGAAATTCATTGTGAGTCCTTGGCACTAGAATTCAGACTTCACGTGGTCCCTCTTTCTCAATTCTTACAAATTCTTAACTTTTCAAGGAAAATAGATTGGTCTTAAGGTCTTTTAAGAATTTGTTTCACAGTATCATGAGAGAAAAAATATTTTTATCTTAATTTTTAATTATATAATATTTTATGTATATAATAATAAACATATATATGTAAGTAGTGAAGAATATTAACATATAAACACACAGGGGCTGGAACATTAATATGTGTGCTCTAATTCTCCCACAAAAATAACTACTCTTCTGGATTTTGCATTCCCGTTCATTAAAAACAAAACATTTTTACCACATATAGATATATTCCTAAACAGTTTGTTTAGTTTTGCTAGTTTCTGAGCTGTATAAAAATGGCATCATAGTATATGCAGTGTTTTTTTCTCCCAAGTTTCTAACATTTGTCAATTCATCCATATTGTTGTCTGTAGCAGAAATTCATTCATTTTTACTACTGTTCGTATATTCCATTTGGTGAACACACCACAGTTCATTTATCCATAGTCCTGTCTATGGACATTTTGGTTGTTTATTATTTCCAAGTTTTTTATAATAGTCTTGTTAACATACATGAGATATATAAGAATTTTTAGTGTTCTTTTGTCAAAACATTAGATTGATTTGTATAGTGTTCCTTTGAGCTTTTTCTAGTTTATTATTCCCATTTATCACCTAAAGAATCTTAGATGCAGGAAAAAAAATAAACGATTTGCCCATGCTCTGTTGTCACTGATGCTATTTCTACTGCTATTAACTTCAAGAACCAGTTAAGTCTTCTTTTGGTTCTTCTTATTTGAACAGAGAAGAGCCCCTTCCATTCTGACACCAGAACTAGAAAGATACTTATTTTGATCTCACAAAACTTGCAATCTGAGACATTGTGTTACAGTGCAAATAAAATAAGTTAAAGAGGCAGACAGAATTGAGTTTTTAAAATACTGGCACCAGCACTTGTAGCAGGTTTAGTTTTGTGCAAATTACTTTATTCTCCCAACCGCCATTTCCTCCTTGGCAAGATGGAGATAGCAATATCTTCCTCACAAGCTGGCTCACTGGTTACGTCAGGTAAGACATGTGAAAGACCCAGTCATCACATTATAAAATAAGGAACTGAGGAGGCTCACAGCCTGACCAATGAGACTCAGGATCTCACCCTAAAAAAACAATACAGATGAACTAGAAAGAGGTCATTCTTGGCTTGTGCAATTTCTAATCCTTCTGTGGGTGGTTCTGGCTCAGAACAGAGGAATAGTGAGGTCCTTCATTGACCTGAAGGCAATATAATGTTTTGGCTTTGCTTAGGATATCAGCTTTTTCTTCCCAAACCGATCTTGTGGGTTATTTTAACAGTCTTTCTTTAGTAGCGTAAACTTCCTTTGTACTTTGACTGGCAAAGAAACAAAAACTAATCACGGTGTCTAATAATTGAGATTATGCATTTTCTGCTGAAGAAAATTTTAAGTTATTTAATGTAAATTAATGTTAATTAGTTAATTAATGTTAAAACCGTTACATAAAGCATTTAAATCTAGGTATTGGACTGGCGCTCCAAAAGGAGTGTGACCTGATCTGTCTTGTTCTCCAATCTGTCCCCAATGCCTAGCACAGTGGCTGTACATAATAGTTGCTTAATCAATATTTGATGATTGAATATATAAGTGAAAGGACTACCTCTTTTTGTCTTTTCTTATCGCTAAAATCATATTTTTTTCATGTTCTGAATCATGAATAATGGAGGCTTGGGATACCGTATGAATTTGTCAACAAGTAAGCATTGCCTTTTGGAGCATTATCTGTGAAATATGAATGTTCTTGGGAGTAACATAATGATGGTGAAGAGCTAATGGATAAGAGCAAATTTAGCTAATGCTAAGGCTCATCCTGAGCCTGGAGGCTCAGAGAGGGGACTTGTGGGAAGGGAACAAGCACAAAGATCTTCATGAATTAGTTTAACTGGAAGCTTGCCTGCTGATTGCTTGCTGACATTCACAGGTGGAAGGAAGGGGACTGACAGAATGGGGGCAGCAGAGGAACAAGGCCTAATCTTGGAGGCTGAGCCTCTCGTGAGAGAAAGGGGGCCTGAGTGGAGGGTCCCTAAGCAGCCTGAAGAGAAACTAGAGGATGATACACTCTACATGAAGAAGTGGAGGGCCAGGTGGGCAAACCTTGTCTACATGCCTTTCGTCTAGGGGGTAGATAAATGGAGTTATGATATCCTGCCATATAGATCACAGAGGTCCCAAGGTAAAGAGTAATAGCCTTCATTCATTCAACAAACATGCAGTGAGTGCCCTCATTGTTCTAGGCATTCTTCTGGGTGCTTGGGATGCATGAGTGAAGAAAACAGAGAGAGATCCCTGCCCTCGTGGAGCTTATATTCTAGTGGGGAGAGACAGACAATAAACAAAAGACACAACAAATGAGCAAACCATATAATGTGTTAGAAAGTGATACTAGCAACAGAAAAACAAAAATATGGAGCAGGAAAAGAGACACTGGATGTGGGAGAAGAGGGGGAATTGCTGGAGAATTTTGAGCAGGGAAGGCATCTTGATCTGACATGTGTAGGGATGGAAAATTTTTCCTCCTTCCCTTTTAGGTTCTTTAGCTGGGTCTGATAATTTAATTGACATAATACAGATTAACAGAGGAAAAATTTAATTTCGTATGTGTGGGAGCCCCAAAGATACAAGACCTAATGGCAAGGCTTATATCCCATCAACTGTACCATAAGCTGTAACCAAATAATACACATGCCAGAGTGGCATATTTTGGTTTCATGTATTCCGCTCCCTCTCACATGTTATAGGAGGTTCATCCCTCTGGCTGCTAGTGTGTATGGTGAGGGGCGGCGGGGGGTGGGTGGCAAGGACAAGTTTAAGCAAGGAAAGCTGTTGGAGGGTATTATAGTTAGCCAGGCAAAAGGCCAGGTGCTTGGACCAGGATGGTACCAGTGAAGTGTCAGAGGAGATTCAATTGTGGATATACTTTTAAGGTAAAGCATTCAGGATTTTTTGATGAATTACATATGACATGACAGAAAATGAGGGGATTTGAGAATATGTCTAGGTTTTTTGCCTGAGCAATTGAAAGACACGTGTTGCCATTACATGAGAAGGGGACAGCTGCTGGTAGAGAAGATTTTGGCAGAAAAGATTTGGAAATGTTGAGTTTGAGATGTCTGTCACATGGAATTGTTGAGTATACAGTCAGATGAAAGTGCCTGGAATTTGGATAGAAGTATGGGCTGGTAGTATATTTGGAGATGATAAAGGCATTTCGTAGAATTTAAAGCCTTGAGACAAGCTGAGATCATACATGGAGTGACAGATAGGGAAGGGAAAAAGAGCCAGAATTGAGCCCTGGAGCATTACAGGAAAAGAAGAAGAACTCAGCAAAGAGACTGAGAAGGTCTAACCAGAGAGATAAGAAAACCAAGAGAGGGTGGATCCCGGAAACCAGGTGAAGAAGTGGGTATTAAGGAGGAGGAATTATAGACTGTGCCAAATGTTGCTGCTAGGACAGAGTAAGAGAAGACAGTCATAAAGTCAAGAGTGTGAAGATCGTTAGTGAGCTGTTTTCCATGGAGAACAGATTCTATGGAGTGTTGGGGTCAAAGGTGTAATTGAAGTGGGTTTAAGGGAGAATGAGGGGAGAGGGATTCAAGATGGTAAGGACAGAGAACTATTTTGGGGAAAGGTCTACCTTCCTGGAAAGTTATTTGGCAATGTGTTTTTCAAAATAAATTATTTTAATTATTAAAAATTTATTGATTTTTAATCAATATGCATATGTTAAAGGATACTCTCTGACTTGGTAATTCTGCGAAGTTTTTTTTTAATTGTTTGTTTTTTAAGAAAAAATAATCAGAGATTTGCCCTAAGGCCTAGATCTCTAAACACAAGGATGCACATGGCCTCTCCATGTGACTTGGGCTTCCTCACCATATGGTGGCTGGTTTCCCAGGGCAAAAGAGGCAAGTGAGAGCTGCATGCTAGTATACCCTTGGGGGACTTTTAAAAAATGTCTGCCTTCAACTCCCAGAAATTCTAATTTCATTGGTCTGGAATGGATCCAGATATTGATATTTTTATAAGATCTCCCGGTGATTTTGTATGGCTAGAGTTAAGAACCACTGCTCTCATGAAGAGCACATGAAAACAAAGAGATTTGGCTTCCCAGGCATCTGCTACCAGCAGTGTTTAATGTGCCATCTATTGGGCTCCAGAGGTTCCAGTCATGTCATGTGACATTCCAAGGCTTGCCAAAGAAATGAGATGAAGAAAATGCTCCAGGCAGTCAGATAACTAAATGCAGTCATTACAGAGCTCCATAGCTCTCCTCTGTCTGCTTCAGATTGATGGCAGATGGGCCCACAGCCCATGTGTTTTACTAGGATATCCTGGCAAGGTGTAATGTCTGAGTGGAAGAACTAGACTGGGACTCCTGGTTGCCCTATTCTTGAGGTGGCAGTTAGATGAGCGAAATGCCAGCTGGAGTTTCCCCCGTCTTTCCTGAAGATATCATCTTTGTACTTGAGAAACCAAGGCCCCTGTTTTATTATTTTATCAGCCACTAAATGGAGCAGATAAAGATGAATGTTAGCTGGGCTCATCTGAAGTACTCCCAGTAGACATCACAAGGAATTAAGATCCTGTTACTTTTTAACCTGACACAAGATGTCACCATTGCTCCTGTGCTTTTAGCAATTTTAACAGCATAAAGTTAAACACCAGTGAGTTTGACTCCCTGATTACACAAGTTTTTTTCCCCCTCACAGGGAGATGAGTATGTTCTGTTGATGAGGTTCATTAATCTATAGTCCATTCCACCCACTGAAGTGAAAGCATTTATGTATAAACACTTGATTTTTTCCCCTTACTTCAGATATGGATCAAAATTAATGTCCCTTTGTGAATACTTCACAAAGAAACTTTGGCGGAGGTGACCGTAAAACAAGATAGGCTGACAGTTTTATAGGATAACTGAAAAATTGCAGATCATGTTTTAGTTCACCTTCTCTGCTGCTGACAACGCTGAAGTGATCTGTTACCATGCTTAATTTGATGCTAAAGTGGAAAAAAAGGCATGGACATTACCCCAGGGCAACAGTGGCTAAGAAGCGTGGGTGGGTAAAAGATCACTGGAGCACTAAAACATCATTGGAAATGTTGCCAAGATGGAAAAAGCCATATTGCCAGAACATCTCTTACACACAGCATTGTGCATGATTGGAAGGAATACTTTGAAAAGACACTTGGAGGTAAAGATGGTGAACTCAGTGTAGAGCTGAGTAAAGTGTAGAATTTGGGGAGTGGATTTGCATTACTGGGAATATTAAGAGAGGCTGTAACAAGCAACCATCCTGATGCTCTGCCGATCCCCTGTACTGCCTCTCTATAAACACTGAACATCACTAAACAATATCCATTTGAAGGGATGCCTAATTTGCTGCAGATTTTCACACCAAAATATTAATATCGATTGACTCAGGCTTGTGGAATTATGGTGCTTAATTTCTTTATTTTCTGATTTTTCTATGAGTATATAACTAGGAAAAAAGACCTCAAAACAACATGAACTATATGATTCCAGCTATGTGACATTCTTGAAAAGGCAAAACTATGGAAACAGTAAAAAGATCAGTGGTTTCCAGGAGTTGGTGGGGCAGGGGTGAGGGAGGGATGAAGAGGCGGAACACAGAGGATTTTTAGGGCAGTGAGAATACTCTGTATGATACTGTAATGGTGGATACATGTCATTTTACATTTGTCCACACTCAAAGAATATACAACACCTGGAGTGAACTGTGATGTAAACTATGGACTTTGGGCGATTATCATATGTAAATATAGTTTCATCTGTTGTAAGCAATGTACTACTCTCATGGGGGTGTTGATAATGGGGGAGGCTGAGCATGTGTGGAAGGCAGGGGAATATGGGAAATCTCTGTGCCTTCTCAAATTTGCTGTGAATCTGTAACTACTCTTAAAACCCCCATGATTCCAGAGATTTATAGTGAAGAGAGATGTGTATGTGACATTTACATTGTGTTGTTATTATAATAAATTATTACTGTTATTAAAAATTAAGAAAATATTATCATCTACTTTCTAGTCAATCTAGATTCAGATGTAGCTAAAGCTCTGGATTAGTCAGGGTCCTGGGAGGAAGTACATGACATATTCAAATTAAGTAGTTTGGAGAGAATTCTAATGAAGAGACTATTTCCAAAGATGTGGGCAGAGTGGAGGGAAATCATAAGGGAGAGTGCAGCATTCAAGGATAGGTAAGTAGAGCTGTTACGGCCATTAGGTGTGGAGGGCAAGAGGAGAGAGAGCTTTACGGACCACCCAACTGGAGCTGCGACACTATGTCCTTCTCTCTCACTGTTTAGCCAATCCAACTAAGACTGTCCGTGTGGTCCACATGAGTCAACTTCCCAGGGTACTCAATGAGAGGGGCAGGGCAAAGAGTAGATCTGAGGGGGAAATGGAAGAGGTATAGCAATAACTTTAAAAAAGGTTTTATCACGTGATTCTACAAATTCATATAGTTCTTCAAGGTTTGCAGAGAAATGAACAATCTCTTTCCCCACCCTTCTGGCATCCGTGTTACACACTTAAGAGTCAACCACTTTTGATTCCTTTAACTATCTTTTTCTGGACTTTATCTCCTTATTTTGAATCAACACTATTTCTAATGTTTTCCTAACTTGATATTATTTATTGATTTCTCACTACTGAGGCTGAGGATTTAACTCTCTTACCCTTACCTCCCCTTCCTTTCTCACACTGAGTTCCAAAACACACATGCTTAATCTATCCCATCCTATGCTACGGTTATACCAACGTTTAAAAGACTAGACCAGAATTCAGTGTTCTTGTTATGAATATGTAACTATTATGCATAAGTGAATGAGGTAGCATACAGTTATTAAATTTCTTTTCTTGGAAAATTTGTTTTCTCTGGAGCTAATTCTTGTATCACTTTGGGCCTATATTTTTTTTTCTATATAGCTTTCTCTAATTCATCCCAAAAGCATCATTCCCCTTCGAGTACATCAGACATTGGTGGTAATCTACTGCTTCATTTTGTGTTTGAGGTATCCATATTGGAGCCCTCCATCCTCTTTCTCCAATCTGAATCAGTGGCTCTCTGGGTCCACTTCTTAGCTGTGTGGTCCTGGGATTTCCTTTACCCTCACCCTGGTGAAAGAGAATTATAGTCTCTCCTCTGTTTGATTCCTTTACTTGATCCTTTATCTTCTGTCTTAATTTACTCCCTCATTTTGGTGGAGCACATCTAATGATTCTGATACCAATTCCAAAGGTGGGGGCAGGGGGGCGGGGGTTGCGGTTTCCACAGCACCAAGCAATTCTGGGACACCAGCTGGGTGTCCTACAATTCAACCCAATTTTGACACTATCTACCCAGAGATAGCATCAGATCCCACAGGTTAAGGGCTCAGTCCTACAAGACTGGGGTCTCCCCTATCCCCGACACACACACACACACACACTTCAGAGGCCAATTGAAAGTCCAGGTATCACCTATGCTTCTGACCTACCAGTTATAGTAGATTAGAAATTCCAACTGTTGCCAGAAAATAGGTTCTTGCCTCTCACAGGAAAGAGTTCAAGAGTGAAGCAAAGTAAAGTGAAAGCAAGTTTTTTTTTCAGGGAGATACACATGCCATAGACACTGTATGGTCCATCTCACTCAGAAGGGAGAGCAGCTTTATTTGTGGGCTATTTTTTCTCTCTGGAAGACTTAAAAATCTTCCCCATATACCCAGTGTTCTGAAATTTTACAGTAATACTTTAGCAAGGGCATGATGCTAGACACTAGCTTGGCCCCTTATTCTGTTCTGGGAAATCTAAATTATTTTTTGATGGTTTTCGTCTCTCCATTTTCATGTCTTTCTTACTAGAACTCTTATAATTCAATCTTGGATGTTCTGGATTGATACTCTGATTTTATTATCCTTTTTCTTGTGTTTTGCATTTCTTTCTTTTTCTGTCTATTCAAATTCTGTAAAATTTCTTCAGCTTTATCTTATAACTTCTCTGTTAATTCATTTTCTATTATATTTTAATTTAAAGAGCTCTTTATTCTTGGATTGCTTCTTTTCTGTATAGCAGGCCATTCTTTCTTGGATGATGTGATATCTTTTATCACTTGAAGGTATTACTTATAGTGAGGTTTTGTTTTCTTCTCTCTGCATTGTTTCTGTTTTCTCTGGGTTCCTTTTTTTCCATATGCTTATTGTCTTTCATGTTAGAAGTTTTCTTTAAATAGAAATTCATGGTAGTCTGTCTAAGAGTGAAACACTAAAAATCTTAGTTTAGTGGAAACTGTACATTGATGGAGCTGGACAAAGAGGAAGTCTGGATGTTTCACTGGAGACCTCCATATGTTAGTATCTGTAACAAACTAACTACTAAGCATGGTAGTATTTCTCAGGGATCATTCTCTTCTCTGGGAAGTGAGTTGCTGCTTGTGTTCTCAGAGCCAAGTAGGAAACAGGTTGGGAGGATATCACTATTTGGGATGTAATAACTCTGAATTAATTCCTCTGTTTTTAGTACACTACTCCTGCCCTCAGCTATGGTTATTTTTCAGCCTTTTGCCACTCAACCTTCAGAAGTACTTGGTGCTGACAATTTCTAGCATTCCTGGGATTCTGCAGCTCAGATTGGCTTTTTCTTTCAACCGCTACCTGACCCTGAATCCTTGTAGATACTCAAATTTTAGCTTCATGCCAAGTGAGTTACCACTCAGCCATCTGCTTTACAACTTTTAAAATTTCATGGCCATCTCTCATTTGCTGTCATCTACTCCTCCATTCTTTCTGGCCTTATGGCCTTTCTAAAAAATCATTTTTCCTGCCATATTGAATCAGAAATCTTCCAGTCCTCTTTTTGTTTTGTATCTAAAAATGAATGCGTGGTCAGGAGATACTGTAAGTAGCTTTGTTGCCAGAGAATAGGTTCTTGCCTCTCACAGGAAAGAATTCAAGAGCAAGGCATGGTAAAGTGAAAGCGAGTTTATTTAGAGAGATACACACCCCATAGACAGAGTGGTTCTCACTCAGAGGGAAGAGCGGCTTAGGTGATACACACTCCGTAAGCAGAATGTGGGCCATCTCAAAAGGCGAGGGGGAGAGAGGCCGAGAGGTGTGGGAGTGTTTAAAGTAAAAGTAGTTACACATTCCATAGACAGAGTGCAGCCCGTGTTAGAAGGACAGAGAGAGAGCAACCACGAGGTGCCGGGTTGTTAGTTTTTATGGGCTCGGTAATTTCATACACTAACAAGTAGGAGGGTTATTCCAACTATGTTGGGGAAGGGGCTAGGGTTTCCAGGAACTGGGCCCTCCACCCTCTTTTTGACTTTTTACCATCAGCCTGGTAACTGTCATGGTGCCTGTGGGCGTGCCATGAGGCTCAAGGTCTACTGGAAGTCGAATCTTCTGCCATCTTGGTTCTAACCAGTTTGTCCTGTCCTCAATGGCTGTGTCATTCCTTCAGCAGTTGTGCCCTGTCCCCTTTCTTCCTGTCTCAGCTTGAGGTTGTTCACTTCTCCGGGTCATTCTTCCTCAAAGTGGTCGCTTGCTGGAGATCTTAGGAAGCCCCATTTGCCCTATTTCTTCTTTGCTGTGTTGACCTTTTTTCAGACTTATGGCCCATTACACCCATTAAATTACATATTCCCCCATCACATCAAGTCTAGTTTCTTTATTCCTGAGAAGACTGGGGGCTTACATATGATCAAGGTTGAAATGAATCAATTTCTACTCTATTTATAGAAATGTGGTGACATGTCTCCCAAAGTAAACATACAATAATGGGTGTTGACAAGATTTTCTGTAACCATGGATACCCTGCAATTATTCCTGAACCATACTCATAATATATCTGTATCTGAATTTTAACAAACAGGACTCTTGCTGCTAACTCAGATTTTCCAATGAAAACATAGCACCCATTATTATCCTCTTCTCATGAGTCAGGCTCCATCTTTCAAGTTCAAATTCAGCCATATACTTGAGAGGACTGAGTCAATCACTCTTTTGGAAAATGGTTGAAAATTCATGATGAGAATAATAATGGCAATAATAATGATGTGACAATGTAATAAAACCCAAAGATTCTAACAGGTTTTTGTTTTTGTTTTTTTTTTTTTTGATGTATTTTTCTATTTATTCACATCTTTAATTTCTTTTTTTTTAACTTTTTATTGATTTATAATCATTTTACAATGTGTCAAATTCCAGTGTTCAGCACAATTTTTCAGTCATTCATGGACATATACACACTCATTGTCACATTTTTTTCTCTGTGAGTTACCATAACATTTTGTTTAATTTCTTAAAGCTACCCTAACCACCCCACTTTTTACTATACAATCACCCGTTATTGTATGGTTCTGGAAAATGCAAAACACATTATCAGTAATAAAAATGGGATCTGGTGTCCCTGCAAAGATACTGTGACCGAATCAAGCTTGGGTCCGCTCGTCGGCACACAGTAAAGCCAATCTAGTGACACTGGGTAGTGGTGAAGGAAAGCGCAGCATTTACTGTAGGCGCCAGACAAGGAGTCCAGGACAGCTAATGCTCAAAATCCCCGAACTCCCCTATGGGTTTTAGCAAAGCATTTTTAAAGGCAAGATAAGGGAGGGGCATCTCAGGGTATGTGATCAACTCGTACACAATTCTCTGATTGGTTTCCGGTGAGATAACAGGACAGTATCACAGGAGTTAACATTGTCAACCCTCAGGGGCCAGTAGGTCTGGGGGCTAGGTGCTTATGATCATCATCAAGTAGTTAATTTCTTCCATTTGGTGTGGGTTTTAGCATCTGTAAACAACTCAGGAGTTGTGCATCAGATACTATTATCTAAATACTTCAGAGAGGAGCTAAAGCAGAGGATGTGGGGGAGGGGTCTGTCCTGGGAAGGCCTCATAGAGTCCTGCTCCGTTACAATACTACCATTTGAAAACTGAAAACGAGAGTGGCTTGTCTTCTTAGTTCAAGAGCATGGTTTTTCTCCTGGTCTGGTAAAGTACGGTTTAATTTAATATATGGTGCCTTAGGGTGAGGTTGGGGGTAGTGAGTCAGTCTGCTTTCTGATTATTTGATGTTGCCTTGTTTTATATAGGAATTTAAATTTGGCCTCTTGTTTCTTGTTTGTTTGTTTTTTAAATCTGTTTTTATATAGTGACTAACATTTGCAAATCTCAAACTCCCAAATTTATCCCTTCCCACCCCCTTTCCCCAGTAACCATAAGATTGTTTACTATGTCTGCAAGTCTGTTTCTGTTTTGTGGATGAGTTCATAGTGTCCTTTTTTTTTTTAGACTCCACATATGAGTGATATCACATGGTATTTTTCTTTCTCTTTCTGGCTTACTTCACTTAGAATGACGATCTCTAGGTCCATCCATATTGCTGCAAATGGCATTATTTTATTCTTTTTTTGGCTGAGTAGTATTCCATTGTATAAATATACCACAACTTCTTTATCCAGTCATCCGTTAATGGACATTTAGGCTGTCTCCATGTCTTGGCTGTTGTAAATAGTGCTGCTATGAACAATGGGGTGCATGTATCTTTTTGAATTAGAGTTCCCTCTGGATATATACCCCAGAAGTGGGATTGCTGGATCATATGGTAAGTCTGTTTTTAGTTTTTTGAGGAATCTCCATACTGTTTTCCACAATGGCTGCACCAAACTACGTTCCCACCAGCAGGGGAGGGTTCTCTAACAGTCTTTTTGTTTATTAAAATAACTCTGATGTAAGCAGCTGTTATTGTTAATCCCTCCTTTTTAGACGAGGAGACTTGAGCTTCAGAGATTTTATTCACTGCCCAACATCCCACTACTAATAAGTGCCTGAGATTCATAATTTTACTAGTCATCAAACATTTGCTGGGATACTTACTCAGCATGTCTCAGGCACTGAGGATGCTGAGGTAAACTACATACAGTCTCTGACCTCAGGTTGCTCACAGAGTGGTAAACAAACACATCAGTGAACAAGTAAACAAACACTTGGGAATATGCACTGGGGATGGGAATGAGGATGGGGATGAGGGAGACATAAAAGAATCACCAAATTGCATGCTGATTTTCATATGCCATACAAAAGGACCAGAGAGAGAAAGTTTTGAGATTGTATTGGTTAAATCATAATAATAGAAGGATAGTTAGGAAAGCACCTGACACTGAATTCACCAGCTATCTATGGTCACTTACTCAGATATACCATTTGGGAGAATTATCTGCAGAAAGCATTGATCAACCTGGTTTCACACTCTTCAGGATCGTTTTCAAAGTGTATCTATTCCATGATGGATCTTTAGAATAAGTAACATAAAATAACCAGTCTAGTGAATATTCCATTTGATGTACTTAAACTGGTTGACCACTCAACCAATCTATTCTGAACACTCAAAAGCGTTCAGAATAGATTCTTTTTTCTCATTGGTATTTTCATAGCAGAGGATATACATTTTTTTCTCCTCCAAGGAAAATGTGTAGTAATTTTACCCCAGAAGCCTACATTCTAATTGTATTAGACAGACTATATCTCTTAATTTCACACTCTTATTTCCTCATTTGTAACATAGTACAACATAGGCATTTCAAATATAACAAAAAAATTATTTTAAGCTTCTGAATGTGTAATAAACCACATATTTCTCCTGAATATTTTCTTTCCTCTGGGGTTCTAGCATCACCTGAGTTAGCCATACTTCATTTATAATGATCCACTTGAATATAGCTGAAACCCATTATATCACTAAATTTCAAGTAACCAAAATTCATCTCTGAAAAGTATTCTGGAATGTCTTTCTGATGCCAGGAGGCAGATTTAAATTATTCATGTTGTTAAAATACATGTTAAAGCCACTGGTTTTTAATTCTAGCTCTCTCTCCTCTTTTTACTATTCCTACCTTTCTATAGAACATATGCATAGTATTTTTTATGTTAAATTAATGTTATATTAAAAATAAAGTCTCCAAAATGCTTAGATTCACTTTAAAAATTAATATAAAACTACAGGCTGGGGGAGTTATTCCCTGAACTCTTCCAGATGCTGAATTACATTGCGTTTGATTTCCATATGGTTTTATGATTTCCCTGGAGTGAGTCGGGGTGCCATGGGAGCTATGACAACAGTGCAAGTAATGATGGCATAGTTCTGTCATTTGAAGGAGAAGGGAGCAGTATTCACTGGGGAGGCCTTCCATTGGTAATAGGGAGTGTTTGACCAATACTTCCAAATACTGATGGGAAAAGGAGATGTGAAAATAAAATTTGGCGCAAGAAACTCTCTTGAAAACCAGCCTCTAGCAGGGGGTGGCCCTACATGCGTCTCTGAGCAAGGACATGCCTCTTGTTTAGTCCCACTTGGGAGTTTGTATCTAGTTCCAGCTCTCATCTGCCACAAAGAAGCATTGCTTAGGTGAGTGCTCCTACAATTCCTTGTAGAGACATAACGTTGGCCTTCACTGATAATTGTACCCATAAAGCATTGATTTTTTCATCAGAGAATAAAAGATAATGTTCCTGATCTTGATTATCCTGTGTTCTGCATTAAAAAAAAAATTCACTCTGGAAGATGCCTGCCTTCAAATCACTGGCTAATGTGAAATTCATAAGAATTTTGTTATGATAGAAAAGTGTTAAATTGGACAAAAGCGTTCAGAATAGATTCTTTTTTCTCATTGGTATTTTCATAGCAGAGGATATACATTTTTTTCTCCTCCAAGGAAAATGTGTAGTAATTTTACCCCAGAAGCCTACATTCTAATTGTATTAGACAGACTATATCTCTAGCATTGTCATTCCATTAGAGAATTTGCAATAAATCTTAATGATACATGCAAATACACCAATCTAATGTACCATTATAAAAGAAATGACTGACTGTTACCATTTGTTTCCAGCAATTTATATGATTTCTCACCTCCTGCTGGTAAAAAGTTCCAGAAGGCAGAGAATTCAATTTTTTTTAAAAAACAGCAAGGCACATCAGAGTGAGAAGGGAAGACTAAGAAAAAGTATTGTTCTTTTCTTGTATCTGCATTAAAATTTTTACAGACGTTCATAACCTGGGATAATTATGAGATTTTTGATTTGAAAAACACCTCAAAGTTCATTATGTATAGATTTTTTCTTTTGTTTACCTTGCTTTGGCTTTTTTTTTTTTTTTTTTGATCCCCTCCTCAGTGGAGCTGTCTGTATACCGAGTACAAAAAAACAGAAGGGTATAGGTAAAAATCAGGTCAGAGAGGGGGAAAAAAAAACTTTTGAAAGGTTTTCCTTTTTCTAAGAAGTTAATGGAATCATCTTTCCCTTCTGCCTCTAGGCTATTGAGTCATCTTCCAACTGAGAGATCTTACCTCCTTTTTGCTAGATATGACTTGATGTGCATGTACAATACCAGAGTTTGTTTGAGAGTCACTTATGGTAGTGACTTACAAATTGCTGGGCATGGTCCATGTCTTATTTATATGTTCAATCTCCAGACCTTGCATAGTGTAGAACCCCTATTGAACTCAGTTTCTCAAATTGAATCCAATAAGCCAAACCAATAACCCGACCCCTTATCATCATCTTTATTCCTAATAGCTGTGATAACATATGGCAGGCAGGATGACTCTATTGGTGGGAAGTAACAGCTACTCAAAGAAATATACACTCAGGATGAACGTGGGGATGGGGGAACACATTTAAAAATCAACAAATTTTAAGCTGGTTCCAGTGTACCACATTGGGAGGACCATCGAAGGAAAGGTTGGGATGGTTATTTGTTACGTCATAATAATAAAGGTAGTTTGGAAAACACTGGACACTAGCTACACCAGCTATTTATGGTCCTTCCAGTTCACCTACATGGATGTAATATTTGGAAAAATATATGTGGAAGGCATCCATCTACATAGCTACAGCAAAGTAAGGCCTGTGCCATCTCTGCTTCCCTCTCCTCTGTCAGCAGACTGGCTCTCTTGATTGTCCCATAAACATGGCAGAAGATGTCTGTCCCTATCATTTATATATTTACATCTCCTTTGTTCAAATGACCAGTGGAGACAGATTTGTGATTTTGATCCCAGATCCAAATTCTCAGAAGAGAGAAGTGGGTCTGCTCAGCTTGGAATAGTTTCTATCCATGAGCCAATATTCAAGGGTCAAAGGATACATTAGGTAGCTAGAAATATGACTCAGGGACCCCTCTTTTCTGGGAGAGCAGTTCTCAGAGAGGTGAGCTGGTGGCGTGCGCAGATAGCCGAGAAGGCCTCTAATACAATGGAAAAAAGGATGAAAATTTACTTTTGTTCAGAGAGGGCAGAAAGTACAAAATGAATAGGTTATATGGACAAGACAACTAATAAACAATATGTCCAAATTTATGGAAGGCAATTGAATTGGATCAGTGGTTCTCATAAACATAATCCATTCGTCTAGTAGCACAGGGAATACCATACCAGCCTTTTTAAATTAAAACTTTCTTTTCAGAACCAAACCCGAGAAATGGCTGTGAAAAAGGATATGTGCCCAGTATTCATACTCCTTCTTCTATAAAAACATTTGGGGCATTCTTCTGCACAGCTAAAATAATACATTTCTTAGCCTCCTGTGTAGTAAGGTGTTACCAATGAGTTGTAATTCTGTAACTGTGTACAGTGATACTTCCCAGAAATAGTTTCCTTTGTTTGTTTTTTAAAGGGGCAAAGAGCTAGCGTATGTCCTTTATGCTTTTCACTTCTTCCCCATCATCCTAACTGGAATACAAGCATGATGATTGGGTCCCTAGCATCCATTATGGAATAAGAGGTGACCTTGAGGATGGTAGTCATACTCTAAGAATGAAGGAATAGAAATATAGTAGGTGGCTGGTCCAGGCTAATACTTTGGAGTCATTATACTATCACTGCACTGCTTAACTACAGACTTCTTTTATATAAGAGGGAAATCAACCTCTTTCTTGGTTAAACCATTTTTATCTCCTGTTCTCATAACTAGCAGCTGAATATAAATCCTAACTTGGTTAATCAGCCTCTATTCAACGGGGAAGCATTATGTTATTAACTGATAAGAACAAAATTTATGACAAGACCCATCATGGAGACTGGTTTGTTCTGGTCCTAATCCTTTATGTTTTTATAGTGACTAATATCTATTGAAACAAAATGATATATGGGATAAGATGGATAAACTCATGTTGCCTTTAAAAGAACACTCTGTAGAGGCTATGAGACTGCTTTGAAGAACAGCAGGGAGTGTAGTTGACTGACAGCTCCTAGTTGACTGACAGCTCCAACTGCTGGGTTCTGAAATCCATCTCTATTTCCAAGTTCAAGCTGAGGCCTTGCCTCCCAAGGGCTGCTCCCAGCCAATGATGTGTGGCAGGCATACCAAGACAGGTTTTTTTCTGGAAGGGCGCGGGATTCCTCTGAATGCCAACTCTGGCTTGAGAACTCCCTGATGGCCTTGCCAAACCTTCCTTAGATGATGTGGCCGCACACTTCTGCCCAGCCTTCTCTCCTCCTTTACTCTGGGTCAGACTGCATCATGGTCTGATGACCCTCTGGTTTTCCTGGCTCACTCTCCATTTTCTTTCATGGGCATTTCTCTTAGTAAAATCCTTGCATGTTTAATCTCATCTTGGCATATGCTTCTGTGAGAACTTGGACTAGCACACTCATTTGAAGAAGCTAACATTTTCTCCATTCTTGCATCCGATCTATTTTATGGACCCAATTTATGCAAGGAGAGATGATTCTTGGACAAAAATAAGTCATGGAATGTCAGCCTTTCACTTCTCCTTTCCTCTTCTGTCTTTAAAATGAAGAAAACATGGGGGAAAAGAAATAATCACCTATAGCAAATTTTTAGTGGAAGCTTTTGGTACTATGCTGTGCTCAGAAGCCTGAGATACTAAGAAGAATGAAGGATGAGATAATGTAGTCTCTCTTCTGCTAGCTCATAACTTGGTTGGGAATATGAGAATGTGGAGAGAGGCTCTGCCCTAAACAGTGTTCAGAGAACAAGGCAGACCTCACTCTGCCATCTTTAATGTGTAGGAGGTAAGAGGGTGGAGGATTACATTGGGAGGATTTCATAAGCCAGGCCCAGAAATCAGATATATAACTTCTTGCCTACATTCCATTGGCCAGGAATCTGTCACATGGTAGGCTGGGAAATGTAGTCTACCTGGGAGCCAAGGAGGATATGGAAATGGGTTTGGGGAACAGTTAGCCAGTTCCTGCCCCAGCCACTTAGAAGAAGAACAATGGAGCCTTGATTTCCTCAACAGGGAGAGTTTCTTTTCACAAGGACATTTCCATATAGTTCTCTCTCTTTATCAATACTTTGGCTGCATCACTCCATTAGAAAGTATAAATTTTTAAAGGAATATAGAATATAATAAAATATTCTATGGTAGTTAAACTTTCTTAACACCACTTAATTTACTTGGAGATTTGTTATGCAATCAAGCATTCCCAGACTATTTTGAACAGATTGCAAAGCTGCCTGATCAAAATTCTCATTTCTTATTTATAGGCAAATTATGGTTCAGATCCAGATGTTGAATGGGGGGGCAGGTAGGAAGTTTTATCTTGTGCTTCATAGGCATGTCAAGTGAAAACATAAATTATATTTTCTCTTAAAATGCACAAATAGATGGATATGAATTGGACCCTGAACGCAAATGTATTTAGAATCTAATCAAATTTCTATGAATTTGGATTCAGCAAAGTTATTTCGTAAATGCAAAATAAAACTATTTCAGTATGGTAATAATGCTCTGTACTAAACATCACTCAAAAATGGAAATTTTAGTTTTAGCAGTGTAGCAAACCAAATCAACCCTTTACTTTGAATATTGCAAGTTTTTTGGGGGGTGGGGTGGAGAAAGGAACATGTAAAATGTTCTCAGTAACATTTCATTTAACATCTGCCTAGACTGTCAATATATTTTTTTCTAACATGTATTAGCTATTTGGCAATTCCAGCTGCTTGGTAACAGTTGTAGGATATCAATTTCTCCAGATTGCTAACTACTGCATGAGACCACACAAAGTCAGAATTAGATTAAAAATGACATTTATAAAAGGATAGCAGAGTAACTAAAAACATCATTTTTTAGTTTGTTTCCACAATACCTTCAGTTAAAGAAATTCTCTTGACAGTAACACTTATGAATTCAACACTTTAAATTCAGAAAGGATCTTAAAGGTCAACTAGTCCAACCTTTTCATCTCACAGCTGAGAGAACTGAATCTCAAAAAAGCTAAAGGTTACATAGCTAATTAGTTACATGGCCATGTTTAGAAGCCAGTTCCATCCATCCCTCCACCCATTTATTCATCCATCCATCCAACTATCCAGTCAACAAATACTTATTGAGTGCCCACTGTCCAGACGCTTGATTGATGCTGAGGATACAGTGGTAAACCAAACCATACATGGTTTCTTTCTCATAGGAAAGACAAACACCAATCAAATAGTTATATTAATATATTGCATGAAGGAGAACTATACTATGTATTAAGAGCATATAACAGGGCTGTACCTTGTCTGGTAGGTGAGGATGGCAAACAAATCTTCCTTATGGTCATGAAGTTTATGCTGGGAAGTGAAATTTGAGTGTGTATTAACCAGGCAAAGAGTAGGAAGAGTGTACCATGGAAATCCATGTTCTGTGATAGAAGTAGGAATAACATATTTGATGAGCTTGAAATAGGCCAATGGAATGGGAGTACAGAGAGCAACTGAGAGCGTGGTTCAAGATGGAATGAAAGATAGGCAGAAAGAGAAAGAGACCATCTCTTGTCCTAGGGGTTTGGTGTGAGGATATGAAGTTTGGCCTTGAGCTGCCATTTTGCTACAGTGAGAGAAAGCCGAAGGATCAGTGTGAAAGCTCTGAGGATGGTGCCAACACCAAGGAAGGCTGAGAAGAAACTACATAGTGAGAAACCAGGTCCTTGGTGGCACTGCATGAGCTATAGGGTCAAGTCTCACATCAATAAAGAAAGCGTGTAGTACCATTTAGTTTTGGTTTTTATAATTTGAGTGTTTAAACTGGATTTTATAACCAAAAATATTTCCCTCAAATAAGGAGTGAGCCAAATTAAAATGGCAACCACTGTGTACTTCTTGAGATGTTGTCACATTTTTTTAGTAATTAATGAATATTTGCTGAACTGAATGCTCACTTCCATCATTGTGTGGATGTGTGGAATGCTTTCTATGTCTATTTAAATCCTGTTCATCCTCAAATCCCAGGTTAACCTTCCTACCTTTCAGGAAGTTGAACAATTACCTTCATCCTCTTTTCAACAGCTTCTGCCCTTCCTGTTGGTCCATTAATAGTGTGACTTGATCTGTGCGATCTTTATTTTATTTTATTTCATTTAATTCTATTTTTAAAAGAACAACTCCCTCTGACCCATTTTTAAAAATTGAAGTATAGTTGATTTACAATTTTGTGTTAATTTCAGGTATACAGTAATGTGATTCAGATATATATATATACACACACACACACACACACACACATATACATATATTCTTTTTCAGATTCTTTTTCATTATAGATTATTACAAGAAATTGAATATAGTTCCCTGTGCTATACAGTAGGTCTTTGTTGTTTATCTATTTTATGTATAATAGTGTATGTCTGTTAATCCTAAACTCCTAATTTATCCCTCCCCCTCTTTCCCCTTTGGTAACTGTAAGTTTGTTTTCTATGTCTGTGAGCCTATTTCTGTTTTGTAAATAAGTTCATTTGTATCATTTTTTTTAAAGAGTCCACATATAAGTAATATCATATGCTATCTGTCTTTCTCTTTCTGACTTACTTCACTTAGTATGATAATCTCTAGATCCATCCATGTTGCTGCAAATGGCATCATTTCATTCTTTTTTATGGCTGAGTAGTATTCCATTGTGTATATATGCCACATCTTCTTTACCCATTTATCTGTCAAAGGACATTTAGGTGGCTTCCATGATTGGCTATTGTAAATAGTGCTGCTGTGAACATTGGGGTGCACGTATCTTTTCAAAATAGAGTTTTTGACTTTTCTAGATATATGCCCAGGAGTGGGATTGCTGAATCATATGATAACTCTATTTTTAGTTTTTTAAGGAACCTCCATACTGTACTTCACAGTGGCTGCACCAATTTACATCCTCACCAACAATGTAGGAGGGCTCCCTTTTCTCCATACGCTCACCAGCATTTATTATTTGTAGGCTTTATGATGATGGCCATTCTTACTGGTATGAAATGATACCTCATTGTAGTTTTGATTTGCATTTCTCTAATAATTAGCAATGTTGGCCATCTTTTCATGTGCCTGTTGGCCAGCTGTATGTCTTCTCTGAAGAAATGCCTCTGACTCATTTTTTTAAAGGAACACTCCTGTATTTTAATGTTGGTGCTTCACCTGTATTTTTTTCTCCTTTTCATTTTTTCAAGTATTACTTCTCAAATTTTGGGATGCATAAGACTCTGGGCTTGTTAAAAGGGCAGATTCTTTCATATCATAGGTGCATACGTGGGAAAACACAGTACATTAGGTATCCTATAATATAGATGCTAAGTGCCTAATTCATGAGTTAAATTGAATGAGAAGTGCAGAAGGAATGTGATTTGGGGATTGTCAGAAAGGTTTCTTCTGTAAAGCTCTAAAAATGGGCACCTCATTCAACTTGTCCCCAGTGATCTCATAACTAGGCTGAGTATCAAGTTCGAGGTACTTCGTACTTATAAAAGGCAGCCATAATTTTTGATGACCTTAGCTAAAACTAGTGAGAGGAACCAAACCTCATCCCTCACATTCTACATGAATAAGAACCACAGCATCAGGATTTCTTGACGAATAATGGTTATTGCACCTGCTTCTCATTCATTTTTTGTTTCCATCCAGGCGTCTCTACTTCCTTCAGCTTTGAGACCTGATTTGTTCCCGCTGAGTTTTGGTTTCTATTCCAATGGGAAGCACCCTGGTCTAATGGGAAGCAGTGATGCTTCTACCTGGAACACAGCTTTGTCTCAGCAAGCTGTCCATTTCAGTCTCCCTCTGGCCCAAGCTGAACCCGGCTTTATCCACTCCCGCCTCTCATCCACACACACAGCCTGTTTCCTGTGTTTGCTTACAGCTTCTTCTAACCTAATTTTGTTTCTTTGACATGTACACATATACACACACACACTTGACTTTTCTCAATTTCATATGTGAAAATCGGCAAGTTTAACAAAACAAGGGAGAAGTTAAAAAACTAAGAATTCTTACAAGCCCTGGTAATAAGGGTCTGTTTTAATTGCTTTCTCTTTACCCCACTGATAATGAATGGATCCCCACCCTGGATTTGTGGGGATGGCTGAACACACAGCATCCACCCCGGGAGAGATGAGAGTCACATAAAGTCACAGTCTGGGGTCCCATGCCATGTAGGGCTACTTGGGGATTGTACTCAGAAGCAGAGCCAACAACCAGGGGCTGTGAGAGGCAGGCTTTGTGGTATCAGGAGAGCTAGGTGCACCCTGGCTCCTGTGGGAGAATGCGATTGGCTCATTTGAATAGTTCTAAAGGCTGCAGGGAACTGTGCTTGGTCCCTGTGATAAGCAGAGTTGTTTGGCTAGGGGACCTTTGTAGCAGAGTAAGGAGAGGAACTTGCAATTAGGCCAATTGAGACCCTGCTGATTTTACCAGATGTCAAGGCAGCACGTAATATTAATCTCAGGCCTTAATCACAGGGTCTCTATTCTTTTTAAAACAATCTAAGCAGGGCTGGTCTAGCTCTTTCTGGCTTCTGTTTTTTTCCTCAGTGTTAGCTTGGGAATGGACTCACCCTTTTCAGGTTTTGTATCACCACTTTCCTCTGTAAGCCTTCGGGGTGGTTTAGAGTTTGTCAGAGGTCCTTTGATTTTGTGCTTGCCCTAAATTTGAGTGATTAAACAGTAACAGTGAAAATGGATTGACTGTTTATACGCTTAATTTTGAAGCTCTCTACCTTCTGCCTTAGGTTGGATTCCTGAGAAGCAGAGCCTGAGGCAGGAAGTCGGTGCATTGCAGGAGTGCTCTTCAGGGAGAAGGGGAGGGAGGGAGGGAAGCAGGAAAGGAAGAGGGTGGGGGAAGCTGAGCCAGGAAATGGTCCCGCTTCCTTAAAGAGAGGCTCTGAAATACAAACCACACCTTGGAGTTATCCCTGCCTTGAGAGGAGGGGTCTCTTTTGTACCCCCATGTCAGCCAGTCATTGTCTGTGGGCCATGGGGTCGGGTAACTTCCTGGACGACATGACAACCATCAGCTCCTGGCAGTTCTGCAGAGGAGGATGCAGCTGGGGCATGGGTGCCCTGGTCTGGTAAATGGTATCTGAGCCGGGCACCAATGGCATCTACTGTGTTGTACTTCACATCCATTAATGTCCTCAACAACCCTAAGAGGCAGATAGTATAATTACTCTAATTTTCAGATGAGAAAACTGAGGTATAGAAAAAGCCTGGCATAGAAATAGTTAAGTCACTATTCCAACCCAGACAGCCTGATGCCCATTTTCAGAGCATTACAGGGGAAACATGCCTAAAAATCCCGAAGTCTCTTCTAGTTCTTCATTTTATGCTTTAATTTTATTCAATTCATGAAATATGCATTGATCACCGATACTGTGTAGAGATGTCTTACAGGAGTGTTTTGCTGAAGGCCCCAGTTACACTGCATCCTTCTCCACTGGACATTTTGATGTTGAAAGACCCTTGGGCCCATTTTGTCCAACATTTCATATTATATAATTAACTATGCATACCTTGTTGGACTCAGCCTCAAACTGTCTGATGAGTTTGTCCTTTTAAAATCATCTGTGTAAGTTATCTGCTTATGAAATATGTCTTTTAATGAAGAAATCTGACAATGGCTCTTCATTTAAGTCAATAATTAAGGATATCATGGTTAGGAACATTATTTTAGCTGCCAGCATTGTACCTTTTTATCCTTAAGCAAATAGCTTGAAAGAGAGAGGCAGATAACTAAAGATATCTCTGAATAAGACTGGGCAGTTAGCCTTTCTGAGTTTTTGGTACAAAATGGAAATGGCTGTGAACCATGGGTTCTCTGTGAAAGTGGGCAATCCATCTTCTTAGGACTTTACCTCTGTTTAAAAAGAACAGGACAGGCCTCCATCAGCAGTGATCTCTGGAGAGATGGGAAAGATTGCTAGGTAGGTTAAGTTTACACCATAAATTTTCAAAATTTTAATTTTATTTGTTTTAAAAATAGATAATACATCACATGGTTTAAACTTCAAAAGGTATTATTGTGAAAAAAAAAAAAAAAAAAACTCCCTTATCCTTTAGGTACCCTGTTCCCTTTCCCAAAGGCAACCAAAGTTGTCAATTTCTTGGTTATCCTTTCAGAGATATTTTATAGATATTCAAGCAGGGACATGTAAATATTTCTTGAGATCTCTGAAAATGTAGTGGTGAGAGTAGAAGTAGGAAAACCCACACATTAGTTTCATAAGGCTAACAGAACAAATTACCAGCGGCTTAAGACTACAGAAATTTATTCTCTCACAGTTCTGGAGGCTAGAAGTCCAAAATCAAGGTGTCAGCAGGGCCATTCTTTTTATCGAGGCTCTAGGAAGAATCTTTCTCTGCCACTTCCTAGCTTCCGGTGGTTTCTGGCACTCCTGGGCATTCTTTATCTTGTGGGCACGTCACTCCAATACCTGCCTCTGTTGTCTTGTGGTATTCTCCCTGTGTGCCTCTCTGTCCACATTTTCCTCTTCTTATAAGGATAACCAGCCACTGGATTAGGGGCCACCCTAACCTAGTATGACCTCATTTTAACTTGATTACATCTACCAAGACCCTATTTCCAAATAAGGTCACATTCACAGATACTGGGAGTTAGGACTTGAGCACATCTTTTTAGGGGACATAATTCTACCCACGTCAATGTTATAATTTCAAAGCTTTTAAATAGTACAGAAGTAGAGTTCAATTCACCTTTAGGATATGGAATGGAGTTGAGAACTCTTCTTGTTTTGGGGAAAACAAATGCCCAAACGGATCTTTCTCTTTTGTAGCTATGAAGCAAAGACCCATAACAATAAATGGAGTTTTCTAAACCTTCAGTGACACCAAGAAACCAAGCTGTTATGGATGAAAATGAGAGAAGATATCTGTATAGTGAAAAGTGTGTACATTGGTGTTTTTTCCAACATTTTTTTTGACTCCTGTGTATAGTAAGAAATACATCATGACCCAAAATATACAGATGTTTGAATATACACATATGAATAGATATGAATATGTATTCATATCTATCTGTATCTATATGAATAGATAAAACTGAAACAAAGTCTTACTCCATGAAACAATATGTACATTTATTTGAAATGAATTTTAATCTTTTCTAGTCTACCTTTTTTCATTAATTTTTTCTCAAGACCAGTAATAGGTTGCCACCTACAGTATGAATAACACTTTTTGCTGATATGTTCTTCCCTGAGAAGGGGTTTATAGATTTCATTGCCTGCATGTTATTGCTTGTTCTCATGGAGGTGTTTGTGCATGACAGGAATAAGGTGGAAGATCAATCTTCACTTCCCCAAGGAGGAGTGAGAGGCTGTGAAAGGGAAATGAACCCAGCTAATCATCTTGGCTCAACATAAATTGGGCTGTTGGTGCTATACATGCATATTACTCAATTTTATGTTAGTCAGACTTGGAGAAATGTACTTAGGTTGGGCTTTTGTGTTCCCATGTCTTCTTGGAGGCCTAGGACCAAGACTAGGGAATGTGGGCTGTCAGTCATCTTGGAAAATCCTGAAACTGAAGCAGGATTGGGTGATGTCTTAAAGGGACAAAGAAACATCTCTGGGACCTCTATTCCAGGCAGAAGAGACAGCTCAAGGACGTTTTTGTTGGTGGAGTGGAAAGGAGGTGGAAAAATGAAAAGTAAAGTTAACTCTTTCAAACAATAGTGTGGCCAAGGTGATTGACAGAGGTGCTTTTCAGGGACTAGTTGGGAGCTCTGTTATTGGTGATAGAGATAGATGCTGTTGGTGCCCACCCACATCCCCTTTAAGGGCCCCTGACGCCATCCCTCAGCTGCTATGAGTGTGGCCTGTTGACAGTTCACCCCTGCCTCTTTCTCTGGAGAATTGCTCTCAGCAGAATGGGAGGTTATTTTACCCCATTCCTGAAGTAGCTATGGCTGATGACAGACCGACATGGCACAAAAGGCTGGCCTCTTTGCCTTCAAGCTGGTACTATCCTCTAGTACAATTTGTATTCCAGAATTCCCTGTGGAATCAGGTTGAAGTTGAATTCCCAGTGAAACCCCATGATTAGTTCACTGCTTGTCCTGCCTCATCCTGTTTCCCTCACTCCTCTTCTCTCTCCTAGGAAATCAAACCCAAGAATTCTCATCTCAGGTTCCAGTTCTAGGGAGTCCAACCTAAGCCAGTTACTTCTGTGTCGTAAGTTCCTCAACTGGTACTTTTATCATTACTTATTATTATTTTCTTATGAAGACAAGCTGCAGCCTTGCATTTCACTTTGGAAATTAGGGAAGCTGGAAGCTGATCAGGACCATGCTTTGGGTGAAGGAAAAAGAAGGAGTGATGTAGGAATGCAAGGGAAGTGAATCCTAGGAGTGGACAGTGACCAGCAGCAGGGTCATCCATGGCCCTGTGGGTGGAGGGAAAGAGTGGCTTCAAACCAGGAGGGGACTGAGTCAGCTAGAAACAACCAAGGCAAATTCCTAGAAGGAGTAAACTTTCCCTTTTATTTGTGCAAACAAATAAAGCCTGGACTTCTACTGACAAGTGAGATGGGACTTAAGTTGTTGTGATTTAGGGACTGGGAGTAAATTGATCTCATCTTGTCTGTATAAATTATTGGCATGTACACTTCCAAGTGCTCCTGTAACAAATGACTGCAAACTTAGTGATTTAAAACAACACAAATTTATTATCTTATAGTTCTGGAGGTCAGAAGTCTGAAATGAGTTTGTAGGACTGCATTCCTTCTGGATGTTCTAGCGGAGAATCTGTTTCCTTGCCTTTTCAGGCTTCTGGCGGCCACCTGCATTCCTTGGCTCATGGCTTCTTCCTCTGTTTTCAAAGCTAGCAGTGTAGCATCTTCAAATCTCTGTCCGTCTGTCTGTCTGTCTCTGTTCCTCTGCTCCGGCTATCACATCTCCTTCTCTCTGATTCCTCTTGTGCCCCTTTTATTTGCACCCTTGTGAATACATTGGGCACACCCAGACAATCCAGGATAATCTCCCTGTCTCAAGATCCTTAATTTAATAACATCTACAAAATCTCTTCTGCTACTTAAGGTAACAATCTCACAGATTCTTGGTATTAGGTCATGGACATCTTTGAGGAGGGGTGTTGTTCAGCGTACCACAGTTAGGGAGGACTGGACACAAAAATTATATTTGCCTTTCAACATTTGCTTCATGTTCAATGCCGGAAATCAAATTTGCTGAGTTAATAATGTCTGCACTTACTCTTCACTCTTTTAGCACTTGAGTCAGTCTCTGTCAGTGCTGGGAGCTGGACCAGGGTAGGCCCAGGCCTCCATTACTGGGGCCGTTGATGTGTGCCACACAGGCTCAGAGAGGACAGGGACTGTGTGGTACAGCTGTGCCTATTCGTGGACGAGGCTTTCTCCTGGGATGATTTGACAAGGGCAGGACCATGAGTGGCATCTGCTCTAGGTCCATCCAGCACCGACTCTTTGACTAGACCTTTTGGGAACTCACTAAAGCCAAAATGGAAAGGATGAGCTGACTTCTCTGGCCACTAAGAGTGTCTGTGTATATCTGGTTGATAGTTTATATCCACTAAGGAAGCGAGGGGATTTAAAGAAAGAATCACCACCAGTCTCACTCCAGCCTCACTCTTAGTCTCTCTCTCTTCCTGAATTGGTCATGTATTATACTTCTTTATAATCTTTCCAACATCAAAATCAGGGGCAGAACTCCAGATGTAGTTTGTAGTCCATGCAGATGAATCCTAGAACTACTGTTTAGTAAGATGCTAAGATAAAGTAGCATATGCTTCTTTCTCCATTAAATACAAATTCCTTTATGGACAGCAACTTGTGATTAATGTCAGTTAAGAGAGGAGTGGTGTCAGGGGGTGCTTTCATTTGATCAGTAGTTTTTCCTTTGCGTTCCTCAAATTGCTATTAAAGGTCATTGAGAGTAAAGTTGGCTAAGCATTCTTTTGCCCAGTAAAATGTATCTGACTGAAAATTTTCCTGTTTTCTGTTTTCACATTGCTGTACTAATATGAAAGAAGTAATTTGACCCCTCAGCAAGGGATGCATGGTGTCTTCTGCTCCTCTGACCTTGAGTTTATGCTATTGCGTCTTCCCTTTCATTAATTTCCCTGGTCTTCTTTCCCTCTCCCTCTATCCTGTTCAGATTTTTCATCCGCTGTATTACTTATGTTCTTCGTTCTAGTGCTTCTTACCTGGACAGGAGCCTGGTTAACATGTGAATGATTTGGTAAGAGCTAAAGCTGGAAAACTTGGCTATTCTCCTTTTAACATATTTGCAGTGTCTTAAAAAATCATCTAAAGATTTTGAGTTGCTTGCCATCTAATTTCTAAAACCCACCAGCTGTTTTCCCAGAATATTGGTTTAAGCCACATGATATTTATGACAATTCATTATTCCTAATATAATGCAGAAAAAGAGATCTTGACTAAAGGTCAAAATCACGCATACTGCCTAGTCACTTTTCATAATCCAAGATGTGGAACCATGAACTTGATGGATTCTGGGTATCATGGACATGCTTCAGAAAACCAAGTGGCTACTTCATGGATATTTCTTCAGTCTTTAATATTTCTTGCTAGCCGACCATGACAATTTTGTACAAGGCACGAATATCCTTTCTTAATATGTTTCTTTCAATCTCCAAGAATATAAATGAGTTGATGCTTAGGGCTATGAAGCATACAGGATTCCATATCACTCTAATGTGTTTCTAAGATTTGAGCTATTTATTTTGCCAGCTCAATGTTTTCCCAGTGCTGGGAAGAAATCCAGCAAGACCAGAAAGCCTGTGATATTCTTCAGTTGGGCATCGCTATGGAGAGGACAGACTAGAGCCCAACCTGTAACCAACTTGTCTTAAGTAATAATAATAATAATAATAATAATAATAATAATAATAATAATAATAATAATAATAATAATAATAAAGAAATAAAAGATTTTTTAGATAGACAAAAAGCAATAATGTGCTGTTAGGGGAAATAAGCAAAATTATTTCAGAACTTGCCTAAAATATGCATCAGGCATTTTAAAAAGCAATAGGCAGAGTATTTTACAGGTACATTTTAACTGATTGAACTTTTATTTAGGATAGTAATTGGTATGAGACACATAGAAAATCCTTTTCCCATTGAGGGCCATTGACCTAAGGGAAATATTTTTATTGACAACCCACAAATAAAAATACAGTGTTATAAGTTTCTTTTAAAAAGCAGAGATAGGTGTATTGTTCAATAGCTTTTTAAAATTTTTAAATATTTTATTATGAAAATTTCAATCATACACATAATTAGTGAGAACAGTATAATAAATTCCCGTATTTCATCACCCAACATCAATAATGATCATTTTGCCAATCTTTCAACTTTTTTCAAAAATAAGAAATACTTGAGTCATATCTTACAGATATCCTACTTAATTTCTTGCCTAGTCATTTCTATTCCTTGTGGACCTTAAGACCCCTCATCTTAATTTCTGTAGATTTTCTTATCATTTAGTTCCCTGAGAAGATAGGCTATTTAGTTTGAGGTCTGTCATTTTCCCTTTTCTCCACTTCAGAATGTCTCAGAATTCTGTTCTATTTCCCTCATCCTCTCTTCCTATTTCCTCAGAGAAATAGCATTTCTCCATGTGAAGTTAAACCTCCATCTGAGTATTTAGTCATATCTGTCTCCTCCAGAATCTTGTCCTATTAATTTCCTCTCCCCCATTTTCTATCTTTAGTCTTCCTCTTGGCTCCATTATCTCTGCCAATAAACACTCTTAGATCTTCTCCAAACTCAAAAGGCAGAACCACTGGGAACATCTTTTGAACTGTCTTTCTCCTCAAACTAACTCTGACTCAAGCCTTCCCTTTTGTGGTTATTCTTTTTTTCTACCTAGACTTGAAATCTGGGAGAATTCTTGATTTCTTCTTCTTTTTCCTCCAGCCAGGCTTCAAGAATCCACATTTTTTCATCCACTTTGCATCTGTGTATGCAAAGAGTAAGGGGCTGTATTTTCCAAAGATGGTCACAAAAACATCTACTATCCCATATGCTCTTCTTAAGTGTGACCTTGACACTCCTGCTATTGAGTGGTGGGGGTCTACATCTCTTCCCCTTGAACTGGGTGAAACTTTGTGACTGCCTTGACCATTAAAATATGGCACAAGTGACACTATGTGACTTCTGGAATAAGTCATACACGTGCCTTGCAATTCCCTCTTGCTCTCTTAGAGCCCAGCTGTCACGCTGTTAGGAAGCTCAAACTTGCCCACGTGAAGAGACCACACGGAGAAGCCATTTATAAGTGTTTCAGCCAATTGCTAGTCTCGACCACCAGACAGGCGAATGGGGAAGCCTTCAAGATGACTCTAGCTGCCAGCCATTGAGTCGCTTCCAGACTTTGTAACTTCTCAGCTGAGGTCCCAGACATTGTAGAGCAGAGACCAGCCATCCCCATATGCACTGTTCAAATTTCTGACCTGCAGAATCTGAACACAACAAATGGTTGTTTTATGCAAGTTTTTGGTTGAACTGTCACCTGGCCATAGCCCCGGAACACCCAGCCTCCCCTTTCTCACTGTGCTAGCTCTAGTTCACACACATGTCCTTTGGCCTGATTTCTGGATTAGACTTTTGCCCTTAAGGATCTCTCCAGTGGACTCACTGCTGCCTCCATGTCTCACCTGAGAAGTTCTCTCCTGTTTTTGAAGTACTTTTCTGTCACATTTTTCATTTGCTTCCAAATATTGAGGAATGGGCAGGGCATAGTAAAGGAACCATTCTGCAGGCAAGGAACTGAGATTTAAGTAAATGGAAGTTTAAATGACTCTCAAAGTAGCTTGTAGAACTGGAACTAAAACTATAAGAGGAGATTTACTCAATTGCATTTTCCCACAGAATCCTTTCTGGAAACACCTATCAGCATTTGAAGGACACTAGTTTCCTAAAGAACGCCTTTTGGGAAATATCCTTCTAGTCCAGTTTCTTTTTTTATAGGTCAAACTTGGGAGAGTCCATTTTTCAAGAGATAATTAAGGAAAAGATAAAAAGGGGACAGGAACTGGAGTGCAGAGTTGTTTTGCCAAGTCTTTATAGCTTGCTGTATGTGGTGAGATTTTTTTTTTCCGCTTGTTTGTACCTTTGTAGTATTTCTATCAGCCTGGCTCTTGGTGTCCCAGATGAGAGAGGAAAAGATGTATTTGGAGGTGTCAATGCCCTTTAGCCAAAGACTACTGGAAGCACACTTGATTAAATAAATTTGGTTTATTACTCTTTGCAGGGGATCATGGGGTCCCTCAGTAAGAGGGTATTAGAACATATAGGTTTTGGGCTCCACAAGGAGGAGTTATGGGAGAGTCTAAGGAAGCAGGAGTTGGGTCTAGATGGGATGCTGGCAGAGAGTGAGGACAATGCTATGACTGGGTGTTTTTTGAGTGGCACAGTGATCTTATTTTTATTTGTGCTTAAAATTATGAAGTGGTCTTGTTTCCTTTCATTTTATCATGATCTCAGAGTAACCTTGTTTGAGGCTGGTATTGTGTGAGTTTATGTCCTATAGGAGAACAAAAATGGCCTGGCTGTGAGTGTCAAATGAGCTTGTAAAAATACTGAGGTCTAGTTGTGAACATTAGATTAGTTTTGGATATCAGAGGTTGCTTTTTTCTTTTTCCGAGGTCATTATTTTCAATCATCTCAGGTATTAAAGAACAAAGCGGATCTTTTTGGGGCCAAGACACATACAAGGGAGCCTGACCTTGTTTGGGATTGGTCTTTACTGCTAGGTCATAGGGGCAATGAAAGCAAAGAAACCTCACAAGCAGAAGGCCAAGAGACTCAGTGGGTGTTATCGGATTCTTATTGCATATAATCTTCAACTGAATAAAGGAGACTGTTTTAAAAATCCAACAACCCTTATAACCAATGGCTTTTAGAATTTTGAACCTTTCAATCACTGCTTTATTAGAAAAAGCATCCTCCTGATTTGGGCCAAGAACACTCAAGAGGCATACTCACCAAATTGTGTTAATGGAGAGGTAACATTTGTGAGCTCAATACCTGGCTCCTAAAACATCACTTGCCTATTGCACACAACTGGTTAATGTTTGATTTAGAACTAAAACTTGGGCCCTGAGCCCCAATTCAGTGCTGTTAAATTCCCAGTGCCTAGCACGTATACATAGGAGTTGACTTTATTCACAACAGCGTCTAGAGCCAATTGTTTTTAGCCCTTTATTGCCCTTAATTGGTATGTTTTTCATGGAGTCACATTTTAAATTATTACTTCAGAACTCATAAGATCTGATCATCATTGCTGCATTTGATGATATACCTCTTGTGTTTTTGAAGGATAATGACTGCGGAAGAGATGTGAACATTTTCTCTTTACAGAAGTGTAGCTCATAATTAATTGATCATCATCTCCTATTAGTGAAACATCTTTGATCCTGCCAATTGAAAATGAGCCTATTTTCCTAAGCACAGAATAAAAGCAATATTAAACTGTTTAGTCTTTGTCCGCTTAAGGGCCAAAGATTTGTTAAGTGAGTTTATAGGAACAATTAATCAAAAACTTTAAACAACTGATTTAAAAAAAAAATGATTTGCTGGCCACATTGGCTCACTTAACAGATTAGCTTTCCCAATATCAGAGACGTAATTTTAGTGAGGTTGACGGAGCAGAAGGGAAAGGGGCCAGAAGATAGAAGGAACACACCATCATTATCATAACATAAGCATGATGCTTTCATATAATTATTACTACTTAGAAGTCCTGAGAAGTGTGATTTTTTCTCCACTTTACAGATAAGGACATCAGGGCTACAAGATGTTATGAAATTCATCCAATGTAAGTGGTATGACCAAGATATAGGTGGAAATTTTTAGATTCTAAATCCTGTTCTAGGTCCAGCTCTCTTTTTGCTCTATCATTTGGCCTCATAATCTGATTAATGGCAAAAGAAAATATGAGCAATACTAGACTATAAACAGGTGAGGAGGCAAATGCCCAGAATCAGTATAACTTGCCATCACAGCTCTGGATAGGACTGTTACGCTTACGTTGGAAAGACAATGTAACTTGTGGAGTTTCATAGATTGATAAAATGTTCTTTGAGTTGAGTGATTGGATATTGTGAGGCAATAATTAGTGAATAGTTATTGTTTCGGACTCTAAACTCTCCTGTAAGTGTGTATACAACTGTGGGATACTTAAGTAGATAGTTTTAGAAACAAAGACTCCATGTATTTCTCAAATTGTTTCTCTTCCTATCACAATGCTACATGTCTTTATCCTGCTTAGCAGCAGCAAAAAGTATTGTACAAGAGCACGGTTTGTTATGATGTCATAGAGACGAGATCTAGTGTGTAAAGGACGCTGCTGGACCTTGTCTTTTTTTATTATTATTATAAATTTATAGTCTAGACATCAACTTAGAGGCAACAGAATGAAAATGCCTAAATTAAGGGTCAGCAAACTTTCTCTGTAAAGGGCCAGATAGTACATATTTTAGGCTTTGTGAGTCACACAGGCAATACAGAAACAAACAGGCACAACTGTGTTCTACTAAAACTTTATTAATGGACACTGAAATTCAAATTCCTTCTAATTTTCACACTTCATGAAATATTCTTCTTTTCATTTTTTTTCAACCATTAAAAAATTGTTGAAAACCACTCCACTGACAGGTTGTACAAAAACGTGTAGCTGGCTAGACTTGGCTCGGGGGTGCAATTTGTAGACTCCTGGTCTCATTTGCACAGAAGGGGCTGTAAGGGATTTGTACAGGATGGAGAAGATGTGGGCTTGATTGGGAGAGGGGAGGAGGGCATTAGGACGAGATACCTGACTTCAAGTTTAGAGGGGACAGAGGAGAAAGCTCCTTTTCAGAGTGGGCTGGCACCTCTTCCCCGCCACTGTAATGAGCAATGCCTGTTGCCTTGCGGAATTGTTCTGAACAGATTCACTCAAAATGAGTCACCAGATTGAATGAAGCCTGGAAGGATTTTCTGCCTTTTATTCAAAAGGAGTAACTGGCCCACCTGCACCTCTTAAATTAAGATTTCCTGAGCTCAAGCTTTTAAGCCTCTTAACATGGTTTACTTCTTACACTTTTTGTCAGCATAGAAGAATAGCTGCTCTTCTCATCTTTTCTTGTAAAAATCCTATTCCTAATGTACCAGGTACTTTATTCACATGATGTTTCATGGTTATTTCCAGGCCTCTGTAATCACAGAAACACAAAAAGTTGACACAACTTTGTAAATGACTATAACTCAATAAAAAATGTTTTAAAAAGAAAAAAATAATAAAATGAGCGAGAAGGCAAAAAAAAAAAACCACAAAAAGTTATGAAAAATTTAAATGGCACCCTGTTAAGTGTTGTGGACAGCATTTGACAAGACATAGATAATCTGGAGTTTCAGAGATGTGATTTGAATTTGTCTGCCTCCCTCCCTGCTTTCTTTTCTTTTCTTTTTTACTGAGAAATAAATTATATATAGGAAAATTCATTCTTTTTGGTATACAGATCTATGAAATTTGACAAATCCATGTAACCACCGTGACATGTTATATCTGACTGTTTTATAGCTGCCATGATGAACAAGATACAGAACATTTCCATTAACCCTCAAAATTCCCTGGTGCCCCTTTGTAATTATCTTCTCTCCTGACTCCAGCTTCTGGTAAACACCGATCTGGTTTCCGTGCTTTTCTCAGGGTGTCATGTAAATGGAATCATACAGGATGTAGCCTTTTGGATCTGGCCTCTTTCATCTGGCACAGTGCATTTGAGATTCATCTATGTTGTTGCATGTATCAGCAGTTTGTTCCATTTTATTGCTAAGTAGATTTCATTCTATGTGTGTACCAGTTTGTTTATATATTCTGCAATGGAGAATATTTGGGTTGTTTTGTTTTTCAATTTTGACCATTCTGATAGATATATAATAGTATCTCATTGTGGTTTGATTTGCATATTCAAATGACTCACAATATTGCAGATCTTTTCATGTGCTTATTTGCCACCCATGTGTCTTCTTTGGTGAAGTGTCTGTCCAGATTCTTGCCCCATTTTTAATTGAATTGTTTGTTTTTTTACTATTGAGTTTTGAGAGGTTTTTTGTCTGTTTGTTTTGTTTTTGTTTTTGTTTCTAATATTCTTGGACAAGTTCTTTATCAGATATGTGTTCTAGAAATATTTTCTCCCAATCTGTGGCTTTTCATTTTCTTAACACTATCTTTTGCAAAGCAAAATAATTTAATTTTGATGATGTTCAGTGACACCTCAGTATCAAGAAGCATACATAGTGCCCAAATCTTGGTTTTAAAACATCATTCTCCAGTAAAAGGAACCAGGATTCCTTAGAGTAGTAACTGATTCCAGGACTAGGGCCAGGAAAATACAGGAAGAGCCTGAACATCTTGTGGTGTCAGAAAGTAAAAGTGCTAGGGGAGAGGATAGCTCAATGGTAGAGTGCCTGCGTAGCATGCAGAAGGTCCTGGGTTCAATCCCCAGTACCTCCACTTAAAAAAGAAAAAATAAGTAAGTAAACAAACCTAATTACCTCATCCCTTAAAAAAGAAAAAAAAAAGAGAGAGAGAGAGAGAGAGAGAGAAAATAAAAGTGCTAAAAAATCATGGGGATGTGTTGAAAGGACAGGAGAGTCAACTTGAAGAGAAGTTCTCCATGGCCAAATCTGAGAAAATATGAGAAATAAAACAAATGATAGTAATGGATTATAACCTATAGAATAAGATAAATATCCATGAATTCATACTGATATAAATAAATAATTGAATAAAATAATAAATGAAGGAGACAGAAAAGTTCTTTTGTTTGATAGAGGTTTCAATAATATAGAAAGAATAATGGAAATAGAAAATCACCATTTGGCAAAAGCTATGCTAATAGTTATTTTAAGCAAGAATTATTAATGGATGTTAGAATTAGTGGATGAAAGTTTGAGCAGAAATAAGGTATTTGCATACCTTAATTGTATCTCCCCCAGATATTTAGTAACTACAAAGGGAAAAATAGTAGCTTTGCAGTGGAGAAACCTGGCAGACACCACCTTAACCAGGTTGACCTCATTGGTTAATTGACATCATGTGCCTCCAGATACAATGCACTGAGGAGGACACAGCATGTTGTCTATGGTTTTCTTGCCAGAAATGCATAACATGAATTTAACCATGAAGAGCCATCATTCAAACTCAAATTAAAGGACATTATATAACTAGCCAGTCCTTTCCAAGGCTGTCAAAACCATAAAAGGCAAAGAAAAGTCGGCAAACCATCTCAAGGTGGAGAAGACAAGGAGTCATGACAACTAAATGTAATGCAGGATCCTAGATGGGATCTTGGCCCAGAAAAAGGCCATTAGTGGGACAACAATATAATGAAATCTGAATAAAGTCTATGGTTTAGTTAATTGTATTTTACCAATGTTAACCTCCTAGTTTTGACAAATGTACCATGGTTAAGTAAGATATAACATTAGGGAAGCTGTATGAAAGTTATATGAGAACTCTCTGTATTATTGTTGCAACTTTCTATAATTATTTAAAAATTAAAATTAAGAAAAAAAACACCAGTAGAAAAATAAGCCAAAAACTTAAAAAATTGCCACATGTAGTAAGGAGGAAACCAGGTAGAAGAGATAGGGATAGAAACGGCTTTCTGATTTACCATGTTTTGCAGATTTGACTTTGGAATTATGTAAATACATAACTCTGAACAAAATTAAATTTAAAAAGCATTTCCTAAAAAAAAAAAAATCCAAAGGTATAGTAAGTTAGTGGCAAAAATACAGAGGGAAGAAATATTTCAAATGACTTTAAACCACAGTAATTTATTATATATTCCTAGTGAGATTCATCCTATGGACAAAAAAAGCTAAAAGACTCAGTTGTATCTCATGGGCCAGAGCTGAGTCATGTGGCAACCCAAAGCCACAAGGGAATGTGGGAAGGCATTTGACTTTCCATTCTGTGTAGTTTAGGGAAGCAAGGGAGAATGGGGCTGGGGACAGCTTCAGGATAGCCCATCAGCAGTACCAGCCATCACTCTCTACTGGGGCCACCTCCTCTCTGTTTCCACTTACCTTGGGTTGCAGTAGGTAAAATCTTTTCCTAGTAGCAGATAAAATGGGGGTGGCAGCAGTGCTTCTGCCTCAAGTATTCTGCCAACTTACTGAGGTTGAAGTTGCTGCCTTGACAGAGTTGAGTAGCAAATCTGGAAGCATCTCTTCTCTGGCCAGTGGAGGAGAAATTCCAAGTTTGTTATCATTGATTACTAATCTCTCATTTATAAGCTAACAGTGGAACACTGCTTCCATCACTTATTTTTAGGCCGAAGAAAATGGTAACCACGCTTAGAGACTCTTGCATTTTGCAACAAGACTTATGATTTTAAAAGAAAGAGTAATGGAAGCCTAAAGTCTGGAAAGATGCACGATGTGTAAATTCAGTCATCATTATGCAAATGCATATGCACATAATAAATCCAGAGATGACTGACTATATTTTAGAAATATTATAGGCCAATTATTTTGACATCCTGCAGGAGGTAGATAAATTGTGAAATATATGTTATAGTCTACAGAGTAGCTTGTTACCAAGATGTCTTTTGCTGGAAAATATTTTAGCAGAGAAACTATCCATCAGCACATTTCCAGCTTTGTTCTTCTCCTGTGACTTCACAGACATATTTAGTAGCATGGGGAAAAAAAGAAAAGAAAAAGGGAGGAAGCCTTGTGTGTTTGAGTAGGGGCTTGTGGTAGTTTTACAAACCTTGTCTCATTTGATACTCATAATAGTCAGTGAATTATTTGATCCATAGCTCATTTTCCCATTTTATAGATAGGCAGACTGAGACTTTCAGAGTTTTCACGATTTGCTTAAGATCAGATGGGAGGCAAATTTGGATTTGAACTCTGTATCTGATTAGTGTCTTTTGCACCATAACACTTCCACCCTTCTTTTACTCTCTTCATTGCAGATTGAGCTAGTTTGGGATACTCTGGCACCTTCAGATGAGTGATCAGAGGCTCACAGGGCTCCAAGATTATTGGTGCCATGTTAACAGGCCAAGTGTAATGCTAAAAATAGAAGGTGCATTTTTAGCTAATATCTGGGTGAGAAAAACATTAAGTGGACAGAGACCAAATCTCCCAAGGCCTCTTGCTATCACTACCAATGTTTTGCCAGGTGGCTGTTGGGGCAGCATTTCTATATTCAAAAATGAATGTTAATGGCAAAATGTCAGAGTGTCAATGTAGTGAGAGTGTCAGGAGATTACTGATTTGTTGGGTGACACAAGACAAATCACTTATCCTGTCTGGGCCTCAGAGAGGATGATGTCTCAGGCCCCTACATAGTTCTAATATTCCATAATTCCTTGCTTGGACTTGCAGTGCAGATGGGAAAGTTCTAAACAAGGGGAATGTTAAGAGGTCAGCTGTTATGCCTTAGATTTCTTCCTGGACATGTGGACCTCATATGCAGAGTTTAAGGACTGACAAGACAATTTTCAAGTGCAGTAGTGATTGTAAAGTACAGAAAAGCTGAATTAATGACGATGATAGCCTTGCTTGGAATTTTAAATGATGCACTTAGTGCTTTCTCTGTTTTAGCCTCTCAGAAGTGTTGTGGTGGTTTTATAAGAGCAAAGAATGACATGGCGAAATCTGCTACCTAAGAGCAAAGCTGGGTGTGGGTAGAGCAGGACTCTGGTGTACATGGTAGCCTGATGACAGTGGTTCTCAATTCTGACCACATGTAAGAATCACCTGGGGGACTTTTTAATATTTGTAATGGAGATTTAAAGCAAACAAACAAATAAATGCACACCAGAGGAAAAAATATTAACTATACAACATAATGAATTCTATATATTCATCCACTTGTGTTATCATTACCCAGATCAAGATATAGATCATTCCCAGCACCTCAGAAGAACACTTCTCATTCAGCACCCCCTCCAAGAATTACCACTCTTTTGTCCTCCATTACTATAAATGAGTCCTGCCTGTTTTCGAACTTCATGTAAATAGGACCATATAGTAAATACTCTTGTATCTGGCTTCTTTCACTTAACATTATGGGTGAGATTCATCCATGCTGTTGTGTGTATCATATGTTTACTCTTTTCCATTGCCATGTAGTATTCCATGTCATGAATCTACTACTCTTTTTTTTTTTTTTTTTTGCCTATTCTACTACACAGTTGGCTCTCCATATCTGCAGATTCTGTATCCATTGATTCAACTGACTGTGGATCAAAACTATTTTTTAAAAAATTCTAGAAAGTTCCAAAAAGCAAAACTTGAGTTTGCCATGTGCCATCAACTACTGACATAGCACTTACATTTTATTAGGTATTATAAGTAATGTAGGGCTAATTGAAAGTATACAGAGGAGTGGGCATAGGCTATATGCAAATGCTATGCCATTTTATATGATGGACTTGAGCACCTGCAGAATTTGGTGTCCGTAGTGGGTCCTGGAACCAATCTTCTGCAATACCAAGGGATGGCTGTACATAGACATTTAGGTTGCTTCCACTTTTTGTATTACTATGAATGAAGCGGCTATGAGCACTCTCATGCATGTCTTCTGGTGGACATGAGCACTCCTTTCAGTTGAGTGGATTTTCTGGATCTTAGGGGAAATGTATGTTTACTCTATAAGAAACTGCTAAACAGTACTCCGCAGTGGTTGTACCCTGCTTAATTGCTTCAGAAGCTCTGAGAGTGGGGCCCTATCTGAATGATAGCTATCATTCAGAATCTTGCTTGGTGCTTCTGATGCCCAGCGAGCATGAAGGCCTCTGTGGCCCAGCTTTAATGCCCAGGCATGTATCTTTGTGATCATCTCAGCCCCAAAGAGACAATACATTATTGTTCAAAACAGCAAAATCTTTCCTTGTCCGTAGATCTGAGAAGGAGCTGCTATTTGTCCTTTGGTATGTGCCTCCTAGTTCTTTTCTTTTGTTATACTCATCGGGCATCAAATTAACTGCCTTACTCCTCCCCAAACCCCTGAACACAGGAATGGAAGGCTTTGTCCTATGCAAATGGGATTTCATACATCAGGAAATATGAAGTGTGAGGATGAGCCAGAGAGCTTTCAGGGCTCCTGACAGCATCTTACCATGTGAGCAACCACAGTCTTCTCATGCTGCAGAAATTCACCTAATTATGCTGAGGGATTGTTATTCTCTTTTTCATCTGTCAGTGTTTGGAATTGACTTTGCTTAAAAGAAATTTTACAAGCAACATGGCCAGTTTAGTTATGGTTCATCTGAATTAATAAGAACAACTAATATTTATTTAGCAGTTACTATGGGCAAGGCACCCTTCTGTGTGCTATGCATGAGTTCTCTTTCAAAATAAGCCAGTGAGCTCAGGAGCTATTATCAAGCCCATTTTAAAGATGGGGAAACTATGGTTTTGAGAGCTTAAGTAACTTGCCCAAGTTCATCTGCTGATATATTATGGAACTGGGATTCAAACCCTTGCATTCTGACTTCAGAGATGGAACTCTTAGTCACTAATTATGCCACCTCTACTTAACCAGTCTGAGTTTTGAGAGCTGTTTATGGCCTGGAATATGAAAAACAGACTATAGACCTCTTTGAGTTACTGATCTCTTGGAAAGAAGACGCCAGATCATGGTGGTGTGTTGAATAATAAAACAGCATGGAATGGATGAAAGGCCAAACTTGGTCTTTATATCTCCTTAAAAGTGTGGCCAGTAGGCCAGATAATTTTTCAGGAGAGGAGAAGAAAGCAAAAGAGAGCAATTGGAAAGTTACACAACTTTCCATCTAATTCTCTACTCTGTGTAGATGATTTTATCCACAACTGGAACTAAAACTTTAAATGGGGACAACACATTTTTATCCGGAATAATTCTGAGCCACTCCAACTACTTATTTGATCCCTCCACTTGAATGTCTCCCAGGCACTTCAATTGTAACATTTGTCCAAAATGGCATTTTTGAGTCCCTCTCTTCTCCCCCAACAATCTGTTCCTCTTACCGTATTCTTTACTCCATAAATGTCACCCTGTCCACCATTACTTATCCATCACCCACCATTACCCACCATTACCACCACAAACTAGAGTAACCTTCTTCTTCCCCTTATGCTTTTCCCACCTAACGCCATCACTAAGTCCTGTTGATTCTGGCCTTAAAGTATATCCCAACTGCCTATGCTCGAGTCCTGGCTCTCCCACTGTGGACATGTTTCTTAAACTCTCTATTCCTTAGTTTCCTCATCTATAAAGTGGTGCTAATAGTACCTACCAGATAGGTTGTTGCAAGGAAAGTTAGTAACTATGATGATTATTCTCTCTCTCTCGAAACCACACACTAGTCCATGTCATGATCATCTCTTTCCTGGATTTCTATAATCACCTCCTAACTGGTTTCCCCATAGCCATTAGTGTCCTTTGGACCCATCATTTTAAAGCAGTGGTTCTTAACTAGGGCAACCCTGTCCCACAGGGGACACTTGGAAATATTTAGAGACATTTTTGATTATTACAACGGGAGCAGGTTGCTACTGGCATCTAGTGAGTAAAGGCCAGCGATGCTACTAAACATCCTGCAGTGCACAGGCCAGCCCCCATTGCTAAGAATTACCTGGCCCCAAATGTCAGTAGTGCCCATGTTGAGAAGCCATGCTCTAAAGGGATCTTTTTGAAATGCCAATCAAGTCAGGCCATGCCCCTTCTTATATCCCAAGTTCTTAGCATGCCCCCCAGGCCCTGTGATCTGGCTTCAGCCTATCATTCCAGCCTTATCTCACACCACTCTTACCCCTTTTACCCTAGCCAGCCACTTGGGTGTTCCTCTAGTTCCCCAAGTGCTTTACTGACTTAAAATCCTCACATCTGCTGCTGGAGCCACTGTTTGCCCATCTCTGCCTAGAACCACCCCACCCCCACTTCCCATCCTCTTCTTTTCTGACTTTCCTGATAATTGGTGGAAGACAGCCCTTGAGATGGAACAATCAGTGGCACTTGCTACCAGCTCCATAAAACATTCTCTGTTGGCTCCTCCCTCATCCCTGCCTCTGGCACTATGCTGTTCATATAGTGTTGCTTCTCTCTTGTGGTGTTTAATCTGGAGCGATTGATTATAGGGGGTTCCTGTAAGGTTAGGAGAGTGAAACAGAGGCTAGACTTCCCTGAGAGGCCCCACCTGGAGATGGTAAACAGGAAGCCTGATGGATAAATCAATTCTTCAGACTAGTTTCAAAATACTATGAAAAAAGTTAAATTAGTTGCCAACATTTAAAGACCCTGAAAATTACACAGACTTCATGGATATCAGAATTCTGTTTATCTCCTTCATTGGAAGATCTAGAAGTACCTGATTGCTTCCTCACGTGGCAATACTCAGCAAGTGCTGATTCTGGATCTCCTTTAGATGGGGTTCCTGCAGCCCCCACCTTGCCTGCTTCAAGTAGGTACCTTACCTGCCCACCCTTAGCTAGCCATCCTGTGTCTAAACCCCTGCATCAGTCTAGAGCCCTCAGTGCTAGAGGATTTTGTGGGGCTGCCAATCCATGCCACTGAGCCCTTGTTACCCACACTTAGTGGGAGTATAAACAGACCAGAGCCTCTTAGCCTGCTTACCTTGAGGGAAACTAGCCATTTTATAAGGATTCTGACTATCCTAAGGCCGCCATGTTGGAGGGGCCAGGCACAGGAACTCTAGTCAACTGTCTCAGCTAAGCCTAGCCTTGCAGCCATCACTGCCAGACATGTGAAAGAAGCCATCTTGGACCCTTCAGACCAGCCCATCCACCAGCTGAACAGTGCTATGTCATCTTAGTTGATAACATTAGGAGCAGAGGAATCATTCAGCTGAAGCCTGCCCAATTCCTGCCTCATAAAATCATGAGATATAACAAAATGGTTGTTGTTCTTTTAAGCAACTAAGTTTTGAGGTACTTTGTTAGTAAGAAGTAGAGCGCCAGAACAATGCTTAATAAATATTTGCTTCTTTGTTTTACACAATGAGAAAAGTATAGAATCAGGACTAGAACCCAAGTCTCTTGATTCACAGTGCCTATGACATTTTTATTTCTATTGATGGTTGCCTAAGGTTTGCAGGGTAATCTGGTTCTTCTCAGACAGACCTCTTCCAATCTCTCCCAAAGTCTGACTCAGGGGCCAAATAGCCATATAAGGAGCTTTGTGAAAGGTGGTATCTGAAGATTGGTTTCTGGGCCAGATGCTGGGGAGCATGATGACACTGGAGGGAACTTCTCAACATACTGGGGCCTAGGATGCACCTTGAGGTTTTGAGGGGCCCCCTCAGAAGGTATCAGTAAGTCTGAAGAATCCCAGATATGGTACAATATATAGGAGGCCAAACACAATGATGAAGTTCAATTTCTCTAGAAAGACTGCTTGCGTTTGAATCTTAGCTTGTACTTACTAGTTAGGAAGCCTTAGATGAGCTATTAAACAGTTGAATCTCAGGAATCATGCTACAATAAAGGTGTTAAAAAATAAAATAAAATAAAAAACAGTTGAATCTCACTTCCCTCATCTGTAAAATGGTGATAACATCAACATATAGATTATTGTGAAGATTAAATGAATTATTTCATGCACAATAACTGGAAGATTTGTAGCACTTAGTAAACACTCTTATAAAGAAAGTCATTCTTAGTAGTAGTATTAAAGATCCAACTTTCATCAGTTCTCAAACTTTCCTCTAGAATTTTTTTAAACACATGACATATTCATTTGTTCTGTGGGGACTAATGTGTTGACATATGTTTTTATTTATGAATTAGTTGGAATGATTCATGTATAGTCACTCACCTTTGGTGTGTTGTTCCCTTGTGCATTTATAATTTCTTTATGTTCTTGACACACAACATCTGTACTTTATCACCTCGTTAAAGACATTGGGATCCTTACGGTGAATTTGTTTTAAAACTACATCATTGGTTTTCCAGTTTACTCAGCTCTTGTACATCTTTCGCAAGCTCTGAAGAGCTAACACATCTGAAATAGGTTCGTTTATCCCCAAGTTTTCTGGATCTGCCTAATTTGTACCCTCAGTAGCTCAGTGGACAAGGGAAATATTCTGTCTTCGTTGAACTACACTGTGGAATGGAGCCAGACTCAGTGACTTAAAGAGAACTTAGAGGAAGACCTCACATGCTACAGCCTCTGAAGAGCCTTCAGTGTGGTGGGCCTGTAGCTGCATAAAAGAAGAGCATAAAAGAAAGAATATAAAAGCAAGGGATGGGTCCCTGGTGGGAGAGAGATATTTGCTTAATATTGCATGTGTTCCCCTACATTTCCCAGCCACCTTTGCAGTTAAGTTGAGATTGAGTTATGACCAATAGAATGTGGGCAACACATCCAGGCCTGGCCGTAAGGGTCTCTGTGTCACCTGTCAACTCTTTCTTCTCCTGTTGCAGTGACCCTAAAAATCTTGTCTTGAGATCATGGTGTGGCAAGATGGTGGCACCTCTTTCAGCTTGGATTCCTGAGTTACTGTATGGAGCAGAGCCCCATGAATTGGTGCTGAATATGAAATTTGAGGGAAAAAATGTATCTTTGTTGAGTCAGGTCACTGAGATGGGCAGTTAATTTGTTACTTAGCTTATCCTGACTAGTACAGCTATGATGATCCAGATACTCAGCTGGAATAGAGCACTAGTTATGGCATGAATGGGAAATTAATCCACCTGAGAATAACATCTAATCTCCTCAGTTACAGTCAGTACAAGAAGAGTATTAATTACCTGGATAAACTGGTTTGAACATGTCACTTCCCTCTTAAAATTTTTTTGATAGATTTCATATAGATTTCATATTGAACTTTCAGAATCAAGTTCAAACTTTTTAGCCTGGAAATTCAAGGCCTGCTGAATTTTTTTTTTTTTTTTTTTTTTTAGAAAGTAGATTTCATTTTATTTTCTCTGTTTCAAATACTAGGATTATATATTAGTTGTACAATTTGTAATAAACTGATAGGGCCTACTGAAATTTGAATTTAATTTACTGATTCAGTTTTTTCCTTTTAATGTCTCCCTAAGTCCTTTCTGGAAAGCTTTTACCCCAACCAAACTGGTCCTACTAGTTGTTCTTGTTATACCTTATGATTAGGCCTACACCTGGGCTTTTAATACAGTATCTCTACTGACTGAGCTCTATGTTGAAATTTTACATCCTTTTAAAAAACTTTAGTACTTTTAGGACAATGCTTCAAGAGAAATATTATTTTTTTATTAAAAAAATTTTTTTATTGACATATAGTCAATTTACACTGTTGTGTTAGTCTCTGGTATACAGCATAGTGATTCAGTTATACACACACATATGTGTTCTTTTTCGTATTCTTTTTCATTATAGGTTACTATAAGATATTGAATATAGTTCCCTGTGCTATACAGTAGAACCTTGTTGTTTATTTATTTTATATATAATAGTTTGTATCTGAAAATCTCCAAATCCAGATTTATCCCTCCCCCTACTTCCTCCCTGGTAACTATAAGTTTGTTTTCTATGTCTGTGAATTTGTTTCTGTTTTGTAAATAAGTTCATTTGTGTCATTTTTTTTAGATTCCAAATATAAGTGATATCATATGGCATTTGTCTTTCTCTTTTTGGCTTACTTCACTTAGTATGATCATCTCTAGGTCCATCCATGTTGCTGCAAATGGCATCTTTTCATTCTTTTTTGTGGCTGAATAGTATTTCATTATATATATACCACAACTTCTTTATACATTCATCTGTTGATGGACATTTAGGTTGCTTCCATGTCTTGGCTATTGTAAATAATGCTGCTATGAACATTGGGATGCATGTATCTTGTTGAATTAGAGTTTCCTCAGACTATATGCCCAGGAGTGGGATTGTTGGTATGTCTATCTTGGTAATATGGTAACTCTATTTTTTAGTTTTTTAAGGAACCTCCATACCATTCTCCATAGCGGCTGCACCAATTTACATTCCCACCAACAGTGTAGGAGGGTTCCCTTTTCTCCATACCCTCTCCAGCATTTATCATTTGTGGACTTTCCAGTGATGGCTATTCTGACTGGTGTGAGGTGATGCCTCATTGTAATTTTGATTTGCATTTTTCAAGAGAAATATTATTATTCTTACTTCACACTTAAGGAAATTGAGGCATCAGAGCATCGAAGTAACTCATTCAACTCAGACATCTAGGCAAGGGCTTCAAACCCAGATCTGTCTGACCCCCAAACTGATGTTCTCTCCAACATACCTCACTGCTTCCTTGGCTCCTGATTTTCCCCTTCCGTGGAAACCCATCTTTCAGAAGTTTCTGCCTGTAGTTATGTTCTATCCTTCCTATAAGTTCATGTCCACTATGAGGCCCTTGCCTAGCATTTGAAGATGACTTCCTCCTCTATAGCCACTCTACACTGATGCTTTGTGCCTCCTGTTTAATGCTTGACTTCTTATAATTTGTGCTCTCAGCACAATACCTTGTACAAAGTATACCCTCAAACGTCTGTGCCTAGGGTTGGTTTAAAGGAAACTTAGGAGCTTTGGCTGCATTTGAAAAGCTAAGTTAGATCAAGAAGAAGGAACAGTGAGAGATGGCTCTATACTCTGTTTCTTATTCTCAGGCTTCTCACGGGAAATGGCAAAGAATCAAAACTTGTTGGAAGGCTAAAATAGGTACTGGAGAGGGTTTAAAACCAGAAATCCCTGGCACTAAGGTCTGCAAGTGTTTGAAGTAATGTAGATGATCATAGAAGTATATTCCTGGAACCTATGAGTTGTTAGCTTAGCAGGCGAAACAATGGTAAAAGAAGGTCAAGGTCTTAAGTGTTATTTCTAGGAGGACTAATGAGCTTTGCTTTGGTCCCCTAATTCTGTGGTAGTGTGGTTATTTAACTCACACTAGTTATTTGGTCCCACTCACTGAGATCCTGGACACAATGGGGAGTGGATGAGTGATGCGTAAATTGCACTCATCCATCTCCCCTAGCTGGTTAACAAAGCATGGCTTAAAACATGTAGCTACTAGGGCAGGAGGATTATTTTACCAGTTTCTGGGAGGGGAGCCAAGCAGACCACATATTAAATGTTGAAGATGGCTGAATTGCTTTTTTCAAAGGATAACTCCTTTCTGAGGGCTTTTGAAGCAAGTCCTTATGAGGAGGAGAGCAGGCTGTGAGTGTAGGGCAATGTATGGGCATGGGAGAAACTTTTCTCTGCACCCTAAGTATAAAACTCAATGGGGTCTTATTCTAGCAGGCAGCAAAAGGCTTCCAAGCACTAGTCTAACTCATTCCAATGAAATTTGAATTGTTGAGTGGATCACATGCTTTGAGACTATAGGTGGTAGGAGTGGAGGTGGAGAAGGGAAGGGACAGGAAATGTCACTTCTTTCACAGTGTGCTAACTTGACGATGCTTCTCAGGTCTAGCTTATCAGCAACCACTCTAATTTGACTCTGATTTTATCCTTGCCTCTTCTTGTAAAGGTTTCTTTTTCAGAATTTTCAGCCAACAGCTTCCCAACTGTCATTTACAATTTACGGAAAGACAGAAGGTAGAATAGTTGTCAGCAAGCAGCATAATTATGTGCCAGGAAGTGACATGGCAAATAGTCTAGCCTGGCAAGTGCTAGACAGCTCTTTCCCTGTCTTCTAGCTTAAGGCAGAAGCAGAACTGTAATACCTGCTGATTTTTCTGTGCCTTATTTTACACTTGGAGTTAAATTACTAAGGAGTATTTGGTCAGGAGAATAGACAGAAATTTATTTTTATTATGCAGTCCTGTGCTCTACGGTGTGCTATGGCATGCTATGCTATGCTATGTTGTGTGTTGTGTTATGTTATGAAATGCTGTTGTGTAATCCAGTGGTCTTAAAATGTGGCCCCTGACACAGCTGGAGCTGCATTACCTGAGCACTTGTTAGAAATGCAATTTCCTATAAGCCATCCAAGACCTACTGAATCAGAAACTGTGGGGCTAGTGCCTAGCAGTCTGAATTTTAATAAGTCTTCCAGGTGATTCTGATCTATGCTCTAGTTTGAGAACTACTGGTGTATAATAGATGGCAAGTAATCCTGCCTTGTTTTACTTGTTTATCAGTTACAAGTACAATTAGCTGCAAAAACAAAAACCAAAAAAGCAAATAGTGGCTATGTAAGTAAGAAAGAATTTCAATATTCTCACAAAACAAGAAATACCAAGGAAGACAGTCCAGATTGTTATCCAGGGCTCAAGGATGATGTCTAGGGATCCAGGCTCTTTCCAGCTTCCTATTTTGCCACTCTTAGTGAGTGGCTTTTTCAGGACAGTTGCAAGATGGCTGCTGTGCCTCCAGTCATTACTTCTGTGTTCCAGGCAGCGAGAAGAGAGAAGAACAAAGGGCTTCTCCTATTTTTATACAGGTAAAGTAACTCTGCTCAGGAATTTCTGCCTTTATTTCATGGCTAAAACCATACCATACAGCCAACTCTAACAACATTGGAAGTTAAATCAACTTCAGCTTTCAGTCTTTATAATAGAGAAAATCAAGGGAAAAAGGATGGAGGTGAGAATAATTTGGGGGAGGCCAGTGCATACTATCTCCTTCAACTTGTGACTTGTAACTAATTTTCCTTTCTTTCTTTCTTTCTTTTTTGTTGAAATTCTTTGGGTAGGTCATGATGGAAAAGCCATCATCCAAATGTTAATAGGAAAATAAGATCAACAAATTGTCTTTCCATTTACACTTTAATTCTGAAATCTAATTCATTAAGGAAAACTCAAGTTTTATGTCTAAGCAGTTATTTTACATTAGGTTAAATGTTTGGCTGAGTTTGCCCTCTTGAGATTTGTTGAATGGAAGATTTATAAAATAAGAAATCATGTGAAATAGTGGACAACTGCATGTATTTGAGCTACTTATAGTGGAGAGTCTGAAAATTTGAATATTTCAAGATACGCATCTATTATTTCTTTAAAATGTAAATAATAATTAGAATTAGGCTCTAGGGCTGTCACATATAATTTCTTTTTATTGTAATGCATGGTAATTGACTTATTTATAGTAACAGTTGTTTCCAAATTAGTATGACAGTGTTATAGCTATTTATAAGTCTCTGCAATCTTATTTATTTCTCAACAGAGCCGTTCCTTTTGTATTTTAAATGGTAAATTGGCCAGGACTCTGTTCAAAATATTACCAATTTTGATTTACTGCCATGCAAGTATGTGAGCTATTGTTGGACTCATTGAGGTTGCCATGGTAATTAATCATCTAGCTGGCAGGAAGAAGCTGAGGACCAGAGAAGATCAATGTGACTAGGGTACAGGGAACTAAACATGTCAGAACTAGGGTCAAAACTGAGATGGCTGGATGCTAAGTCCTGTGTTCTTTTCACATTCTCTGTCTCTAACTTCCAAAGTTCTAGTTTTCACTCTTCAACAAATGTCTATAATTGAAACAGCCTCTTAGCACTCCCTTTTTTAATCCCTGTCCTTCTAGATCAGGGGTTGACAAATTATAGCCAGTGGGCCAAATCTGGCCCATCACCTGTTTTGGTAGGGCTCATGAGCTAAGAATGTTTTTTACATTTTTAAATGTTTAGAAAAAATGTCATGACGTGAAAATTATATGAAATCCACATTTCAGTGCCCACAAGTAAAATTTTGTTGGAATACTATCATGCCCATTTGTTTAACAAGTTGTTTATGTCTGCTTTCAGGCTTTCATAGCAGAGTGGAGTAGTTGCAACAGAGACTCTGTGGCCTGCAAAGCCTAAAATAGTTACTAACTGGCCCTTTACAGAAAAAGGCTGACCCTGCTCTAGATCAATCCTGATCAAGGGGGCTTTTGGATGTAGAGAGAAAGGGAAGCCCTCTTGTCTGAAATGCTAACTTAGACACCTCTGATCAGTCTTTCCTGCTTTTCTGACATTTTTCATAGTCACTTCTCTTTCTGCAGTTGAGTCATGCTTGGACATAAAAGGTGGTAGTTTGTACCTATGCTATCAAATATAGCAGATGCTAGCACTGAGCACTTGAAATGTGGCTAGTACAAACTGAGATATGCTATAAGTGTAAAGTATACACCAGATTTTGAAGAATTGGTACAAAAAAGAATGTAAAATCTCTCATTAATATTCTTTATATTGATTACATATTGAAATGATAATGTTTAGGATATATTGAATTAAATAAAATACTCACCTGTTTCTTTTTACTTTTTAATGTGGCTACCAGAATAATTAAAATTAAACATATGGCTTGTGTTATATTCCTTTGGACAGTGCTGGTTTGAATTCTTTCACTTCCTTTTTACCAAAGGAAATAGAATTCTCTTTCTTCTTTATTTTGGTCAAACTTGTATTTTATTTTTTCCAGCTTTTTTGGGATATAATTGACAAATAACACTGTATAAGTTTAAGGTGTACAATATGATGATTTGATACATGTATATGTTGTGAAATGGGGTTAGTTAACACATCCATCACGTGACATGGTTACCATTTTGTGTGTGAGAATATTTAAGATCTACTTTCTTAGCAAATTTCAAGTATACAATAGTGTTGTTAACTATAGCCACCATGGTGTATATTAGACCTCCAGAACCGATTCATCTTATAACTGAGCTAGTTTTCCATTAGTAAATCTCTACTGAGTGACTAGAAACACAGTAACAGATGCTGTATCAGAGTTCACCACCTTCTTGTTTCTCCATGAGCCACTTCTGTCACTTTGGACAGAAAGTTTTCTTCTTTACCAGGCAGGTAAACAGAACAGTTTAATGGCGGACAAGTATCTCCAAACTTGTTGGGTTACCAGTAAAATTAATTATTTACTGCTATACCAGTTATTGAAAAATGTTATTTTTCTAAAGGGAGAAAGTGTTAAAAAATAACATTTTTCAAGTTACAGAGGTTAAAAATACCAAGACATTTTATTAACACAAGTTTTCCCGCTGGTACTTCTATATTTTGCAAACTTTATAAATTACAGCATGGGATATAGAAACAAATGTAGGTCAGGGGTTTCTTTTTACAAACTTCAACATGGCAAATGATTTACAAACTTCAACATGGCAAAAGATTCATAGTTAGCAAAAATTTAGAATTGCAAATACCTAGAGGATGTCATTTTACCTTGCTATTATACTTTCAAATCACAATTAGGATAATATGCTAATTCTTATTTGATATTTTTAAAAATATACTTTATTTTTTAGAGCAGTCTTAGGTTCACAGCAAAACTGAGCAAAAGATATAGAGATTTCCCATGTAGCCACTGCTCCCCGTCCCACCAACATGCACAGCCTCCCTCATTATCAACGCCCCCACCAGAGCGGTAGATTCGTTACAGTTGATGAGCCTGCATTGACACATCATTATCCATAGTTTACATTAGGGTCCACTCCTGGCGTGGTACATTCTATGGATTTGGACAAATGTATAATGACTTGTATCTACATTATAGTATATGGAGTAGTTTTTACTGCCCTAAAAATCCTCTGTGCTCCACCTATTCATTCCTCTTACTTGATTTTTAAATCTGCACAACTCATATCAATACTTTCATTTCCATTCAGCCAACTTTCTTTAAATTTTAGTTTTTACTTTTTATCAGTTATTCCTGTTTGTATTTTAAAGAGTCAAATATTTCCTAAGACTTATTATGACTAAATATAAGTTCCTAGCCCCTCTCCCCAACCTCCACTTCACTCCTTTAACTTCTTTGGAGGCAACATTTTCAACTTCTTAATTTTTAATTTTTTTTTGTATTGTAGCTTTAAATTACATGCTTATATTGCTACCCTTAAATGTTTTTAATTTGTAGGAACTATCTACAAATTAAAGGATCAGTATCTAAGGATCAGTATCTAAGGAGTCATGTTGAGCAAAAACTTGGCAAACATGTTGGTAATTTTAAATAACCAATGACTGTCTAAAAATAACCCCACAATTACAAGAGCAATAGTGACAATTAGGGGGTAGGATTAAAAATAAAGTGGAATTAAATATTATATGACCTATCATGGAGCATTGGGGATATACTTATGTAGTTAAAGGGTTCTAAGTACTTTGAATTGTCAGCAGGAGTCCAAACATGTGATTATACTCAAAATATTAAAATCAAGTAGGTATATTAAATCTTTCTACTAAAATAATTGAAATAAAATATAAACATCTTCCAAATAAATGGAAAATAGAAAAAGAGGAAAAAAGAAGCAAAGAAAAATCTAGGTAGCTCGAACACTCAAAATAATGAAAAGAAATCCACATATGTCTGTAGTAGCAATAAATATACATGGTTCAGCGTTCCTTATTGAAGACAGAACTTCTTAGATTAGATAAAACCCAAAGTTCTAACTATGTGCTGTTTATAAGAGACACGTGTAAAGCATAAAGACACAGAAATGTGTAATGTTTTAAATGTGAATGTAAAAGGATAGAAAAAGAACAACCAAGTGACTATTTGTTCAACAAATAATGAAAGTTCCTGGGTGACAGAAACTGTTTTTCTCCTTTTATTAATAGACTTCATGTTTATAGCAGTTGTAGATTCCCAGCAAAACTGAGCATAAAGTACAGAGAGTTCTCATTTACCCCCTCTCTCCCTTCCCACAGCCTCTCCCACCATCAGCATCCTTCACCAGAGTGGTACATTTGTTACAGTCAGTGAACCAACATTGACACATAATTGTCACCCAAAGTCCATAGTTTATATTAGATATCACTCTTGGTGTTGTACAGTCTATGGATTTTAACAAATGTATAATGACGGATATCCACTATTACAGTATCATATAGAATAATTTCACTTCCTTAAAAATCCCTTGTGCTTCACCCATTCACTGAGACTGTGTTTTGTATTTATCCTTTTTATTTGCTATAGAGCCATGATTATATTAGGGGTCTGAAAGTCTATGCTTGAATTTAACTGTTTTACTGAGTCTCTTCTGATTGAATTCATGATAATCAGAGAAAATGAAAAATTTTTGGCAGTTCCAAATACTAGATCTTTAATGGCAATGCTGCTGCTGCTGCCACCAAATATCCTAAGTCTCTTCCAAACAATTTTCAGAAAATGGCATTTCTTGCACAAACAGAAAATAAATCTTTTCAGTTTTATCTTCTAGAATTAGGAATGATTAGCCCACTGTCTCAAAATGTCCTTCCAACATGTCATATGTAGGAATAAAATAATTTGAGTATTCTGTGGAGGATTATCAAAAAATCTTAAAATTTTTTGAGTTTGTGATTATTGTTAAAAGAACTATCACAAGTTGGAGCCCTATGTGACAACCATCAAAGATGATTGAACAGAAAGACCATCATCCATCAAGTTAACAATTCATCCATTGATTTCAACAAAAGATTTCTATGATATTTATAGACCTAAATTATACTCAAATTCTCTGTCTTAGTTTTCTATTATGTGTAATAAACTGCTCCAAAACCTAGTGGCTTAAAGCAACAAACATTTATTATCTCATAGTTACTGTGGATTGAGAATTTGAGAACATCTTAGCTGTGTAGTTCTGACTCAGGGCCTCTCATAAGGTTTCAGTCAAGATGTCAGCTGTGACTGCTGTCATCAGATGGCTTGACTGTGGCTGGAAGATTCACTTCCAAGATGGCTCACCCACATGGCTATTGGCAGGAGGCCTCAGTTCCTTGCCACATGGGCCTCTCCAGTTGCTGCTTGAGTGTCATGATGCCATGGAAACTGGATTACCCTAGAGTGAGTGATCCAAGAGAGAGTGAGACAGAAGCTGCAATGTCTTTATGACCCAGACTTTCAATGTCATATTCCATCACTTCTGTAATATCTTATTGATTATATATATAGGTCAGCCCTAGTCAGTGTGGGAGCAGACTGTTCAAGGGTATGAACCAGGAGATGGGGATTACCAGGGTATCATGTTGGAGATCACATCCTGAGGTATAGGTATCAAACTAGTGTTTAGAAAAGATAGAAGCAACATTTTTAGGAACTAAAAGAATTTAGAATTTTATCACTGTTTTCATTTTCTCTGTCTTCCATAATGACATTTTTAATTTAAATTAGCATTTTGACTTTTCCTTAATTCCCACCTTCTCTAGATTTATTAAGCCTGAAGTTCTTGAAAGTTATGAAAACTGGTAAAATTTAAAGGTTTGCCCACTTTTACTGTGTAGAAATATTGAGGAGTTAATGGTCACTCTGGCATGACTATCTCTCTATATATAACTTGATAAGAATATGTGTACCTCTTTTGAAGTGAAAACTACCTTCCATCCCTACAATAATTGTCTTCATTTTATATGTAGCTTTCCCTAAAGACAGAGGTCATCTCTTATGTCAAAGTTTTAGCTGTTTCAATGCGATTGAGGCTGCATTAAGCATGAGGAAAATGTTTCATTTAAAAAAAAAATCTTCCTATCTTCTAATCTGAAATTTTTCTGTAGTTCAATGAAATTAATGCCTTTAACATTTTCCAACCATACTACAACCAGAGCAGAAAGTGCTTTTATATTTTTAAGGGAATGCTGTGTGAAAACCAGCCTCTAATTGTCTAAATGGAGACATTAGAGAATCAAATACCTCATCCCTTTCCAAAGGGCCGCTTCCATGGGGTGATATAAGCTTTGAAAAGTGGATGCTATTTTATGAAATTGGTGGCTTATGATACATTAAAATCTAGAAAGTCTGCATTTCCTTTCAAATTGAGGTCTTGAAAGTAATGCTCTCTACTTAAAGCTGCATTATTTTAATAAAACTTCAGGTATAATTATTTTAAAATCACCATCATCCTGCGTTTAAATGAAAATCATAAAAACTAGACTTAGAACTTCAGAACTGAAAGTATGAAAGCTGCTAGAGTCTATTTCATATAATCTTTAAAGTGATTTAAATTAAATAAATAGCTGCCACCATCACCAAACCTCACTCCACATAATCTTGTGTGAATCCCTTTCACAAGCCCCTAGAGCCTGCACATGACCATTTTTACTTGGAAATCTTCATGGTCACACACTCCTCTGGGTTAGAGAACAAAGGAGAGGGCTTTGTTTTCAGAAGGTTACGGTTGTTTGCAAGTTTTGTGTCTCAAATGTCCCCCATGTCTCACCAGTATGTGAACTGAGTTCATCCCTAGACTCCTGAATTGGAAACTGCCAATTGCCCAAGTGGCAGACTCTTCTTGTACTTTCCTAAAAGCAGGCTGGTGGGATAAAGCGTGTCCCACAGGAAATCAGAGCTGATGTCTTTGAACTTGCTGTCCTTCTTGCAGCAGTGTTATTCCCTCTGAAACACAGCTCAGCTGCTCTGCGGGAACCCAGTGAGGAAATCCAGAAGGATGGGCTGTTGTCCAGGGCATGGAGATCACAGGCAACCCTTGTCTGCTGATCTCCATTACCTTCCTTGGGACTTTGGCTGGGCTATTGGAAATGCATATTTCTTTCTGATGGTAGGGCTAAGCAGATAGGATTTGATCTCAGAGCTATTGGTGGTTGTCTTTTTCACCACTTGGGAAGAACTGTCAGAGAATAAAACCAAAAAATATGAAAACAAATAAATGTATGTATATGCATGACTTGGACATTCTGCTGTATACCAGAAATTGACACATTGTAATTGACTATACTTCAATTTAAAAAAAAAAGAAAGAAAGAAAATAAAGCTAACACAGAGAAAAAAAGGCCAAAAAATAGAATGAGATTTTTTTCTGGGCTCCTGACAGATAACTCAGATTTGTCAATAAAACAAGCCCCCCAGTTCCCCCTTCTTGTGCTTAAGCAAATTTGATCTGAGTTTTGGTCACTTAGACCCCAAAAATCTTTATTATAGCAGCAATTATGAGGTGAAAGTATTGTTCGTAAAAATAAATATTATCTCTTGAAGTTTCAACCAATAGTGAGGGAAGAATTGGATTGTATTTTTCACTGAGCAGTGGCTGAGAAAAACTCATAGATTTCCAAAGTAAATCCTTGGTATGGCTTTTTGAGGTGCTACAAAAAGAATACAAATGAGATTATACATAATTGGAAAAACACAGACAATGGAGTAAGCAAAGACTAATAGTAATATAAAGAGGTTTGGATTTGCTCAATTGCTGAATTAAGATCGGGGAAAGCTAGTAAATTTAGTCCACAAATGCTTTGAGGCAAGACTGAATAGGAGAGACCCTTTCTTTTAAAGGAATTTCAAGAGAGCCATCTAGTGAAATAAGAACAGTGGATAAAATCAGGACCGGTTGCCTAGGTCAGTTTTAGGATGTGAATGGTTGGTTAGGGACTGGTAGGGATGAAGGCATTTGTCCTATGACTTTGTTCTACGTTCTACTGTCCTACGACTGAGACACCAAGTCTCAAGACTCGTTAAGCTACCAGGCCAGATAGAGATTTAAGAACCAGATTAAAATAAAAGGGAATTTTAAATTCTTTGCCCGGTTTTTGCTTTTTGTGTCATGGAGCAACATCTTATTTATGGTCTCTGCTCACATGCTACAGCCAGTGATGTGGCAAAGCCCTTGGGACAAACATAGGAAAAGCATCCTGTGCGTGTGTGTTGTATTTTATCAGGGCACAAGAGCTGTCATAGTGTACTTTAATTATTATTCTGTCTGTCTTTTGGAGGGCTTTTTGGTGAATTGAGAAAGAGAGAAAAGCTGATTTCTGGGCTCATGCTGTAGATACTGGGCAGTGTTTCGCAGAAGCAGCAGAGAGAGGAGAGGTGATTTCACCACCTACGTGATGAAAATACTCTGAATTCGAATTTAGAGAATCCACAAATGTTACTTGCCCCATCCCTGCTTCACCTCTGAAGCAAGTGCCAATGAATGTCTCTCCCCAGTTCCATTTCTAGCTATAAAATAGCCCTTTTTGTGACTCTCCCACCCCATCCCCGGCCCTGTCAAGGCCATCCTAATGCTTAGGGAAGAGAGAGGAAATTAAAGGAAAGACAAAGAAGATAAAATTCAAGACATTCCTTCTCTAGATCCTTGAAGGAAAAGGATATGTTTTAGGCAGGCTTTCAAATAATAGAAACTGTGATGGCTGATCTGGGCAAAACGGGGAGTAGGATAATCCCTACGGAAAAAAAGGGGGAAACTGAGTCAAGAAGCCTAAGTGCATTTCAAAGGACCCAGTGCTGCTTGTGTGAGTGTCAGGCAAGGGCTTCAAATTATCTGGTTGGCAAATTCTCAGTCCCTGTTTCGCCCTTCAACCATGTTTCCTAACATCTGAATTACTCAGTCACATTTAGCGCTGGAATGTGAATTAGAGCAATGTAGAACTAGGAGTATTTCCAATTCCCAGCCTAAAACTTTGCTTTGGTGTCTGAGAGAAGCAACAGATTCACATATCAGAATATATTTGCGTACAAAAGCGTTCATCAGTGTTTGCGCTCTGCCTCAAGATATAACTTGAATTACACTGGAAAATCATGTATTTAAGAATATGTGTCTAATAAATTCAGTGTAATCTAGGAAAACAAGACCTGTTATTAGGCTGATGTGCTGGCTGACCATTCATTTTCCTGGTCAAGACCTCAAGGCGTGGCAATTTAAGATTTAGCTCTGAAACAAGCAGCCTTCTCGCCTTGGAAACCTTTTCCCCTCTTCTGCTGCTAGGTCCTCCAGCCCTGTTCAAGCACTGTGCATAATAGCTTCTTGTGAGGAAATGACATTTAGAGCGCTTTTGATCTGTCAGGATAATACCAGGGTTTTAAAAATCACATGTTATGTTAGTGAGGCCTTTTCTTCCCTTAAGTCTCAATTTTTCTGCTTCCAAGGTTGAAAATATGTTTAAGAAACAATTTAAAATTGACACCAGTATTTGTGCAATTATTTTCTATCTAACAGTATTGATTTTCCGTTTGAAAATGACTTCTTAAATGGGAAAAATATAGCATTAAAAAATAGCCATGAATGATGGGCTTGCTTGTCATGCCTCATTTCCCTGAAGGATTCCTTTCCAAGTAGGTTACTGTGAGTGAAAGTAGATAGTTATTTACTGAGAAGACTGTTCTGCATTTTCACTTTCTTTCAAGTGCCTGACATATAGTAGTTGCTCAATAAATAACTATTAAATGTTTGAATGAATTAATGAGTGCTTGATGAATCACCCCTGCCTAATTATTTTACATTGAGCACCAGATCAATATACAAGTATTGTACTTTTTGGGGAAAAAAAATCGTTTAATTATCTTGAAAAGCTATCAGCATTGCTATGTATGTAGTTTTAATTTTAAAAATTGTTCTATTATGGAAAATTTCAAACATACCACAAAATTGGAAGAATTTTATGGTGAAAATTTGTATACCATCACCTAGATCTTGCCATTTATATTTTACTGTACTTGTTTTATCACCCATATCAAGTCATCTTATTTTTTGATGCATCTCAAAGTAAATTGAAGACATCCATCCACTCCCTCCATATACTTCAGCATTCATATTACCAATTAGAGTTTAGTATTTGAAGTTTTTCTTTTGATGTAAAATTTACATATAATGAAATGCATAAGTCTTAAGTGCACATCCACTAAGTTTCAATGAATACAAACCACCATCAAGATATAGAACATTGTTTTCACCCCAGAAAGTTCCTTCATGCCCTTTCCCAGGCAAACACTGTCCCCCTTTCACACCCTCTCCCCGACCAGGAAAACACTGTCATTGTTTCCCACTGTAGAGGAGATTTGCCTGTTCTTGAACTTTCTATGAATGGAATTATACAATATATATCCTCTTGTGGATAGCTTCTTTCACTCAGCATAATGTTTTTGGGATTCATGCATACTGTAGTATATACTGGTAGCTCAATCCTTCTGTTGCTGAGTTATATTCCATCATCCGACTATAACGTAGTTTGCTTATCTATTGTCTTGTTGATGGGCACCTGAGCTGTTTCTAGTTTTGACTATTAAAAAGAAAGCTGCCATGAACATTTGTGCACAAGTCTTTTTGTGGACGTATATTTTCATTTCTCTTAAGTAATACCTAGGGGGAATTGCTGGCTCATAGGGTAGATGTATGTTTAGTTTTACAAGAAACAGCTAGACCTTTTGCCAAATGGGTTGAACACTTTTACAGTCATACAAACAATGTATGAGAGTTTCGACTGCCCCAAATCCTTGTCAACATCTGATATTGCGGTCAGACTTTTTAATATTACCCATACTGGTGGATGTGTATTTTAATTTGCATTTCCACAGTGACTAATGATGTCAAGTACTTTTTCATGTGCGTTTTAGCCATTAGTACATGTTCTTTTATCAAGTGCCTATTTAAATATTTTGCCCATTTAAAAATATTTTCTTTTTTATTATCAATTTTTAGGAGTTTTTTATATAGTCTGGATACCAATCTTTTGTCAAATATATGTTTTCTGAAGCTTTAGGGCTTTAGCTTTCATATTTAGGTCTAGGATATATTTCAGATTTATTTTTGTATATGGTGTGAAGTGGAGGCTTATGTTATTTTTTTCCCTTTCTCTATGGATATCTAATTATTCCAGCAGCATTTCTTGAAAAGACTGTTCTTTTCCCTTTGGATTCCTTTGGTGCCATTAGAAAAAATCAGATGACCATATAGTTTGAGGTCAATTTCTGGGCTATATTCAGTTCCAATTGATCTGTTTGTCAATCATTATGCCAGTACTACACTGTCTTGATAATTTTAGCATAAAAGTAAGTCATGAAGTCAGATAATGTATATTAACTTTGTTCTTTTTTTCAAAGTTGTTTTGGCTATTCTGTGCCCCTTGATTTTTCATGTAATTCTAGACTTAGCTTGTCAGTTTCTAGGAAAAGACTCTGCTGAAGGTTTGTTTGGAATTACATTGTGTCTATAGATTAATTTTGGGAAAACTGACATCTTGATAAAATTGAATCTTAGAATCTATGAAATGGTTTATCTCAACATTTATTTAGATCTCTTTAACTTCTTCAACAATGTTTTATATTTCTGATGTAGAGATCTAAGAAGTCTTTTGTTAGACTTACTATGTTATATTGTTTTATGATACATATGATATACAACATAACATGCTATATGTTAGACTCAGTCCATAAGTTTTGACATTATAGATGGAATCAATTTTAAAATTTCGTTTTCTAATTGTGATATTACTTGAGTTTTTTAATTAACCTTGTATCCTATGACTTTCCTAAAAATCACTTTTTAATTCTAGCATTTATTTTGTGATTCTTTAGGCTTTTGTATATAGTCATGTCATTAGCAAATATAGACAATTTTACTTTTTCCTTTCTAATCTTTCTGCCTTTTATTTCTTTTAACTTTAACATTCTGCCTTATTGAATTGGCTAAGACCTCCTGTACAGTGCCTGAATTTTTTTCTGAGCCAAAAAATTCAGACTTTCACTATTAAATAAGAAGTTAGCTTCAGGTTTTTAAAAGATGTCCTTTATCAGGTTGAATTATTTCCCTTTTATTCCTAGATTTGAATTTTTTTCTGCATCTATTCAAATTACCATATAGTTTTTCTCCTTTGTTCTGTTACTATGGTGAATTACTTTGACTGATCTTTAAATATTAAACAATTTTGCATTCCTGAGATAAACCCAACTTGGTCATCATGTATTATCCTTTGATATACTGTTGGAGTCCAGTTGCCAATATTTTAGGCGGTAGGTTAGGTTGTTTATTTGAGATTGTTCTTATTTTTTGAGGAAAGCCTGTATCACTATGAATTTCCCTCTTAGGGCTGTTTTTTTGCTGCATCCCCATTTGCTAATATTTTGTTAAGGATTTTGTTTTTCATCTATGTTCATGAATGTTATCTCTCTCTAAATTTCTTTTTTGAACTGCCTTTATCAGGTTTTAGAATTATGGTGATACTGACTACACAAAATGAACTGAGCAGTGTTCACTCATCCTTTATTTTCTGAAAGAGTTTTGGTAAGATTGGTGTGATTTCCTCCATAAACATGTGATAGAATTTATAAGTAAAACTATCTGAGTTGAAGTTTCCTTTCTAGAAAGCTTTTTAACTATGAATTTAATTTCCTAATACATATAAGACTATTTTCTTTCATACCCATCCAGTCTATCAGAAAATACTATTTGCTTTACCTTCAAAATATATCCAGAATCTCACTTCTTCTTATCACTTCCTTGGCTACCATCTTAGACCAAGCATCCACGATCTCTTTCTGGATTATTGCAGTAACTGCCTTGCTGGATTTTTTTGCTTTTGCTTTTGATTCCCATACTCTGTTATCAATATAGCAGTAAGCCTGCCACTTAACATAAGTCAGATTATGTCACTCCACAAAACCCTCATCCAGAGTAAAAGTCAAATCCTTGCAGTAGCCTGTAAAGTTCCACATGGTCTAGCACTACACTACCCTTATCACCTCTTGTTCTTCTAATTTACCTCTTGCTTACTCCTCTCCATGCTGGACTTCTTGCCATTCTTTGAGCAAGCCAAGCATACTTTGTTCCAGGGCCTTTGCACATGCTTTCCTTCCTCTGCGCAGTACATTTTCCACCCAGATAACCACAAGTCTTGCTCCCGTATCTCTTTCAAGTCTTTGTGCAAGTGTCATCTTCTAATGGAGCTGTCTCTGCCCACCTAACTTAAAATCCCCAATGCCTCCTGGCACTCTCTGCCCTTCATTCCTTTTTCTTGTTCTATATATACTTATGACTTTCCAATGTACTATACCATTTACTTGTTTTGTTTATTTTTTATCTCTTCTTTCTATAAACTCTATGTGAGCTTAGATTTTTGTTCATTTTATGTACCATTGCATCCAAGAATCTGAAACAGTGCCTGGTAAATAGAAGCTAGCCCATAAATATTTGTATAAAGAATGAATTGTGCTCCCAGATTCATAACCTTGTCTAAATCACATAGTATTTTCAAGAGAGGAAAACTAATATATAAAATGTTTCCAAAACCATCTTTAATGATAGTACCTTTTCCCTGATACCCTTGACTTTCATCATTTAAAAAATCAGATTTTTTTGAGCCTGGATCTTTTGTAAATAAATGATATCATAAGACAGTGGTTTCCTTTCTTTGTTGGCAACAATCTCACAGGAATTATCCTCAGGAGCAGTGTGTTATTTTACAATAGTTGACAGAATTGAGAGATGAAGTTGCTAAATGAAAATTCTTTCTTGTCAATTCCACAACTCCTTCCCCATACTACAGTATTTTTCAGTATAGAACATCCCAACATAAATCTTACCATCCTTCTCATTTAATAAAAATATTAGGTAAGAAAGAGAGATGTCCTACTGTGAGTTTATGGTGATTTGAACAGACAAAGTTTGCAAACACCAGTATTTAAGCTATCCCTTTGTTTGATGCCCCTGAAGTTTTCATACTCTGAGACAAGGCATAATAATAAGATTTGGGGATTCAAAGAAATATGCTTTTCATTGAAACACGGAAAAGGGTGCTTCTGAAACGAGAGGTAAGAAAGAAGACCAGCTTTAATGCATATCTCAGGCAGATCACTTATAGGAGAGATTGCTTACATAAGTTGAGTTGAAATTGTTTTCCTCAAAACTACTTATGCCCATGTACTCCTTGGAAAGTCTTTGTATAACTCCAGTTTGGAGGCTGATGCCATGGTTTTAACTCCATTCTTCTGCAGCTTTGGTTCTCTTAAATCATTTTGGTAAACATGGGTTTAGTGGGAAAGACAGGATATTTATAATATAGATTTTTTAGTAACTGTTGGTTTGCCTAAGATTTTCTGTAAATCTGGAATGATGACTGTATAGTCTGATTTTGAATGCTTGTGAAGTGTTATCACATGTGTGACCAGTCTCCACCTAGAAAGCTGCCTTATCATCCTTCACAGGGTCTCTGGTGGGTTACAGAGCCTTCGTTGTGACCAATGAAAACTGCAGCTTCTTCTAACTACATTATAACCCAGGATATGTGGAAGCTTAAAAAGAATTTGATTGTAAGCTTCTAAATCAAAGCTCTCATTTCTTTCTAAATTTATTTAGAAACTTTCCATATAAAAAGAGAATCATATTGTACTTGTCTGTATAGGTGTATTTTTCCTGGTAGGTCATAGTATTTGCTATCTATTAACAATTATCTCAAAACTTACTGGCCTAAAACAACAAACAATTATCATTCCACAGTTTCTGTGGGTCAGAAATTCAGGAATGGTTTAGCTGGATGGGTTTGGCTTAGGTTGCATTTAAGACATGGGCTGCAGTCATCTGAAGGCTTGGCTGGGGCAGAAGTCATGAAATGACTGTAGGAAGGAGGCCTTAGTTTCTTGCTGTTGTTGGTGTGAAGTCCCAGTTTCTTGCCACATGGGCCTCTCCATGGGGCTGCTTGAGTATCTACACAACATGGCTGCTGTCTTCCCCTGGAGGGGTGATCAAAGGAAGGAAGCAAGAAGGAAGTCACAATGCCTTTTACATCCTAACCTCAGATGTCATAGACTATCACTTCTATCATTCTACTCATTAGAAGCAAGTCACTAAATGCAGCCTACATTTAAGGGGAGAAAAATTAGTTTCCATGCTTTGAAGGAGGGAGTATCAAATAATTTGTGCACATATTCATACCACCACAGCTGTATACCTTGATCAAAAGTAGGCTGCTCTTCTTCTACTTAGGCTTTCTGTATTAGGTAAAGCCAGGATAGAATTACTATCTCTGTTTTCCAGAGGAGGCTTAAATACAGTGAATGACAGACCCACTTACAAAGTTAGAAAGTGATGGTCTGAGATTAGCTCTGGTCTTCTGAGAGCAGTAACTCCTTCTACTGTTTCATAGTAGTTTTCAACCCAATTATGTCAATAAACATTTGAAAATAAGTCTTTCTGTTAATAACTGACCAGTGCATGATTGAAAAATGACCATGCAACAATATGTTATATATTTCTTTTACTTATTTGAGCACCATTAAAATATTTCATTGGGATAATATCCCCATTAACCAAAGAAGAAACAGATTCCTGTGTAAGGAACCATTTCCATGGAAATGATTTTCAGTTGTTCAGCACATCTTTCAAAATATTTGACGTGTTTGTCGAAAATGGTACACTGGAAAATAAAAGTTTGTTTTGTTTCCTTTTTTTGTTGTTCTTTTTGGTTTACACAAACTGCATTTTGGGGGGGTTTATATATATATGTATATTTTTATTGAGTTATAGTACAGACTTTACAATGTTGTGTCAATTTCTGGTGTACAGCACAATTTTTCAGTCATACTTGAATATACATATATTCATTTTCATATTCTTTTTCACCATGAGCTACTACAAGATCTTGTATATGTTTCCCTATGCTATGCAGTATAAACTTGTTTATCTATTCTATATATACTTGTCAGTTTCTACAAATCTTGAATTCCCAGTCTGTTCCTTCCCAACCCCCTGTTTCATTTTAATGGCTTGAACTTTTTTTTGCATTAATTCTACAAAGATTATTCAATTAACAAGTTTATAGCTAAGAGTTGGCAGAATGACAATGTGTGTACTCTTTACTGTCTTTTTTTTAACATTTTTTATTGATTTATAATCATTTTACAATGTTGTGTCAAATTCCAGTGTAGAGCACAATTTTTCAATTATACATGAACATATATATATATTCATTGTCACATTCCTTTCTCTGTGAGCTACCATAAGATCTTGTATATATTTCCCTGTGCTATACAGTATAATCTTGTTTATCTATTCTACAATTTTGAAATCCCAGTCTATCTCTTCATACCCCCTACCCCCTTGGCAACCACAAGTCTGTATTCTATGTCTATGAGTCTATTTCTGTTCTGTATTTATGCTTTGCTTGTTTGTTTTTTTAGATTCCACATATGAGCGATCTCATATGGTATTTTTCTTTCTCTTTCTGGCTTACTTCAGTTAGAATGACATTCTCCAGGAGCATCCATGTTGCTGCAAATGGCATTATGTTGTTGGTTTTTATGGCTGAGTAGTATTCCATTGTATAAATATACCACATCTTCTTTATCTAGTCACCTGTTGATAGACATTTAGGCTGTTTCCATGTCTTGGCTATTGTAAATAATGCTGCTATGAACATTGGGGTGCAGGTGTCATCCTGAAGTAGGGTTCCTTCTGGATGTAAGCCCAGGAGCAGGATTCCTGGATCATATGGTAAGTCTATTCCTAGTCTTTTGAGGAATCTCCATACTGTTTTCCACACTGGCTGCACCAAACTGCATTCCCACCAGCAGTGTAGGAGGGTTCCCCTTTCTCCACAGCCTCTCCAGCATTTGTCATTTGTGGATTTTTGAATGATGGCCATTCTGACTGGTGTGAGATGATATCTCATTGTAGTTTTGATTTGCATTTCTCTGACAATTAGTGATATGGAGCATTTTTTCATGTGCCTGTTGATCATTTGTATGTCTTCCTTGGAGAATTGCGTGTTTAGGTCTTCTGCCCATTTTTGGATTGGGTTGTTTATTTTCTTCTTGTTGAGTCGTATGAGCTGCTTATATATTCTGGAGATCAAGCCTTTGTCAGTTTCATTTGCAAAAATTTTTTCCCATTCCATAGGTTGTCTTTTTGTTTTACTTATGGTTTCCGTTGCTGTGCAGAATAGAGAGCCCAGAAATGAACCCACAAACTTTTGGTCAATTAATCTTCAACAAAGGAGGCAAGAATATACAATGGAATAAAGACAGTCTCTTCAGCAAATGGTGTTGGGAAAACTGGACAGCAGCATGTAAAACAATGAAGCTAGAACACTCCCTTACAACATACACAAAAATCAACTCAAAATGGATCAAAGACTTAAACATAAGACAAAATACAATAAACCTCCTAGAGGAAAACATAGGCAAAACATTATCTGACATACATCTCAAAAATGTTCTCCTAGAAGAAATAAAAGCAAGAATAAACAAATGGGACCTCATGAATCTTTACTGTCTTTAGAACATCATTACACTGTCCTAAAAGGTCAGACATTATAAGAGGTACTGATAATTTGGGTCCTTGTTAGCAGCAAAGATAGGAAAATAACTGAAATAATTATTTCTCAACTGTTCACAAAATAGTTGAAATTTGATTTCAGACTCAATATTATAGTAGATTTTTCTCTGTGTTTATAAACAATGGTTGATCTTGGCCCTAGAAAAGCTCATGCAATTTTTGAATAGATAATACTCCTGTGTGTCACTAGCAGATTTTCTGAATCAGTCTTTGGAAAAATAATGGCCTGGTAGGAATGTCATAAAACCAGTCGATATGTGCTCCCACAGAAGGCTCTCAGTATTTGTCACTGGTTTTGTTATAGTGGCTCAAAAAGGGAGTTTTCTATTTGGTCATGCACTTGGTTCTTTATCCTAGTCATATGACTACAAACAGCATACTTCTCCTGTAGCAAATCTCCCAAATTATAACATTCTAAGTCAATCTTCTAAATTAAAAATCCCTTTGCTAATGGGAGGAGCACTTAGGGGAGGCACTTGGGGGAGGTACTTTACTGAACTTTCATGCCATAAAATACAAGTATCTTTATGTCTTTTGGTTTCTCTCCTGAGTTATCTATCCTATTAGTCAACTCAAAGTGTATTATAAAATGAGCATACCTGCTCCTCAACTACATTTCTATTGACATATTACAAGATGAATGTTTGTCTCTGGCAGGAAGAGGTTGCAACAATAACACATAATTTATCAGCACTGACAGGTGCGTGGTCTTTGGGGAAGGCTGAGTTAGGGGGAGAAGAGAGGCAGGATCTTATTGCTGAGCTTTATGTTTCGAACAGTGCTCTCTAGTCCCAGTACAGTACCTGAGCACCCTGTGCAGTGATGGGTACCCTCTGATTGGTCGCACTCCAAATTGGCAACCCTTTGTTAAGGGCAGGGCTGGTGCAGTAAAGATTGAGCATAGAAAGAATGACCAAGAGAGGCAGGTAGCAACCGCATATTAGAAGGCAAGGAGGGAAGTCGCCAGCGTCCCCTCAGAGTCTTGCTCTTCCAGAGTATTCGCTGCGCAGTTGCGATGCCTGTGGAAGCCGAAGCCGCACTTCCTGCATGGCCCCTCCAGCCAGCGGGGCACCTCAGATGAGAGCTGCACCCAGGCCAGTGTCAGCACCTCAGCCGCCAGCAGTGGCTCCACCATCTGCTATTGGCTCCCCTGCTGCTGCACCCTGGCAGCCAGGTCTGTTGGCCCAGATGGCAGCCACTGCAGCTGGCGTGGCTGTGGGTTCTGTTGTCTGCCACACGCTAGGTCGTACCATCACTGGGGGCTTCAGTGGCAAGAGTAATGCTGAGCCCTCAAGGCCTGACATCACTTACCAGGAGTCTCAGGGAGCCCAGCCCGCACAGCAGGAGCAGTCTGGCCCATGCTTCTTTGAGGTGAAACAGTTTTTGGAGTGTACTTGTATTTTATGGCATGAAAGTCACCCAGAACCAGGGTGACTTTAAGCTTTGTGTAACCTTGCTGAAACAGTGCAGACTGGCGAATGGATTAGCTTAATCAAGAAGTTCCAGTTGAAGATGTGAAGAATCATCTCTCATGACCAAGTTGATTTAGCATAAAAATATAATTGATAGTGAAGATATAAAGTGTGAAACCACCAGTTAAACCTCTCTCTCCTCTATCATTAATAGCTTTTTTGCTTCCGAATTGCAGTGGAAGAGTGTGTTCTTGCTAAATAGAAGTTCATTGAGATGTATTGAGTTTGGGGCTGAGCAGATGTCTATGTGGCCTCTTAAACATGCTTTTCTTATGTTATTGTTTGTCAATGAATTAGAATAAAGTGATTTTCTTTCAAAAAAAAAAAAAAAGAAGAAGAAGGCAAGGAGGATGGGTTGGCAAGGCTCATTTCTGGGCCCCAGGTTTAGACTGTGGTGACAGTCAGACTGCTGACTTTTTGGTAAGCAGGGAGTGTCTATTATTATTTTTAAATAACATTTGTTCTTGGCAAAATACAGATAAAAAGAAGAAAACAACCAAACAAAAAGGGTCATATTCTCACTGCTCAGAGAATCCATGTTAACATTTAAAAATGTACCAAAATTATCTTATGGTCATGTTTAGAAAATCTAAGAAAAACAGAAAGATGCAAGTAAATAGTGTGGGCATCTTTTCCTGCTCACCTTTCCAACTCAATCCACTTTCCAAAGATGACCACTGTTAACAGTTTCTTAGTATTTCTTAGAAAAACCTATCTGGGACTGAAGGAATAGAAATCAGCTCAAACTGAAAAAGATAAAAAGGAGCCCTTCCACCATTAAAGCTAGGGGGATAGACACAGATAAAATCAAATGCAAAGTTAACAGAAAACATTCTTTCTCCCATGATTATGCAGCAGCTGTAAAACGCTATAATGGCCCCTCTTTGAGTGGCTCCTGCTTTCTTACTGATGACTGCCCCAAAGCCCTACTTTGCTCTACGCATCTATTATCAAGAGACCCAATCTTGCTAAAGTCCCCTCATCTTAAGATAGCACTCAGTCTCCTAATGCTGCCTCGGGAAAGCAACCAACGAAGAACTGGTTGCCACTCCCTTGCACCCTCCTCAGAATCCTTCAGCAAGAACCCAAACCTTATAAAAGATATTTCCACCATTCTCCTGGAGGGCCCTGCCTCACTGCATCAAGACAATAAATCTGACCTTGTCATACTACTAGCTTATCCTTGGTGGTCTTTGGCTGTTTAGGCTTTAAGATAACGAATTTTCTATTTTCTACCTGCTTTTTAATTTACAAAAGCAATTTTCTTTACACACTAATGTCCACATGCCTTTATTGTTTAATATATCTTGGACACATAATCTGGACACATCTTGGACACATATCCATTTATATCAGAGCATTAAGATCTACTACTGCAAAGGTTCCATACTAAGAATGTACCATAATTTGTTTAAATATAAGTCCCCTATTGACACACACTTCAGATGCTATTGCAAAGAAGGTTGCAGTTAACATCTTAACACACATATCACCGTGAAGTTTTAGTTGAACTACCCAGCATCCACACCTAACTTCTCCCTTCTCAACGGTACCCAGCTTTTCTGTCTGAGGAGGATAGCCCATCCTTATCTCTGGGGATTGATTCTGATTGAGTTAAGCCATGTAACAAAATTAGAGGTATGCTTATGCCTTAATTTAGTATAATTAGGCTAACCATGAGCATTGTCACTTGGAACATTGACACCAAAGTGCTTTCTATATTTACAATATCTGTAAACCCAAATGGGACTGATAATCATAGTGATCACTATGGAAAACATTGGTTAGATAAAATTAACTCTGGAAATCAGAGTGGAGAAGAGAGAATCTTATCACATTGTTCAGCTGCTGGATCACCCAACCCTGAAGTCCATCTTAGGCAGATCTTATTGGTTCCCTACCCATATCCACTTGTCTTTACCACTTCAGTGCACACTGGCATGACTTCTAACTGTCAGTACTGAAATCTTTGCTTGAGAGGTTTCTCTTTGCTGGAGTCTCTTTTGCTGTTTGCATAGCAGCATGGAATGAATGACTGTCAGGGACAACTCTCAACCAGTGACTCATGGTATAAATACCCCTCCTGCTGGGGTGGATTACCTCTGAGGCATGTTTTACACTGGCTTTCGGGGTTTCCCTAGTGGAATTAAACTCTGGTTGTCCACAGTGGAAATTAGCTTGATACTATTCCCTATATTGGCTCCCTTCTTGTCCCTCTCACACCTTTCCATTCTTCTATTGGCCTTTCCTTCACCTTCCAAAAAACAACCCAAACTATTAACCACCTTACGCCTGAATTTTCCAAGTCTGTGAGCCAACAAGCCCCCTTTATTAAGCTGGATTGCACTGATTTTCTGTTACTGGGTAGAAAAGTGTTCTAAATGATACATACCTTTGGGGGCATATCTGAGGAGTCAATTTTGTGAACATATCTGAGCAGTGAGCATTTTGGGACTAAAAGGTACACACATTTTGCGTTTTGATAGATACTGTCCTCCAGAATGCTTCTACCAATTTGCAAAAGATTTCTCTCTTTAAAAAATTGTCCTTACTGTAGTTACCCAGTTCTTTCTCTTTTCTTTATAAAATTGCCCAGTAGTACTCAGCACTAAAGTGAATTTGAATAACCTGAAGCTTTTTAGGATCATCATAACCTGTTCCAGGAACTGCCACCCAATTAATTATGCTTTGCACATTCCTGAGGATTTTCTATAGCAACCCAACAGAAACATTGTTTTCCCTTTTTATGGAGTTTCTCATTTGTTTACTGTCAGTGAAACTCTGTGTAAATTATTTTCCCATTGATAGCTTAGGTTTTACAGATAATTATTGATTCAACGTTGTAGCTGTGTTGAATTGGACTATTGATCAATTTCAGATGGAGTGAGCAAGTTATACAGCATCATCTTAAATTCTCTTGCACGCCAAGTTATGTTCCCCCTTGGACACAGCAATACTATCATGAAGTGTATTCATAGAAATATCTCCCCCAGTGAGATACTGGGTTTCTTGGTGGGTTTTGTTTACTATGCTATTACTGATTATGTAATACCATCTTATTTAAACAAATTTTGATAACAGACATAATGTCTTTGAGCCAAAAGTAGCTAGACCTCAAAATTTTTCATAACAATAGATTTAATCTGTTATGACCATACATTAGTCCAGACCCATGGGGTTCCATTTAGAACACACCATGTTTGAGCATCTAACTCAGCTGACTCTCAGAGCTCCGGAAGAAGTGAACTAGTATCTTTTTCTCTCCTTTTGAAAAGTATTCCTTTCTCAAAGCTGGCATTTGGCATACTTTGTATGAGAGATTTGCCCTGCTAATCCTCCTCCCCATATAATCCCATTGACAACTTCAGTGAGGTTAAGGATAGAGATTAAATTTTTACACTTTTAAGGATACCACAGGGAAAAAGAGACAAGATTTGTTTTATGGGCGAGGATACGCTCTATTTTGGTAAATGTTCTTTGTGCACTTGAAAAGAATGTGTATTTTGCAAATTTTGAAGTGTTGCATATATGTTAATTAGGCATTTGGTTGATAGTGGTCAAGTCTTCTATATCCTTGTTTGTTTTCTACTTGTTCTTTCAATTATTGAGAAAAGGGTGGGGAAATCTTGAAGTACAATTATGGATTTGTCTATTTCTCCTTATACTTCTATCAGTTTTTAATTCATGTAGTAATTCTGTTACTAGGTGCATATAAATTTAGAATTGTCATGTCCTCTTGTTGAATTGGAATGTTTATGAAATGACCATCTTTACTCTTATTAATAATATTTACTCTGAAATATACTTTGTCTTATATTAATATAGCAAACCTTGCTTTATTTTAGATCAGAATAACACAATATATCTTTTCTCATCTTTTTATTTTTAACCTACTTGAGCCTTTATATTTAAAGTGTATTTCTTAAAAATAGCATAGAGTTGGATCTTGGTTTTTTTAATTCATTATGACAATTTTCATTTTAATTGGGTGTTTAAACCATTTACATTTAATGTTTTGTTAGTGATTTATTGCTGCAGAATAATATTACCACAAACTTAGCAGCTTGAAACAACACACATTTATTATCTCACTGTTTCTGTGGGTCAGGAATTCAGGCACAGCCTAGCTGAGTCCTCTGCTTCAGGATATCTCACAAAGTTGCAATCCAAGTGTCAGGCAGGGCTAGTGTCTCATCTGAGGCTCGACTGAAGAAGAATCTATTTCTAAGTTAATGTTATTGGCAGGATTCCTTGCATGCTGTCAGAATGAAGGCCACCTTCAGTTCCTTGCCACGTGGACTTCTTTGTATGGCAGCTTATTCAAAGCTAGCAAGGGAAATTGAAGATAGAGTCTGCTTGCAAGATGGAAATTACAATCTTATGTAGCAATCATGGACATCTTAAATTCTATTGGTTAGAAGCAAGTCACTGGAGATAATTAAACAAGGGCATGAATACAAGGAGACAGAGATAACTGGGGGCCATCTTAGAGTCTTTCCACCATGTATGTGATTATAGATATGGTTGGATTTATATCTACCATCTATTTACTTTCTTTTTTTCCCATCTGTTATTTGCTTCTTTTTCCTCTTTTTCTCCCATCTTTTAGATTAAGTAATTTTTATGATTCCATTTTATCTCCTTTGTGACTTCTTATCTTTAACTTTTTGTGTGTTATTGTAGTAGTGACTTTACAATTTATAATATATATCTTTACCTTATCACAGTCTACTTTCAAGTGATACTATACTACTTCCTATATAGTATAAGGACCTTAATACAGTGTACCATTTCTCCCCTCCTGACTCTTGTGCTATTGTTTTCATACGTTTTACTTCTACATATGTCATAAACCCCCAAATACATTTTTGTTACTTTTGATTTAAGTAGCTAATTATCTTTTTTTAAAGTCACATTTTTATTTTATTTTATTAAATTTTTTGTTGAAGTGTATTTTTGACCTACAAAATTATATTAGTTTTAGGTCTACAACATAATAATTTGATATATTTATAGATTACACACCATACAAAATTATTATGAAATATTGACTATAGTCCCTGTGCTGTACATTACACACTTATAATTTATTAATTTTATAACTGGAAGTTTGTACCTTTTAATTCCTTCACCTATTTCACTCCTCCAGGCACCTCTCTCCAGTCTGGTAACCAGTAGTTTGTTCCCTGTATCTGTGATTCTGTTTTTGTTTTGTTATATTTCTTCCTCTGTTTTGTTTTTTAAATCCCATATATAAGTGAAAACATACAGTATTTGTTTTTCCCTGTCTGACTTACTTCGCTAAGTATAATACTCTCCATGTCTATCTATGTTGTCCCAAATGGCGAGATTTCACTCTTTTTTATGGTTGAGTAATATTCCTGTGTGTGTGTGTGTGTGTGTGTGTGTGTGTGTTCTCTAGTAGCTGATTATCTTTTAAAGAGACTTACATAATGAGAACATTTCTTTAAGTTTACCCACATGGTTACTATTTCCAGTGCTCTTCTTTTGCGTAGATCAAGATTTTCATCTATTATAATTTTCCTCCTTTAATATTTCTTGTATACAGGCCTGCTTGTAATAAATTCTTTCATTTTTTTGTATGCCTGGAAAAAAGTCTATTTTGGCTCCATTTTTTGAAAGATATTTTTGCTGGGTATAGAATTCTAGTTGAGAGTTTTTTCTTCCAGTGTTTTAGAGATATTGTCCCACTGTCCTCTGGCTTGCATTGTTTATGATCAGAAATTTATTATCATTGTCTTTGTTTTACTGTACTTAATATGAATTTTTTCCTCTGGCTGCTTTTAATATTTTCCTATTATCACTGGTTTTAAAAAAATTGATTATGATGTGTCTTATGTGGTTTTCCTCATGTTTCTTGCATATGTGGTTTGTTTAGCTTCTTGAACCTATGGGCTTACAGTCTTCATCATTTTGAAATATTTTATCCATTATTTCTTCAAATATGTTTTCTGTCCTCTCCATTCCTTTGTCTTTTGGAGGTGACAATTATATATATATTTGTCCATCTGAAGTTATTTCACAGACCACTGATGCTCTGTTCTTGAGTGTTTTATTTTGGATTGTTCCTCTTGCTAAGTATTCAGGTTTACCGGTATTTCTTTGTAGTATCTAACCTGCCATGAATTCTACTGAGTGTATTTTTCATCTCAGTGTAATTTTAATCTTTAGGAGTTTAAATTGGGTCTTTTTCAAATCTTTCATGTCTCTAACATGCTCAATATTTCCTTTATATTTTGAACATATGGAATACAGTTATAAGCAATTTTTTAATTCTTGCATTTGTGTCATTTCTGAGTCAGTTTTAATTGACTGATTTTTTTTTCCTAATTTGGGGTCATTTTTTCTGCTTTGCATGCCTGGTAATTTTTTGCCAGATGTCACATATTGTGAATTTTACCTTGTAGGGTACTGCATATTTTTGAATTCCTATAAATATTCTTGAACTTTCTTCTGGGGTGTAGTTAAGTTACTTAGAAACAGTCTGATACCTTTGAGTCTTGCTTTTAAGTGTTATTAGGTGAGACGAGTGTGTTGTGTAGTCTAATGCTATTTTTCCCTCATTACTGAGGCAAAATCCTTTTTAGTATTCTACCCAATGCCCTGTGAATTATAATTTTTCCATGCAGCCTGCTAGGAATGAGTACTGTTCTTGGCCTGTGTGATCTCCAGGGATTTCTCTCTTTAAATTTCTCTGGTGTTCTTTTCCTCACATGCATGTGCTGACCCGTATGTTGAATATTCAAGAGGCACTCTCTGTTGATCTCCGGAGTTCTCTTTCTATGTAGCCTTCTCCTCTTTGGTATTCTGCCCTGCTAGTTTTTGCTACCCTAACCTCCCAGCTCTACATTCTCAACTCAAGAGTCAGTCAGGACTGTCCTGGTTCCTTTCTCCATGCGGTAAGCTGGGGAAATCATAGGGTTCATCTCATTTACTTTTTGTCCCTCAGAGATCATCGTCTTTTGTTACTTGATGATAGCATCATGAAAACCATTTTTCATACATTTTGCCCATTTTTTCTTTTGGCAAGAAAGTAAATCTGGTGCTTATTATTCTATCTTAGCTAGGAATGGATATATCCTTTACATCCACTTTCATTTTTAATCCTCTACATGCAATCAGTGTTCAATTAATAGCTGAGCTGACTTTAATATATGGCTTATATTCTTGAGAAAAAGGTGTAAGTCTGTCTTAGATTGGCTACTTCAGAAGTAGACCCTAAGATTTGGATTCTTTTGCAAATGCTCTATTGACGAAATGTTCTTAGGAAAACAGGATTGAGAGGAATGAGACAGGACAAAGGAAGGAGTTAAGCAGGGCTGTGATCTCAGCTGGAGGCTATTTCAGGCTGATCCTGTGGGAAGCTCTAGAGCACAAATTGCACTACAAAGTTGGTTCCACCTTTAGGCAAATGTGAGAGTGGGAGGGCTTTTGTGCTTATTTGTCACTAAATTAATGGAAATAAGCTGCCTCTTGCAGGAAATGACCTGCCCAGTGACACAGCTTCCAATCAATGACAATTTTCTAGACAAGGAGGCAGCTGCAAGACATTAATAGCCAACACTCACAGCATCTGGGGGAGGGATGTCTGGATTGAGTAAAGGGATCTGGGCACAACAGCAATAGCCATTATCTTGTTCTATGAGTCTTAATCCCCTAAATGCCATGTACTCAGTAGGCATTCTATATTTTAGTGCCTTAAAGTATAGAACTACAGCAATATCACATCTCCAAGGATTAAGTTATTTATTTCCTATATAAGTATTGAAGATTGCACTTTTAAAAACTATTTGATGAGAATGTTTCCAAAATGTATCATGTATTTTACTTACATCACACAGACGATGAGATCAGAATCATCTTTCCACGATGACTCAGAGTGATAATTTAGGAACCTTAAATGTTTTGCTGGGATGAAAATCAGCAGGATTTTCTTTTCTAAATTTTTAGGCGAATATTAGGAACCACTGTATAAAGCAACATGCTGGGCTGTCAGATAGCAGCTGTCATGGCTCTTAATAGTACACTGGGTTCTTGAAAGTTTCTTCAACTTCTAATCTCTGAGGTCTGAGAAGTCCGATGATCAAAGATGTCAGGCTTGTGAGAAAATAAGCTGCAAGTTATGTCCCAAGGGCCTCTCCTAGAGTGGATTACAAGGCTTTAGTGCTTTGGCAATTGACAGATGATGCATCAGGTGCTAAAACATGCTGGTGCTTGGTTCTCATTTGTGGCCCTGCTCTGCATCCTGGAGCGATCTAAACTTCAGCATCTATGGGAATACTATATCCAGAGTCCATCCATTATTAAATTGATGGTTGATTTTTCAGATGAGAGAAAGAGTTTATTTGACAAATGTCATCCTTATGGGCAGTAAGGAATTGTAGACAAGGTGAAATTTGTTTTTTACTGATTTTCTGACTTAGAACCTTTAGAAATCATTTGTTGTTTTTACAGTCTGACATTGGGGAAGATTTTAAAGTAGTGAAGAACTAGAATGGATTGTAGGAAAACGAGATTGTTTGCATTTCCGTATTTCATGGTTTCTAAGACTTTTTTCCCAAAATGGCAGTGAATTCAGTGGTACTTCTGTGTGATCAACAGGGGCTTGTTTATGTCTCTGCCTTAAACTGAAGCTGAAAATAGAAAGTATCCTGATACCTGGAGCTGTTTTTCTTCATAATGATCTTACTGCTCAGGGACTAAATGTGAGCTGAGGGGTGAGCATTAAATCCAATGGGTTTGGCACAGTGATGTGCTGGAGCCAGCTCCATAAGAGCCAATTGCATATGCCTCTTTCCAACTCTACTTTTAGTGACGTCTTACTGATAGCTTTATATTGGCCATGGTGGGAATATTTACACGATGAAAATTGGCAAACACTATAAATCAGGCTTTTTTTTTTTTAACCCAAAAAATCAGTTAAACATTTTGCAGTACACCACCGACCTCTAGGCCATTGGCCTTAGTCATGAGCACTAAGTAATGCTTTATTCAAGGTGACCACTTTTTTTTGAAATTGAGGTATAATAGACATAACACTGTATTAGTTTCAGGTGTACAATATAAGAATTCTGTATTTGTATATATTGTGAAATGATCACCACAATGTCTAGTTAACATCCATCACTATACATAGTTACAAAACTTTTTTCTTGTGATGAGAACCTGTAAGATTTACTCTTTGCAATTTTCAAATATGCAGTACAGTATTATTAACTATAGTCACCATGCTATACAGTAATATCCTCGTGAGATAATTTACTTTATAACTGGAACTTTGTGCCTTTTGACCCCCTTCATCTGTTTTGCCCACCCCCAACCCCCAGCCTCTGGCAGCCACCAATCTGTTCTCTGTATCTATGAGCTTGGGTTTCGATTTTTTTAATTTCTCATATAAGTGAGGTCACACGGTGTTTATCTTTCTCTGTCTAACTTATTTCACTTAGCATAATGCCCTCAAGGTCCATCCATGTTTTTTCAAATGGGAAGATTTCCTTCTTTTTATGGCTAAACAATATTCCATTTTATGTATGTATGTATGTACTGTATTTTCTATATCCATTCATCGTCGATGGACATTTAGATTGCTTCTATGTCTTGGCTATTGTAAATAATACTTCTGTGAACATGGGGGTGCATGTATCTTTTGCTTTGGATAGATACTCAGAAGTGGAATTCCTAGATCATATGGTAGTTCTATTTTTAATTTTTTGAGGAACCTCCATACTGTTTTCCATAGTGACTGCACTAATTTACATTCCCACCAACAGTGCACAAGGGTTCTTTTATCTCCACATACTCACCAACACTTGTTACTTCTTGTCTTTTTGATAATAGCCATCTTAAAAGGTGTAAGGTGATATCTCATTGTGGTTTTGATTTGCATTTCCCTGATGTTTAGCAGTGTCGAGCATCTTTTCATGTAATTGTTGACCATCTGTATATCTTCTTTGGAAAAATATCTATTTAAATCCTCTGCCCATTTTAAAATGAGATTGTTAGGGTTTTTTTGCTTGAGTTGTATGAGTTCTATATATATTTTGGACATTAACCCTTCATCAGATATATAGTTCACAAATATTTTCTCCCATTCTGTAGGTTGCCTTTTCATTTTCTTGATAGTTTCCTTTGCTATGCAGAAATTTTTTAGTTTAATGAAATCTCACTTGTTTATTTTTGCTTTTGTTGCTCAAGGTGACCTTCTTGGACAAAGAAAACAAATTAGAATCAAATGAACTTAAAGTCATTAAATTGCTAAAATGTTTCTGTTTTTCTGTCAGGAGAGACAGTATCAGCAAATTCAAAAATCTTTATTTATTTTTAACCAAAAGGAAACTGAGTCTCATAAATAAATGGAAAGCAACTTTCCCAGATCATATATTGTATAAAGAGCAGAGTTTGGATTAGAACCAGGTCACTTGATTCTTTGACCAGAGAGTTTTAAAAAATTATTTTAAATATTATATATTATTATTAATATTATAAAGGCAATGTTCCAAATGAAATAATGTTTATTAAGAAATATATTAGCAATTAATTATTTTAATATTTAATGTATATAATTAATAATTAAATACCTAGAGTGTTCTAGGCAGACAACTGGCAATTTACAGTATTGTCTCATTTAACCCCTACTACAATTGTGTGCATTATAATCCCCATTTTACCAGCAAAGAATCAAAGGTCAGAGAGATTATGTATCTTAGGTGAGTTCACAGAGCTAGTGGGTAGCAGAAGCAGGGGAAGCAGAAGACTCTTCTGTTTTGAAAGGCTACTCTTCTCAATTTGCCAGATTGCCTTTATAAACATGACATGAGCATGCTGGGATTGCACCTCAATGGCGGACACATTTATTTACTTCAAAAATGCTTTGGAAAATAAAAGAGCTAAGCACAAACATGAGACTTTTCTTTTAAACTATAGTGCTGCTTTCTATAGTGTTCTCCCCCATCTCACAGAGACCCACACAGGAACACAGCCTGCCATTCACAGCAGTTAGCTTCCTGCCTATGCAGTGCTCCCTTGAGCTGGCGAAATTCTTGCTGTGTCACACTGGATCAGTCCTGCTGGGAAAATTTACTGATCAAGCCTGATTTCTCCTCTGATAACCTACCATTTATCAATTTGGTTAACGTGTGTCTTACTTGTTCCTGTTGTCTACACACATTTGGTACAGCTTCTGTTTGCCTTTTAGGAAAGCAGGTTTTCTTTTTTGTTAAATTTTGCCCACAGGTATATTCTTGTATGTGTGTGTGTGCTAGTATGTTTAATATCCTAGATTAGGACAGAACTTCTTTTTTGAAGCAAAAGTAATTCTTCTTGAATACAGTGTAAGCTTAAACTCTCATACTGTATATGAATATATTCTTAAAGCTGAGAAATACGCCTCCTTGAGCTAGCTGATTAATTTTTAATTTAGAATGTTTTCTTAAAAGCTAAAATATTCTGCATTTTTTCGATGAAGTAATAGTTTTAGAATGTATTCCCAAATTGCATCGCCAATTCAAGTCTGGCAATAGTTTAAGTAGGCTGTGATAAACAGATGAAAAGGCTTGGAAGTGTGTTTCTGTTAAGGGCACAGGGCTGGAAGGGCTATAACTGAAGAGTGTTTCTGGGTGTAAAGTCTTGGAATCCAAGGTGAAATGGTTGACTGCTCGTGTGATACTGTATTGGATACACACAGGCACCCATGTATTTGGATAAGTGAGTGCTGCTACAGTCATCTTTAACCTGAGATCAGTCCTCCTTTCCCTGTAAAGGTTGTCTTGGTAGGTTCAACATGCAGCCAAAGTAGGAATATTCAGTGAGTGCTAGAGGTGGACGATGGGATGTGGTGCCAAACAGTTCATATCTGAGATGACCAGAATTAGCAGTCTGATGACCGGAGATCCAGACAGATGTTCTTCTTACTCAAAGGCTACTCCAGCTATCTATAGCTGGATATCAGAACACCCCACAACAGGGCTTAAAAAGACAACAATCACTTATTGTGCTTACCAGTGTGGGTGTTGACTGATCTTAGCCAGGCAGTTTCTCTTGGTATTTGTCCGAAGATCATAGCAGCTGATGTTGGGGCCATCTCAGAGGCTCCTTCATTCTTATGTCTGGTGCCTGTGCTGGAAAATCCAAAGAGCTTGGGGCTAGAACAGATGGGGATCCCTGAGCTTCTCTGTCTTTGTATGGCCTCCTTGTGTGGTCTCCCCAGCATGGTGCCTACAGGTGGCCACATTTATTAGATGGTGGATGAAGGTCCTCCAAGAAAGTGTCCCAAGAAATAACATTTAAAAGCTGCCGGACACATAGTAGAGTACCTAAATGATAAATATTATGTTCAAAGAGATTTTGCGTTTACAATTCCAAGCAAGCAGATTTCAGGTAAAACATATTCTCTTTATCATAGAGTATATGTAAGACTGAGCTGTGGCATTGGAGAGCGTAGGGTATGGAGAGGTGTGCTTGTGTGTGTGTGTGTGTGTGTGTGTGTGTGTGTTTGGGGGCATGTAAACAATTTTACGATTCCCAGAATCCCCCAGAGGTTCCCCTGCTCCTGGCTAGAGAGAAGAGAAAGAGGAATTCACAAGATCCTGTCCCTCTCCAGCTCCAACTTCTTTGTAATATCAGGGTTTTGTGCAGCCCTGTTTCGCCATCAGTCCTCCAACCAGGGAACATGTCTAACATGCACGGCCATAATCGGGCATATCATAGATGAGGCTCTGCATTTTACTTGGTTCTAACCATGCTTAAGTGGCTCAGCCTTTAAAGCTTACGAACTTAGTTCAGCTCAAACACAGGATGGTATCTTGTTCATTGCTAATTGGCTATAAAATGGAATTGCCATAAAAGTAAAAACATGTTGGGAATGAAGCAAGGACTCCCTGGTCTAAATGTATTTCATTTGGAGGATGGGGAAGACTTTTTTCAAGAAGTGTAAGAAGGGTAGGCATTTTGCCAGGGAAATTGAACCTTGAGAGACCAGTATTAAATATATTATATATTTATTTGTTTAACCCTTTTAATATCTGATTAAAGATTAATTGTATATCCGGCTCTAGAAGCTTGTTTTATTCACTCATCTTTAGTCTCACCTGGTGTTTGGTTTTAAAAGCACCTTCAGTGCAGTTCTTTTAGCTTTCTTTGTGGTAATTATTAAGTTAATTGAGAGAAGTCAGGGCGTAAGTGTTTAAGAAGTGAAGTTTTATAGCCATTAATTTGTGAGGTTCCTGATTATCTTCTCATTCAGGGAGTTTAAGGTTCATTTAAGAATCATAAGTAAAGGAGAGATGACAAGTCCAGTTTTATGAACCAAGGCACTGGCTACAAGCACTTCAGGAAATTATCCTAAATCCAGTTTTTAACTGCTTTGATCCAGTTTTGTCAATCACTCCCATTTGTTTTCGCTTTTCTGTACTAATAATAATGGACCACACAGTTCTTGTAAAGAATAGTTAACTTATTAAGAGTATGTTTAGTGCTATTTCACCAAAGCTACTGTGCTGGGAAATTTATTTAGATAATTTCCTTAGTTTATTCCATTCTCTTGGTCTGGAGTCTTCTTCTTCCTCTTTATCTCTACGATGCTTAGGCATCCTTGAAGATGCTCCCTAGGCCCTGAATAATGTCTCCACTCCTCACATTGGATTAATTACCTTGTCTCAGCGGGCATAGGCCTGCAATGCACACATTCTTTTATGGTTTCTATCACTTGAAATAAAAGCAAGAAATTATCTGTCTAGATGTCTTTTGCCCCACTAGTTTCTAATTTTCTGAGGATAGAAACATTCTTATTCAGTATTGTAACCCGTGCTCAAAGAAAATTATTTATGCTAGGGAGAAATTGTGCCCCAAACTCAAGGCACATGGTATGCACCCAATAATTTCTTGTGGAATGAATGTGTATAAATATTCTGGATTTTTAACTGGTGCTTAGCATAAGCCCAAATCAATGCAAGGTTGACTTGGTAAAGCTGGATATAAGCCATTTTGATGAATGGAAAACAGTTTTGAATCTGGAAGAATGATTTGATAATACATATTACAAACCAATAATTATGCTTAATAATAAACCAAACTATGCATTTTACTATTACCAGGTTTTATCATCTGTGAACCCTAGCTGATTGATTAATAATGTATTAGTTATCTATGGCCAAGTAACAATAACCCCAACAGTTAGAAGTTTAAAGCAGCACACATTTATGATCTTGCAGTTTCTGTTGGTCAGGAATCTGGGCGTGGATCAGCAGGAGCCTCTGTATCAGGCTCTCTCACAGGTGGCCATCATCTCAAGGACTGGCTGGGCAGGATCCACTTCCAAGCTCACACTCATGTGGTTGTTGGCAGGATTCAGTTCCTCACAAGTTGTTGGACTGGGGCCTCAGTCCCTCATGAGCTGCTTGGCAGGAAGCCTTCCTCAGCCCTGTGCCACGTGGGCCAACCGTAGAGCATCTCACACATGGCAGTTGGCATCATCGAGGGACCAAGCCACAGGGCAGGAGAGGGTGCCAGCAAGAGAAAGCACACTAGCAAGATGGTCATAGTGTTTTGTAACCTAATTTTGCAAGGGACACCTCATCACTATTACTGTATTCTATTGGTTACAAGGTCCAACCTATACTCGAAGGGAGGGGAATAGACAAGAGTTTGAATGCCAGGAAGTAAGGCTCACTGGGAGCTGTATCAGAGGCTGCCTACCACAAATAATAAGAAATTAAGAAAATTCCAACATGTATAACACAATGTCAGGAAGTACAAAAATAAAACATACTAGTGTGATTGAACTCCAAACAGGATGGACATATAAGAAAGTTTAAGCCCAAATTCTTTAATGTTTAATTCTTTAATCCATAAACCTTCATTAACTTTACTTGGTGCCAAACATCACAATATATTCACAGCACGTCAGAAAGGAATAGAACTATATTAATGACTGAGAAGCTTAAAGATTGGTGAAAGAAATAAGAGTAGAGGAAAAAAAATCATTGTGATAAATTTCATTATACAAGTACTTCAGTAGTGTTTTTGGAGCATAGTGGTAGAATGGGAGTCAGGAAAATTGACTGAAAGTTGTTGAGGGATCTGAGTGATGAGGAAGAATTCCGTAAGCAGAGAGTAGTGAGAGGAAGAAGAGCCTGTGTAAAGGAAGAAATGTTGATTATTTGGGATTTCAAAAATCAGGATTTTGCTGATCATATAAAATCATTGCGTGGTTGGAAGAGAAATTATTTTAACTGTCCCCCAAGTCTCAATCTCATTGCCAAGAGGAGTATAGGAGATTCCATTCCCAGAGTGAATAGAGATGACTGAGAAAAGATAATCTATGGAAACTGCTCTGTGGTGTTTTCTTAACTCCAGGAACTTGGTGAGTTCCGGTGGCTTCTGGCCACCTGAGTCTCCAACAGGTCAACCTTATTGGGCAGTGTCCCCACCGTGCTGCCCTGGAGATGTCTTCCTCCTCTCACCCATCAGAACCTACTTAACATGTTTCCTCTCCAGAGGAGAGTGTAGGAGTGGACTGGAGGTCAGAATACAGGCTGGTAGAGAATGCCTATGCCTATACCTCCTGATTTTAAGGCCAGAATCTAAGGTAGCAACAGAAATTATCCATAGTAATATGGGGAGGGAGAGGTGCTTGACTAAAGATTATAATTGCATAATTTTGCTTTTAATTGTCTTATTTTTTTTGCTTTTGCTGTCACTTCAATTACATTTTCATAAATATACCTCCTTTCTTGTGACAGGAGCATGTATTTATTTCAGAGTTGAATTGTTTTTAGCAACACTCAGTTTTACATTTTTCCAAATAATGACTATGGGATGCCATTATCTAATGATGGATGAGTTCTCCACTCTGCTAAGACATTGTCTCCTATTTAGGTTTTTGGTGTGTGTTTTTTTTTAATGTTGTGTTGTATTTTTAAAATTCTGTATGCTAGGGAGAAACTATAGTTCAGAGAGGGTGACAGAGCCAACATATGAACCCAAAACCTGTGTTCTTTGTACCAAGCCAAGCAAAAGATCCAGTAGATGAAAATATTGTCTGAAATCTTGGAGAAATCTGCAATGTCAGGAAAGATTCTGGGCAGTGAGCCCTGGGCAAATGGGCTTTCTCTTTTCCCATAAGGAGGCGCATTCTTCAGGCTATAGGTTGATTAGCTTGCTGTCAATCCTTGGAAGGAGCAGGTAAGTAAGATGAGCTATGAAAACCTATAAAAGGGAGTGATACTGACTTTCTGAGCCTTTACACTCCCATAGCTATCAGTACTCTTTTCTGTAGCCTTTTGAATTTACCTATTTATGGCATAACATCCAACATCCCCCTGCCTACTCAAGGGTCATAAAGACCCTCTTCCCTGAAAAGCACAAGGCGGTTCTCAGAAGGCATCTTACTTTACTTTTGAATATAAAAGAAAGCCTTAAATTTCAATGTTTTCAGAAACTAGGATGGATTATCCCCAGCCCCTCATTGGTAAAAAATTTCCTTTCTCTTTTTCTGCAGTGCAGTTTTTCTCAGTGACATAGTCTGGCTTTAAAATTCTGAGCCACAGCAGTCACATTTGAATTTACACTATAATTAGGTGCTTATGTATCTGTCTCTACTACTAAATTGGGAACTCCCTGAAGGTTTGAGTACTGTATCATGCATCTATGTATTGAAATGCATATAACAGTGCCTGGCACTTAGCAAATTGTAACAAATGCTTTTCCACATATAGTCATTCATTTGTTCAGATTATTCAGCCTCCCTGAACTTTACCTTCCTTATCTTTATTAGGATCATAGTACAAAAAGCACCTGGCAAATTGTCAGATACATAGTGGATACTCAGTAAATAATGTGACATTCCTTTCCCCTGCTTAGAGATGAAATCCATCAAACTTGAAGAGGTTGATAGTATTTAGAGTAGTTAAATGTTCTGGGACCATGTTCTCATCTCTTCTAAATTCAGCTTTACCAGCCTATACATTGCTTAGCAGGAGAGCAGAAGGAAAAGTCTTCCTGGGTATCCTGCTTTCTCTGTCTGACATGAACATGATTTGTGTACAGACTGCAAACCTTTTTCCTCTTGCTGGCTGAGCACAGCTGTAAATAACCCCTAACCTTCCAGGCACAATTTATTCTAATCCAGGCCCCTTTTTTATTCATCCTTGGTTAAACATCCTGCCTTTTAATTTTTGTACATGACCTTTTGTGTATCTGTTATTCAAATGACTTTATCGTTGATTTTCCACTTTGATCAGGAGAGCTCAGAAATGTTCAATGCTTATGAAATAGAAACATGATAAAATATCACGTCACTAATATAGTGAAATTAGTACATGTGAGTGGAAATCTTATCAGTGCATCAAAGAGCTTCATTTTGGCCCTATTTTAAAAAGAGGCCAAGCTTACTAATAAAAGTTCTGTGAAAAGTTTTTTTTTTTAATAGTTCTCTTTACCAGGATGCTAAGGACCTGAGTCTTGAACTCAATTAAAGAGGCTCAAATCCGTAGTTCTTTATCTGCATGTCTGAAAATCCTCAAACTCTGATGAGCTAGAATTTCATTGTACCTTGTTTGGTGATAAAATTTGAGTTGAACTAAAGAGAGGTTATTTATAGTCTCTCTTTATCTTACTTTGTGTGAATATTCATGTTTCATGGCAAAAATATCATTGTTTGCTTACTGTGTGCTGCCCCAGGCCCTACTGCACATGGTATTTAATATATATTTTATGTTCTCCATGACCTTCTTAAAATCTGAAAAATCTGAGTTTTGAAATATATTTAATCCCAAGAGTTTCTTTGGGCAAAGGGATCACGGGCCTGTAGTTACCAAACTTGATACCTGGGATGTTGGTATATGTTAGTAAACACTCGTGGGGAATTAAGTTCCATCATCTTTGATTTTAATAGTTTCCAAGAATACTCCAAATAGTTTCCACCTACCAAAATATTTATGGATGAAATAATGTAATGTCAGAATAATATGGGAGAGAGAAATTGGGTGTCAAGAACTTCAAAGACTCTTAGATTTTACCCTACTTACAAGCTCACAAGTTAGTCTGCCACAGTTTCACGAATGCTGTCAGGAGACATAAAACCCTTGGGTCAAAAAAAAAAAGGACTTTATTATTCACCAAACAGCAGGCAGCATGAGTTTCACATTCACATCAGATCCCTCTTGCTTTCCAAGTCCCATGGAGCACTGGGAAATGGCCCAGGTGGTTGTTGTGCAAGCAGTAGGTTTGCATCACAGCTGGGGACCCCTGAGCTTAGAGAACCTGAATCTTTTATAGTGAGCAGTAAGCAAACCTATGTGACGTTGCACTGGAGGTAGACACTGTCTCTATTACATTGGTCAGTAAATAAATCTGCCCTGTGCTCTGAAGAGAAACTCTGTCTTTATCATCCAAGACTGTTCACTATACAAACATCCTTGAAAAGATAGTGCACCTCTGTTCACGCAATATGCAGAAACACAAGAGACCCATGGAGAATAGTCCCCCACTATGGTGGTCAGGGGCCGGGGGAGATGAAACAAAATTAACTGAGTTGGTAATTATTAAAACTGGGTGGTGGGTGATGGCTAAATTGAGGTACGGTCTACTTTTGTATTTTTTGAAATTTTCCATAAATAACAAGTTAAAAAATAGCAGCTACCGTAAGTAAAGTGCTATGTGACACTCTCTACACAAATCACAATTGAAAAGACCCAGAGAGACTGTGTTAACTCTTCACCGTCTTCCATCTCTACTTCCCTGAGCCAGTGTCTGAGGTCTGTTCACTATATGTTCTTGGAGGCTAATTACATTGGTTTGCTAGAGTAATGACAAGTTCAATATAATTACCTCAAATCTCTACAGGTTAAATAACCACCAACTGTGGAAGTTAGGCCTATTGGAGAATGGTAGAAAATTATGTCTCAGTTTTTAATTTTGGGGGAGCACGACATACATATCCCATAGGCATACTCATACACATCACAATATACACTTCACATGTATGTATCACATATATATCAGTATGATGGAGGCAAAGGGGACTTTATTTATCTGCAAGGCCTTTTATTCACATGATTAGTAATCAGGCTGTCAAAAAGGAAATTGTGAAAACAATGTTAATGTAAGTGTTTTTAGCAAATATATTTTTTAACATATATATACTTTAATAAAATATAAAGACATTCCTGTTCTAAAAACAGAGATGTCTAGACTAAAAAGTGAATATCTTATTCTCCATAGACCAAGCACCACCCCCTTTCCAATTTCCCATTCGCCTCCAGAGAGGTAATTACTGTTAACAGTTTGGTGTGTATTCTTCCAGGAGAGTGTCCATAAATTTCCATATATGAATATGTAGAAGTACAAATATAGTTTTAAAAAACATAAATGGGATTATACTGTGCATAGCTTTATATATCCTGCTTTTTTCACTTAAACATTTCTTGGAGATATTTCAATTTCAGTATATATGAAACTATTTCCAGTTTTAAAACTACTGTATAGCATTCCATAGAGTGGATGTATCATATCTGAAATATCCAATCTAAGCTCATCTGTCACTGCTGCTAAGAATTTTTCATAGTTATTATGAACCCATATCACAATTGCATTCTGTACCAAGTAAGTTTCACGGACCAGTTCCTGCCCCCCTGGGTCTGAAATCTAAGACAACTTCACCACAAACATGTAGCGAGAAGACAACCTCTGTAAGTGTCAAGGGTTTTAAGACTATTTTTTAAAATTGTGATGCTTATTTTAAATTCTCTTTAAATTTGAGTTGGAAGGGAACTTAATGAGGAATAGGATATTTATGTAGTCTCACAGTATCTCCTCACTGATTGCTTATAAAGTTACAAAAGGAAAATCTATACAGTGAAGGAACCAGACTTTAACAAAATGACCAAAAATAATATCAACAATAAGGCCAAATGGGCATGATGTGCTTCCAGATATGAGACCCAAGAAAGACACAACATCACTCAAGTAGTTTTTCCAGCCAGACGCATCACTTGACTTGAATCATAAGAAAATATTAGATAAACCCCTATCAAGGGATATTCTATAAAATAACTGGCCCATATTCTTTAGAAATAATGAATGAAATAAAATATTGATGAAAGACAAAAAAAGAAAAAGAAAATAAAAGGCTTAAGAACTAGATTGTTCTAGATTGAAGGAGACTAAATACACATGCCAACTAACATGTGATCCTGGACTGGATCCTGTACTAGAAAAAAAATTGCTGTAAAATACATTGTTGGAAGAATCAATAAAATTGGAACACAGACTATAGATTAGATAAAAATACTGCATCAATGCTAAATTTTCCAGTTTCAAAAACTGTACTGTGGTTATGTAAGGGTATATGTTGGGAGTATGTTAGGATATTTAGGAAATCCACACTGAAGGATTAAGGGATAAATGTGCATGCTATCTGCAAAAAGTTCAGGAAAAAAAAAAGTGTATGTGTGTGTATATGGAGAGAGAGAGAGGGAGAGTATGATAAAGCAAATGTGACAAATTACTAAAAGTAGTGGATATGGATAATGTGTACATGGGAGGTTTTTTTTTATACTATTTTTGCAACTTTTCTCTAAATTTTAAATTATTTCAAACTAAAATTGAAGAGCATATCTTGGTTTCCAGAGTGTTCAGAGACCTAGAGTGAATAAGTCATGCATTCAAGTGATGGTCATGTTGCCCGTTCAACCTCTTGCCTGCTTGGAGTGAGCACTGGTTATAAGACCTTAGGGAATGGTTCTTTTCCAATAGATTTTCCAGAGATATTTCATAGCTCTCACAACTGCCAAAACACTTCAGTTTCAGAAATAAAAATAGCTGAGTAGCTGTTAATTTTCAGAGGCAGGAGAAGAACTTGTATTTTAAAGGGTAAGTTGTAGTTTTAAGAAAACAATGTCTTGCCTCAACCTGTTGTACTCATTTCTCGCCTGGGGCATTTCACTAAGCTGTGCATATGCAGATAAATTTGCTCTCACTTTTAATCCTTTACTTTTTGTAATACTGGTGGCGTTAGTGAACAGTGGGTCATGGCTTTAGGTTTAGAGATGCATAAAAACATAGAAATTATTTTAACAGATTAGTAATCCCTCTTGCTTATCTGTCTCTGAATTGCTCCAAGGAACTGGCAATAGCAATTTTTTTTTTCACTTTTATTTTTTTTTTTAATTTTTTTTTGGTTTATTTTTTTAACATTTTTTATTGATTTATAATCATTTTACAATGTTGTGTCAAATTCCAGTGTTCAGCACAATTTTTCAGTTATTCATGGACATATACACACTCATTGTCACATTTTTTTCTCTGTGAGTTATCATAACATTTTGTGCATATTTCCCTGTGCTATACAGTGTAGTCTATTCTACAATTTTGAAATCCCAGTCTATCCCTTCCCACCCTCCACCCCCCTGGTAACCACAAGTCTGTATTCTCTGTCTGTGAGTCTATTTCTGTCCTTTATTTAAGCTTTGTTTTTGTTTGTTTGTTTTTGTTTTCGTTTTTTAGATTCCACATATGAGTGATCTCATATGGTATTCTTCTTTCTCTTTCTGGCTTACTTCACTTAGAATGACATTCTCCAGGAGCATCCATGTTGCTGCAAATGGCATTATGTTGTCGGTTTTCATGGCTGAGTAGTATTCCATTGTATAAATATACCACCTCTTCTTTATCCAGTCACCTGTTGATGGACATTTAGGCTGTTTCCATGTTTTGGCTATTGTAAATAGTGCTGCTATGAACATTGGGGTGCAATAGCAATTATTTTTAACAGCTTTATTGAGATGTAATTCACATACATACATTTTACCCACTTAAAATGTACAATTCTTCTGCATGGCAAAGGAAACCAAAAGTAAAACAAAACGACAACCTACAGAATGGGAGAAAATTTTTGCAAATGATGAGACCGACAAAGGCTTGATCTCCAGAATATATAAGCAGCTTATACGACTTAATAAGAAAAAACCAAAAAACCCAATCCAAAAATGGGCAGAAGACCTAAACAAGCAATTCTCCAACGAAGACATACAAGTGGCCAATAGGCACATGAGAAAATGCTCAGTATTGCTAATGATCAGAGAAATGCAAATCAAAACTACAGTGAGGTATCACCTCACACCAGCCAGAATGGACATCATTCAAAAGTCCACAAATGACAAATGCTGGCGAAGCTGTGGAGAAAAGGGAACCCTCCTATACTGTTGGTGGGACTGTAGTCTGGTGAAGCCAATATGGAAAACAGTATGGAGATTTCTCAAAAGACTAGAAATAGACTTTCCATATGACCCAGCAATCCCACTCCTGGGCATCTATCCAGAAGGAACCCTACTTCAAAAAGACATCTGCACCCCAATGTTCATAGCAGCACTATTTACAATAGCCAAGACATGGAAATAGCCTAAATGTCCATCGACAGATGACTGGATAAAGAAGAAGTGGTATATTTATACAATGGAATACTACTCAGCCATAAAAACCGACAACATAACGTCATTTGCAGCAACATGGATGCTCCTGGAGAATGTCATTCTAAGTGAAGTAAGCCAGAAAGAGAAAGAAAAATATCATATGAGATCACTCATATGTGGAATCTAAAAAAAAAAAGAACATAAATACATAAATACAAAACAGAAACAGACTCATAGATATAGAATACAAACTTGTGGTTGCCAAGGGGTCAGGGGGTGGGAAGGGATAGACTGGGAATTCAAAATTTGTAGATACTGACAGGCATATGTAGAATAGATAAACAAGATTATACCGTATAGCACAGGGAAATATATACAAGATCTTGTGGTAGTTCACAGCGAAAAAAAATGTGACAATGAATATATGTATGTTCATGCATAACTGAAAAATTGTGCTCTACACTGGAATTTGATACAACATTGTAAAATGACTATAACTCAACAAAAAATGTTTTAAAAAATCACAACAGAAAATAAAATAAAATGTGCAATTCAGTGGTTTTTAACATGTTCACAGAGTGCAACCACCACCACAATCTAATTTTAGAACATTTTCATTACCCCAAAAAGAAACCCAGTGCCCATTAGCAATCACTCCCCATTCTCTCCTCCCCTCCTCAGCCCCTGGAAACCACTAATCTATTTTCTGTGTGTATGGATTTGCTTATTCTGGACATTTCATATAAGTGGAGTCATACAATATGTGGTGTTTTGTGTCTGGCTTCTTTCACTTATCACAGTATTTTGCAAGGTTTATCCGTTCTGTAACATGTATTACTACTTCTTTTCTTTTTATTACCAAACAATATTCCATCATGTGGATATGCCATCCATATTCTATCCATTGTTTATCCATGCATCATTTGTTTGTCCATTCATGGACATTGGGGTTATTTCTACTTCTTATCAATTATGAATAATGCTGCTATGAACATTTGTGTGGGTGTATATTTGAATTTCTCTTGCATATATATCTAGGAGTGGAATTGTTGGGTCATGTGGTAACTCTTGTGTTTAACATTTCGAAGAACTACCATATTGTTTTCGAGAGTGGCTGCACCATTTTACATTCCCGTCAGCAACATATGAGAGTTCCAGTTTCTTGACTTGTTATTGTGTGTCTTTTTAATTATAACTGCCCTAACGGGTGTTAAGTGGAATCTCACTGTAATTTGGATTTGCATTTCCCTAGTGACTAAAGATGTTGAATGTATTTTCATGTGCTTATCGGCCATTTTTATATCTTCTTTGGAGAAATGTCTAATTAGATCCTTTGCCAATTTTGAAATTAGGTTATTTTCTTTTTATAAATGAGTTGTAAGGCTTCTTTGTATATTCCAAATATAACTTCTTCATTGGCTATATAATTGGCAATGGCAGTTTACACAGGTTGGCTAGCATTTGGCTGCTTTTTTCACTTAAAATGTCTCCTGGATATATTTCAATTTCAGTATGTATGAACATGTCTCAGTTAAAAAAAAACCTGTTGAATAGCATTCCATATTTGAAATATCCCTTAATAATTGCCACCCGAATGAGGTCTTCTATTTGTATATTCTTATAGGACATACTCTGAATCATACTTTTCTCTCTTCCACATTTTGGGAGCATGGGTCAAATCCACCCTATTAGCTTTATGCTTTCTCAGATTGAAGAACATGTATTCTGCATCCTTCTGGATGTGTGTGTGGTTTTTCTCACCACAGCACTCAGCATTTACCACTCTGCTAGTTGGTACATTTAGAGTAAATGATTCCCAGTGGCTCAATGTAAACTCTCAAAGAAGACTTTTCCCCTTTGAGTCTTGCTTATGATGCTACAGAATACAAAATTTTAGTGTTGGAAGGGACCTCATGGGTCCTTTAGTCCAGTGGAACTCAAAGTGTAGTCCACAGACTGATGCCAGTCCAGAGTCTCTTACTGGACCATGCTGATTGAGTATAGACATGGTAAAGTAAGTGTTTAGAAAATTTTATTGTTTTCAATATTGCTGTGAAAGCCAAGCACATGATATTGTGTCACACAAAAATATGAGATCACAGTTGATAGGAAATTTTAAAAGGGCCTTCATCAAAGACAATTGAGGAATACTCCTGTAGTCTAATTTTTCACCCGCAGCAAAAATCCCTTCTGCAGCCAATCAACTAGAATTTACTCAGTCAATTTAGTTTATTAATTCAAGGAAACCTTACTCAGCCCTTACAACAACTGGTTAAGCTTGCAGAGCCATATCCGGATTTTTCACTTACTAGGTGTGTGAACATGGGGAGGGTTCTTAATCTCTCTGGGCCTTAGTTTCCCGATTTCTACCTCTATAAAGTGGGAAAAAATAAGCGTACCTGTTCTCATAGGTTTGTTTTGAAGAATAGATGAATAAATATTATATATAATACTAAAACAGCCCTAGTACATGGTAATCATTCAAAAAATGTTAGTGAAGTTAACCATGATGCTGATAATATAATCCAGGCAGAAGTTGAGGGTTTGATTCAAGGTAGTATCAAGGGGAATGGAGTAAATTAGATGGATCTGGCAAGTGTCTTCAGGACTTACAGACTGATAGACCAGGGAGAGCTGGTAAGATTGATGGTGGGAACATCCTGCCAACCATTCTCTGAAATGGGGAGCCTGCAGGAAAGGGTTTGTGTGGGGAGTGGGCCTAGGTGAGAAATTATGAGTTCACGTTTGGCTCCATTGATTTTCATGTGACTCTAGGGTGTTCCAGTAAAGCCATTCAATTGGTCTTTGGAGATAGAGACATGGATTCAGAAGAAAGAGAGCTACACTGTAAGTAAAGTCTCACAATGTATAAGTGGCAATTAGAACAGGGGTCGGGGGCCATTAAAATAACAAAGGATGCCATGTAGAATGAGAATAGAATAGACCCAAGACAGTGCCTGATGGAGCATCAGTGAGCATCAGTGTGCATCAGATGTGAGTGAAACCACAAAGGAGGCTTAGAAGAGTGGCCAGAGGAGTCAGAGAGGTGGCAAGAGAGTGTTACATCAGAGAAACCAAGGAAACAGATGATTTCAAAAAGGAGGATGTGGTCAACAGTATCATGTAAGAGAAATTGCAAAGAGCATTTATCCACAGTGACATTACAAAGATCGGTTTGGGTGGCTTGGTGGGGGCAGAAGCCAGAGTAGGTGGACTGACAGAGGAGTGAGGGCTATGGAGGGTAGATCATCAATGTATACCACTCTCTCAAAAAGTCAGGCTTCAACGAGGATGGGAGAAAGAGGCAGTGTCTTGGTGGAATGTAAAGCCAAAGAAGTGTCCTTTATGCGTGTGATGGGGGAAACCTATGCATGATCACCAATGAGAAGATGAAGTTGTGTAAAGATAATAATGAGAAAGCACATAATTAATGGAGGTAGAAAAGGAATCAAGAGCACCTGTGGGTGGGCTTAACCTTGAATATGAATTCCCTTCCCCATAAATAATTTCCTTTGTGTACAACTCTAAATATCAGAACCATATTTCTTATACTGAAAGGAAATATGTTTCCTTGTAACTCTCATCTATGAGTCTTATTTCTGCTTTCTCAGCTCTAACACACTGCTGCAATCCTGTTTCCTCTTCAGTTTCTTTTATAAACATCCATACTTCCTTCAAGCATTTTTCATATGATTTAATTTCAAGGTTTCATTTGAGCAATGTTCAGCTTAAAATGTCAACCCTGAGCTGCCAAAAAATTTCCAGATGTGGTTTGGCACATCCAGTACCAAGCCCACTGTTTGTGTTTTCCTTCTTGATCTAGACACTATGTATTTATCATTGGTCTATAAATTGCATTTTGAGCTTTAAAAAAATTACATTATACAGACATTACTTATTGTGCTTATAAACAATTAAAACCCCCAAGTCTTTTTCCAGGAACTGCTTTTAAGACATCCCTTCTATGTTAAAAGCTAACTATGAGTCCCCAGTTTCTTTTTGCTACTTTTGACTTAGTATTCCAAGCTGCCATCCTATTGGATATAATATGGACTCTGACATCCAACATATTTATTCTCTTTCCTAGTCAGGGCTGTCAGTTTAAACATTCACAAACTTGTTGTGGGAGGCAGAATTCTAAAATTATTCCCATAATTACCACCCCCTGGCATCCACACCTTGATGTTGTCCTGTCCTCTTGACTGTGGGTAGAACCTGTGACTTCAAATATGGCAAAAGTGAAGGAATTTTGCAGATATAATGACGGTCCCGAAGCAGTTGTCTCTGAGTTCATCAAAAGGGAAAATATCCAGGGTCGGCTTGACCTAACCAGGGGGACTTTATAAAAGAGGGTCCAAAAAAAAAAAAAGACGGTCCAGACCTTTCTCGAAAGAAGAGACTTGAAGCAGGAGAGACTCTCTCCTGCTAGCCTTGAAGAAGCAAACAGCCATATTGTGAACAACCTATGGAAAGGGATGGCCTCTAGGAACTGAGAGCCTCAGTCCTCCAACCACAAGGACCTGAATTCTACCAACAACCTGACTGAGCTTGGAAGAAGTTTTTGAGTCTCAGATGAGACCACTGTCCCTACCAACATCTTGATTGCAGAGGACCCAGCTAAGGACCCATGAAAACTGTGGGATAATAAATGTATGTTGTTCTAAACCACTAAGTTTGTGGTGATTTGTTATGCGTCATGGAAAATGAATGCCTTTGTCTTCAGCATTCCTATTCATGTCTTGGGTAAGAGAGTCAGACTGCACAGGGAGAGCATACCCCTTCCTCTTCTTGTCACCTGTGGCTTCCATAGCATTCCTAATACTTCTTCCCCACCCAGGGTAGTGAACTTTACTTGGTGAGAGATAGAAAACATCACTACGGTGGGCTACATATCGGCTTCTGAGTCAGAAGAAAATTGCCTCCGTGCAAATAGAGGACACATTGAAAACCAGTACTGTTCGTGTTGTATACTATTGTGGTACTTATTAATGGCTCTGCTGATTCATTCTGTGACAAAGCGTCTGAATCAGGCATTAGTGGATCATCTCTGTTGTTGCGGGAGAGCCATTTGCCTCAGGATAAAGAAAGTGTGTTAATATTCTGGGCACGCTTGAAACCCTTGACTAAGAGACCAACCCTGCCCTCTCATTAGTACTTTGTGGGTGTTGAGACCTTCATTAAGATTCCACTTCCTTTAATGTTGTCACCTTGGCATGTTTTCTAAATGACCTTAGTGGCTTAGGGAGGATTGCTTTTTCCAAATAATAGGCAAGAATGCAGAAAGTAATTGGATTTGGCATACTTTGTAGCATCTCATTGGATTGCTTTTAGAAGAGCTCTTAAAGAAAGGCTTTATTTAAATCAGAACAAAGAGGAAGATTTGGCTGGAGGCGCTGATGAGCTTCTGTGAGATTCAATGACTAATGCTGCGTGTCAACACCAGGCTTCCATGTAGATGGGCACTATGACATCAATGTGTGTAGACTCCCTAATGCTGAGGGAAGTGGGGAAGGCAAAGTCAGCCCACCCCACTGCAGAAAGTTAGTAGGAACATAGTGAGAATCCAGAAGGCTGCATGCATTCTGTGCTGTTGATGGACAAGTGAGCAGAAAACTTCAGTTTCTGGGATGATTTTGGATCTCAGAGATGTCCTCAGGCAACAGCTCTGGACCTGACTAAGGCAGGCTTTCTTTATCTCACGACTACTGACTTTTGGGGCAGAATAATTTGTGTGTGCGCACCCGTCTGGGAGCACTCTCCTGTGCATTGTAAGATGTTCAGTAGCATCTCTGGCCTCTACCTACTGGATGCCAGCAGCACCCTCTTCACACAAGTGACACCCCCTCAAGTGACAACCAAGAATGTCTCCAGATTTTGTCAAATGTCCCCTTCCATTTGAGAACCACTGCTTTAAAATAAGCAAACACACAGTTTTTTGCCCAGTGTCTGTTTCTTGTGATGCTTTAATTTTCTAAAGTCAGTTTAACCAAAATGGATTAAGCACTTGCCATGAACAAGTGCACAGAACTGTGCTGCGTGAGGTTCTGCCCTCACTTCCTTCTCATCTAGAGCTGACTAATTGCAGGCCAGAGCTGTTTTAGCTTCTCCTCTGCCAGAATGTTTAATGGAATAGTCAAGACTGACGTGCAAAGGTTCACCTACAAAGGACTAGGCCTCAAATTTAGAAATGATCACATTGTGACCTTTTCCAATCTTGTTATTAAAACTGTATTATATTTAATAACTACAGTATATCTAAGCTTTTAAAGGAAATGGATACCCAATAAATGCTTAATTCCTATCACTTCCAAGAGTTTGATGGGATTGATCAGAAAGCTCCAGGCTACCCCTTCTTGCTTAAGGGGGTATAAGTGGTGTTTCAAAGTTTGAGGACAGTGTCCCACAAAGAGCTACCTGGTCACAGAATAATTTGCTTTTAATCTGAATCAGCATTCTTTCAAAGAAAACCCTTTTCCTTCTTAGTCATAAACATACACATATTCACTAAGACAATATGAAAAATATAGAAAAGAATAAAAAAGAAAGGAAAAAATACTTGTGGCTCACATTACCCTGTGTACCAGTCACTGCTTCACCTCTCCTTTCAGGCATATGGATGAATGGTTTTTCCCCACCTGCTTGAAGTTAGGCATAGTCATGTAACTTGCATTGGCCAATGAAATGTGTATGGAAGTTCATGTGTCACTGACAGGTAAAAGCATTTAATTGTCAGTGTCCAAATCCCCACCTCTCTCTACCCCTGCCTCAGTGATCATGGAAGCCCATGCTGATATGGCCATGTAACACTGAGCCTTCAAACGAAGGACAGCTGTCCAAGAGAGTCACCTTGAACCAGCAATAGAACCTACATGACCAAGAGTAAACCTTTGCTGTTTAAAGCCTCTGAAATAGTAAAATTATTTGTTACTGCAGCAAGACCTAGCCTATTCTATCCGAAATAATATTCATAATCCAACAACCAAGAGATAATTTTTATTCATATTAGAACATTTTTTTCAAGGATACTTTAAATAGGATTTTATATAATTGAAATAATAATGTTTTATACTTTAAATTTTACCACTAAACACACTATGAAAAGACATTTCTTTATGATCTAATGCCTCCAGCACATCAGGTTTTTTTTTTCCTTCTTAGCACTTACCACTTTGTGAAATTATCTTTATTCATTTGTCTATATACTTGGCTTTTGCTATTTTTTCTCCTTGCAACTATAGGTTTCATGAGAGCAGGGATCTTTTTTATCTTGTTCACTTTTGCTTTCCCTAGTATCTGAAAAATGATTGGCACATAACAGGTGCTTAATAAATATATGTTGGAAAATAATGAATAAGTATTCCATATGAATTTATAACAGTTTCCCTTTGCTGGGCATTTTCATTGTTTTCATTTTTTCCATTTGAAGATCATACTTTTACAGAAATCTTTTTGTCTCTGATTACTTTGCTTAGTATAAATTCCTAGAAGTGGAACCATCAAAAGACCTGAATAATTTTAAGCCTCCTGATTCTTATTGCCCAACTACCCTTCAAAAAAGCTGTATCAATATTCACTCCCAACAATGTGTGAGAGTTAATGTTTACTGGCTCTGCAGATTTTTAAAGAAGTCAGAAATATATTTTATAAATCATCACTTATAATCTTTTCAATTTTTTTGCATTCTTATTTGAATATAGATTTGCCTAATGACCTGGGAATTCATATCTTCTACTACCAAAAAAAATAAAGTCACGTTGAAAATCCAAGAGGAAGTGGGCATCTGTGGTTTCCCGTTCTGATTTTTTGCTGTCTCTTTCCTAAAACCCACTTTCCTACTGGGACCATCCCTAAAATTTCCAATCTAATTTGAACCTTCTTATAGGAGAAATGTGATCAAGAGCATGGTTGCTCAAGAGTTCCTACCACACCCCCCAAAACAGGGGATTGAACTGTCATTGAACCGATTAGTTTCTGCCAATAATTGCGAAGAGCCTCCATTATCAACAAATTACTTAAGTTGAAAGGAGGCTGTTAAAAAACTGAAAAGCAAGATCTGAAATTTCATCAGTTTGCCCATGGATGTTCAGTTAATTATTTGCTATGAGAGGTAATTTAAAATTCTTCAGAGCACTGTACATTTCAAAAGGAAATTGCTCTAGAGGAGGATGAAGCACCACGTTCTAACTGAGGAGAACAGCCTGGCTAAGCTAGCAAATGGAAGAAAGAGGTCGAGCCCATTTACGGAACTTAGTTTCCTGCTGTTCATTCTGTGTTGCCCAAGCTTCCTGATAGTAATGAAATTATCTTCAAGTGAAAGACCAAGACTTGGGAGAGAAATTGAGCACGGAAAATCAATACTAGTTTCAGTGGTTCCTGACCAGAACATTAAGCTCCTTTTTATAGCACAGAGAGAGACAGATACAAGTGACTCAGGCCTGTCTCCCTGGTTGGTGGGCAACATCACAAACAATATTAGATTCTGGTTTCTTTAAAAACTAAAAATCATTCAAGTCTGAGTGGTTAGCTATTTTTTTTTTCCAATGGTGTCAATACTGACTTGAGATTTTCATCTTTAATAGAGTTGGCATTCTAATTAGGTATTAACTTTCTCTGTGAAAATGAAGATGAAAGGAATTAGTTAGGCTGCAGCCTTTTGAAAAGAGAACACTTGTCAGTAACATCAGAGGATGCTGGCAGTGGGGAAGGTCAGAAATGATCCCCTGATCTTTTCTCACAGGGTGTGCTTTGAATCTGATGTTGTTAAATATAAAAGAGAAATTAATGTAGTATAGTTTGGAAAAGATTTTATTTCAGTCAATCTTGTAAGAGTATGATCTTGATCTTTTTTCTTCCTCAAAATTGCTGAAGATCAGTTTTATAATTTACACATATCTATATATTATTTACATGTATGTATGTATGTATATGACTCTATAGCAGAGATTGACAAACTGCAGCCTGAGGGTCAAATACAGCCTGCTGCTTGTTTTGTAAATGAAGTTTTATTGGAACACAACCATATATTTTTATATGTTTATATGTGTTGTCTGTGGCTCCTTTTGTGCTACAATGACAGAGTTGAGTAGTTTTGACAGAGACTGTATGGCCCTTTACAGAAAACCGTTTGATCCCTGTTCTAGAGCCAGATCTTTGTATTTGGCACATGTTTGAATCAGAAGAGAATAAATAGTCTTATAAAAATAACTGCTTATGGAGCATATGCTATGCAAGGAAGGTGCTTGTTGACATGGAAGTAAAAATGTGTAGAATGTGAAGAAACCTGAGAAAAGAAGCTCAGAATGTTATTAGAGGCTTCCAGAGAGATGGAGATAAAAACTATACTGAGTTGTCAATCTGGAATTAATTAAAACTTTACCAAAATGCCTATGAAAATGCATATACCAGAAGATTCAATATAATCCAATGAAAGAAATTAAACAATTAGTATGTGACAGGCATGGTGCCAAGCCACAGAAGTTACCAGATGGATGACTCATAGGCTTACCACAGGAAGAAATGAACAATATTTTTGTTGAGTTTCATTCTCCAGAGCTGTTGCTGGCTAGAGCACTGATCGATTACACCATTTAACTGGTACATTGTGCAAAGGCAGGAGAAATTACCAAAATTGAGCTCCTCATCTTTCCCTTCAAACCTGTTTCTCTTCATGTACTCTCAGTTTTGGGGAGACACATCACCACCCAACTGACCAACTTGATTGTCAACTTATCTGCTTTCACTCTCCTATGCTGGAATTTGTTTTCCACTTTGCCTTACCTGGCCCACTGAGGTACCATCTCCTCTCGGAAGATTCCTTGACCCCATCTCTTCTTTCCACACCAGTGCCAGTCTGGATTATGATCTGCCATGTATGTTCCCATAGATCCCAGTGCACACGTCTCATGATAAGGTCCTTGCCACTGTGTTTTAATGGTTTCTCTACCTAGAAGGAGGCCATTTTCACATTACATTGAACTAGGAAATGGTAGTGTTTATATGGAACATGGGTAAATGGATGTGGTTAGAGGTAGTGTACCCAAGATTTCCAGCTGCCCCAGGGTCATTGCATAAGTGAGTATATATACTTTCACTGGTTAATTAATGCTAACACTTGTTAAGCATTCTCTTCACGCTGAACATTGTTATATATAATAGTGGGAGATATAGCAATGAATAAGGCAGAAAGAGTCCACATCTTCATGGAACTTGCATCCTAGTGAGGACAGACAATGAAGATTTTTAAGCCAACCTCACCACCACCACTGCAGTTTTTTTTTTAATTGAAGTACAGTTACAATGTGTCAGTTTCTGGTGTACAGCACAGTATCCCAGTCATGCATATACACACATATATTCGTTTTCACATTTTTTTTCATTAAAGGTTATTATAAGATATTGAATATAGTTCCCTGTGCTATACAGAAGAAATTGTTCTTAAAATCTATTTTTATATATTGTGGCTAATATTTGCAAATCTCAAGCTCCCAAATTTATCCCTTCTTACTCCTTTTCCCTGGTAACCGTAAGATTGTTTACTATGTGTGTGAGTCTGTTTCTGTTTTGTAGATGAGTTCGTTAGTGTCCTCTTTTTTTGTTTTTTTAGATTCCACATATGAGTGATATATGGTAGTTTTCTTTCTCTTTCTGGCTTACTTCACTTAGAATGATGATCTCAAGGTCTGTCCATGTTGCTGCAAATGGCATTATTTTATTCTTTGATGGCTGAGTAGTATTCCATTGTATAAATATACCACAACTTTATCCAGTCATCTGTCGATGGACATTTAGGCTGCTTCCACGCAGTTTTGAACATAAAAGAAAACTGAGCCTTGTTACTACTTTGAAGTCTTATTGAACCATTAAACTGTTATTCATGTTAGAACTGACATTGTAAATAGGTAGACGTTTCTAAGCTGTCACATAGCTAATAAACTTTACAATCAAGAATATAGTAATATTAGAAATTCATGATAAGGAAAACAACCATTAATATATAAGGTGAGGCAGTGACAAGTGTTATGAAGAAAAAAAGGCAAGAAGAGATGGACACTGAGTGGGTAGCTGGTGGCTGTTTTCTGTAGGATGGTCGAGAACAGCAACTTTGAAGGCATGATGCTTGGTACTTGCAGAGACCAGGATGAAGACTGGGGTGGGTGTGGGGTGGCCAGAGCAGAATGAGAGAGAGTCAGAGAGAAATGCATGAGCCAAATTATGTAAACTGTTCAGCCTTGGGAAGGAGTTTGGATTTTATTCTGAGTATGACAGGAAAAGCCATTGGAGGGTTAGGAATAGGAGATTTACATGATTTGATTTGGTTTTACAAAGTTCTCAAAGGTGGAGAACAGACTACGGGGCTGTAGTAAGAGAAGGTGGAAAACTAGTTAGGAAGCTCTGGAGTTGGGGGAGAATTGATGGACTTGGGCAGTGATGTTGGCAGTGGAGCAGTGAGAAGTGGTCAGACGTGGGATCTGCTTTAAAGGTAGAGCTGCCATTACTTGTAGAGGAAAACAAAGGGGCCAATTATGGATGACTCCAAGGTTCAATTTGAACAACTGGATATTAGAAGTGGTTCTTTATATAGATATGCACACCCCCCATGTGTGTCATTGAGCTAACTGACTTAAATGAAACTATTTATTAAAGAATTTAAATACTATTATACATAAATTCTTCAATAAAGGTAAAAATTTCCTCAATCCACTTGGTTCTTATTTTATGAAATATAACGAAAAAGTTAATTTAACATAACCTTTTTCTATCATAGATGAAGGAATGGAGACCCAGAAAGAGGCTTAGAGGCTCACCCTAGGTCACAGTATCAGTGTATGCCAGAACAGGCAGTAAAACCCCCTTCTTGTATTTCCTTAATGAATTTGGGCATAAATCACTTTGCTTTTTATAAAAGCACTATTTTCTTTTTGTGTCTATTTTAAAAAGTGATTGATGTTCATCATGAGAAATCAACTCTTGGGAACCATTTTAAAGTAGTGACTTAATAGTTTAAAATTTTCTCACTACATATACACATACTTTTTAAAAGATGTCCATAGCTCAGGCCTATGAGCTATGAGGTTATGCATTCAATTTCACTCCCCCTCCAAAAAAGGGTAAAATCTGATATCAGTCCTACTTTGTTTAAATTCCACTTCCTCTTCTACACACAGATGGAACAAAATGTACCTGAATACATTAGATTTCTTTCTTTAGAGGTGAAAGGAAGAAGGAAATTTAAACTATGAGAGTTTTTCTTTCTGCTAAATTGAGCATAATGTAGTCTAATTAAGAATTTTCTCCCTTGTCACTCAGCACATCTTGTCATACTAAACAGTCTTTTATGGTGTTTTTCTTTCCATGAATTTCTAATATTACTGTATTCTTCAATGTCAAGTTTATTGTGTAACAACTTAGAAAAGTCTACCATGGACGTCAGCATCATGGCAGTGTGAGATGCACTCTGTCTCTCCCCTTCAATCTACAACTAGTAAAACATCCATAACTCAATAAAGGTTCCTCTGCCCAACACACTAGGACACTGGAGAGATCCACACATCTTTACCTCTGAAGGTGGGTGGATTGGAACACAGAGAGGAGGCAGAACTGGGGAACAGCACTGCAGTTATACCCCTTACCCCCAACAGCTGATCCCGCAGCTTCAGAGAACCAGGTAGCAGCAAGGGAGACAGCACATGTGACTTGGCCTCCTGGCCATAGAGGCACCCTCAGTCACAGGAAACTAGACAGCAGCAGTGGTAGGGCCCGTGAATCAGGCGACCCCAGAAGCAGCAGAGGAACCTGCCATCCTAGTGCCCCCAGCAGTGAGGCCAGTGACTGCAGTGACACCAGCAGCAGCAAGGCACCAGTGACCCTGGAGGAAGAAGCAACAATGATGAGAGTACCAGCCACACTTCTGGCAGAGGTGGTGGAGAGTAGAAAGTGCAGAATCTCAAATATAGCTAGAGGCAGCTCAGGTAAGGAAACTAAAAACTTGTGCTACAGCACCACCTACTGAAAAACAAAAGAAAGGCCTCTAACCACCAACCTCTTGAAGTGTTAGAATCAAAGTAGACAAAGCTTTGCCTAAATAAGAAATGTGTCCACTACTTCAAATGCGCCAGCAAAGAAACAACTCATCAAGCACCATGAAAAACTGCAGTAACATGGTTTCACAAAAAGAAAATGACAATTCTCCAGAAACCAAACTTAAAGTCACAGAAGACTATTATCTAACTGATGGAGAATTCAAAGTAGCTGCCATGAAGAAACTCAGCAAACTACAAAAAAAAAAAAAAAAACCTCAGAAAGGCAGTTCAATTCACTCAGGAATAAAATTAATGAACAGAAGGAATACTTTATGAAAGAGATTGAAACTCTAAAAAAAGACAAATTTTGGAGCCAAAGAACTCAATAAATGAGATAAAAAATGCATTAATAAAGCATTGGAAATAGAGCAGACCATATGGAAGAGAGAATTAGCAAGCTTGAAGATAGAAATTTAGAAATGACTCAGGTAAAAGGTGAGAGAGAGGTAAGATTTTTTTTTAATGAAGAAGCTCTACAAGACCTATCTGACTCCACTAGGAAAGGCAACCTAAATAAAATGGGTATCCCAGAAAGAAGAGAGAGGTAGAAAAGAGCAGGGAACTTATTTAAAGAAATAATAATAGCTGAGAACTTTCCAAACGTGAGGAAGGAATTGGATATACAAATCCAAGCTTATAGAACACCTCTCCATGCAAAAAGACCTTCTCCAAGACACATTACATTAAAACTGTAAAAAGTCAATGATAAAGAAAGAATTTTAGGAGGGAGGGTATAGCTCAGTGGTAGAATGCATGCCTAGAATGACAAGGTCCCGGGTTCAATCCCCAGTACCTCCATTTTAAAAAATAAAATTAATTTAAAAAGGAAAGAATTTTAAAAGCAGTCAGAAAAAAGATGGTAATCTACAAAGGTACCTCTGTTAGGTTATCAGCAGATTTCTCAGCAGAAGCTCTTACAGGCCAGGATAGAATAGAATAATGTACTCAAAATATTAAAAGATAAAAATTTTCAGCCAAGAATACCTCTCCAGCAGAGTCACCTTCCTTGTATAAAGGAGAAATAAATGTTTTCTAGGCAAACAGAAGCTGAGGGAGTTCATCATTAGAACTGCCTTACAGGAAGTGCTGAAAGGAACTCTTCTACCTGAAACAAAAAGGCAAAAGTGTACACAACTTTGAATAAGATGGTAACTAGACAGAAAGAATCAGAACATTGCAACTTTATATTAGAATAGGTTGTTAAACACTTACTTGTAGTGTAAGGTTAAAGAGGAGAAAGCATTAAAAGTAACTATACTTCCTTCAGTTTGGTGACAAACTCACAACATAAAAAGGGATATTTTGTAACAACAGAAACAGAAGAGGAAGAGGAAAAGGATGGAATCTGTAAGGCAAATGAAGACAAGATGCTATCAGCAGAAAAGGGACTATTTTATCTATGAGACATTTTATACAAACCTCATGGTAACCACAAAACAAAAATCTAGAGCAGAAACATGAAACACAAAAAAGAGGAAACTGAGAAAGACACCTTAGAAAACCACCAAACTAAAATGGCAGCTGAAACACAAGGAAAAAGAAACATGGAAATATAGAGCAACCAGAAAATAAAAGATAAAATCATAGTACTAAGTCTTCTTATATTAATAATCACCCTATGTGGAGAAAAGGGAACCCTCCTACACTGTTGGTGGGAATGTAGTTTGGTACAGCCATTAAGGAAAACAGTATGGCGGTTCCGTAAAAACCTAAAAATAGACTTGCCCTATTATCCAGCAGTCCCACTCCTGGGCATATATCTGGAGGAAATTCTATTTGAAAAGATACATGCACCCCAATATTCACAGCAGTACTCTTTACAATAGCCAAGACATAGAAGCAACCTAAATGTCCATCTACAGATGACTGGATAAAGAAGTTGTGGTATATATATAAACATATTACTCAGCCATAAAAAATAATGAAATAATGCCATTTGCAGCAACATGGATGGACCTGTAGATCATTATACTAAGTGAAGTAAGCCAGAAAGAGAAAGAAAAATACCATATGATATCATTTATATGTGGACTCTAAAAAAAAAAAAAAGAAAAAGACACAAATGAACTTATTTACAAAACAGACTCACAGATATAAAAAACAAATTTATGGTTACCAGAGCAGAAAGGGGGTGGGGAGGGATAAATTGGGAGTTCAGGACTTGTAGATACTAGCTACTATATATAAAATAGATAAACAACAAGGTCCTACTGTATAGCACAGGGAATTATATTCAATATCTTGTAATGGCCTATAATGAAAAGGAATATATATATATATAATACACACATATATATAAATGAATTACTATGCTGTACATCAGAAATCAACACAACATTGTAAATTGACTATACTTCAATTTAAAAAGTAATCACCCTAAATATAACTGGATTGAATTCACCAATTAAAAGACATAGAGTGTATGGATGGCTTAAAAAACAAGATCCAACTATATGCTGCCTCCAGGAGACTCAGCTCAGCTCTAAAGACAAACATAGTCTCAAAGTGAAGGGATGGAAAATGATACTCCAAGCAAATGGCAGCCAAAAGAAAGTGGTTGTAACCATATTCATATCAGAGAAAATAGGCGTCAAGCCAAAAAAAGGTAACAAGAAACAAAGATGGACATTATATAATAATAGAAGGGATAATCCATCAAGAAGACATAACATTTATTAATATATATGCACCTAACATAGGAGCACCAAAATATGTAAAACAATTATGAACAGACCTAAGAGGAGGAATTGACAGCAGCACAATAGTAGATGACTTTAACATCCCACTTACTTATACCTCCTCAGAAAACTTATTTGGAAATTATGGTTATTGTAATGAGACACCTTCCAGCTCATCTGGGTTCTCTCCATAAACCCCATCTCGTGCACCACACACAGGATTTGGGTACTACCTCACTTCATAGAAGCTTTGGATTGCTTTTGGAAGGCAAGATGTATAGGTACTAATCCATGGAACAGAATTTTTTTTAAAGTTAGCTTCATAGGGGATCTCCAATGCAAAAGGACAGGCCTCTGTTCCACTCATCTTTATAAATAATCAACCCACTTAGATTAGACTAATAACAAGAATTTTTACATGATTCTAAGTATACATTTATTAATCTCTAGCTTGATCTTAATCTCATCAGTAGATTTAAAAAATATATACTATACCTCACCTAGTACTCAAAATCTTCACCAAAGTAACAAAGTCAATCAGGGACATCCAGAAAACACAATGTTCTCCAAGTAATAAAATAAAACTAAACCAAACATAAAAATCAACCAGTGAAAATATACCACACATTACATTTAAGCAGGTCTCAGACAAACAGTTTTGGATGGACAGTTTTTATAAGACCATCTTCATAATAGTCATACTTCATGGATCACTAAGAGTTAGATCTTAAAATTCTATTAAAGCCCACACCAAAAGCCTATTCTTTCTAAGAGGAGAATTCATAGTACAGTTGCAAATTGGGGTTCTAGTATAGTCCATCAGACAGCATAGACTGCAATTTTACTTTTATGTATTCCAGAAATCATCCCATATCATTGTAAATAATTCCCAGCCATGCTTGGTTGTAATAATTCTTATGCATTCCTAGAAAACACCCAGAATCTTTTCAAAGCAAAACAAAACTGGAGAATTATTGAGTTCTGATCTACTAATATATGTACTCAGTTCCATTTTTGTCTGGGTACAAGGTGTGCAAATTGTTTGCATGAAATAAATGTCCCATTTCAGTGGTCTGTATCTTCATCCCTAAGTGATAACCCATCATGTTAATGGATATTTTCACCTTAAGGAGAAAGTAGGTTTGTTTCTCATCAAGAGATTGCAATCTCACATCTTTTCCCCTAGTGCCTCTGTCCCCTTTTCCCTCCCTTCACTCTTAGCTGATGACATCTTATACTTAATTGAGAAACTGAAGTCATTAAGACAGAAAGCCATCTTTTCCATATTTTCCATCTTTCATCCAATTACAATATAAGTTAATGCCTTCTTCTATCAAAGGTGCTCTGGCTCTGTCCCCAAGGACTCTGCTTCTGCCATTATCCTTCCTTTTTCCTACATCATTTTTCTTCTCCACTGGATTTCTTCTATAAGCATACAAACCCATTCTATATATTCCCGATTTCCCCCCAATTAAAACCTTCTCATCCCTATGTCTCCCTTTGTTCTTCATTCCTGGCATTTTTGTTGTAAGAGCTGTCTCTATGTGTTGTTTTTGGCTTCTCACCTCCTGTTCTCTCCTCAGCTTACTCCGAACTGGCTTCCAAACCCACCACCCCATTGGAACTGCTACCATTAATGTTGCCATTGGTCATAATCTGTGAGATCCAGTTATCATTATTTGGTCTTCATTTGACTAGATCTCCCTGTGGCATTTTAAAGAGTTGCATACTGCTCTATTCTCCAAATATTTTCTCTTTTGGCTTCTATGAACTGACTGCAGTGATTCTCAAAATGTAGTCTCTGGACCACCAGCAACAGCATCATTTGGGAACTTGTTAGAAATGAAAATTCTTGAACCTTGACCCAGATCAACTGAATCAGAAACTCTGGGGATGGGACCCAGCAATCTGTGTTTTAACAAGCTCTCTAGGATATTCTGATCCAAGATAAAAGTTTGAGAGCCACTACTCTCTTGATTTTCTTCCTACCTCAATTATAGTTTCTTCTCAGTTCTTATATTTTGGTTTGTATCTGTTAGTTTTTGCTGCATAACAATACATTCCCAAAACTTAGCTGCTTAAAACCACCACCATTATTTAGCTCATAAATAGGCTTCCCAATTGTTTTGTTTATTTTCTTAGGTTGGGCTCCATAGACGTAGGCTTTGAGGCAAGAATTTGAGTATAAGTTGTTTACTTGGGGGAATCTCAGGAAGCACAGGTAGAGGCATAGGGAATTGAGATAGGAAGGGAAGGAATGTAGTATGAGATGTGTTGATGAGAAGGTTATTCCTATGGAAAACTGGGCTCCATTCCTCAGGCTTCTAAGGCATTACCCCTTTCAAGGATGAAGAAGTTGGGATGTTTATACACCAGCTCCCATTCTCCACTGGCTGAGGGCTGCTTCTCACAGCTATAACTCCCTTGTACTCCCCCACCTATCTGGTGTGAGGGCCAAGCTTGCTTTTGTGGATAGAGAAGTCCCAAAAGCAGAAAGTTCAGGTACTTACACAAAGAGACCATCTGCATAGGATGATGGCCACTGGATGTGGGTGGAGTACCACAAAATCTGCTTTAGGAATCCCTGTTTGGGATTCAGCTGATCTCAGACCTTGGGAAGCTTCCCCTGATATACTTAGGCAGAGTTAGGATCTCTCTTCTCTGCCTTCTTGTCCTCATAAGTGCATTTCTCTAAGTTCCTGTTCCCTTGTCTGATCCTTTGGAATTATCAGCCCTTCAAAAGCAGTGATGGGATTCAGAACACACTACCACAAAATATGGCACCTGGGCATATCGAATATTTTAAGCTGAAGGAATGTGAGAAATGGCAGGTGCAAGAAGGACTCTCTCACCGCCCTGATCTGCTCCAAGGCAGGTCATAAGACCCTCAAGTGAGAGATGTCCTCCCATTACCTGAAGGAAAGGGGCACCCTTATAGAAGATGGAGGGACACCGAAAGGAATCTGAATGAAGAGGCCTTGCTCAGGTCGACAACCCTTAGCTCATACCCTTTTATCCTCTCACATTTTCCCACAACTCTCCACTCTTCATCAGACCTAGTATTAAAACACTCAAATTTAACCATGTCTTCTGGTCTTCATTTCCTCATGAAGGTTCTCATGTTATGTAAAGCTTCCATTAAATAAACTTGTATGTTTTTCTCTTGTTAATCTGTCTTTTGTCAGTCCACTTTACAGGGCCCCAGCCTGAGAACCTAGGAGGACAGTAGGAAAAATAAATTTTCCTCCTTTACTGTAGATTATACATACTCATTTTTTTTCACCCTCTATTTCACAGAGATGACACTTTAATATATGTTGATTGGATGCATGAGTGAGTGTCTTATCTTTTCATCCTTAAAAGACCTCACACATGGAGGAAACTCAAAAAAATATGCATTGAGTTGTATTAAAGAGGCCTTGTGATTAATGTGAGTATAAACTGGACCATTATTAACTTCAAACTAATTCCACTGTTTCAGAAATAATGTCTAAAATATTTTTTTTAATTTCCTTTTTTTAAAAATAGCCTTATCTGCAAAATTATGTTAAATGAATAGACCTAAGGTGACTTTTACCCAAGTTTTCAGGAAAACAAATATTCTGGTTTCCATATTCTGTTCTTTCTTGTCACAGGAAAGCAATATTTTATTAGACTTTCCTTTTTTAATGTGTAGACTTGGTTGTGTGATTTAAATTTGCTATGTAGTTGCCTTATTTTAAAAAATCATGGGAAATTTTAAATATAAATAAAGTATTGTTTTTTGAGAAATTTTCTAATTCAAGCTAATTTAAAATCACATAAAGCTGTATCTATCATGCCATCTTCTTGCTTTCAAAACATTTTTTTTGGTGTTTTTCTGACAGTAATTTTTTTTTAGTTCAGCTCTCTTATTTTTAATGAAGCACGTTTTGTTGATTGAAAGGAACATCAGTAGTGTACTTAAAACTGTGAAGGAATATGCCATCAGTGTCATGCTGAAGGAGTTATGTTTGGTAGAAAATAAAATTTTCCATGGATAAGCAGATATTCTTCATGGAAAAAAGTAACATTTGACATTCTTCCATTTTAAAAGTGGAAAATGAGCTGTTATTTATATTTAGGTACTGCTCCCTCCAATGGAAAGGATGCCGGGCTGGATGACAGAAGATCTGTGTTCTGATCCTGCCCTTTTTCCTTGCAAGCCTTGGGAATTGTCTGGACACAGAATTCCCCAGAGACCAAGCTTTCTCTCCTGTAATGTGAGGGTTACAAAAGAGGTCTCAATCAGCTTTGCAAATTTGCAGATATATACTTCTGCACCATCATTGTTGCTCTGACAACTATGTGAAAAAACTAAGCTTTATTACATTTTTACTAATACTCTCAGCTTTCCTCTTTAAAAAACTGAGGTTTGGTTGTGTTTGTAAATAAGTGACATCACTAGATAAATGGTTTCATACCATTGTTTACAATAGTTGATTGTGGCTTGTCCTTGGGAACAATCATTCTTTGATAATATGGAGGGTGGAAGATACAAAAGGACTTGGGTGGCTGTTATTTCATCTGCCCATGATCCTTTCATATCCCTCTTCTGGCTCAGCATTCTCTTCCCTTTGGGGAATTTCTCCCCCCAGCTCCATGTCCATGTGTTCTAGTGGGATTTTGGATCACAGCTTCTTGTCCCCTTGCCACAGCAATGGGCATTTGACACAGCGACCACAGTAATTGGTCCAGGGGATAGACATGTGACCCAAGCTAGGCCTGTTAGAGTTTTCTGTAGAATTTTCTAGATTCAAAGTGTTTGTGCATGGGAGATGACTCTTTCTCTTGGATTCTGTGTTAGGATGTATGCCAGGAACTGTTAAAAGATGTTAAATTTACCATATGTACCAAGATTGCTTCTAGTAGGAGAGAATGAGCTAATACACAAGGAGAAGCAGAGATGAGCATGAGCGGAGATGAGGGATAAAGGAAAACCAGAGGACATTGAGTTTCTTGCTTTAGTCCCTGACTCTGGACTTCTTCCAGACTCTTCTTTTTTTTTTTTTTTTTTTTTTGTCCTTATCACAATTTTACTATTTTTGGAAAAGGGATTAGGTATCTTTGATGATGGTGTTATTTTTTTTAAACATTTTTTATTGAGTTATAGTCATTTTACAACACTGTGTCAAATTCCAGTGTAGAGCACAATTTTTCAGTTATACATGAACATACATATATTCATTGTCACATTTTTTTTTTTTTTTTGCTGTGAGCAGATTCTTCTCATTGGCCTGTTGAGACATGTTCCTTCTCATTTCATCATCCCCCATTCTTTGACTCTGTAACTCTCAGTCCTTGCTTTACATTCCCTGACTCTGCTGACCCACCAGGGTGTTGCTCTTTGGATCTCCTCATTCAGTTCTGTGAACTATCATAAGAACTTTCTTAGCTACGTAAGTGAGTCCCTTTCTTTATTTATGAAAGTTTGGGTTGGATTTTAGTTTTTGTAACAAAAAGAGTCTTGTCTCATACCCAGTGTAAATGCATAAATGGTCTTGAGACAACTGAAATTGAAGCAAATATGTTTTTATGAACCACCATCAGGAACCTAGTTTGTTTAGCCACCACTGCATAGCTATGCATATGTTCGTGAAATTATCTCATCTTTGTGTCTAGGAAATAAAGGGTATTGCTGGAGCAGGAGAGGGGGGTTGTTCCTGGAATGATTCATGAGTAAGAGTCAGTTGCCTTATGTTCCATGGTCTTTTTATGTCATCTTGTGAACCCAACCAGAATGTGCAATTATCTATGTAGACTTCCAAAGTTCCACTATGGCTTTCCATTTATCCATCAAATCTAGCTATTCCACCCGTTCAAAAAGGAGGACCCAGTTATGGCATTCTACTACTCTTTCTGGACTTTCAGACTTTCCTCCTTTGCTTGATGGGAGCTGTTCCTCATATTCCCATCATCCCTGGTTCCTGAACTCTTGCTTTTGGTATCCTGGCTTTGACAACCTATTTCAGACATGTTTCTCTAGCCTGACACAGACACTTACCTCACCTACTAGCCTCATAATAGGTAAAAGACATCTCCCTTTCCATTAGCCATTACACTAGAGGAAGGACATCCGACAGCGGGTGGAGGCATGCTGCCTTACTGGGCAGGACTCCACTGGCCTAAATCAAGACTACTTATCAGACCCAGAAAACTTTTCTGGCCTTCTGGAAAATATTAAATAATGCTTAAAATTATATCATGAGACCATTTACCTACTCTCTTTCACTGTCTCTTTGCCCAAGAATCCAGCCTGGCTTCTGTTCCTTCTCCTTCCTCCACTGCTCTCTCCCCATGCTAATTGTCAACTGAAATAAATGCACAGCCTAAAAGTTGAGAGTTATGTTTTATTTGGCGGACATTTCTGAGGACTCAAACCCTTTTGAGCCTGGGATAACAGCCTCTCAGATCGCTCTGAGGGACTGCTCCTAAGAGGTAGGGGAGGAGCTAGGATATATATAGGAGCTTTACAACAAAGACCAGGTAGTTGGAACAATAAAAGATTACTTGTTATCTAAAGAAAACCAGGCATCTCAAGTTAAAGAATTTAGTGCTTTTCTACGTATGGGAGGAAGCAAACATTTGGGCTCATTGAATTCATTCCTTTGACAAGCACCTAGTTATCTAGGGCCAGTATCCTGTCCTTTCTTATTCTAAGTCCCCTCAGAGGGCACCATTGTGAGTGGCCGCAGAGGCTGGGCTGCAGGCTTGTCTTCACTGTGGGGGGTGGCGGCAGCGGCTGATGACTTGATGGCTTCAGCATTCTTTGTTTACTGATATGGTTTGCAGTATTTTTCGTTCGCATAATGATGACCTTATTTCTGGTTTATAAGTGTGCTAACTCAGGGCCAGAATAAAAGTGGACAGATAGACGTGGAGATAAACAATGAGGAAAAATTAGAAAGTGAGCCTGTCTGTAAGATGCTTTCGTGTAAAACGTGGTATCTTTTACTTGGGGATGGAGGGAGGGAGGGAAGGCTCTAGATTATAAAGTTCTTAATTGTGAAGTTTTTTTCCCAGTGCAGAAGCTTCTTTAGGGGAGTTGTAAAAACTGAATAAAGATCTCAAACACATTCAGCGGAGCTGAAAGATCAGAAATTGGTCTTTCAGTTTTCTCTGAGGTAAAAACAAAAAGCAAATCAAAATAAAAAAAATAAAATCAAAAAAGCTTAGCTGCAGAACTCTGGAAAGGGAATGGGTTGCAAGTATTCCTTTCTTCCCACAAATTAGTTCAGATGTTAATCCATTGATCTATTGATTTTTTTTAAAAAATAGCCTTTTCACTTTCCAAACAGAGGGTGTTAGTAATTTGAGGCTGTCATATTAGTTATTTCGATCTTTCAGATCTCCCCCAAGGCTCTCTCCTGCCTCTTTCTAAACTAAGCAGAACAATGCCCATCTGGGGGCTGTGAGTATTTTGTCTTTGGAAAGCTGCTGGGCCACCCAGTTTCCTGAAGCTTCCTCTCAAGTTTAAGGATATTGCTTATTAGTGAAGAGGACCAAAACATACCACCCCAAAATATGCCCCTTTGACATACAATTATCTTAAGCTGGTCATTTTTGAGAAACAGACAACACAGAAGAAGCTCTTGAAAACTGAGCTGAGAAATTACCCTTTTGTAAGAGACAAGTCCATTTGTAAGGAAAATCTCCGTTTGTAAGGATGTCTCCCTCTCTGTACCAGGAAGAGAAGGATGATTCTCAGTCTCTAGAAACTCTTAACAATGAAGAAGGCAAAGACTTAAATCTGTATAACAACCTTACCTTTATTTACTGTGCTTTTCCTAGTATCTTCGCTTGACTGGCCCCCCCTGCCCCTCAACATCTTCTTTTGTCTTTAATTGGAGATGTTACTTAAGGTAGCACCTTGGGACATTTCCGAGAGTTACTCAGTTTTCCTGGATCTCTCCCATGTATACAGGAGGTACACATGTTATTAAACTTGTTTGTTTTTCTCCTGTTAATCTGTCTTTTTCTCACGGGGAGGTCTCAGCCAAGAACCTAGAAGGGTGGAGGGAAAATTATTTTTTCCTGTACCACTTTAGCAAAAAAATAAATAAAAAATAAAATTTCTTAAACATTGGCTAGATTCCCAGTAAGTAATATATAGATTTCTAAAAGGAGACACTCAGGAGGATCAGTAAGCCAATTAAGAATATTTCAAAATGAAGTTTAAAATAAATCTGTTAGAAAATAACGTGAATATTTGAGTATGGAGAATTCTCATATAAACTGTAGTAATTTAAGGAAATAACTTTATGGGTATTCTGAAATATGCAGAACACATCACTTGCAAAGTTGTATTTTATGCTCATAATTCCTCTGTATAACAGCTTGAGAAAGCAGTTATGAAATTTCCAACTGAGATCCCCATGGCTCCAGCAGTTGTTCCTGGGAACAACTTTTGATTTTCCATCTTAATGACGCTGACAGTATGATGAGGGAAAGAATCTTTTCCTCTCCTTGACACTTTAGAAAACATTTTTGCTCTTCTGGCATTTTCTTTTTACATTTTATATTCTTATTTTTACAGCTTATCTTTCAGAAAGGAATTTTTGAGGCTTTTTTAAAAAATTAAAAACGAATATCATATTAAGGGGAATGTTATTAAAAGTAAAAAATAACTCCTCACAAATCACCATAGTAACAAAATAATCTGGTTCACCTTTGTGAATTTTCTTTTTGTCTCTGTTCGTATTTATACATATTTTATGCAGTCCCTCAGAATGCACATGAAATTTGCATAGCTGCCCTGTTCACTTAACCTTCTGTTGTAAATTTTAAAAGTAGTATAGTTAATATGCAGATGTATAACGAACATTTTTAAATCCCTTTTGTTAGACATTTTAGATATTCATAAATTTTGCTGTTTTAGATATGTTTAACTCTTATAGATCTGGAGCCTGCCCAGATGGAGGGTGAGCTGGGATCCAGCATCCTTGATATTCCTTACTGACTAACCTTATTCCTCACCTGCATTTTTCCTCTAAATATTTTAGACAATGTCTTTTACCTGTTTGTGGTCATCCACAGTAATTTTGTACAGGCCACTGCTACAGATTGTGGCCATGGTAAATGTAACATTTTCACTATATCTTACTGGTTTCCAAACTAGGCTCTGAAGACCTTTCTGAAGGCTTCCACTACAAGGGGTCGAGTGAGTGGCTGGGGCTCTGAATCCCTACCCCAGCTCCAGCCAGTGCAGTTCTGTTTTATTGGGGCCCAGTATTAAACAAAAGTTTGAATACAACTGGACTAGACCAGTGAGGTACACTGTGGTAACAAGTTCACACAAGTGGGCATCACTGAAATGTTTGAGGATTCAAAGACCTCCGTGGTAACTTAGAGCGCTCTTCACAGAGGCAAACTCAGACACCTGTGATGGGCATGGTCTTTCTTGAAGACTCACCACCTTGAGCACATTTTTGTCTCAAAGATGTGGAACATCCACACATGCCCTGAGCTTTAGAGAGAACATGCTCACTGGTACCCCATTTTTGCTTTCCTCCAAGCCATTCTCCAAAGTACAGCCAGACAGATCTTGCTGAAGATGGGACACAATGGCTCTCTCTAACAAGAGTCACAGTATCCAAAGAACTAGTTCTAACCCCATATTTTCTTTGGTAAATTTTGGAAAATCTCTCCTAGCAAAGACAAGGAGAGGCTCTTGCTGCCTCCACTTGACTGGACCTGAGCAAAGGAATCTGATTAGTTGAAAAAAAAAGTATACCTTAACCAGCTTGGTCAGAGGTCATGGTTCTCAGCTACAGTCTCTCAACCAGCATGTCCTCAATTGCCAAAACAGTTGGACGGAAGTAGTTTTTCCTCTTCTAACTTGGGTCCATCAGTTGGGGGTCTATAAATTAACTGATGATAAACAGATTAACAGAAGAAAAGACAAAATTTACTCACATGTGCTAATATACTGAGTTGGTACAGAGATAAAGGTTTGTGAATCAATTTAACAAAAGGGGGTGGTTGTTTAGAGCTTTGAAGGGGAAGTATGAAAGGGTCTATTAGGCTTTTTAATGCTGACAGCTGAAGTTATACTTCCTGGTACCAAGGGTCAGTCTTTTCCCAATCAGGAAACTCCCTTGAAGGGAGGCAATTAATGGTGGCTATATTCTGGGGAGGCTCTGCTTAAGTTTAAATAATGTGTCTTTCTATGGCTGTTGATTGTACAGATATTTTCAGTTTAGAGTAATTTTCTTACCACTTTGTGGGCTATTCATCCCTTCAGTATTTACAGTTCATAAAACTTGCTGTTGAAAAACAAGATTCACATATCTGGTTTGTTCCAAGAATACTTGAAAGTTCCCAGTAACTGAATCAAGTGACAAAAAGTTAATTTCCCTTTAATATCAACAACCATATTGACAAAACTGGTTTATCTGTTTTAGAAGAATTGATTTGAGCAAAAGTATGTCAGTCTCAAAACTATGTGTGTCTGTTCTAGTCAAGCAAATTCACTAACTCTTGTATCAATTCAGTATATTAGCATTTAATTTAAAGGAGTATTGTGGAAATCAAAAAGCAATTCAAAATTTATCAGTATCAATAAAGCATTCTTACAAATTTTTCTTGTTTCCACACTTAGAGTGTCCAATAGCCACGTGTGACTAGTGGCTATCATACTGAACAACGCAGTTCTAGACACACTAACCTTTCAGTTCATCTGAGACTCTAGACTCTTCTTGCCTCAAGGCCTTCTTACATGTACTTCTTCCTTCTGAAAAATCCTCAACTTTCTGGTGGGCCAACTCTTCCTTGACATAAGTTAAATGTTACATTCTTAGAGAGGCTTTACCTGACTCCTAAATCTAACTTGTGAGTCTTTGTTCTACTTTTTCAGATTCTCCTAAACATTTTCTTCCTAACCCTCACCACAGTTACAAGTAATTCTCTCTATATGCAATTTGTCATTTAATATCATCATAGTGGAAGCTCTGTCTGTTTTGCTTATAACTGAATATCTTGTGCCTTGCATAGTGCTCGGCACATATAGTAACTAAGGAAGTAGCTGTTAAACAAATAAATCAGAGGAAGAGAAAAGACTTGATAATATGAAAGGCCACAGAGAGTATAAAGTCTCTGAGAAAGCCACCTCCTGCCCTGCAAAATGAAGTTGCAAATCATATGATTTATGGAATTTGGTCAACATGTATGTTGACAATAAAGAGTGATATTGGAATGGATTTTGGTAATATACTGGGATGACCTGGGATAAATCAGGCAAGGCTGAAATGTAAAATGTGGTGATGGTAATAAAACCACCAGTTAATTACTCTCATTTCTTGCCTTGAGGATGAAGGATAAAGATTAGCTGATCTATAAGAGTCTTCCATGATCTTTGCCTGATCTCTTTGACATGAATTAAGGGAATGTAGGGGAGGAAAAAGTTTTCCTCCACCCTCTTAGGGTCCTTGGCTGGGTCTGAAAATTAGACTGGCAAAGATAAACAAGAGAAAAACATACAAATTTGTTTAATATAAGTTTTACATGGCATGGAGCCTTCATAAGGAAGACTCAAAGAAGGTTAAACCTGAGTGTTTTTATGCTAGGTTTGATGAAGACTGGAAAGTCATAGAAGATGTGACAGGATAAAGAGTATGAGCTAAGTGTAGTAAACTAGGAGAAACTTAGCAAGGCCTGTTCATTCCGATTACTCTCTGTGTCCCTTTGTCTTCAGAAATAAGGATGCTCCTTTCCTTTGGGTATAGGGGGGTCACCTCTCACATAGGGTTTTTGTGATCCGCTTTGGCAGAAGGTCAGAAAGTTCTTCTTGTACATGCTGATTCTCAAATTCCTTCAGCTTAAAATATTCACTATGTTAAAGTGCATATTTTGGGATAGTATGTCTTAAACCCCATCAGGAACCAGAGTAGAAATAAATTTTAATCTTACATTGATAATAAGAGAATAAAAACCATTTCTTATTCAATTGTAACAAAAACAAAAAAGTGCAGTTTCATATATTGTCACAATGTGAATACCCCCATGTAACAACACCCAAGTCAAGAAATAGAGCATTAAAATATCATCAAGAAAGTGAAAAGACAACCCACAGAATGATAAAAAATATTTGCAAATCATTTCTCTGGTAAGGAACTTGTATCCAGAATATATAAAAAATGAATATGACTAAATAATAAAAAGACCACAATTAAAATATGGGCAAAGGATTTGAGTAGACATTTGTCCAAGGAATATACAGAAATGGCCAATAAGCACATAAAAGATGCTCAACATCATTGATCATTAGAGAAGTGCAAATCAAACCACAGTGAAATACTACTTCACTTCTAATAGAATGGCTGTAATCAAAAAAGTGGACAGTAATAAGGGTTGATGAGGATGTGGAGAAATTATAACCCTCTTATATTGCTGGTGGGAATGTAAAATGGTGTAGCCACTTTGGAAAAAAGTTTGAGAGTTCCTCAAAAAGTTTAACATAAGTTACTGTATGATGCAGCAATTCCACTCCTGGGTATAGATCCAAGAGTAATGAAAATGTATGTCCACACAAAAAAGTTGTACATGAGTGTTCATAGCAGCATTATTAATAATAACAAATAAGTGGAAACAACCCAAATGTCTATTATCTGATGATTGGACAAATAAAATATGGTATATGCATAGAATAGAATATTATTCAGCAATAAAAAGAAATGAAGTGCTACAACATGGATGTACCTTAACAACCTTGACAACATTAGTACCACAGTGTGGTCCCATATGGAAGCAAGGGAGTTGGCTTTTTAAAAATATCCTTGTCAGTCAACAGACATTCCTTGGCTGTGAGCTGTTTGTGTGTGTGTGTGTGACTTCCTGCGTAAGTCAGCTTTCTTTTGACCAGAACTAATTCTGGGAGGGGGCAGCTGTGATCTTTCAGCAGCTGCTAATCACAACAGCTGGAGGACAGATTCCCCAGCCAGTACTGAGGATCTGGGCAGGGTGCCAGCAGTGACCACCACATCCCCTCATGCTCCCTCCCATTATTATAACCTTGATACTCTGCAATTTCTCCCTTTGGCTGGATTGTCACTTCAGCACACAATTTATGGGCAATCTGACTTATCTCAGTGTTTAGAAGACTCTGTGCTTCACACTGGGGCTATTATGTACCTGTTCTGTGTCAAACAATGTATTAGATAAACTCCAGTCTTCTCTGAAAATGAATAGCACAAGCCTATTTACTTAGCATCAACATAGGTGATTTCAGACATTATTTCCTCTAGAAAACCAAGAGAGCCATAAAAACAGAGAACATGAAGGTAGAAAAGAAAAAAAGAATTTTCTCATAAAAGAATACTGAAACTATGTCTCCCACTTCCCTCATCATTGTCCCTGATGACAATATTTCTATGGCAGTAGGATTATTCACCAGGAAACTTGGGATTATGAGAAGCCAAGAGGTTTTTTGATGCTTAACTGGTCAATGTTCCTGAGCTCATGAATAAGCCCCAAGAGAGAATTGGCTCCAGGAAAGTTAAAAAAAAAAAGTATTATTTAAACTTAAGGAGAAAACCAAGGTTACAGTATGTATTAGTTTTCTACTGCTGCATAACGAAGTACCACAAACATAGTGACTTAACCCACCTTTATTAACTCACGATTTCTGTAGGTCAGTAGTCCAGGTCCTACTTAGCTGGGTCCTCTGCTCAGAGTCTCACTAGGCTACAGTCGAGGTGTCACTTGGCACTGCAGTCTCATCTGGAGTTTGAAGTTCTCTTCTAAGCTCACATGTTGTTGGCAGAGTTCAGGTCTTTGTGGTTGTAGGGCTTCAGCCCTCAACTTCCTGTTGACTGTCAGCTGGAGACTGCCTTCAGTTCCTAGAGGCCTCCCACAGTTCCCTCCCACATGGTCCTCTCCAGGGGCAGTTCACAACATGACCACTTCTTCAAAGCCAGCAGTAGAGTCTCTCTCTCCAGTCTGCTAAGATGGAATCTTATGTAACATAAAGTACTCATGAACATGACATCCCAGCACATTTGGCATGTTTAGTTGGTTAGAAGCAAGTGACAGTTCCCACTCATACCATTGGGGGAAGGGAGAGGTTATACAAAGGTGTGACTCATTGGGAGTCACCTTAGGCTATGTTGGATACAGATGGAAACTATTGTTAAGTTTCTTCAGTTAATTTAAAACTTTCTCTAAGTATCTGTTATCTTAAGATAATTTAATAATTATGTTTTGCTTTTAAAATAAATAACTTTTTAAAATAAAAATAATTGAATATGGCTTCTTATCTCACTCTGAATACCCATGGGCTAAGAAGGTCCTGCATGGTCTAGCTTCCTGATATTTGCCACTTCTGCCTGAAAGGGCTCTTACACTCAGATAACAGCATGCTGGCAAGGAGGAAGAAATTTTCCTCCACCCTTCTAGGTTCTTCTGGCTGGTCTAAGAATTAAATTGACATAAGACAGATTAACAGGAGAAAGTTGAAAAAAAGTGTAATAACATGTATATATGGGAGAGACCTGGGAGGAGTGAGTCACTCACCAAAATGGCCGAAACCCTCACCTTAAATGTCATCTTCAGCTAAAGACAAAAGAGGATGTTGGGGGTAGTGGTTTGGGACTTCAAAGGGGAGAAAGGCAATTCACATGAAGCTGAAAAGCAAAATGTTCGGTAAACAAATGTTTACGGGGTCATGCAGAGACTATGGGACACAGAGGAATTTTAACAGTCTTTACTCGGTTCCTCCCTGTCTACACACCTAATTCACACCATAGTTATCAACTGAACAGGTCCTTTATCTACATTTTTTAGGCAGCTAGGGGGAAGATGAAGGTTCTTTCTGAGTCTTTAGGGCTCTAATTGTTTTCAGCTCAAAATAATATGCATGCCAAAGAGACTTTTTGGAGTGGCAAATTTTGCTCCCCTACAATACCATGGTTCCAGGTACATATTAAGTATTCAATAAATATAGATCGACTAAATGAACAAATCATGAAAATGAATATTTTCCATGCATACAGCAGACACCCAGCTTTTTTTTTTTTTTTTCATATCAAAGAGCAATATCCTAAGTGTGTGGTCTCAGCTTAGCTTCCCTGTTATGGAGGACCCAGGAGGAAACCAGGAGCCTCTTGAGTGCGAAAATGACAGTAGCAACAAAAGTTACATTTTGGCTGTAGTTTGTGGCATGTACAATGGGATTCAAGGTCAACTCTCCTCTCTTCTAAAAAACTAAGTAACATTGGGTTTGCAAAAACATAGGCAATATAAATGCCCAGAGTGTTACCTCTCTGAGTCACCACTTCTTGGATTAAGAGCCCCGTGTGGTTCATATCAGGTTGATCACTGATGGAATGTGATGTGCACATATAAGTACAGTCCTACTGGGGCCAACTCAAAGAAGAGATGAGCTTCTTAGGCCAGTGAGTATATTTCCAAGTTATCACTCTAACCAAAATATATTTGAAGTCAATTAATTTCCAGCTCTTATGGAAAAGATAGCCAGCATAAATGTTAGAAAAAAGTATTTTATCTTAAAGTATCATCTGACTCTTCCAGTAACAATAGCCAAGAGTTTTTTAAATTATTCGTAGTATCTTACTATGAGTGAAACAAAATAATGGAGCATTCAGCTATCTATTCTGATGAGTTACCCCTAGCTAAGAAAAAGTTGTATGTCCATAACAATGATGGTTAATTGTATATGTCAATTTGACTGGCCACAGGGTGCCCACATATTTGGTTAACCATTATTCTGGATATGTCTGTGATGGTATTGCTGGATGAGATTAACATTCAAATAGGCAGACTGACTAAAGCAGATTATAGTCCCTAATGTTAGTGGGCCTCATCTAATCAGTTGAAGGTCTGGAGAGACCAAAGAGGCTGACTCTCCCACAAGTAAGAGGGAACTTCTCCTACCTGAGTGTTTTGAGCTGGGAGGTCTTTACCAGACTCCAAACTCAAATTGAACATCAGTTCTTTTTGGGTCTTCAGTCTGCCAGCTTTCAAACTGGAAGTTACACTGTCAGCTTTCTTGATCCTCATGTCTTCAGACATAGACTGGAACTACACATTGGCTCTCTTGGTCTCCAGTTTTCTGACTACAGATCTTGAGATTTCTCAAACTCCATAATCACATAATCACATGAATATATATGTATATGTATGTGTGTGTGTATATATATATATAGATATAGATATATATCTATATCTATATCTATATCTATCTATCTATCTCTTATTGGTTCCGTTTCTCTGAAGATCCTTGACTAATACAATCACATAAGGTTGGTGGGATTTATTACAGCTTAAAATGTGATAATGAATGTTAGGTAATTATTTACTTTTCCCAGGTTGACGCCTATAAAATCTTTCCCTCCCTTCTAAATTCCATTCCAGGAGCTGTTCCAAACTTTACAATTCCTCTCAGATCACCAAACTAATTTTGCTCAATCTCAGACAATGAGCCAGGTCCCAGTTTCAGTGAACCCCACGTCTTGGCCCACCTGGCATCCTTTGTCTCAAGGTCATAGTAACTGTCAGGTAGCCCTTTCCATACAGTTTGTGTTTTTTCTCTCTCTCTTCATCTCTCCCTTCTAATAGCTCTTGTTATTTCAGGCCTAAGAGTGGAAAACTGGGCCCTGTTGTTGAGTTCTGGGTTGCTACATCCGTTGTCTGATTTTTCCTTCTCCTAACTCACCTCTTCATGTATAGTCTTTCTCTTTTTTTAACTTTTTATTTTAAAATAATTAAAGACTCACAAGAACTTGCAAAAATAGTACAGAGAGGTTCTGTGTACCTTCCCCCAGTGATAACATCTTGCATACGTAAAACTATCAAAATAAGGAAATTTACATAGGTACAAAACTATTGATTAGACTATAGACCTTACTCAGATTTTGTCAGATTTCACAATCACTTATTTTTTTGTGTGTAGTCTCATAAAATTTTATCGCATGTGTAGATTCATGTAATCATCACTGCAATGAAGATATAAATGATTCTTCATGTGATTCTAACGTGCAGCCAAGTTGAGAACCACTGTTTTATGACATCTGGGTTTTGCATCTTAATTAGAAAAGCCATTCCTACTCAAGACTGTACTTTTTAAAAAGACAATTTAAGCTTTCCTGTGTATTTGCTTTAATTTTTATTAAAGTCTTTAATACATCTTGAATTTATTTTTGTTGTAGGGAGAGAGAAATAAATTCACTTTATTTTTTCCCAGACAGATATTTTGTTGCTCTAGTATAATTTATTGAATAATCCATATTCTCTCTACTGATATAAAATGTTACTCTAATTGTTTACTAAATCCTTGAATTGTTTTACTCTATTTCTATACTCTATTTTGTTACATTGATCTATCTTTCTATTAAGTGCCCGAATCAAACCGTTTTTGTTATAGTTATTTTATCATGCTTCTGGCTCAAAATTAATTTTAGTTAACTTGGGATCTGATCTCTCTCTTTAAAAATCTTTTTTTTAAATTTAAGTATAGTTGATTTACAATGTTATATTAGTTTCAGTTGTACAACATAGTGACTTGATATTTAAAAATCTTTTTCAACCTATTTGTAGTACAGAATCTATATGAAGAAAATTTTAAAAGTCCATAGCAGAGCACAAAGAATTGGAATCAACTTTAAGATGTATCTGTTTATTCAATGGAAAGAGTCAGTATCTTAAAAATATCAAGTCTCTCTGCTTCTATCAGAAATTAATTTTGAGCCAGAGGCAAAAAAAAAAAAAAAATAGCCTACGTAATTTACCCTTTAGCATAAATGATGAAAATGAGTGTTTGACTTCTGTAATTTCTTATGGGAATAGAGCACTTCTTTATTATCTGGCCTGATTAGCAAATGTGTGCTACTTTATCAAAAATTCTGCTGCATCATACACAGAGTAGTCATTTTCAAAACCTAAAACCTAATAAAATACTAAACATAAACAAATAAAACAAAAAACATTTTTGAAGACTCAGAAGCTACATGACATTATACTGGCATGATGCACTATGATGTTAAAGGAAAGTTTAGAGGAGAAAATGCCAGATTAAAAATGACTTTTCAGAAAGCAAGGACTCCCCACAAAGACAAGATGAAAGTTGCTCATTTTTGCCAGCTTTACTGAAAAATAAGAGTCCTAGAATAGAACTAGCCAGCCATGAGATACAGAGAAACTTGTGTTTCTAAAATAAATGATAGAATGAATCCATCTCAAGACCTAAAAGCTCCAATATAGTTTAAAGTTTTAAATATTCAAAACTGACTGATTTGAATCAATTTGCAAGGAGTCCTTCTTACATTTCCAAAGCTGTAAAAAAAAAAATTTCTAGACTGTGTTTCAGCTAAAGGCTTGTAATCATTTAAATGGACATTATTTGTGATTTCATGAAGAGTTAACATTTTTAAGGTAAATGGTGAAAATTCTGGAGTAGAAAGAAGGGAAATACCCGCATAAACTTTAGAAATGCTACTTGGGTATGCATACAGCAAGCAGTGGGAATATTATAAGTTGTAAAGAAATAGCCATGGCTGAGCACTGCTTTTTATGTAACATAGTCAGGAAAAATGGAAATATTCACAGCTACTATATATATATATATATGCTTATATATGTTAAGTACAAGTATATGATTCTGTAATTAGGTTAGAGCATTCTTTTCTTTGGGACATAAATATAGGCAGGGGTGAATCTTAGGGTAACATTTCTGGGGCAGTGTCACTAGCAAATATAGGGCTACCTAACTGTAGAAACTTAACTTTAAACAGTTTTGTATTGAGTAAAACACTATTGAAGTCATATTGTTTTGTCTTTCCTTGACTTGTAAGCTACTTACTTACAAAAAGTAGATTGGCTCATTGTATCTAAATATGCTTTCTTCAAAAGAGGAGTGTTTCATCCCCATGGTAAATAAGACAAAGAGTAGTGCCTCCCCCACCTTAAAAAATGCAGTTGTCTGTTTGCTTTTGAATCCCTAATTGCAGCGTGCTGGAAGCCAGTCAGCATGGTTTGGACATCAAAGGCTAACCACTGGGCCTTCCACTGCTCTTAGGCGATGCCTGTGTCCCACCAGCACTTCCTCTTTTTCTAAGATAGAACCAATCATTGCTCACGCTTGCTTTCTGGGCAGACACAATCAACTGATCCTCCCCTGTGTGCCAGACAGTTATCAGGAGAGTACTGAAGCCTTCAGACCAGCACACTTTTTGCCTTCTATGTGAATAGCAGGGTAAATTCCTAGGAAGTGTTTCATTTAGTACTTTGACAGTATGTATTTGTATTCTGGCCACAAAATAACTAAGCTATTTATAACTATGTAAATAGTATATAATTATGACTTGGTTTTAAATTCTCAATACTATCATAACACTAAAAAATATTTATTAAGTTTACCTTTATGGGTCAAGTCTTTTTATATTTCCAGTAAGAGGACAGAAATACTCATTAATATTTACAGTTGAGCATCTGTAACTCTGCTATTTTATTTCTGCCAATTTGAGGGGGTTGGTCCATAAACCTAACATAATTTAAAGAGCTTTCTTCCTTTTAATTTTCTTCAGGCAAACCAGACTCAAGAGATGAAAGAATATAGGAAACATTTCTGTGAGGCCATACATAGGAATAAAGGTTATTTAAGTTTTCTTACTGTCAGATATTTTGTGTGGCTTGGAGATATTATAAATGTGAAATGGAAAGTTAATTTTTCTTCCTGTTGTATAAGAGCAGGACTAGCTACATAATTTGTGAAAATGTAGCATCCCTTGTACAAAAATTGTTAAGAATTTCAAGACAGCAACAACAGAAAATTAAACCAATGAAGGGAAACAGATTTGCCACCCCAAAATTTGCCTCTTTGGGGTACAGATTATCTTCAACTGGTTATTTTCAATAAACAGCAGACACAGGAGAAGTTCTGAAGCAGAAATTACCCTTTTGTAAGAGACATTTATGGTTATAAGGGAAATCTCCATTGGTAAGGTTGTCTCCCTCTCTGTACGAGGAAGAGAAGGCAAGAATTTAAATCTGTATACAACCTTATCTTTGTTTACTGTGCTTTGCCTAATAACCTCCCATAACTGGCCTCCCCCACCCAAAGACAAAACATTGTCTTTGGCTGGAGATGATATTTAAGGTGATGGCTTCAGAAGTTACCCAGTTTTCCTGGGTCTCCCCCATGGAGTTCTTCTCCTCCTCCTCCTTTCTTCTTCTTCTTCTCCTCCTCCTCCTTCTTCTTCCTCTCTCCCTCTTTTTTTTTTTTTTTGATTGAAGTGTAGTTGATTTACAATATTGTGTACTTTACGCTGTAGAGCATAGTGATTCGGGTTTTTTGCAGATTATATCCCATTATAGGTTATTACAACATATTGGGTATAGTTACTTGCTACTTATCTATTTTTGTACAGTAGTTTGCACCTGTTAATTCTATACTAAATATAGAGTTCTTCTAAGCATAGGGATCTGTCTGACTGCCCAGCTCTACAAATTATAAAAATGAGAATAATCCAGGAATGATCTGAATAGACTTTGATAAACTCATGATTACAAGACTGAACAAAGACCATCGCTTCTCGGCCTTTTGGCTAAGATAAAAGTGCAAGACTGAACAAAGACCAGCATTGTGTAGAATGATTTGTGAATGTTTAACAGAAGGTAAAATCACATCAAATACTTGCCTTCAGAGGCGGGTCACAAGGCTGGAGTGAAATAAGTGTAACAATAGAAACACGTAGAAATGATAAAAGCAGGCTATCTTTTTAGATCATTTAGTAGTTCATTTGTATTCACATATGCTATTTAATTCTTACTGAGGTGAAATAGAATAGAAGACATAAGTTGCCAAGGGTAACTAACTGCTTAGAGAACTAGGGCTTACAAAGATCTCCTTATTCTATAGAGCAGGGGTGAACAAACTACAGCTGTGGGCCAGATCCAGCCTGCTGCCTATTTTTATAAATAAAGTTTTATTGGAACACGTTTGTGCTCATTTATTTACGTATTATCTGTGGCTGCTTTCACACTACAGTGGCAGAGTTGAGTAGCTGTGGGAGCGACCATGTGCCTGCAAGGCCTAAAATGTATATTTTTTGTCCCTTTACAGAAAAAGTTTCCCAACTGCTGTTATAGAGATCTATACCATAACTAAAATGTGGGAATCTAGACTGGTCAGATTGCTTCTTTATCCCCTAAGTTGTGCTTTGCATTCAACCTGAGTGTACTTTTTGTTTATAAGTATGAGTATTTTATAATTAGCAGGTGCCTATTGATGGACATTTAAGTTTTTACCAATTTTTAAATTGTAAATGATGCTATAGTATCTATTCTTAAACAGCAACTTTTATCACTTGTTAGGTTCTTAATCCCCCCACAGAATGATTCCTGAAGAGGAATGTATGGATCAAATAGTGTGTGTTTTATCAATGTTTAGTAGTCTTAAACAAGTTTATGAAGTTGTACTGGTTGGCACAATTCTGCTGGATGGCCATAGAGAACAGGTTGACCAGTTGTCCCATCAGCAGTGCATGAGGATCCCTGTATCTCTATATTCTGCCTCCCCTGGGTGTTTTCCAGCTGCTTTATTGTTGTCAGCAATTGTCCACCCTTAGAGCATTGTTCTGCTGATTTACATTTCTCTGGTTGCTAATGGATTTATACATCTCTTCATATTGTTGGCCCTTTGGCTTTGGATTTCTGTAAATTGCCTATATACCATTGAGCTTGCTGCCTTTTTCTAATTCATTTTTAGGAGTTTCTTGAAAATGTTGAATGTTCTTTCCTTGTCACTTTTAGACATTGCACGTATCTTCTTCCATTCTGTCATTTGTTCATTGATGTTATTCATGCTGTTCTTCATGAACAGATACCCTTAAATCAAACAAATCACATTATTTTGCCCTATTATTTTCACTTTTGAAGTTTTACTTAAGGAGCCCCTAATTTTCAAAGATATCCTCTCAGTTTTTCATCTATTAAGTTTATAGTTTAATATTTAATATTTGTTAATCAATCTTTGTGTATTAGTACAGTTTTATTTTCTTCATTAGTGAGCCATTTTCCCTCAGTGTCATCTATTAAATAACTTTTCTTTTCCCATTTACATGTGTGCCATCTTTATGGTATATTGGCTTTCAATATGCCTCTTTTGAATATTAAGTTCCAAACTTAGCCCATTTCCCTTCTCATTCTGCAATTTCTGCCTTAGAAATCTTAATTACTCCCACAGTTTTGACCCCCTTTAATATCTTGATGCCTTACATGTTTGTATCTCTAACCTTGATCCTTCCTTCAAGTTTCAGACTTGTGTATATACCCCACCTTCTGACTATCTCTCCTACAGGTACCACAGACTCACAGTATTACAAAACTAACTCCTTTTCATCTATGCTGCAAACCTGCTCCTGGATTCTCTGTTTCAATGGGTGGCATCGCCATTGCCCATCGCCTATTCTGGTTGGCAGCCTTGATTCTTCTCTTACCCTGATCCCCAACATCCCATTGTTGGAAAGAAAGAAAATTTCTTCTACCCTTCTAGGTTCTTCTGTCTGGTCTAAAAATTAACTTTACATGAGAAAGATTAACAAGAGAAAATCAAATTTTAATAACATGTATACATGAGAGAGACCCGGGAAAACTGAGTCACTTGCCAAAATGGCCAAAACCTTTACCTTAAATACCGTCTTTGGGTGAAGACAAAAGTTTATGTCGGGGGTGGGGGTTTGGGACTTCTTAGGGGAGGAAGGCAATTAACTTGGAGATGGAAAAACAAATATTTTGTAAATAAATGTTTACTTGGCCCTGCAGAGATAATGGGACGTAGAGTGGACTCTGATCTTTGAGTTTCCCCACCACACCTAGCTCTTATTCTTCGCAGATATCTCTGGTGATAGCTCAATTCTTCAGGGAGTTGGTGGGAAGGCCAAAGTTTCTTCTTGAGTCTTTTAGGCTTTGATTGTTTTCAGCTTGAAATAATCTGCATGCCAAAGAGACATTTTGGGGTGGCAAGTTTTGTTCCCCTACACCGTGAATTGCCACATCCTGCTGCTTTTCTTTCTGGATTCCACATTTTTGTCTCTAAATCTATAATGGCTGCCCTAGTTCAAGCCCTGATCATCTCTTGCCTGGACCATAGGTGCATCCTAATTAAATTCCCTGCCTCTAATCCACCCTTTATGCTGCTTGCTGGATGAATTGTTCTAAGAGGAAAATGTGGCCATGCCGCTCGCCTGCCTAAAGCCTTAAATGGCTTCACATAACCAGCAAGAAAAGTCCCAGTTCATTAACATGGCTTCCATAGCTGTCATTGATCTGCCCCCTGCCTCCTACTTCAGCCTCTGCTTTTGCTTCTCTTTGCTTTACATTTTACGTTCCAGCAACACCAAATTGTTTATAGTTTTCTCAACATGCCATTGCATTGATTTTTACTTCTGTGTCTTTATTCCAGCTGTACTCTGGAGTGAAGCCTCCTCCCTTTTCCTTTGCCTATCAACACTTGATGATCTCTTAGAAACCTTCTCTAACCAGCCCTTCCTCCAGCTGGCTCTAGGGTCCCCTTTGGCCTCCTACTGCTTCCTGAACTTACCTTAATCATTAACTCACTGCCTGTAACAGCAACTGTGGTATATATACCTGCATGTGAAACCCAGTTGAATCCCCCAGGCAATACCTTAGCTCTGACTTTCCTCATTTTGAACTTTATTACTTAATGGTTTGCTAATTTGCCTCCTGTCTTCAGTTTCAGTTTTCATTCCCAATTTATACCCCTGCAGTGGATTGAATAGTGTCTCCCTAAAATTCATGTCTATTGGGAACCTCAGAATGTGATCTTATTTGGAAATAGAGCTAAGGATCTTGTGATAATATCTTACTAGATTTGAAATGAGCCCTTAGTCTAATGACTAGTGTTCTTATAAGAAGAGGAGAGGACACAGAAACACAGAGGTGAAGACGATATGAAGAAAGAGGCAGAGATTGGAGTGATGTGTCTTCAAGCTGTGTCTACAAGCCAAGGAACTCAAGGCGCCTCCAGGAGTTGGAAGAGGCGTGGAGGGATACTCTCCTAAGGCTTTGGAGTGAGCGTGGCCCTACTGGCACCTTGGTTTTGGACTCGTGGCCTCAAAAACTATGAGAGAGTAGGTTTGTGTTGTTCTAAGTCACCAAATCTGTGTTAATTTGTTATGGCAGCCCTCGGAAACTAACACAACCCTCAAAACACACAAAACTGATCCATACTGCAGCAAGGGTGCCTGCTTGCTTGCTTTCCTTCTTTGTTTTCTACCTTTTATGTTTTCCTTTTGTGTGTGTGTGTTTGTTTATTTTTAACTATGGCAAATTTAAAATATATGCAAAAGAAGACAACATGTGTAATGAACCCCCATGTACCCATTGCCCCAGCTTCAACAGTTATCAACTCATTGCCAGTCTTGATTCATCTCTACTTCCGTCAGTTTCCCCTATCTTTTGCCTTATTTTGAAGCAGACGTTGTATCATTTCATCCATAACTATCTCAGAATATATCTCTAAGTGGCAAAGACTCTTTTTTGTTTTAAATGAGCCACAATAAAGGGTGGTTTTTCCAAGGTGAAAGTTTCCTATTATTCCTCTAAGCAGACTTAATGTCTCCTCCATTATAAAGCCTTTGGAGTGAGTGTGGCCCTGCTGGCACCTAGGCACTATTATAAAAAGCAGTCTCATTAGTTTGACACTCAGGGAGCCTTGGTTTTTGTTTTTGAATCCAAAATGGCCCTGTTTATCTCTCCAACCTCATTGTCCAACATTCTCCCTGTTCATACTATGTTTTTGATATACCAAGCTATTAAGTGAAACCATAAGAAATTACCATATTTATGGATCAAATTCAGTTGAACACTGGCAATTTCATATCACCTAACATAATATAATGGACACCAGGCTTTTCCTTGCTTTCAGCCTGCTTCATTGGACCCACACTTTGGGTTTGGATTTATCACATAGTAATGTAATTGTTTACCTACCTGTCTCTCCACCTAGCGAGTAAACTCCTTGAAGACAGGAATGGTTGTTTTCCCTTTGTATGTCTACAGATTTCTGGCACAAGGTCAGTACTCAGTAAATATGGTTAAAGAAATCAATGGCTCTGTCCATTTCAGTCTTCTATAGGTGTTTTTTTCCATAGGCAATCTCTGAAGTCATATAATTCTGAAACTTCTCCATGCCCTCTTCTTTCTGTCATTATTAAAAATGTAATATATCATGTTACTTTTTTCAACATGAACCCTCCTGATAAAGGCTATTGGGGGTGCCACTTTTCCCTACAGCACTGCTGTCAACCAGCCCTGCAGCTGAGTGGAGACAATATGTTCTGTGCTAGGGCCTAAAATCTAGTGTCTTCATTTACTAGATTAGACTAGATAAGAAGTGAAGTCACATTTAGCTTAAAAAGGAATAATTCTTCTGGTATTCGTTTACTAGTCTATGGGGGGGGGGAGGGTCCAATTTGTGCTTAATTCCCCCTTGCTTTAAAAGTTATTATAAAGCTGAGCTTCAGTAATGCAAAATGAATCATTTCTTAGTTTATCCATTTGTTTTAGAAAACCACCCTAAGACTTAGAGGTTTAAAACAACTTTTTTTCTTTTTTAAAAAATTCTAATACCTTTATTGTGATATGATTCCTGTACAGTAAACTACACATATTTCAGATGTACAATATGATGAATTTTGATAGATGTATACACCAATGAAACCACCGCCACAATCAAGATAGCTAACATTTCCATCACTCCTCAAGAAGTGCAAATTTAGAACTCCCTCCCCCTTTACCCTCTAGTAACCATAAATTTGTTCTTTATGTCTATGAGTCTTTCTGTTTTGTAGATAAGTTCATTTGTGTCCTTTTTTTAGATTCCACATATAAGTGACATCATATGGTATTTTTCTTTCTCTTTCTGGCTTACTTCACTTAGAATGACAATCTCCAGGTCCATCCATGTTGCTGCAGATGGCATTATTTTATTTTTTATGGCTGAGTAGTATTCCATTGTATGTATATACCACATCTTCTTTATCCAGCCATCTGTTGATGTACATTTGGGTTATTTCCATGTCTTGGTTATTGTAAATAGTGCTGCTGTGAACATTGGGGTGCATGTATCTTTTCAAATCATATCTTCCTCTGGATATATACCCAGAAGTAGGATTGCTGGATCATATGGTGACTCTATTTTTATTTTTTTTAGGAATCTCCATGCTGTCCATAGTGGCTGCACCAATTTATATTCCCACCAACAGTATAGGAGGGTTCTTTTTTCTCCACACCCTCTCCAGCATTTATCATTTGTGGATGTTTTAATGATGGCCATTCTGACTGGTGTGAGATGATACCTCATTGTAGTTTTGATTTGCATTTCAATGAATGATGTTGAGCATCTTTTCATGTGCTTGTTGGCCATCTGGATGTCTTCATTGAAGAAATGTCTGTTTAGGTCTTCTGCTCATTTTTGGATTGGGTTGCTTGTTTTTTTGATATTAAGTGTATGAGCTGTTTGTATATTTTGGAAATTAGTCCCTTGTTGGTCGCATCATTTGCAAATATTGTCTCCCATTTTGTAGGTTGTCTTTTTGTTTTGTTGATGGTATCCTTAGCTGTGCAAAAGTTTTATTTAAGTTTTATTAGATTTCACTTATTTATTTTTGCTTTTATTTCCGTTACTGTAGGAGCTGGTTTGAAAAAAAAATCTTGCTGTGATTTATGTCCAAGAGTGTTCTGCCTATGTTCCTCTAGGAGTTTTATAGTCTCTGGTCTTACATTTAGGTCTTTAATCCATTTTGAATTTATGTTTGTATACGGTGTTAGGGAATATTCTAATTTCATTCTTTTACAGGTAGCTGTCCAGTTTTCCCAGCACCACTTGTTGAAGAGACTGTCTTTTCACAACCATTATATTTTGATGATGATTTTATGGGGCAGGAATTCAGAAAGGGCTTAGCTGGACAGCTCCTTTCTACTTCTTGTGTCCTTGGCTGAGGCAGGGAAGGGGTGGGGACGGGGGAAGAGGGGTGGACGGTAGAGAGTCCACTTCCCGAAGAGCTTCTTCACCCCCTTATTGGGTGCCTGGGGCTCACTGGGCTCTTTCTCCATGTAGTGTCTCATTCTTTGGGGTCTCTCCACATGGCTTGGGATTATCAGAGCATGATGGGTTCAGGGTGGTTGCACTTCTTATGTGGCAGTTGGCTTCCAAAAGAGAAAGCAGAAGCCTCCAGGCCTCTTAAAGGCATCATTTCTGCTGTGTTCTGTTATTCTGTTGGTAAAGCAGTTCTGGCCCAGCCCAGATCCAGAGGGTTAGTGGTGAAATAGACTCTACTTCAAGATGGCAAAGAATGTGTGTCGCTTTTAAATTTGACACATCATCTATCAGTTATTGTTTGGACATATGAGGCCTGAAACACATTTCTGGAGCCATCATGAGTCCCTGATGAGACACTGCTCAGCTTATATCTGTTGGCTGTATAATTATCTTATTCTGGCTTAAGATCCTTGCTGAGTTCACACAAATATCAAGGATTTTGAAAATAATAAGTAATGAAAATTATATCATCTTTTATTTGGTTGAGAATACTAATGTTTTTATCTTGTAAAAACTGTTTTTTCCCTCTCCCAGTATACCAAAATATTCACAGGAAAGAAGGCTAGAAAATGTTTAAATAGAAGTGTTGATTTAAGAATTAGTGTGATGAAATCCTGCAAAAAGCAGAATTCAGCACAAACCAGATTCTTCTTGGGTCACATGTCATATATATATATATATATTTTTTTTTTTTTTTTCTTTTAACCTAGGGGTACCATGGGATGATAAGTCTGTTTCATCTATGACTTATCTCAGTATATACCTTAGGTCTGTTGATGAGCCTAGGAGTATTTGATATCATATACAATCAAGATAAAAGGGACTATTTAATTTTGGTGTTTCTACATCTCTGGGTAAAGCAAAGATCACTTGAAGCTAAGGCAAGTCCCTGCTTACATCAAAACCTGGGAGACTGGGGGATATCCATGATGCCTGCCTGTTGTTCTAATATTTAACATTTGGAATATTATTTAATATTAAAAAACCATTTTCTACTCCTGATTATTTTTTGATAACTGCAGTCTCATCATTTCCTCCAGTAAGTCAAAGTGATTACAGCAGCATGCCTCAGTCTTGGGGATTATAGTCCACAGAGGGTAAAATAGGGTTAGAACTTTCAACACCGAATTATGGATATATCAAGTTTGTTATTTTTGCTTTTGTTTTGTTTATTTTATATTCCGCTAAGCTTTAGTAAATCAGTATCTATTTCTACTGCAGAGGAAAAGTAGGATTTTTCTTCCTATCTTCTAATTTTTCCACCATATTTAATTTAATTTAATAGATATACTACCTCCAAAGTGAAGACATCGAACCAAGTTTAGGTTGAACTAAAGTTAATTTCATTTGCTAATTTCTTAAAAGCTTTCATGACACACCTTGAGGCAGTTAGAGAAAAACAGACATTTGAAATCCCAGGACTAAAAATCACTAGTTCTGCTTATTAGATAAGGCAAAGTTTCTGTTAGAAAGTTTTCTAGATCCTTTGGCTTTTCTTGAAAACAGCAAATGGACACAGCCTGCTCCTCTGGCATCAGCTAGCTAAGGAGCACATCTGTATGTCTTTATCACAAATGGGACCAAGTAACTATTTGACAAGATAATACCAATTGTGTGTTGATGGTGAATCAGCAGCATGATAGTCAAAAAACAAAGAATTGCATCTTTTGTAGGGGCTACAGTTAGCTGTCTTGGATATTTGTGACATAATATTAAGAAGGAACTTAGCAACCAGCCTCACATAGGGTAATTTTGGTAAAACATGAGGTACGAATAATCCCTTTACAAAAGACAAGCAACATCTGGTGTTTATTAGTAGTAACATGAAATTATACATAATTTCCTGTTGGGATTCTTTGCTTATAATCAAATTAAATGCTCTCTTTAGAACCTTTGTGTTCTATGTGTGTTGAGGGGAAGTGGCAAGAAGGAAGGTCTCCTACAGAAAAATCCCAGCTGTAAAAGGAAAGGGAAAAGAAAACTAGGGAAAAACAGAACCTAAGGAAGAGGTAGATGCTTTTCTAATAGGTTACCAGTCTGAAAAATGAATCTGCCTTAATTTGCCAATTGATACATTTTAAAATTAAGGTATCTGAAGAAGATTTTGGCCCTGAGATAAGAATATCACATTGAAAGATGTAGAAAACATTTTTAACAGCAAAATCTGTGTTTTAGGGAAAAAAGAATAAGTTGATAAAAATATAGCTAAATTTCTATAAACTTCAAATTTTGCTAGAAGATTTTCCTCGTTTGACACAACAATTAAATGTTAAATTGAATCTAGACAAACTTCATGGAACCAAAAATTATTTTGGTTTCAATCAACCTACTTTCCCCAATATTCTGTAATAGCTACACCTGTTAGAACCTATTTCACTGCACAGGGCGGCAGCGTTGGCTTTTAGCAGTGATCTGAGACAAAAAGAATTGATGAAGAAAAGCAGTTGAAGCAATCATTGAAAAGGAAACAAAAGACAAATAGTGGCAGCAGAGCAACAGAACAACTGTGTACTGGGTCTGAGGACACGTGCTTTTATCATACACAGTTAAGGGACTCATAGAAGCATCCATCTACGCAAGTCATTATGTGTCATTAAGTCTGTTGCTTGATAAAATGATGCCACAGTGAGGTTTATGAAAAACGGGTCCCTAAAAGGGAAAGGGCATTATCTAGCTTGGATAGAAGGCAGAAATCTTTAGGAGAAAAAAAAAAAATAGGAGGATCTGGTTAAGGTGGTAAGACTCAGCCCACCAGTCTCGTCCCTGTTCAATTACTTAATGAGATCTATACAATCCAGTAATTTTATGACTCCCACTACACAGTTTTGATGGGATGTTATCCAAAGAGGGATAATTCCCATTCCTTGGAAGTAGTATCTCATGTGGCTGACTGGCCATTTTCAGTCAGCACAATGAATGCATCACCCACTAGGAGAACTGAATTACTGCAGGGAGATACTCAGCCTTCTTTACTGAACACTTGTACTCAGCTTTTCTGTTATTGAACTTCAGAGACACACACTATGATCCATGCCAGTGCTGCTTTGCTAGAACCAAAGCAAATTAATTATGCCTGCCCCCAACGCATGCTGCTTGCTACCCTTGGTGTAGTTTTGCTTTAGATTTGTGAACAAAGCTTTTGACGGACAGCCTTTTGAAACCCTATCTCCTTGGCTGAAGAAGGTCTGCAGATCTAGTCTTGCGTTTGTTTCTCTATTTCATATCCTGTTTGTAAACATCTCAGGCACTGTTTTACATGCTTTACAAATAATTCGCTCATTTAGTTCTTATAAGGACCTTCAGGTGGGGTGTATCATTATCCCCATTTGACAGATCGGGAAACAAAAACATGGAGAGGTTAAGTAACTTGTTCAAGGTCACACAACTAGTAAGTCATGAAGCTGGAACTTGAACTCCAGAAGTCTAGTTCCATAATCTGAGCCTAACCACTGACTGGATCCACTGCCCTTTACTGGTCTCTTCACTCCTTTCCTCTCTCTTTCACCACCATGCTTCATTAAGATGTTCTGCCTTTATTATTTCAGCTAGAGCAATTTCATCAGCAATTTTTGCCAGGCTTCTGGGCAGACTGGGGGGGGGGGTGGAAGTGGGACGTGTGAGGTTGCAGGGAGACAGGTGCACATTAAGCGGGAAGGCCTGGAAAAGCCACAGTCATCATGTAGCCATCGCAGCAGATTTTCTTTCATAGATTTCTCTTCAATGTGGAGTCAGAGGCATGGATTCAAATCCTAGTGCCACCACTTACCGACTCCGGGACCTTGCCTTTGTTGCTTATGTCTTTACTTCACAGACTCCTTTTCTACAAAATGGAAATTGACTGTAGTACTTACCCCACGGGGTTGTTGTGAGGATTGAAAGGGACAATATTGGCACATAATAATTGCTCAGTAAACATTAGCTAGGTTAGTGATTATTGTGATGACTATATCAATTTTAAGCATGATTTTTCACATAAGACACAGGCATCAGAGCATAGGTTGTGTTTAGTTTACAGTTGAGGCCACTCAGGCCAAATTTTCTGGAAAAATTGGCATCTGACAGTGGTTTATTGATAAGGGAAATAGAAAACATATAATCTTAGGAGAAGATTCTATATTTTAATTGTGAAAGTTCTCTCTCTAACATGTTGATTTGGGGAATAAGGCATAATGTTTCAAATTGGCATTGCAAAATAAGACTGAAAAATGCCTGACACATAGTAGGTACTCAACAAATGTTACCTTCTACTTACCTCATATAACCCACACCCCCTCCTCGTCACTCTTATTTCTCACATCCCCCAACCCTGGTTCTAATCGAGCCACAGTCACTGCATTCTTGTTCTCACTCTATGCCTTTGCTCATCTTATTCCTCTGTGGAATGCCTTCAACTCTTCTTTCCATGCCTCTGAGTTGTATATATACTGCAAGGGCCGGGTCAAGGACGGTGTCCTCTGTGAAGCATTTCTGAGCCACACAAGCCTGCTTAGGGGTGAAGGTGAATTGAAACAAGGCACTGTGTAGGTACAAACCGATTGTACAACCTTCCAGAGCCTCCAAGGTCAATTGTCCTTCCAGAAAGAACACGCAACAAGGCATCAACAGTGAACACGGAGGAAATTAAGGCAGAGTGGCTCAAAAGTAGATTGTATCCTCCCCCTGAAGACTCTTGGCTTGTAGTTTTTCAGTCTCCTTCAGGCTTTAGAATCAGTGCCAGGGAAGAGAGGAGAGAGAGCTTAGATGTAAACTGGGATTTGGTTCTAATATCAAATTTGATGATGGCTTACAGGATGGGAGTGAATTTACCCAACACTATCTAGAAGAAATTGGTTGCCAGGGATTAGGTTGGAAGTCCAGAATCATAAATCAAAGTAGGTTCTATAAATAATACTTTTGCTCATGGGAATTTTGAAGTCTGTGAAACTGAAATTCCATTCCTATTGCTAATCAAATACTTTTTAGACACAAAATTTGTTCAGAAAAATTATCAAAAACTTGGAAATAAGGCAAAAAGATGACTATATGTCCTTTCACTGATATACAGAAGCTTTTCCTAACAGGCCCATCCAAGCATTATTTCATTCTAGAGGGCATCATACCTTTGATTTACTGTTTGCTCTTGATTAGAGCCCAGCCTCTGAGAAATTATATGATAACTTGGAACTTTTTTTGGTCTGACTGAGACATAAACAATTTCTGTCCAGTTAAATAGAGATAACCCCAAAGGTTACATTTCTGTTGCTCTGTAGGACATTGAGTACTTTTTGTATCGAATTTAGTAAACTTATTCCTGCATTCCTTCTTTCAGTTTCTGTATATACTCAGTCTCTCATTATCCTTTGGACCAGCTTTATTTTCTGGTTAATGAAAGAAATAAGTTTGTGATCCATGCTCACTTTCTATTTGTATGAGTCATGTTTTAAACATTTTAAATTATTATACTTTGATAAACCCTCGTCCGAAAGTCAAAATCCTTAAGGAGAAGTACTGAGGCCTTTGAGACAGAATTAAAAAAATAAAATTCAGTGTGAAAGTCTTTGTCTTCTTTTAGCAGATTTGGAAGAGTTAGAGGTAAATAGCTGGAGCACCTAGGTCATAATGATAGACAGTGAGTCCAGACAGTGCTGTTCAGAATGATGCAGATGTGACCATCAGAAGGATGTACTAGAACTGAGATAATACATGACAAAGAGCTGAACTGAGTGATTCATCAACCAGATGCTTTTTCCCCCTTAGTTTGGGTTCATTTAACTTTAAAGTCTGTGTCTGTTTTGAATTTATAATCAATTATTACTTGACAATTCTTCTACTCCAACAGAAAAATGGATTAAGATGAAAATGCTATAACTCTTTTATTTTGCTTTCAGTAGAACTGGTAATTTTCAGCCATCCCCTTGATTCTTTTCATTGTTTGCCATGTATCCATGGGCATGCGTAAAGGTTAAAAACTTACCTTGAGATACTACTTTCTTTTGCTCTGAGAGATTTGACAATTTTCCATTGTATCGTTCCTTGCGCACCTTTGGAAGAGACATTGGTATTCCCCACAATCGAGATATGCTGGGGTTTGGGTCCTAGGGGCAGTATAAGGTGGTGGTGGAAAGTTCGGGCTCACTGTGTATACTGTCTGGGTACAAGTCCCAGCCCTGCTATTACCGAGATATACTCCAGTTATTTCACCTCTCTAAGTTTCAGCTTCCTCACATGTAAAGTGGGGACAATAATAGGACTTATCAGACAGAGTCCTTCTGAGGCGCTCAGCACAGTGACTGGCAAATAGTAAGCATTCAGTAAGTGGGTGCTATTATTATTGTGGTGGCAGGGAACATGTAGTTTAATAAGCAAGATAATTATAAATAAAAGACAAGAGTCTTTAAGCTTAAATTAATGTATATCAGCAAAATCCTTGGCTGCAGTTGCTTTCAGATATTGGGAACATGGAAATGTGCAGATCTTTCCCATCTGTCCGCAGCTCACCTTTTGGTTGTCTCTTTAACTGTTGCCTCTCTTTCTCCGCCTTACCCAGTAGCATCATAGTGAGAAATGAATAGGATTTTAATATTCGTTTGTGTGTATCCATAAAGCTTTTTTTTTTTTTACTATTTATTAGAAAACAAAACAAAAACTGAAAATCAGAAAGGTTAAATATTTTGTATTTCTGAAGGAGAGGGTTGATTAAATCGCATTATTTCCCAGGAGTGTATTCGTATCTTTTTTCCCTTGTGGACAACAGTGCTCCCTCTGCCCTCTTAATGGGATTATTTGACTTTTTCTGGACCTTCAAGCCCAGTCATGGGGACGGGGTCTGCCTTGGTTCCCCCAGCAGCCGTCTGGGTATAAGCTAGCACTGCAGCATCGCACGAGAGAGGAAAGAAACATCCACGTCAGTCAGTCATGATTTGAGCTGTGTTCCCAACCCTAGTTTCATCAAGTATGACAGCCTAATTATAAGGCTTCCTACACGACTTACGTAGGCAACCGAGGTCCTCCGCCTGCTTTCTCCTGATGTCTGTCTCTTGTCTTGGAATGAAGTTCTTTACAGTGTATTCTTTGTAGAACATGTTTATATGAGACTAATCTTTCAGAGGTCTCTGGGTGATTTCACCCCCAAATATCCTAAAGTGGTCTAAGATTGTTAGAGCAGGCAGATAACTCGATATGAGCAGAGAAAGGGGGACACAGACCAAATGGCAGGAATTGGGCAGAAAGGAGGGGCATAAGCCAAATGCAGGAAACCACACATCATGTAAGCAGCAGGGGTCCCTGGGCAGAGAAAGAAAAGCAGGAACCTTGGGGCTGATAAGGGATCATGCTTTTTGGGGTGACAAGTGGCCTGGAGAAGAACAAAGAAAGGTGAGAAAAGGCAGGAATTTCCAGTGTCCGAATGTAACCTTTTGCTCATTATGCCCTCATTTCAATAAAATTAGCCTTGCAGATCAGAAGTACCCATTATGCACCGATGCCATGACACTTCCCATCCAGACTAAATAAGGACAAAAATCCCTCCTCCCTTTGGGAAGGTGGAGTTAGGATGATAATCAGGGAATATGACCCCAAACCCTTCCCTCCCCAATGAATATTCCGCCCATTCATTTTTACACCCTATGTAGCTGACTTGCCAAAAAAACTCAGGGCAGCCGCTTACCTGAGCCTGCCTGCTCTCCCCCTGAGAGTGTACTATCCATCCTTTAGTAAATCCTCACTTTACCTTTTTTAACCACTACGTCTTGTCTCTGAATTCTTTCTGGGATGGGACAAGAACCTGGAACACCAGTTGCATCTATCAGCAACAAGATAATCTACTTAAAACGACAACTCCAGGGGCCATGGGTGGTATATAGAGGAGGAATTCTAAAGACGCTGGAGGAAGTGTTACTGCTCAGTGTAAATGTGAACTATGCTAAGATGAACAGCAGGGTCAGGGCATTCAGGGTTGACAAGAGTTCACATGAGAAGTCCTAGCTGGTAGGGGCAAAAATGTTTAGTTACCTGCCAGCCCAGTGTGAGCCAAGTAGTGTGATCCAGCTGGGGATGTCTGAAGCTGGAATAGACCTGGCTATGATTTTGTGTTTCCTCTAGTTGAAGCTTAGCAGTCATATTGTATGGAATTTGCTGGCATCAAAATAGAGGAGATTAAGGTGAAATGATCTTCAAGATTCCTTACAACTGTAAGTTTGGATACTGCTATGTTTTTTCTTTTTCTCAATATTCTTTTTTTTTTTTAAAGTAAAGTATAATATACCTCTAATGAAACATACAGATATTTAGTGTTTGATGAGTTTTGATAAAGATATACACCCATGTAACTCCCTCCCCATTCAGGACATAGAACATTTCCATAACCCATAAGGTTCTTTGCAATCCTTTATAATCAATGTCCCCTCTCTGTAGGTAATCACCATTCTGATTTCTATTAATGTGGATTCTAGAACTTCATATAAATGGAACTATGTAGTCTGTACTCATTTATATTTTGCTTCTTCCATTTACCATAATGTTTTTGAGATTCATCCATGTTGTTGTGTGTATCAGTGGTCCATACTGATTTCTTACTGAGTTGTATTCCATTGTGTGCATATACCACAATTTGTTTATCCATTGTCCTGATGGACATTTGAGTTGTTGGCTATTATGAATAAAGCAAAATAAATATTCTTGTACAAGTCTTTCAGTGAACATATAGTTTTGTTGCTCTTGAGTAAATACCTAGGAGTGGAATTAACTTGGTCACAGGATAGTGGGATTTTCACTTTATAAGGAGCTACCAAAAAGTTTTCCAAAGTAATTGTACAATTTTACATTCCCACCAGCTGTATATGAGAGTTCCCAGTGTTCCGCTTCCAGGCCACTCCAATTTTCTGTTCATCATATGCATTCATTTCCCTTGGGTGTGTTCCTGAGGAAACCAAAGAAATGATCACTGTTACTACCTGAAAAGTTATCCTAAGCTAATAGGATTACCAGAAAACAGCATGCATTGATCACATTGGACACAACTCTCGATGAAGGATTAGCATAAATCATGTGATTTACGAACTAAGGGTTGGGGAGAGAGAAACGTGCTTCTTAGTTTGTCATTTCCTCATAGCTCCTTAGAATGGCCAGAAAGCTCTCCTTTCTGGGGTTCTTATATTAAAAACTTTGACAGTTTGTCCCGTCAGGACAGGACAGTTTGTCCTTCTGTCAAGAGGAAAGTAGTAATTTGCTCATCCATCAAATTTTGAGGTACTTTTAGAAAACAAATCCCTGGCACACTGGTGGTTTGTGTGAGGGACTCTAGGAATAAAAAAGCAGAATTGGACAAAATATCATGGATCTAGTATACATGAAAGAAAATGTTGGGTAGGTTGGCTCTTTTTTTTTTCTTAATTTATTGAAGTATAGTTGACATAACATTGTATTATTTTCAGGTGTACAACATAGGGATCATAGTGATTTGGTATTTTTTTTAGATTGCAAACAATACAGTTATTATATTTTACATTATATAGCTATACATTACATTTTATAGCTGGCAGTTTGTCCCTCTTAATCCCCTTTACCTATTTCGCCTCTCCCCCTACCCCTCTTCCCTGTGGTAATCACTAGTGTCTTCTATCTGTGAGTCTGTTCCTGTTCTGTTACATTTGTTTCTTTTGTTTTTTGGATTCCACATATAAGTAAAAACATACAGTGCACAAGCGTTCCTTTTTCTCCACATCCTCACCAACACTTGTTATTTCTTGTATTTTTGACAGTAGCTTTTCTGACAGCTATGAAGTGATATCTCATAGTGGCTTTGATTTACATTTCCCTGGTGATTAGGGATGTTGAGCATCTTTTCCTGTGCCTGCTGGCCTTCTGCGTGTCTTCTTTGGAAAAATGCCTATTCAGGTCCTCTGCTGATTTTTTAATTGGGTTGTTTGCTTTCTTGATATTGAGTTATATGAGTTATTTTTGTATTTTGGATATTAACCACTTATTGGACATATCATTTGCAAATATCTTCTCCCATTCAGTAGGTTGCCCTTTTTGTTTTGTTAATGGTTTCCTTTTTTTTTTTTTTTTTTTTTTTTTGGCTATGTGAAAGCTTTTTAGTTTGATTAGGTTCTATTTGCTTATTTTTGCTTTTGTTGTACGGTGGCTCTCTTATATTGTGATTGAAGAAGTATTTTGCTTGGTAGATTAATAATTAGCCATCATTTATTAAATGCTTACTATACACCAGGCACTGGACTAAGTATTTTCATATATATTGATTATTTTAATCTTTGCAACAACCTTGCAAAATAGGCAACATTGATTTCCCAGTATTATGGGAGAGGAAAGTGAAGTTCCTAGAGGCTAAATAACTTGCCCAAAGACACAGCTATTACATAGTAGAGCTGTGTAATAGCTCTATTCTTTGAACCTAATGGTGCCACGGCCGAGCTATACTTTGGTAAGAATAGTTGAGCTGGATGGTCCCATGGAAAAAAGTGTGTGTGTGTGTGTGTGTGTGTGAGATAGGATGACCAGATTCTTTCAAATATAAAAATAAATTTCACTAGGATAAAATTCTATGGGAGAAGTGGACTGAAATATGAGATTAAGGAAGAAACAAAATACTGTAACATTTCTTTCTATATTAAAAAAATGAATGATGATAGGTATCAAATGGTAATTAGATTCTGTTGGATACATTTAAATAAATGATGTATCTGCTTTAATTTAAAATGTCCATATTTATAATACATTGGTAATTCTAACCTTTATAAATATTTAAATTTCTGATGAAAACATGAGATACCAACTTAAAAATGGGTGAGGCAGTTACATGGATTTTCAAACTTCTTTTAAGTGACATAGCAATTAAATTTGGAATGTTATGACTTGTGAAAGGTCAGGGTCCTCACTGCTTAGTCACTTTTTAATCCTTGCACTTAGCACCGTGCCCAGAATATACAAAGTTCTCAATCTCCATCTGGGGAATGAAGATGCAAGGAAAGTGATGCATTGTGAAAGGCTGTGCACAAAAGGCCCAGGGCTGCAGAAAAGACCTCATGCATCATCAGGACCAGTGCACAGAACTTCCCAGCCTTCCAGCTTCATTTCCTCTGCTCAGAAAATAGCATTCTAAAAGGGTTACCTGACGCCAATAGACTGAAATAATTATAATGATAATTATTGTGATCATGGTGTTTTACAGCTGAGAAACCCTTTATCGACATCGACAGCTCATTTTAACCCTGGGTGGGGAGTGTGGCCTTCCCTTTCTTTTCTTTTTGGTTTTTTTAAGGTATAATCGACATAGAACATTATGTTAGTTTCAGGTGTACAGTATAATGATCTGATGCTTGTATATATTGTGAAATGGTCACCATAATAAGTCGAGTTAACAGAAATTTCTCTTCTTGTGATGAGACCTTTTAAGATCTATTCTTTCAGCAACTTTCAACTATGCAGTACAGTATTACCTATAGTCATCATGCTGTACATTACATCCCCAGGACTTATTTATATTTTAACTGGAAGTTTGTATGCTTTGACCCCCTTTACCCATTTTGCCCACCCCCTCCAACTCCCAAATTTGGCAACCGCCAATCTGTTCTCTGTATCTATGGGTTTGGTTTTTTTAGATTCCACGTATAAGTGAGATCATACAGTATTTGTTCTTCTCTGTCTAACTTATTTCACTTAGCATGATGCCCTCAAGGTCCATCTATGGTGGCAAATGGCAAGGTTTCCCTTTTTTATGGCTGAATAATTTTCCATTGTTTTTGTATACCACATCTTTATCCATTCATCCATCAATGGACACTTAGGCTGCTTCCACATCTTGGTTATTATAAATAATACTGCAGTGAACATGGAGGTGCAGATATCTTTTCTAGTTAGTGTTTTGGTTTTCTTCGGATAAATACCCAGGAGTGGAACTGCTGGATCACGTGGTAGTTCTATTTGCCTTTCCTTTCTTTTCATTCCCGTTGCCTATGGGCTTTCATTGAGTTGATTCCTCTGCCTCGAACAATGCTACATGGCTGTGCAAGGATCAACAATTTGGTGAAGGAGGAAGGACAGGGGAGGAGAGAAAGGGACTTTCCAGCTCAAGGATTCTTTACTCCCAAGACTTATGGAGTACAGCCTGGAATCATCAATTTCTATCCATACTGGTGACAAGTGGAATTTCTCTGTGGTTCATCCATCCATCCATTCATTCAATAAACATATATTAAATGCTCACTTTATGCAAGATCTTGGGATAGAGAGGTAAATAATACTCACAAGGACACTTTGGAAGAGGGAAACAAGTCAGTAAGTAAATGCCTATAAGTGGGGAGAGCCTGTTTTCACTTTATAACTTCCTGGCCCTGAGATAAATGTTTTGCCATTTTCATCAGAAGGAAGGAGAAGACAGGATCAGAGCCTTCCCTTTCGTCACCTGCCCAAGTGAATCATGAAGGGCCTCAGCATTCTCTAAAGGATGTGCTGTTTGAACATATAAGCTGAGGAATGGGATAAAATTCAGTGGAATTAATGTGACCTGGGCTCCTGGACTTTTTTCATTTAAAAGGTCAGCAAGCCTAACGTGGAATATGTGTGGGGAAAGGTGCACTTTGGGCTTTGCAAGAATGAGGGAAAAATTCAAATATTATCCAAGGTGGATGAAAGGAACTAGCTGTGTTTTATCCTCAAAGAGGCCATATAATTGGGGTCAGCAGTTATAAAAGGTGAGCACAATGTGTTTTCCAGCCTCACACATCTGTTTAGTGGGCAATTTGAATCCTAATGACTTTTCAACTGGCTCAGGCAATCCTGCCTCTCAGGTCATGCCTGTTATCCTGGTGTAGTTATTAACAGCATTCCCTTTTGCTCTCAAAAGTGTCCTAAGTTAGAAGATAAATTATCTTGGTAGTAACTCAAGAAGGAAAAGTCAGGCCCCATCTGCATTCTCCATGGAGAAGTATGATCAAAATATGTTTGTTATTAAAATCTTTCATGTTAACATTTTGCTGATGTGGAAAGTTGTAAATCTGCTGGAAAGGATACGGTCCAACAAATACTGTTTCTGCTGGGCTTGTATTAAGAGAATAAAGGAGACAGAAAAATGCATAAGACAGAGTCCTCCTCTGGAAGAGTTTATGGACTGATGGAAGTGACACACAAAGAATACTGTGTGCTTGGGACGCTAAAGGCTTACATCCCTGGACCTGAAATGTTGGAGCAGGAAGGGACCTGGGGCTAATCTTACCACCTCACTTTACAGAAGAGGATATTGTTTGCCTGGGTTCCCGGAGCCTTTAGGTGCAGAAACAGGGGCTTTGCCTGGGACTGTCCCTGTTTATGCCTGTTGTCCTGGCATAACTACTACAACCATCCCCTTTCCATCTCAAGAGTGTCCTGGTTTAGATGATAAATGACATGGTTCCCCTAATGTAGGGAGCTGGGTCGCCTGACTCTGACCAATACTTCTCCACTGTGGCGCTATTGACATTTGGTGCTGGGTAACTCTCCATTCTTGGGGGGCTGTGTCCTGTGCACTGAAGGGTGTTTAGCAGCATCCCACTCAAGGCTAGTAGCAGCTTCCCTCCCAGTTGGGACATTAAAACTGCCTCCAGACATTGCCAAATATCCCCTGGGAAGCATAATCACCCTCGATGAGAACATCTGCCCTAGACAATGACCTTCACAATGGTCTCAGACAGACTTTACCAGGCTGCCACAAAACGCTAAAATATAACCTACAAGGGTATTTTTATTTGCTTCTTTTTAAAAAAAACTCTTAATATGATAACCTCAAGAAAACCATTTAAAGCAAATGCTTTAATGGGAAAATATTTATTTCAAAAAGCTCTCAAATGGAGTTATTGTTTCCCATGTAAATTAATATTTCCTATGAACAGAATATCTTCCTACAGAAAGGGTATTCAATCTGAAATGTTGATGAGCAACTGCACGACAGGTTAAGATCGTATGGTTTACTACTTTAACCTGTTGCCCAAGTGAAAAATGAAAAGGAGAGAGGATAGTAAAATTATTTCTGTAATACTTGGAGCCTACTTTTAAAGTGATATTTCTGAGTATTTTTCTTATATAAACAGGAGGAGACAGTGCCGGCCCAAACTGTGAAATTGGGATTCTTCTCATACACCCCACTTTCAACACTTCCTTCTCCTATATTCCCCCAACTTGGCATTATTATATTCAGTTTTGCTGTCATGAAAAAGACTTCCGTATTCTCAAACAAAAATAATGTATTGATTCAAGCAACTAAGTGGCTGCATGCCAGCGTGCTCCAGTGGTGGAGATGCGTTGGTGATCCCTGATCACTGCCCTTGACATGCCCAAGGTCTGATGGTAGTTCTCAGACTTGAGCATACATCAGCATCACCTGAAGGGGTCATTTCTGATTCAGTAGGGCCCAGACAAGTTCTTCAGTGATGCTGATATTGCTGGTCTGGGAACCACACTTTGAGAACCAATGGTTTCGTCTCAAGGGTATTTAGGCACCATTAGGATTCAGGAGCACCCAGGGAAGGTGGTAACCTGGCTTCTTTGGCTTCATCTCCCCCTAGTCTCCCCTTCCTGTCTTTCCCCTTTCCTTCATCTTTTCTTTTCCCATCTCACTTCGTGTACCCTGCATTCTCATGCTCCCTTGACCCTCCTCTACCAAACATTGCTCTTAAGGAAGAATTTTATATCAAACATTAACATAGCATGGCAGTAAGGCAATGTCTTACCTTTTCTAGGGTAATTGGCATTAGGACATATCTCTGCTTATGAAATGGGGCACAATGTCTGTGTTAACTTTTTAGGATTGATTTAGGCGAATCTCCTTTATATAGGAATCCTTACTGCACTGGCCCTATGGTGTAGGTGTTACACACATATCAAGGCATCTCTGCGCTATGGTGTTCATACATACACACCAAACAGCTGTCTGTATAATGAGGATATGATTATTAAGGCATCTTCAAGCCTTGATCTTTTATGATGATTTAAGCAAATCCAGGGTCTGGGTAAACCTTGCTAAAGTATCAGGATTGTCCTCTCTCTTGTTTAGTTGCTAATGACACTTAGAAGACCCCGCTGTCGGTACCATCACCATTTTCTTCATACCTATCAGTTGGCAAGAGAGCAAAACATGTATCCACCCTCCTACTTACTGGGATTATGAAAATTAATCTAAAATGAAAGTATGTGCAGAATGAAAATTTTTAAATGACGCCTTGACTTGAGGACTATTATTAAAATTAAGTCTGCTCGCATTCAAAGTAACCACTGAGTGTTAACAATAGGAAGAAAGACTTACTTTTTAAAATTTTGATGGTTTCTTTCTCTTCACCGCCAAATTACTGGGTTAATCTTTGATAATAAAGGGAGAGAACCTATGATTACTTACAGTGTGTGAAGTTGAGGGAAATTCAACATCAACGCTTAACCTACCAACGAATTTGTAACAGGTCATGCGTCTGTTCATCCAGGTTAATGTCATGTGCAGTTAATGGCTGAGTAGTCTAATCGATTCTTGATCTAGTTAACTTTTTAGCTGAGTGGTTAGACCTGAATCCTAATTAGGACAGTGAGTGGAAAATAGCATATGTGTAAGTGTAACCAGTGGATTTGAGGAATAAGAAGAAAAGAAAAAAAGCAAATGCTTTTGTCTTTAGAAAAAGGTGGCACAGACAGAGACTGTCTTTCTTTCTCCCAGTGCCCTACCTCCACTGTTAGGAGGAGCAGAGAGGAGCTTTGGTGATGAGGGGACAGGATGGGAAGGAAGAAGATCATTTCTACCTGGCCTAGAGATTATGTTTCAGGAAAGATATTTGTATATTACTCTGTATTTCCCCTTCATACTTTAAAAAGTTCTACCCACTCATCCTTTTACCATCTGACCATTCTAGAAGCATGGTACCTAATGATGATGCAAACTTAGCAGCCTGATGGAAGCAATACTGGATACAGTTTCTGGACATATTCTTGATAGCCTTATCATGCTCTGAAAATGCTTGCAAAGCTACCAAATATTTAAAGGAGGATGAACTGTTCAATCAGAATGAATTGAAGTATCCTAGAACAATTATGGTAATAGTATCAGCTGCAGATTATAAGACTTCACAGTGTATTCCTTTTTTGAAAAGTACCCTTTATCCCTTTGGTTCCTCAGAGTATTACCCTGAAACATTGTGATACATGGCGAGGCTGAAAGCATAGTGAGTATACCAATTGGGAATGCACTTGGCTGCAAGTAACTAAACTCAACTTCTAAATACCAGGCAAAGTGTGAGACTCTTCTTAAACACAGTTTATTATCTCTACAGCAACCCTGCAAGATAGTTTTTCTTTCAATGAGCCCAGAGTAGTTAACTTGCCCAAAGACACAACCTTAAAATAATAGCTCTGCCTGGTATTTCTCACATCAGTAAAAGTTATAACATTGCTTGAGAATATCAAAACTTCTAAATCAATACAGAAAACTCAGGATTAATTTCTATGTGGCCTGGAGAAAAGCTCAAATGGGCAAGTTCCTAAGTGGAACAGAGGCCCAGGGACAAGGGTATTGTTTAGTCAGGGGGTACCCTTGGGATGTGTATTTTATGCTTACTACAAGTGGGTACATGAAGGTAAGGATTGCCTAGAGGTAGAGATGGTCAAGTATAGGGATCATATGTGTCCCCTTGTGGTAGATACCATAGTTTGTCTCAACACCCCTTTCCAACAGCTCTCACCCTTGCCTTCTCTTATCATAAAAGCTATAGAACTTGAAACCTTATTTTCTAATGAGATATAAGTGGACATCTACTGAGGGTGGTTCTGGGAAAGTTTTGCTTTTTAAACCCAAGAGAAAACCGTCAGCTGCCTTGGTCCCCTGTCCTTTCTTCTAGCTGGGAATGTAGACTTGATGTATGAAGCTGCACCAGGCATCTTACAACCGTGAGGACAAAAGTCAGTACACTAACAATCATGGGGCAGAAAGAGATAAAGAGCTGGGTCTTTGATCATACTAAATGTCCAAGATTGCCTACCTTTGAACTGCTTGTCACATGAGAAAAATGAACTCCTATTTTTTTCAGTAACTGTAAATTGAGTTTCATGTTATTCGCCGTTGAATGCATTCCAGATTGACACCCTCTCCATGGGATAAGCCTCACCATCCCCCATAATGTTTTAATATAATAGCCTGATGAACCAAAGGAAAAAAATATTGTACCTGTCAGAAAAATGATAGAAAGTGAAGCCTTATAATACATGTAATCAACTTTGTAAGTTGCAAAGCGTAAGTCATGCTCACAAATTGTGAAACATGTTTCTATTTGTCTACAGAGTATAAGAATGATAAATGTATAGAAACAGACAAAAAGTAAAGAAAAAAAAAACCTGTAGATTAGACTGTTGCTCAGCACATATTCATTCCTTCCCACCCTACTTCCCCAAAACTCCGCGGGAGAAGTGTACTTCCCTTCCACATTGATGTTAGACTTAGCCATGTGACTTGCTATGGTCAATGAGTTGGGGGCAAAAGTGATAGCCATAGTCTAGGCCTTAAGCAGATATCAGGTGTTTTTCCTCTACACACTTGCACTTCTGTCATAGCCATGAGAAGGGCATGCCTCGAGTAAACTGCTGGTCTAAGATGGATGAGAGATGTGTGCAGTAGAGATGCACTGAACCCATAGCCTGGAGCCAAGCCCAGCCAAGTTCAGCCAAACTGACTGACCCCAGGATGCATGAGTAAGAAATAAATATTTGTTATTGTACATCAGTGGGTTTTGAAGGGGTTTGTTATGCAGTGTTAGTGTGACAGTAGTTAACTGACATACAACACTGACAGCATAATCTTACAAAATAAACTATAGTGATTTTAATTTTTTAAACAAATATTAGCATTGTAATGACCCATAATAACATTCTAAGTGGAACCCAATTTATTAATAAAAAGTCAACATTTACAAAGACATGTTTTTATCTATTAAATTATTTATTTGCTGAGTCTTGTTACTTTAGGAATTAGGCATCTCCCTAAATTTAGCCAGTTAAAGTAGGCTTTCTGCTTCTTCCCAACCAAAACTTTAGTTTTATTCTTTTGATCTGCTTCTATCCTTCTTCTTTCAGTTATGCTATGATTAATAGTACCTACTCTTTAAACTTTTGTTTAACTAGATCAAAGAAAAGCCTATCTTATAAAACAAACAAAAACAAACTATTGGACTGAGAAATGTTTTCTCTCTATCAGTTATCTATTGCTGTGTAACAAATTACCCTAAAACTTAGAGGCTTACAACAACAATAAACAATAAGCAGTTGCAGTACATTAGGAATCCAGGAGTGGTTTCCAAGGTGCTTCTGGCTCAGAGTCTCTCATGAGGTTGTGTCAAGACGTCGCCTCAGAATGTAGTCATCTCACAGCTTCCCAGGAGCTGGAGGATCCACTTCCAAGATGGCTTACTCATAAGGCTCTTGCCATGTGGACCTCTCCATAGGGCTGATGAGTGTCCTTGTGACATGGCAGCTAGTTTTCCCAGAGCAGGTAATCTCGGAGAGCAATGTCTCTTATGACCTACTTAAAAAAATCATATTCTCTTGGTTCCATAATATCCTACAGGTTACACTGGTCAGATCTATTAAGTGTGAGAGAGGACCACATAGGGTGTGAATACCAGGAAGCAGGATCATTGGGAGCCATCTTGGAGGCTGGCTGCCACACTTTAGTATACATTTCCAACACAGTCTCTCTCAGACTGCTCCAAGCATCTTCTCAAAATAGATTTGCAGTTTAAACTAGTGGTTCTCACCCCCCCTTCTTGGGGACATTTGGCAATGTCTAGAGACATTTTTGTTGTCCCACGTAAGGGAAGGGACTGCTCCTGACATCTGGTGAGTAGAAGCCAGGGGTGCTGCTAAACATCCTATGAATGCAATGGACATTCTCCCCACAACAAAGAATTATTCAATATAAAATGTCAACGGTGCTAAGGCAAAGAAATTCTACATTTAAACTATTACAGTTTGCTAAAATTTTGAACACTTTCCCCTTACAAATCGTTCATTGTATCATATAAACATTGCTTTTCATTTTCAGTCAAGAATAATCAGATTAAGCAAAATTGAGTTATTATAGTGTATGATCAAATTGCAGGTGCACAACCAGAAGGGAGTGAGCAGGAGAAATGAATTTGGCCAAGAAACACACATGCTAACCCCAGAAAAGCCGGGTTGTGGGGAGAGCTTTCCCTTTTCCGTGATATACTTGCTGAATTTGCCAAAAGAGCACCAAATAATTGCTGTTTCATTGAGAACTCTCTGCCAACAACTAGAAACAGTCCTACCTGGGTGACACTGTGAATTCTGAAAAAAAATCAATTGGAGATTTTAAAGACAAGCAGAAGAATGGAAAAGTGAATTCAATAGCGTTTTATTGACAACTTACAGCTTAAAGAGCTTTTTCTGTAACTCTTGACAAGACTTCTTTGCATCTGAGGTTTATTTGAGTGCTTAAAACGGGCTAAGATAATAAATCCACAGCACAGTAGGTGCTTCTGTCAGAGAGTGATCTCTTTCCTTAGAAACCGAGGAAGAGTGATTATCAAGCAGACTGCTAGATTTGAGGTTTGCCTCAGGACTCTTTGTGCTCTCCACCAACTAGGGAGATAAAGGAGATCAGCCTGAACTCTAATCTTCCTTGAACAAACCATGAAGAACTGAATTGGCTTCTGGGCAATGTTCAGAGCCACTGGGACAATGGGAAAAAGTCAGATTACACCAGATCCCCTGAGTGTTTGTCTCTAGGCTAGGACAAGGGTAATGGGTCTTCAAAAAAGGAAAATTGTTAATGTACCTTTGCATTGAAAGTTCCACTAGTTGATGAATATATATGCTTATATTCTTAAACTTGTTTTAGAAAATACGACTTCATAAGTAACTATAATATATATAATAATACATATATTCTCTTCCCCTCTCTCTATATATATTTATAAATGATTTTCTTCTTTTCCACATAGGAAGCCATGGGAAGCATTGGGAGAGGAGGAATAAAATAATTCTTAGCGACTGGGGAACCTACAATGAGGGGAAATCATCATATCATTCCCCAGTTTGGTATCTGCTTGAGCATCAGAGGGTAGGGGGTGGGGGGATGGAGAGAGAGATGTTACCTTATATGGAAACAAGATAGTTGCAGTTGTGAATAAACTAAGGATCTTGACAGTATGACTGGGAGGAAATAAGATGTCAGCGGGGTGAGACTCTAGGAATGGTCCATTCCTTGCCTCTTCCAGCTTCTGATGGCTGCCAGCTTCCTTGGTTTGTGGCTGTTTCACTCCATTCTCTGCTTCTGGGGTAACATTACCTTCTCCTGTTTCACCTGTCAAATCTCCCTCTACCTTCCTCTTATAAGGATACGTATGATTGCATTTAGTGCCCACCCTGATAATCCTGGATAATCTCTTCATCTTAAAATCCTTAGTTTAATCACATCTGCAAAGATGTGGTTTCCATATAAGATAATATTTACAAGGTTCCAGGGATTAGGGCCGGATGTATTTGGGAGTGGTAGCATTTTGCAGCCTACCATACCCAATATCTTGTTCCCCTCTAGTCCTTCCAGAGTTCAGCCCTATACCCTGTTTATCTACACACACACACAGACACACACACAGACACAGACAAACACTCTCTCTCTCTCTCTTTCTCTTTCTCTCTCTGTCTCTTCTCCTTTCTTTCTCCATAGAGCTTCACCCAAATCTTTAGCCTTCATTAGCCTGGAGAGCTCAGCCCTGTGTGTGCATTCCACCTGGAATGGCAGTACTGGTGATGAAGTAGATTTTTGTAGATTCTTCTAATGCAGCGAAGAAAAGGAAGAAAAATAAAGGAGAAAATTAACTTTCTATATTGAAAGAAATTGAATGCTGTTATTTTGCTATGTGAAGAAAGTATATGGTATAGTGAAGAAGTTGTTATTAAAAATGAATACAGAGATATCTTACTAGGGAGGAGTTTAATGATCACTGATCCCCAAAGGTAAGCCTTAATTCAACCCTTTTTGGCTGGAAATCTGTAAGCTAAAATATCAATGCTTCCCAGGAGTATAGGAGATACTGACCCTACTTCCCCTCACACCTGTCTGTCCAGGAGACATATTTAATTTTCAGTAAATAAAGAAACAAGGAACTTTCTGAAACTTTTACTTTGAAAGTCAGAAGTTAAATGTATACTGTTTATCTGAGCTCAATTCTGCACTTTTTGTGTGGCTCTTTAGCTATGGTTGAAAGACTTTCTATTGCCCAGTGAGTGTCATTAAATATAGAACTGACATATCCAGCCACAGGAGCAGCAGTTCTTAAATCAGTGTGCTTTAGAAGTATAAGAAAAGATAAAAATATTCAGCTACATAGAAATGAAGGAGAGTTTATTTTAGAAAAGAAGATTGAAGCTAGAAGAAATCTGAGGTTATTTAGTAAAGTTATTTAGTTTATTGATGAAGAAACTGAGGCCCCAAAAGATAACAAGATGTATCTATCAGCTATTGCTGCATAACAAACAACTACAGACTCTTAGCTGCTTACAACAAGCATATATTTAGCCAGTGCACCTCTGGGCACATGCTGATTTGGGGTTTGGATGATCTAGGTTTTTATGCCTAGGGCAGTTCTGTTTCACATTTTAGGTCCTTGGGTTTGCTCTGGATGACTCTAATCTTCCTTGTACCAGTGGACCAATAGAGTAGATTTTTCTCATGGTAATGGTGGAGGCACAAAAGAGCAAGTGGATGTGCACAAGGCCTTTTAAGGTCTAGACTTGGAACTGAAACACTGTTACTTCTACCCAAATGTCATTGGCCAAAGTAAGTTACATGGCCAAGCCCCAAATCAAAGGACAGGGAAATACTCTCTGCCCACAATGAGGCCCTGCCAAAGGTTTTGGATTGAGGATGAAATGAAGAATTAGCACCAATGATTTAATCATCCATGCAAAATTTGCATAAGGTGAAAAAGCTATATAATGCCTCAATTAGGACACTAGAATTCTACAACACTGCACAACTGGTTACATTTATTTTATCTAGATTTTTCTGTTTTCCATCCAGATAATTAAAAGCCATTCATAGATTTCTGTAATTGTTACCTGCAAAGGCATATGACATATTGATGCATATTAAACGTGGTACTGTTTTCATTCAATATTAACCCAAGTTTCTTCAGCCTATGGTTACTAAAATGGTCAGATTAAAAAGAAAAGTCCAGATTTCACAGGTTTTGCAAAATCCCTCTCTGGTGGCTCATGAGAACTCTTCTCATCTTCCCCTTGTGTACCTCAAGAATATCTGCTACTTGGTGCTGCTCACTGCTACAGCCAGCCCCACTCTGGGAGAGTGCTGATGTCCTAGGTGCCCCAGAACTGTGAACCCTTGAGTTACCCAAGTGACACTGTGTTCCCTGTAGCCTTCATTCACAGTCTTCAGCACAGCTATAGTACAATGCAGCCCAGACCTGCACATTAAGAATTTCTCATGCAAATGAGTGCCCAAGTTTTTATTGTTATCTGATCTCTCCAGAGAGTTCACATGAGTACATAGGGCCAGGGAACTATATTCAAAAGATCATTTTGTGCAAATCAAAATTACAATGAGGTCTCACCTCATACCAGTCAGAATGGCCATCATTAAAAGGTCCACAAACAATAAATGCTGGAGAGAATGTGTAGCAAAGGGAACCCTCCTGCACTGCTGGTGGGAATGTAAATTGGTACAGCCACTATGGAGAACAGTATAGAGATTCCTTTAAAAACTGCAAATAGAGTTACCCTATGATCCAGCAATCCCACTCCTGGGCATATATCTGGAGGAAACTCTAATTTGAAAAGACACATGCACCCCAATGTTCATAGCATCACTATTTACAATAGCCAAGACGTGGAAACAACCTAAATGTCCATCAACAGATAACTGGATAAAGAAGTTGTGAGATATAAAAATAATGAAATAATGCCATTTGCAGCAACATAGATGGACCCGAAGATTGTCATACTAAGTAAAGTAAGCCAGAAAGAGAAAGAAAATACCGTATGATATTACTTACACGTGGAATCTAAAAAAGGACACAAATGAACTTATTTACAAAACAGATGCAGACTCACAGATATAGAAAACAAACTTGTAGTTACCAGGGAGGAAATAGGAGGAGGGTTAAGGGAGCTCAGGATTCATAGATACAAATTACTATATATAAAAGAGATAAACAGCAAGGTCCTACTGTATAGCACAGGGAACTATATTCAATACCTTGTAATGACCTATAATGACAGAGAATATGAAAAGGAATGTATAACTGAATCACTGTGCTGTACACCAGAAATTAACACAACATTGTAAATTGACTGTACTTCAGTAATACTAATAAAAAAAAAGTAAAGGGAAAAAAAGATCATTTCTAACTCTTCCCTATGTGATAAAGCAACTTCTTTTTCCTTCAACCAAGGATGTAATCGGTTTAGAGATATAAATTCATTAGACATATTTGAACCACAGTTAAGGCCTAAACTAAGACCATCTTACATATATTTTGCTTGAAAGATGATCTCTCAGATTAGCATAAAAAATATTGTTGCCCAAAGTGGAATTCAGCAAAGATGTAAGCAGTCATTTCCATTAGGAAAGGGAAATTAATGATGAATAGCCAATTTTAGTGACTTGCTTTATAATTCTCTTATTTTTTTCCCCTTAGAAATTATTACTTGACACTTTTTTTAACATTTTTTATTGATTTATAATCATTTTACAATGTTGTGTCAAATTCCAGTGTTCAGCACAATTTTTCAGTTATTCATGGACATATACACACTCATTGTCACATTTTTTTCTCTGTGAGTTATCATAACATTTTGTGCATATTTCCCTGTGCTATACAGTGTAGTCTATTCTACAATTTTGAAATCCCAGTCTATCCCTTCCCACCCTCCACCCCCCTGGTAACCACAAGTCTGTATTCTCTGTCTGTGAGTCTATTTCTGTCCTTTATTTAAGCTTTGTTTTTGTTTGTTTGTCTGTTTTTGTTTTTGTTTTTTAGATTCCGCATATGAGCGATCTCATATGGTATTTTTCTTTCTCTTTCTGGCTTACTTCACTTAGAATGACATTCTCCAGGAGCATCCATGTTGCTGCAAATGGCATTATGTTGTCGGTTTTTATGGCTGAGTAGTATTCCATTGTATAAATATACCACCTCTTCTTTATCCAGTCACCTGTTGATGGACATTTAGGCTGTTTCCATGTTTTGGCTATTGTAAATAGTGCTGCTATGAACATTGGGGTGCAGGTGTCATCCTGAAGTAGATTTCCTTCTGGATACAAGCCCAGGAGTGGGATTCCTGGGTCATATGGTAAGTCTATTCCTAGTCTTTTGAGGAATCTCCACACTGTTTTCCATAGTGGCTGCACCAAACTGCATTCCCACCAGCAGTGTAGGAGGGTTCCCCTTTCTCCACAGCCTCTCCAGCATTTGTCATTTGTGGACTTTTGAATGACGGCCATTCTGACTGGTGTGAGGTGATACCTCATTGTAGTTTTGATTTGCATTTCTCTGAGAATTAGTGATATTGAGCATTTTTTCATGTGCTTTTTGATCATTTGTATGTCTTCCTTGGAGAATTGCTTGTTTAGGTCTTCTGCCCATTTTTGGATTGGGTTGTTTATTTTTTTCTTATTGAGTCGTATGAGCTGCTTATATATTCTGGAGATCAAGCCTTTGTGGGTTTCACTTGCAAAAGTTTTCTCCCATTCCGTAGGTTTTCTTCTTGTTTTATTTCTGGTTTCCTTTGCTGTGCAGAAGCTTGTAAGTTTCATTAGGTCCCATTTGTTTATTCTTGCTTTTATTTCTTCTAGGAGAAAATTTTTGAAATGTATGTCAGATAATGTTTTGCCTATGTTTTCCTCTAGGAGGTTTATTGTATTTTGTCTTATGTTTAAGTCTTTAATCCATTTTGAGTTGATTTTTGTATATGGTGTAAGGGAGTGTTCTAGCTTCATTGTTTTACATGCTGCTGTCCAGTTTTCCCAACACCATTTGCTGAAGAGACTGTCTTTATTCCAATGTATATTCTTGCCTCCTTTGTCAAAGATGAGTTGACCAAAAGTTTGTGGGTTCATTTCTGGGCTCTCTATTCTGTTCCATTGGTCTATATGTCTGTTTTGGTACCAATACCATGCTGTCTTGATGACTGTAGCTCTATAGTATTGTCTGAAGTCTGGGAGAGTTATTCCTCCAGCCTCTTTATTTCTCTTCAGTAATGCTTTGGCAATTCTGGGTCTTTGATGGTTCCATATGAATTTTATTATAATTTTTTCTAGTTATGTGAAATATGTCCTGGGTAATTGGATAGGGATTGCATTAAATCTGTAGATTGCCTTGGGCAGTGTGACCATTTTAACAATATTGATTCTTCCAATCCAAGAGCATGGAATATCTTTCCATTTGTTAAAGTCTTCTTTAATTTCCTTCATCAATGGTTTATAGTTTTCTGTGTATAATTCTTTCACCTCCTTGGTTAGATTTATTCCCAGATATTTTATTACTTTGGGTGCTATTTTAAAGGGGATTGTTTCTTTACTTTCTTCTTCTGTTGATTTATCGTTAGTGTAAAGAAATGCAACTGATTTTTGAACGTTAATTTTGTAACCTGCTACCTTGCTGAATTCTTCAATCAGCTCTAGTAGCTTTTGTGTGGACCTTTTAGGGTTTTCTATATATAGTAACATGTCATCGGCATATAGTGACACTTCTACCTCTTCTTTTCCAATTTGGATCCCTTTTATTTCTTTCTCTTGCCTGACTGCTGTGGCTAGGACTTCCAGGACTATGTTGAATAGGAGTGGTGATAGTGGGCATCCTTGTCTTGTCCCAGATTTTAGTGGGAAGCTTTTGAGTTTTTCACCGTTGAGTACTATGCTGGCTGTAGGTTTGTCATATATAGCTTTTATTATGTTGAGATATGTTCCCTCTATACCCACTTTGGCGAGAGTTTTTATCATAAATGGGTGTTGAATTTTATCAAATGCTTTTTCTGCGTCGATTGAGATGATCATGTGGTTTTTGTCCTTTCTCTTGTTGATGTGATGTATTACACTGATTGATTTGCGTATGTTGAACCAGCCTTGTGTCCCTGGGATGAACCCCACTTGGTCATGATGTATAATCTTTTTTATGTGTTGTTGGATTCTATTTGCTAAAATTTTGGTGAGGATTTTGGCGTCTATGTTCATCAGTGATATTGGCCTATAATTCTCTTTTTTTGTAGTGTCTTTGCCTGGTTTTGGTTTCAGGGTGATGGTGGCTTCATAGAATGAGTTTGGGAGTATTCCCTCCTTTTCAATCGTCTGGAAGAGTTTGAGAAGGACTGGTATGAGTTCTTCTTTGTATGTTTGGTAGAATTCCCCGGTGAAGCCGTCTGGCCCTGGACTTTTATTTGTAGGGAGGTTTTTAATTGCTATTTCTATTTCCTTTCTAGTGATCGGATTGTTCAAGTGTTCAGATTCTTCTTGATTCAGTTTTGGTGGACAGTATGTTTCCAGAAACTTGTCCATCTCCTCTAGGTTATCCAGTTTGGTTCCATATAGTTTTTCATAATATTCTCGTATGATATTCTGTATTTCTATTTTGTTTGTTGTAATTTCTCCATTTTCCTTTCTTATTTTGCTAATTTGTGCTCTCTCTTTTTTCTTCTTTGTGAGTTTGGCCAGAGGTTTGTCGATTTTATTTACTTTTTCAAAAAACCAGCTTTTGGTTTGGTTGATTTTTTCTATGGTCTTGTTAATCTCTATTGTATTTAATTCCTCTCTGATCTTTATTATTTCCTTCCTTCTGCTGCTTTTTGGGGCTTTTTGTTCTTCTTTTTCTAATTCGTTCAGGTGGTGGGTTAAATTGCTTATTTGAGATTGTTCTTCTTTTTTGAGGAAGGCCTGTATCGCTATAAACTTCCCTCTTAGCACTGCCTTTGCTGTGTCCCATAGGTTTTGAGTGGTTGTGCTTTCATTATCATTTGTCTCAAGGTATTTTTTAATTTCAGCTTTGATTTCCTCATTGATCCATTGTTTTTTCAATAACATATTGTTTAATCTCCATGCTTTCCTTTTTTTCTCCTTTGTTTCTCTGTTGTTGATTTCCAGTTTCATGGCATTGTGGTCAGTAAAGATGCTTGAGATAATTTCTATCTTCTTAAAATTGTTGAGGTTTCTTTTGTGCCCAAGTATATGATCGATCCTGGAAAATGTTCCATGTGCACTTGAAAAGAATGTATATCCTATTTTTTGGGGGTGTAATGCTCTGAAAATATCCACCAAATCTAGTTTTTCTATTGTAGTATTTAATTTCTCTGTTGCCTTGTTTATTTTCTGTCTGGAAGATCTGTCTAGTGATGTTAATGCAGTGTTAAAATCTCCAACTATGATTGTATTCCCATCAATATCCCCCTTTATCTCTGTTAGTAATTCTTGTATGTACTTAGGTGCTCCTATATTGGGTGCATATATATTAACGAGTGTAATATCCTCATCTTGTATCACTCCTTTAATCATTATAAAATGTCCTTCTTTATCTTTCTTTATGGCCTTTGTTTTAAAGTCTATTTTGTCTGAAATCAGTACTGCAACACCTGTTTTTTGGCTTTTCCATTTGCATGGAATACCCTTTTCCATCCTTTCACTCTCAATCTATATGTGTCCTTCTCCCTAAAGTAGGTCTCTTGTATGCAGCATATTGAAGGTTCTTGCTTTATTATCCAGTCTGCCACTCTGTGTCTTTTGACTGGAGCATTTAGTCCATTAACATTTACAGTAATTAATGATAGATGTGTGTTTATTGCCATTTTGAACTTATCTTTGCAGTTGAATTGGTATATCCTCTTTGTTCCTTTCTTCTTCCTTTTGTGGTTTGGTAATTTTCCTTTGTATTATCATGGATTTTATTTAATTTTTGTGACTCCTTTGTAAATTTTTGGCTTGTGGTTACCCTTTTTTGTAAATCTATCAACCCATTACTATAACTGTTTTTATTAAACTGATAGTAACATGATCTCAAACCCATCCTACTGTTAAAAAAATTTTAAAAAGAAAGAAAATAATATTCTATATTTCCCTGCCTCCCTCTCCCACTCTCAGTGATTTGTATGTCTTCTTTTATAATTTCATGTTTACTTTATTTGTAATTCATGAGTTATCACCTTTCCAGTTGTGTGTTTCTCATTTCTGTAGCATCCTGCTGCTTTTCTATTTAGAATAGCCCTTTCAATATTTCTTTTAGCATGGGTTTAGTGTTGCTAAACTCCTGCAGCTTTTTTTTTGTCTGTGAAACTCTTTATTTCTCCTTCTATCCTCAAGGATAGCCTTGCTGGATAAAGGATCCTAGGCTGCATCTTTTTTTCATTCAGGGCTTTGAATATATCTTGCCACTCCCTTCTGGCCTGTAGTGTTTGTGTAGAGAAATCAGCTGAGAGCCTTATGGGGGTTCCCTTGTAACTTACTCTTTGCTTTTCTCTTGCTGCCTTTAGAATCATTTCTTTATCCTTGACTCTGGCCATCTTGATTATGATATGTCTTGGTGTGGGTCTATTTGGGTTCTTCCTGTTTGGGACCCTCTGAGCTTCCTGTACTTGGATATCTGATTCCTTCTTTAAGTTTGGGAAGTTTTCAGTCATGATTTCTTCAAAAACCTTTTCAATCCCCTTTGATCTTTCTTCTCCTTCTGGGACCCCTGTTATGCGAAGATTGGGACGCTTTATATTATCCCATAGGTCCCTTATGCTATTTTCATTATTTTTTATTTGCTTCTCTTGTAGTTCTTCTGAATGGGTGCTTTCTATTGCCCTGTCTTCTAGATCACTAATTCGTTCCTCTGCATTATCTAGTCGGCTTTGCACAGCTATTAGATCATTCCTCATCTCTGTCAATGAGTTTACCCATTCTACTTGGCTCTTCTTTATAGCTTCAATTTCATTTTTGACATATTTTATATCTCTAAACACTATCTCTTTTAATTCCTTCAGCAATTCGATCAATCCTTTTTTGAAATCTTGATCTAGTAGGCTATCGATGTCTATTTCGTTGATCTTTCTTTCAGGGGATTTCTCTTGTTCTTTTAATTGGGAAAGGTTTTTCTGCTTCTTCATCTTGCTCATACCTCTTTGGCACTGTGGTTTATGGAGTATCAGTTGTTTATTTTGGTCCTTAAGGATTTTATCTATCTGATGCCTATTTAGGAATAGAACTTAGGAAAAAAAGAAAAAAAATAAGAGAGAGAGAGAATTTTAAAAGAAGGGAGAAAGAGGGTTTGAAAACAGTGTATAATGAATAATAGAAGAGTGAGTTGAAGCAGAGTATTAATCGGGTTGAGACGTCCTTTTGAAACCTTTACAAAAAAAGGGGGGGGGATGAATAGATGTATTTGAAACCTGTGTCTAATCAATAGCAGGACATCAAAACCCAAGAGAAATAGAAATGAATTAAGAAGTAAAGATTAAGAGAGTAATAGAAAATAGAACAGGTAAAAACATTTAAAAAAAAAGGGGGGGGGGGGTGTTTGTCGGTGTTCTCCTGGAGTCTGTGTGCTTTTAATGTGAAGTCTTTCTGTCTTCGTCCTGTTTTGGAAGCTCAGCTTGCTGTTTTCAGAGGCCCTCCGTTGGCGCCCTCTTCTGTGCTGCTCCCAGCACCTGTCGGCAAGCAGATCGCGCCTCCTCCTAACACTGGGTCAGGTGCAGCTCTCTGCTGTGGGCAGGCGGGTCGCTGCCCCTCCGGATGCCGCAGTCAGATGTTGCAGACTGGCCGGGTAGGAGGGCGGGTCGTGCCCCCTCCCAGCACCTCGGTCAGGGGCTGTGTTCCTGCCCGAAAGGCAGGGGGCCGCTCTCGCTCTACCTGCGCCGCCGCCTGTAGCTCCGCTGCTCTGTGCGGCTGGGCGCTCCGCCCTGGTCGGCGCTCCGCGGGTGGGCTCGGGGAAGACCGAGGGACAGCCCTGTCCCTGCTCCGAGCCAGAACCCAGCTCCTTGGTTGTCTTTGTGGAGCAAGTTCTCTGAGGGACCAGGATGGAAGGATCCTATCTGCCCCGGGCTGCAGGCCAGTCTCAGTCTGGCCTTTGAGGCTGCTAAGCCCTTCAGTGTGGATGCAGGTTTCGCCCCCGCCCCCGCCTGAGTGCTCAGCGCGGAGGATATGGCGGCTGCGCCTCAGCCCCGCCTCTCTTCCCCCGAAAACTTTCCGCGGGTTTTCAGAGATGGGGGTGTGCACCCTTCCCCCGAGAGCACCTCAACCTTGCTGTTTTATGGAGGGCCCAGGTTGTTCTGCCCTGTGCACCCACAGCCACGGCGCACAGCCCCTTGCGTTCCCCCGGGGCTGCCTCCGTGCAGCCACTTCCGTCCTCCGCCCGGCTTGGGCAGCCTGGCCCTGCCCGCCACTGCCGGCCCGCGTCTCAGGCTGGGTGTCGGGGGGACGCTCTGTGCCCGTTTAACTTAGTTCTGTTAGTCAAGGGCTGCTCTGTACAGATCTGAGCCTCGGAGGCTCCCCCTCCGTACCGCTGGCCTCTCAGTTGGAGAGGGGAGACCCAGCCAGCGAGCGCCAGTCCTCCTTTGCCGCTCCCTCCCCACGGGACCCGTCCCGCGCTGCTTTGCCTTTTGTTCTTTCTTTTTTCCTTTTCTCCTGCCAGATTTTTGGCTTCTTTATCTTTTGAAGAGGGCGATGTTCTGTCGGAGTTCCACAGGTGCTCTGGTTGACTGAGTGGGTCTGTAGATGTGGGTCTTGGTGTATTTGTGGGAGAGGGTGACCTGCGAGCGTCCTTCTACTCCGCCATCTTCTCCGTCCTCACTTGACACTTTTTAATAGCTTCTAAAATGCAATTTATAGGAAACTTCTCAGTTTCATGGGGCATAGCTAAGTTGAATTGGAACATGGCAAACCCACTTAATTTTGCTGAGAATGCGTTCAGAAACTGAGTCTTTCTGCTAAATGCTTGTGGATATTCCCAAAGGTCATTTTTTCCCTGCTGAGATAAACTCTCAACATGGCCCTAAAGATGTGGATGAAATAGGGATTTCAATTTCAGCTGATCTCAATGTCTTCACATGCCTACCAAGAAAATACCAAATTTCCCAGATCATTATGGCAGACCTTTCATGATACCTGCCCCCAACATACCTTTTAGGTTTAAACTTCCATCACAATCATCTTGCTAAAACAAAATATTCACCATTCCCAGAGTTCCGACTTACCCTCTCTACCAACCTCTTTCCCCAAAATGCACTCTCCCTTCTGTTTAATGATATCCTACCAATTCTTCAAGAATCTTCAAAATCTAAAGTAAATTCTGTCTCTTCCATTGAAGAAGTTTGTCTTTCTCTTCTGTCAGATGTGATTTCTCATGCTTCGGAAATCTGTAGACTTATTACACAACTCTCCCGAGCATTTGTCATGTATTTCCTCTTATTTTCTTTTCTCCTCTATTAAATGGAAAGCCCCATATGGTAAGGACCATTCCTTATATGTGTTTAAATGCACTGCAATGTTACTCCTTTGGGTGGATCAGTGGAATGGATGGGTGAATGAATGGCTGGATAATAAATTAATGGATGGGTAGAAAGATGGCTGCATGGATGGAGAATGGATGAATAATAGATGGATGGGTAGATGAAGAAGTACATGGATGAGTGAGTAGATGTGTGAATAAATGATACAGCAGTTTAAAAATCCATTTTTCCTACTATTTTAGTCCCTCATAGTCATAAATTACCCAGGGGTTACATTCAATTAACAATCCTTTTACCATTCTATGCCTTATTAGAACTCTAACAACCCTTCTCATCATATCATAAATTAGAACAGAATTTCTCCTACTTGCTAATAAGATTTACTTCTCCCAGTCAGAAGCACACATCAGCTTCCTTATCAAAGCATTTGATTTGTGTGTCCAAAAATAAGTATAGTGATAATGACATATAATTTTTACTATATATCTTATATAATCACATAAAGGCAGTATACTTGTAGAGAAAAATCACGTCTTCCCATAGAAGATGGTAATTAGTTAATTTTATACAAATTTGGTTCAAGAGACTATAATGGAGCTGACTGTGAATATCAAGCACAAAATTTGACAGTGATCTTGGGAAAGGGAACTAGTGTTTACTGAGCATTGCTATGTGTCATTTTATTCTCACAACTACCTTGTGGGTTTCAGATTATTAGTCCTATCTTATAAATGATAAAATAGAAATACATGGAGGTTGTGAATCTTGCGTAAGGTCTCCTGTCTCATATATGAGGGAAACCATACTAAAAGTCGCACTATTACTACTGTGAATGAAAAATACTGCAAGCCATTATCAGTAAACAAAGAATGCCGAAGCCATCAAGTCATCAGCAGCTGCCACCACCCCCCAGTGAAGACAAGCCTGCAGCCCAGCCTCTGCAGCCATTCACAATGGTGCCCACTGAGGGGACTCAGAATAAGAAAGGACAGGATACTGGCCCTAAATAGCTAGATGCTTGTCAAAGGAATGAATTCAATGAGCCCAAACGTTTGCTTCCTCCCATATATAGAAAAGCAATAAATTCTTTAACTTGAGATGCCTGGTTTTCTTCAGTTAACAAGTAACCTTTTAATGTTCCAACTACCTGGTCTTTGTTGTAAAAACTCCTATATATCCTAGCTCCTCCCCTACCTCTTAGGAGCAGTCCCTCAGAGCCATCTGGGAGGCTGTCATCCCGGGCTGAGTACTCAGAATTTCTGTAGACCCTTATAACAACAATTCTAGTTTTCCACTTTACATATCAGGGAATTAAGGAATAGAAAGGTGAAGAGACCAATAAAAGAGGAAAATAAAGGGAGTGGAAGACAAGAGGGTACCCAGAAACCTGCAAGAATGAACTTTATCAGTGGCAGAAGCAGAGAGCCTTTCCCTCTCACTCTTTCTCCCACCAGACCTGTTGGGTATTGATCAGACTTAATTGCAAGTCATTCACTTCTTAAGAAGAGATGTCTAGACAAACACAAGAACAGGGCCTGCTGTTTCATAGCATAGTCTTTCAAAATCTGGAGTTTGAATCCTAGCCCCATTCCCTTCCAGATATGTGGCTTTAACCTCTCTGTGCTTCTGACTCCTCATCTGTAAAATGGGTGCAATAATATTACCTACCTCCTTGTGTGGTTGTAAGAATCAAATAGAGAATTAAGATGTAGTTCTAGCATTGAGTAATACTCAATAGATGTCAACAGTGATGATGGTGGTGGTAATGGTGATGATGCTTTAGGACAATTCTGCATAGGGGACTCCAGGAAGGTTTTATAGGAGTGGTATTCTGGAGTATGAAAGGGATTTAGGGCATTTCAAGCAGCATATTTGAAAAATTATAGGGCAGCAGAAGAGCCTACTTAGAGAAGATCTGTGTGGCTAGATTCATTACATTCTTAATTGTTTTAGGAATTTCTGAAGGGGGGAATGTTATCTTAAGAATTACCTTCATGGAAGAGACTGTTGAAAACACAAAGTTGTATCTTCGCACTGAGAGGTCTTACATATAAGAAAGACAAGAGAGAGGAGCAAAGGCAGCATTCAAAACATTGACCTCTAAATTTGGTTATTTTCTTTCACTTCCTGTGTTGGAAGTATCAAATAAGTTGACTTGGTTTCTGTTCTAGATAGGTCTTCCCCAGAAATCAGACCATGATTAAATGAGGAAGAGATGTGCTGGGGAGGTAATACCTGTGAAAGTTACAAGGGGAAGGAAGCAGCGTTGGCTAGAGAGAGACTCAGACCACCATGCAGCTCTGACAAAGTCTCCACCAACCCCATGGGAAGCTCTGGGGCAAAGATCGCCCATTAAAAGCATCCCCTATTGGGCAGAAATGACCAGGTCCTAGTGTTCCTGCCATGCTGGATCTTTGGCTGGAACTGCTAAGAAGAGCATGGCCTCAGCTCAAAAGTTAAGGTGGATCCTGAAGGCACTTAACAACTGGACTTTCTTAGCTAACTGTATTCCTTGTAGCTGAACAACACATTTTGTTTTGCAGGAAGATCTGAGAAGTGCATGTCTGTGGATACCATGATTCCTCTAATGAGCTGTCTCCTAGGAGAGCACCGTGGATGGGAGGTGGAAGGAGTGAAGTCGGTAAGCTTCCAGGAGGCCCGGTTTCTGACCCCCATGCAACTTTAGTTTACTGTGATAGTCTCTTAACTTTTTTGGGTCTCTGTTTTCTCAGCTAGGAAGGTGAGGGGATTTTATTTGAAATATAAAATATATTTGATTCTAGATGGCAAGAATTTTAATTCAGAAATCCTATGGCATGAGAATGGTATTAAGAACATGGATTACCTGAATTTGAAATCTGGCTTTTGCCTTGACTAATTGTGTGATCTTGGGTGAACTATGAAATCTCTTTGCACCTTGGTTTCCTCATCTATAAAATGGGAATAATACTAGTACCTACCTAATAGGGTTGAAAATCCAAAGAGAAGAAAGCACTTAGAATAGTGCCTGGCACATGGTGAACACTCAGCAGATGCTGGTTGTAATCCTCCATCCCCACCTGTACATGTTCCCACATACAGATACTCTTGAAAGGACCCGGACCTTGGAGTGAGAATTTAAGGGGCAATTGGGTCTAGGTTAGGCCCAGCAGCAGCTAAATCTAAGGGAAAACTTCAGCCCTGCTTTTTGTATATGCTCGTTTCTGAGAAAGGGTAAAAAGCATTTTTCTTCCAGAGCACAGTTTGTGATGCTTCTGAATTGCCTAGTAACAAATGTTTCTCCTCACTCTTTTTCTGATCTGATTGTTTTCAGTTCAACACTTTTTTTAATTGAAGGTTTTTAAAAATTGTTAATTGAGTTCTGTTTCCCTGACCATTTGAAGTCACTGAATCTCAAACAAAATGCTTCAGGAGTGTATAAACATCATTGTTTGTTATAACCTGCTCAGAGTTATTAACTTTCTATTCTTTTATTTTTTGGATGCCTAGCAACCAGGCTGTCTTTGCTATAGACATAATGAGGTGTCCCCTTAAGTCATCCTCCCAGTGTGGGATTGGTGTTGGCAGGGGGAGAAGGCAAGGTTACCACACTTTAAGCCTTTGATTAAAGAAAGAGAATGTGCTTGGGGAACAGACTCCAGTTTTGTACTACTCCAGTAGTATGAAACCCAAAGAGCAAGACTATTGTCAATCAAATCATCAAAAGGAGAATTTACAAATGAAGGAAGAGGAATGGATGTTTTTGAATGACTAGAGTGAGGTCTTTCTAATCCCAGCAGAACAGTCAAAACTGTTCATTTTGAAAGTGGTGTCCTCCCTGTTGGCAAAGGGGTGCGGAAGTAGAATTAGGACAGGGAGTAGGGTGTGTGAGAGGGGAATGGAAAGCGAGGTAACAAGCCTTGCTCTGAGTCTGCGAGTAGCCTCTGCCAGGAGATCAGAAATGGGGGCGTGTTCACTGTTAAGTCACCCTGAAGCCTAGCAGTGTTTTCAGCAAAATGGTGCGTAATTTGCTTCGTGTTTCCATGAGGATGTTTCATCTTGTTTATTGAAAGAGGAAGCACAGTTGAGGTCCTGTCGCCATTGGGAACCAGTGAGTTTCTTCTTCTCTCTACTGTACATCTTAAATCACTTTGATATTAAAGAAATGTGACTGTAGACATGAGACAGGAACTGAGCATCCTGTTTATTTCCCTAGAGGCAAAAACCTAAAAAACAGAAAAACAAAAAACACGGGACACTGTTGCCGAGGAAGAAATAGAAACCACAGCTGCTGGACTCTCCATGGTTTTTTCCCACTAGTTTTTCAGCCCCCTAATTATCCCTAGTTTCTACTTCCTTGTGTTTCAGCATGCTTTTCCCCTCTTTCCTATTTGTCCATTTCACCTCCCAGGAGAACACTGAGGTATGACTCTCCACTTCTACCCTTTATCTACTGAGAGGCGTGTGGTTCAGGGGTTAAGCACCCATTTACCAGAACACACTAATTAACTGTGTAAATTCAGGCCAGTTGCTTCCCCTCCCTATACCTCTTTCCTCATCTGTAAAAAGGATGTAAATAGTCCTATATCATAGGATGGTTGTAAGGACTCCACGAGGGAACACGCTTAAAGCATCTGGAATCAAGGGGGTTAGGTTATAGCTCAGTGGTAGAGCACATTCCTAGCATGCACAAGGTCCTGGGTTCAAGCCCCAGTACCTCCATTAAATAAATAAAACTAATTACCCACCCCCCCAAACAAAAACAAAAACAAAAAGCATCTGGAATCAATGTCAGTTCTTTCTATCATTGTATCCTCTGTTCTCAGTCCTTCCCGTAGAGCCTGTACTATTCATAATCTGGCAATTTAAAACAAAGGGAAGAGAAAACTCACTAAGAGAAATAGAAAGGTGAATGCTGATAATAGCTTTCAGGTAGGGGGAAGTGGAGTGTTTACTTGTAGTTGAAGTATAAGGCCTTCTCTAGAATTTTTGCATGAGTCTAGAACAATCATTTAAGTCTATTTACTTCATACAGGGTAATAGGGATATAGGAAAAACCATTTCTAGTTTCTCTGACTCTGTGATAGAGTCTTGGTTAGCACACCTAGGCTTAAAAAGGAATTTGGACTAAAAATTGATCTCATGTTTTTGACTTAGTAGGACACAAGCAGAATTAAAAATACACTAAGGTGGTCATGGAGAGGGATAAGAGGGAGAGAGGGTAGTAAAAAGCAAATCAATCCATTTCTCCACTGCATCTAAGAGACATTTTCCTAGGCTGACAATCCAACAGCCACTCTGAAATCAGTCCCATCCCAAAATCATTTGCACTCCATGGCACTTCAGTTTGGGGTCTCCAGATTGATGTGGAATAGAGAAAACGCATATCTGAATGGCCAGAGGGATGCTGCCAACCCTCCAGGAAGCTCCACTCTACGCCATCCAGTCGAGGTCTCAAAGATACGTGCGTAGTTAGTTGTTTGGCATTTACTTATCATGTTAATAATAAATCACCATTTTGATACTATTAAAAATAGTGGAGAATTTAAAACATATACAAAATAGACAGATGCATTACATGAATCCCCACATACCCTCACCTTTCTTTGACAATTATCAACCTGGCCAATCCTGTTTTATTTTTACCCTTACTCACTTTCCACGTGATTTGGAGGCAAATCCTGGCTATCATATCATTTCACCCATATGTATTTCAGTAAGTTTCTGCGAAACCGAGGTTGACAAACTCTGGCCCATGGATCAACCTCCTGTTTTATAAATAAAGTTTATTGGAACACAGCCATGCTCATTCCTTTACCTATTTGATATTGGCTGCTTTTCCAAGGACCCTATGGTCCACAAACCCTAAAATATTTCCTATTTGGCCCTTTAAGAAAAAGTTGGCTATCCCTATCTAAAAGATAAGGACTTTTTTTTTTAAAAATTGAAGGTATAGTTGATATACAATATTGTGTAAGTTAGAAGAGTACAATATAGTGGTTCACAATTTTTAAAGGTTACATTCCATTTATAGTTATTATAAAATATTGGCTGTATTCCCTGTGTTGTACAATATATTCTTGTAGCTTATTTTATACATAATAGTTTGTACCTCTTAATCCCCTACCCCTATATTGCCCCTCCCCTTCCCTCTCCCCACTGATAACTACTTGTTTGTTCTCTGTATCTGTGATTCTTTTTCTTTTTTGTTATATTTACTAGTTTGTTTTATTTTTTAGATTCCACATATAAGTGATATCATTTTTAAAATTACAGTATTTGTCTATCTCTGACTTATTTCATTTAGCATAACTCTCCAAGTCCATCCATGTTGCTACAAATGGAAAATTTCATTCTTTTTAATGGCTGAGTAGTGTTCCATTATATATATGTATCCCATCTTCTTTATCCAGTCATCTGCTGATGGACACTTAGGTTGCTTCCATTTCTTGTCTATTGTAAATAGTGCTGCTATGAACATTGGGGTACATGTAAGGATAGGGCTTTTAAAAATATAGCTACAATATCATTATCACACCTCAAAAGTTAACAATATACACAGTAACCTAGAATTGTCTAGGAATCTATACCTTTTAAATGTCTTCATATTTGTTGCCTCATTTGAATCTCACAACAATTCTGAGAGACAAAGATGAAAAACCTTAATGCCGTGTAAATCCCTTTTATATATGAAGAAAAGTATAAGCATAGAGAGTTTAAAAGTGACTTTACCAAAGGCAAGCAGCTAAATAAGCAATGTGATATTGTGATAAGGCCAAGGGAAGCTTGAATTCTGCAGTAAGTGAATGATAAATTCCCTGTGTATTTCTCAGTTGTTCCATTTCAAGAGTGTTTGACTTGAAGAACCTGGTATGGGATATATAGTTCAGACATGACTTAAAGTTAATTTAAGGTGAGCCTCCTTCAAGCAGTAAAAATAACAGTTTTTATATTGGGTGAGAGTTCCCACGGAACCACTCTAAGTTTGAAGTGCTATAGTGGCATCTAGAGAAAAATCTGTGGGTAATCCTGTTTCCTAGCATCCTTCTTTCAGAACATGGTGTATTATTTCACAGGCCAAAGAGAAAGGGTGAAATGTGAGGAGTGGAGATGCACTTTAGTTACACGAGCACTCAGAGTCTGGAGGTGAATCCCAGGTTTTTTTGTCCCATAAAGCTGGCTGGATATAAAATAAAAGCCAACATACCCCCTGCTATGATGTGATGAGACAAGCACCTCACCTCTGTGGTTTTTCTCCCCCAAATCCACATCCCCTGTCTCATAATGGAAAGGTAGCAGACAAACCCAAATGGAGGGATATTCTACAAAATTCCTGACCAGTATTCTTCAAAAGTATCAAAACAGGGAAAACAGGAAAGTCTGAGAAACTGGCACAGATAAGAGGAAACTAAGGAATCGTGATGCTTCAGTGCAGTGTGGGATCTTGGATTGGATCCTGGAACAGAAAATGACAGTAGTAGAAAAACTGGTGAAATCTGAATAAAGTCTATAGTTTAGATAATAGTATTGTGCGCATGCTAATTTCTTAGTTTTGTAGATGCTAACAATAGAGGAAGCTGGGAGAGGGGTATATGGGAACTCTTTGTACCGTGGTTGCAACTTTTCTGTAAACCTAAACTTATTTCAAAATAAAATGTTTAAAAAGGAATTCATCCCAGCAACATGTTGTCTTGTCAGACATCTATTAGCAGAGGTAGACATAATACAGGGATGTGTTTCAGGGGCTCAAGGGCCTCACTGATCCGATTCTCCTAGGAGAGAAGAAGAGCTGGAAAGAGAGATGGCTGAGGTCAGAGGGAAGGTGCCAATTTCTGTTGCCTTAGGTGCTACTGGGTGGTACTAATGCCTCAAGTCGTCCTGAAGCATAGGCCAAGGGGAAATGGCCCCTGTATTTTATGGAGGGGGAATCCATGGCACAGAACAGTTCAGTGGCCAATAATGTTCACTGAATTAATTTGACTTGCCCAAGCTCACTGAACAGATGGGAAAATAGGATATGAATTGTCTAATTTCCAGGTATAAGGTGGCTGGGCAAGAAAGTTCAGCTCATTTATAATATTTTTAAAATACATATATTTTATCCAGATAAAAAGAACTTTGTTGTTACTGAATAACAAATGGATTTCTGTCTCTATAACTTTTCTAGATTTAACAAACCTTTCCTTCACACTCTGTCTAACCACTCAAGCAAGGTTCAACCCAGGTTTATAGCACTTGCCTTTTCTGGTATTTCTTTTATGTTTTATTTTGTCTTTTTGGTGTTTTTCTTTTCCCATTCCCTCTCCATCCATTCTACTTACCAAGTGTTATCTATTGCTGCATAACAAATTACCAGAAAGCAGTGGATTAAAACCAAAGGCAGTTATTAACTCACAGTCTCTGTGGTCAGGAATTTGAGAGTGTTTTGACTGGTAGTTCTGGCTTAGATTATCTCTCTAGATTGTAGTCAAGACATTGGCTGGGGCTGCAGTCACTTGAAAGCTTGACTGAGGCTGGAGGATCCGTTTCCAAAATGACTTACTCCCATAGCTGTGGACAGGAGGCCTCAGTTCCTCAGCCTGTGGACCTGTCCTAGGTCACTTGAGTGTCCTCATGACATGGTGGCTGACTTCCTTCAGAGCAAGTAATCTAAGAGACAGTGCACAGAGGGAGCTGCCATGTCCTTTGTCATCTGCCCTTGAGGGTTACACCCTATCACTGCTGCCTCATTCTGTTTGTTAGAAGCTGTTCTCTAAGTGCAGCTCACATCCAAGGGGAGGGAAATTAACCATCACCTGTTGAAGGAAAGAGAACCAAGAACTGGTGGAATCTTTGAAAACCACCATACGGGGTATTCTTTCAGCCTTGGGTCTGACTGAGAGGCTGGCCTTCCACTTGAGGCCTTCCCTGGGCCTGTCCTGCGGCAGTTCTGTGTGGCTCAAAATGAAGCTTAACTCCCTCTTTCAGAAGACTCCCCCATCTCTCCTAAGTTTCCAAGCCCCATGAAAAGTCACAGAATGTTAAGAAAATAGAAGGGAACTTGAAACGATCCCAGCATCACAGGATCTGGATAGAGTCATCTGTCTCTTTTGTTCCTGCTGCTGCACTAAAATTTGATATCTCTGACTCTTCTCAGGCAAGGGTTGCTGCAATCTTTTCAGCAGCTTCTCCATGGGGCTGCCACAGATATCATACTGAAGTCATGTTCAGTACCCACTGACTTTCAGCACATGACCTTTTCCTCAAAGCCTGACTTCACTTGATTCTTGGCGATTTCTCTATACATTTAAACTATCATAATTCAGCGTCCTGGTTTTCAGCCAGTCCTCTTAATTATTTACCTCTCTGCCTTCAGACTTCAGCTCTCATTTGTGTTAACTTCCTTCCTTTCCCTTGTTCATATAATGAACTCAGTATGCCTGAAACCAGCTTCTGCATTTCCCTCCAAAGTGGCTTCCCTCTTGTTCTTGCAGTTTATTCTCTGAGTCACGAACCTAAAAAAAAATAATAAAAATAAAAATAAAAATTTTTTTTAAAATCACCATCTTGGGCTTCTCCATTGCCTGTATTCCCTACATTTGTAATGGAATTCTTGCCCCTCTCTTGGGGCGAAAACGACTTATTGACCATGTAGTCTGGGACAATTCCCAGCCATTATCAGGGCTATCAAAAAGCCCAATTCAGGGATTCTTCTTTCAGCTTCTAGTTGGTCCAGTTGCTCGTTTCATTCTAAACTTGAGATTCCAGTTTCCTATCTGTTCCCAGTTCCTGCCCTGGTTTCTTAACCTTTTCTGCCAGAGCTCCCTAACACCTACATCAGCACTTCTCAGACTTTAATGTGCATGTGAATCCCTGGGAATCTTATTAAAATGCAGATTATGATTCAGAAGGTCTGGAGTGGTGCTTGAGTTCTTGCATTTCTAACAAGCTCTATGGTGATACCCAAACTGCTGGCTCAAGGACCATACTCTGGGTATCAAGGGTCCATAGCAGCAGTCTCCTAAATGTGCTTCCTTGCTCACTCTCTCCCTCTGAGGAAGGGAAGGCACAAGGACTGTAATGTTGCCATGACCTCTGGGTCGCACACTGCCTGCATCATGGGTCCCCAGCATAGCAGAGCGATGGAATCGCTTTGGGACCTCATGAAAAATCTCGATTCTTAGGTTCCATCCCTGGAGCTGATTCAGCAGGTCTGGAGTAGGGCCTCAAAAATCGTATTTTTAAGAAGCATTCCAGGCAATCTTGATGAGTTTTTGAAGAACCAGTGTTTTATAGGCTAAAGTTCAACCAAAAATCTTAAATGTAAAATCTTCCCCAGCAGATACAGTCTCCTTTTTCCTCACTTATTACTCCCCTCTAGAGCTTTGTTGCAGACAGACTGTCTCTCAAACAGATCCAAAGCATCCCCTTCTCTTTACTCTGGTACCACCTACAAATTCTACCCACTCTATAATTCATTTATCTTTTCTGTATGTGTTCGTTGTCAGTCTACCAAGAATGCCAGCTGCTGGAGGACACGGTGCCATGCACACAGCCGGTGGGAGGAGCCTCTGCCTCCACTCTCTTTGGTCCTGTCAAGTCCACCCATCCTCCCAAATTCTACCAAGTCACTGTGCCCCAACCCCAAATTTTTAAAAATCTAATTTTCTGGAAGAATGGAAAATGTGACTCTCTTGACTGAAATAGAAATGACATTCCTGCCCTGACACATAAGAAAGGATGCTGAGTCACACTCCAATTCTATTTGAAAACTAGAGTCCCTGAGGATGGGGACTTTGTATTATGTTTGTTCTATGTTATTTTTATAAGTTGAATGCATCTCACGCTCACCATTAAATAAAAAGCTAAGCAAATGTCTAAGTATTTTGGTCATCTGCCGGAAGGTGACACATAATGGTAGGGATGGAAAGGGTCATTATTGCTAATTAGTTGAAATGACATCAAAATTCTTTAATTAGCTTTAAAACATCTTTGCTCCCAGAAAATATTAGGTGTTGAACCTGAATATATCTTCATTCCTAAAACACCATCGGAACAGTCTGTAGTGTTGCGGAACACATAACACTAACACCAGCCTTGAGAAATCATGACTATCAGTATCAGCGTAACTCAGTGTAACTTACATGGGAAGAAACACTAACGGGCTGGTTGGATTTAAGAGGTGAGGCTGATTCAGCGCATGATGTCTAAAGAAATAAAGGGAAACAGTATCCGGGAGTCCTCTTTGTGAGCTAAAAATATGCCCTCTAAACCAAACTTCTTAACAAGAATACAAGATCCAACACAGTCCCATCCAAACCTGCCTCAGGCTGCATTTCACACTGCTCTTTCCCCACCCCCTCTCTTCCAATCTGAATGGTCTTTCTGGACTTGTCACTGTCCCCTGCTCAGTGCCATGTGCTTTCCTTTATGTCCCATCCTGGGTGCATACTATTTTCTCTGTTCAGAAGGTTCTGCCAGACACTTAAATTTTAAGATCAAACGTCACCTTCGCTGGAGAAAAGTTAGTTACTTTATTCTGGGGAAGGGCTGGAGTCTAAATTGCTGCGACTCTTTTTTCTTTTTTCAGAAGCCAGAGTTTATTTCTATTTAAACAATCCTCAAGGAACTTTCAGAAGGTTAAAAGGCGCAAAGACATCCGGGTGTAATATACTATTATAGCCAGGTTCTGGCTATTGCTGCCTCTGTTTCAAAATCCTCAGGACTACCCTGGGCAGTTCAATGCCTTGCTAATTCTTCTAGTCCAAGAGTGGTGGATTTCTCTGAGTTTTGATATAATTCATACAAGGCTGTCCCTTCAGTAATGATGACAAAAACAATGCCAGAAGCAGTCATTGTCACTGAAAGGCAGAAAGGTAAATGATCAGAGAAAAAAGCCACCACAGCAACTTCAAGAAGCAGAATTACAAAGCCAGTATAGAACAAACAGAAAAGCATTTGCAGAATCTACGTGAAAACCCTTCTTGCATTATTTGACACCAGGTCCTCTGACTCTGAGCTTGCGTAGCTGGGATCATGGCAGGCCTTATAATAACATGTTCTTTTTCTCAGGCTCTTGCACAGTGCCTGGAAACTGGCAGATGTTCAATAAATGTCTTTCAAGTAAATGGAGGACTTGCTGATTCACCTGTATGATAGGACCTTTTGCCTATTGATCTGAGGTCAATTGTTCTTCTGACATTATTGGGCTTCTTCAAAGCAAAATCACAAAAATAATCTCTTTCAATCACAACAATAATAATAGTTAATAATAGCAGCCGGTGTTAATTGAGCACTTACTATGTTCCAAACACTGCGAAGTCTTAATTTGGATAATTTCATTTAACTTCACAAATTTATCCCCACTTTGCAGATGAGGAGCTTGAAGCTTAAGGCATCAAGTAACTTGCCTAAGTAACTTGACAAGGTAATGAATGAGGGAGCCAGGACTTAAGCACAGAGCCCATGTACTGCACTATTAAGCTATACTGCTAGCAACTCATCAAGGCCACTAGGCATGTGGTTGGTTATTGACTCATTACTGGTGATACTGATCTCCACTGAGAAGCTCTTCCCCCTCCAGGCACAAAGCATCAGACTCTCTGCTGCTGGCTGAGAGAATCACAAGCCCTTGGATTTATGGAAGGAGCATGGTGGCCACCTCAGTGTTGTAACTTGCCACTGGAAATTTCCATGACAACGTACTTGGAGGCTGTCTTGGTGGGCCCTGGCATGGTGATGAGTGCAAGCTTCTTTATTCCTTATGAATCCTGAAAAACCAAACCTTCTGTGGCAATGCCTGCTAGTAACTGGCTTCTTGTGATGTCCCTGGAAGAGCTGGCTCCACTTAAGTCTTGAAGATTCACCCTTATACATTGTTGCTAAAGGTCTAGGCTCAAGCCTTTCCTGGCATCTATCAACTCTCAGTTATTTCTTTCCACTCCCCAATTCCTCAGTATTCTATCAGTAATTCCTTTCCAGTTCATTTCCCGCTCAGAGCTCAGAAGGAAATTTGCTATAAAATACAGCAAGCATTAATCCAAAAATACAAATAACTGCATCACAGTGATAATTCACAGACTTTTTAGATTCAGTGGGAAAATACCCATTCTTCTGCAAAAGACTACTGATATTTGAGAGTTAGAATACAGCTGGCTTGTGATTTTATTTCTCTCTGGTAAAAGGAATGAGAATGGCTTGGCAAATCTATAGGATAGAGCACATGTGCGTTCTGCTTCTGGTTTTCCCAGATGTCAGGTGCTAAAGTTTAAGGCAGGAGTCCTGTGCCTATTCGTCCTCAGTAACAGTCCCTATTCAGATAGGCAGTGGGGAGGCTGAGCGGGACCACTCACACATGGATGCCCTGTACATGGTGTGCATTTAATTCAGAGACAGACCTCATTTTATAACAACCGTAACATGTCATTCTAATGTATCAGAAAAGATGAGAAAATTGGATGTGAGTCCCAGCTGGATTCAGAGCCTAGTATCGGAAAGACTTTCAGTGCTTTACAGAGTGCAGCAGCACTTGCGAAATACCTACCATTGGTGCTGCGTCTGCAAAGAGAAGCCGAAGTTATCTGCTGAAGCTGTAGATGGAGGAACTGCAGTCGCTGGTCGATTCCCGATTCCCATCTGGGCAGAGCTGGCAACCAGGCAGTGATTGAAGTGTCCAGCAGGGGGCTGGCATTCTCTGTCTGTAAGTAGCCCTGGTTCCTGTTCAGAGCCTCAGCTCAGCAGAGCTGCCGTTTGCTGATGAAGCTGGTGACGTGCAAAGCATTCCTGCCTATAGCATTTGAGGCTTTCTCAGTGCAGTTTTTTCTACCCACTTTAAACCTTCAGGTTCTAAATATCACGGGAAATGCCGAGTGAAAATAGCAGGCCAAAAGTTCTTAGTAAACTGCAGCCAGGGAGACTCAGACTAGAATGGAGGTAGAGTTGATACAGAGTAGGTTCGATTCTATGCCCTTTTGGGGTTGAATTTTTGTTGCTGTTCTGTTGTTAACTTATTGAATTTAGAGATGTATTGCATTGGTCATGTGAAGACCAGAGCAGCACCAGCATCAAAATAGTGACAGTTTTGAATGCCACAGTATCTGTGTACTCAGAGTATTTTTTATGAAAGAAGATAAAGAACCCAGCATAAATTTTCACCCTCATCTTCACTCAACTGCAAAATCAGAAGTTAAGAAACAGCATCTAAGGGCATTTTTCAGGTGGCAGAGAATCTAGAGGATGGCTCTAAATGACTGTGTGCTTCTGAACCTGGAAGTGGACCATTTCGTGCACTGCAATATCTCTAATCACACTGTGGATCTCCCTATGAAGGACGACTGGTTCCACCCAGGGGTCCTCTATGTCATCCCTGCAATTTATGGGGTCATCATTCTGATAGGCCTCGTTGGCAACATCACCCTGATCAAGATCTTCTGTACCGTGAGGTCCATGAGAAATGTGCCGAACCTGTTCATCTCCAGCCTGGCTTTGGGAGACCTGCTCCTCCTGGTCACCTGTGCCCCCGTGGATGCCAGCAGGTACCTGGCTGACAGATGGCTGTTTGGCAGGATTGGCTGCAAACTGATCCCCTTTATACAGCTTACCTCGGTGGGGGTGTCTGTCTTCACACTCACTGCTCTCTCGGCAGACAGGTAAGTCCCGGAGGAAAGTGACATTCTCTCTCAGGGGGGTAGATGCCTCAGTAAATGAGCTACCATGTTGGGACAAATAGGGCTGTTTGCACAAAGGGAGGTTTTCCTCAAACTCTGATTCCCTTCCCAGCATGTTTCTCTTCTAAGGATTACTTCTTGTGGTTGGCATCTTGGTTTAAGAAAGAAAAGTAAGTGGTTGGCGGGGACAAGAGAGAAAAAGAAAGATCTCGGAGCATAACATTGAGGTGCATTTTCTGGAGACAATTGATTTAACCTTGCCTTTTCCTAACTTCTCCCTCGCCGCAAAATTAATTGGTGAGAGAAAAAACAAATTACACCTAGTAGAGTTTAAACCCCAGGCAAACGTTTCTTGGAAGCAATTCAGAGTCTTCAGAGAATAGAAAAGTCCCATTGCATTTCTTCTTCAAATATTCTTTCAGAAAGAACAAAAAGGAGAAAATAAGTGGCATTTCCTTGAAATCCATTTTCTTCAAACAGTTTAACTTTTCTTACAGCTGATTTTGTGTTTGGCTCTCTGTAACTGAATAGTTTGTGTGTTGTTTTTTCTAAGTATTTCTTAAGTGAAATCAGGCATTGTTTGGATTTTTGTTCTTGAGAAAGCTCTATTCAAGGCTGATTTCAAATTTTAATATCTTTATTGATGTACTTCCATATATAGTACCTTTGGGGTTTTTTGGGGGTGAGGAGAGAGTCCAGTATAATGTTTTATTCTGGAAAATCTGCATATTTGTGAACTACATTTCTTATGTAAACATATTGCTGAAAATTTCACATCTATTCATTCTTAAAAATTCATAATTATTCTTGGAGCATTTATCAAGTGTCTATCATGTAAAAAACACTTGCTTGAATTAACCAGTCACGAAGTATCTGCAGGTTGTTCACATGAATTGCTGAACATGTCTTATGTACTCTGAGCTCTAGAACTTGGACATGGGAATGAAGAGACTCCAGACACATCGTAGACCATATGGTCAAATTAAGAAAAAGTGGTACAGTGAACCAGAGACTATAAATTTTTATTTGAAAATCAACTGTATGTTATGGTATTAAAGATACACAGGGATCTGAGAGTGTACTAGGAAAGGCGCAGAAGCAGCTCTTGAAAATTTATACTCTGAAGAAAATGTCCCACATTTAAATACATATGGTGCCGGATTCTCACCTTGTAGAGGAACAAACAGTCCCCAGGTGATCTGGCTTTGTGGAGTAATGGACAAATAAAGATAGTGTTATCAGTATTTGTAGGCATGTGTTTATACTTAGCTGCCTGAAGTACACTGCACAGCACACACAACTTTTTCACAGACTGAAAAATAAGAGCCCAGGAACGAGGTTTGCATATGGCGCCGACTGGACAGGGTTTCTCAGTTCCTACCACTCACCCCTAGCTTGCTCTAACCTTGAACGTGCGCCCACCAGGGACCAACGATGACCACAGACAGTCTTACTGTTGAGCTAGGGCAGGCAAACTGTGGAGCTAGCAGCAGGTCTGTGGCTCATTACTGATGGCCGGGGGCACCTCAGGATGAGGGTCATTTTCTTGATGGGAAGATGAGATTTTGGTTTCTGGATTAATGAGTGCAGTGGTACAGATGGTGTTTCCTATCTTCCTGGGGTGGGATAGGGGTAGGGGAGAGGACAGTGAGGGCATGCAATGGAAAGATGCAGCTGCAGGGAACTCTTCTCTGGAGTTGCAAAGCAGACCAAGTTCACATCAGCAGAAAGGCTCTCTCAAAAGCCAGGGTGCACCATTTGGCAGCTTCGGTTGTGTTCTCAGTAAGTTTATAATTACTGCATGTCTTTCCCAAGTTCAGAAATTACTGTAAGCTTCCATATAACTGACTTTTTGTGTTTTGCTAAGGCTTAAAAAAGCTGATAGATTACCTGAATCATAAGTCATGCCTCTCACCAATTTCAACAAGAATAGGTATTGAGCTAGTTACAATATATGAGACCATACTTATCTACTTATCTCATCTTTAAAAGCTATCGGAGTCTTATAACAACCTCATGAGGTTGGCATGGCAAATACACACACACATACACAATATCTGTATTTTTTCTTCTCAACAAGGTATAATCTATATACAGTTAACTAAACAAGTGTGCACTTCAATATATCTCCACATATTCTATATAACAACATAAGCACCACCAAGACAGAGATATAGAACACTTCCAGCACCCCGGGAGTTTCTTTTATGTCCCTTTCCAGTTAATACCCACCTCCATAGGGAGGTAATCACTATTCTGAGTTTAATTATCATATATTATTTTTGCCAGTTCTTTAATCTCATATAAATGGAGTCATACTTCTTATGCTTATTGTTATGTCTGGGATAGTCATCCATGCTGGTGCACATAGCAATGGCTTATTCTTTTTAATTGTTGTGTAGTATTCCATTGTATCAGTATGCCTCAGTTTATCCATTTTAATACTGATGGACATTGGGTTATTTCCAGTTTGAGGCTGATAATAACCTGCTCTGGATATTCTTTGTCATGCCTGTTGGGGAACATAAGTGTTTCTCTTGAGTATATGCCTGGGAGAGGAATTGCTAGAGCAAAGGGGGCAGGTATTTAGTAAATATTGTCAAAGTTTTCCAAAGTGGTAGTCTGTATCTGACAGATTGGTCAAAGAGTGATCCAGAAGACCCTCTAAACTGGATGGCCATTGCAGTCATTGGCGAGCTTCAAAATATGCAGATCCTTAGCCCCCATCCTAAATTTACTGAATTAAGATGGATGGTAATCATCCATCCCTGCCCCCAGTAAGTTGACCAGCAATGTGAGTACTCATCCTAACCTCTCTTCTGTAGTCCTTCCCTTTCCCAGGTGAACTTGAGTCTTTGTTGATATGAAAATAACATTTTTCTAAAAAAGTGTATACTGTTGGCACTAAAGGGAGACTTCAAGGCAGTCCTGGGAACCAGAATTCTGGGTTTCACACCATTGACCAGTTGCAGATTTGCATTCAAGCCCCTTCACTATTAGTCCCACCCCGCCCTTCTTCCCATCCTTACACAGACTGATGTCCTCACACTCAGTGGTTATACTGACGACTTCCTGGCTCTGCTCCCTTGCTTACGCTGTGTCACATCCACTCTCCAGAATGCTTTCTCCTTTACTAAATAGAAGACTTCTCTGCATCCCATGTGATGTATGGGGGTGGAATGGGTGTCAACAGCCCTACATTTTAGGTTTTATTTTTCTGCCGTTACTACTCATATAAGGGAGTCTGACCAGTCACATAACTCTCTGACCTTAGTTGAATCATCTATAAAATAATAGGGTTGAGCTAGGTTATTTCTAAGGTCCTTCCAAATTTTAAAATATTATAATTTTTTTTCTGTCGTATTGCCTGCCATTCGGAATCTGCCTCAACCCTTCTCCTTAAAGCCCTAAGTTGGACCATTCTAGCCCAAATTTTCTAACCCTCTTCTAAACATGAGGCTCATTATCTGAGACATGAATTATCTTGTGACATCCTTCATCTTGCTGTTTTGAAGTATTTCACTCATTTGTCTTCTTTTAGTCTCTCATATATTCATTGCTTTGACTTTTCAAGCAGATTATTAAGACTGTTGAAGGCACAGATTTCTTATATATTCTTAAGTTTTACAGTGCCTCAGATGGTTTCTTGTACCAAATGGGTGATCAACAAATATTGATTAATTAAAATTATGGTTAAGCATCTGAAAGCATACTCTTCAAAAATATATCACACAGTCACCTCCTTCTAATCTGTTCCTCTCTATTAAGCTCTCATTATTTGGGCAAATGAGAGAAAAGCTGTTCTTTGTGAATCAGTAAATCGATTTGGAGGATAAACAGATGGGTAGATGGATGGACAGATGGTTGGATAGATAGGTGAATGTTTGGGATGGATGGATAGATTTTTTTACATACTAGTCTTTCCTACTAGGTGCCCATCTCTGCACTAGGTGCCTCAAGTATTATGTAAATAGAATTTAAGACCCAAATTGAACCGTTAACAGGAAAAGGGTAAGGAGGGCTTGTGGTTTTTTCCAGAATAATTGTAAAGTATAAAGCTGGATTTAATGTTAACAGCATATAATGTCCAAGTTATATTGTGTCTGCTTTAGTATTATTACTCAGTTTTATTTCTGCTAGAATGGAGCTGACAGAATAAGTCCTAAGGACAGTTCCATTGTAAGGCAATTAGCAGTTCCATTGTAAAGGGGGGGGTTGGTATAGCACAAGTGGTAGAGTGCCTACTTACCATGCATGAGGTCCTGGGTTCAATCCCTAGTACCTTCCCAAAAAAACAAAAAAACCTAATTACCACCCCCCCCCCCAAAACCAAAGTCCACTGTAAGGTGATCCTTCCCTGATTCCATGGAAAAGATTTTTCTTAAGTTTTCCCCTCCCTTGTGATTTAGAATGTGTAAAGAAACAGGAAAGTATTACATTTATGGAAACTTCTTGAAGTATAGATTCTTTGAATTCATTGCAGGAATTATGAGATAATGTAGTTTTCAACCTTTCCTGACATCTAGAGCTGCATGGTCCAACATGGGAGCCACTAATCACATGTGCTTATTTAAATTTAGATTTAATTTAAATAAAACTAAAAATTCAGTTCCCTAGTCACACCAGCCACATGTCAAGTGCTCAGTGCCATGTGTGATTCTGTCAGACAGCTCAGATACAGAATATCTTCATCATTGCAGAAAGTGCTGTTGGACAGTGCAGCAGAGAGTTCGCTCTGTGTCTTGGGGTCCAAATTTCTTTCCCATGATCCATGTTAGCTGCTCTCTTTCATTGAGGGTATCAGGAATTCCTCAGATAGGCAAGTATCAGATGCATCCCAGCTGCACAGGCTCTTCCTGTCTGTAAAGTATCTTATATTGGAATACACTCAAAGATGAAGAGGGAAGAATACAGGCAACCCAATACAATCACTAGTCACAGGCTTGGGGACTTCAGGCATCCCATTGATGAGGTTTTGAGACTCTCTGTAGGATGCATGTGGGGTTCACTTTCTGGGTCTGCATTATGAACTTCTGTCTGGTCCTTCCATTCTCTTTTGCCAGGCCATCTGCCATCTGCCAGTCTAACTTTTTACTTTCCTATCTCAAAACTCACCAGAACAAACACTGCTCAAGCTAAATTCTTACTGTCTCCCACATGCGCTGCCTGACTTCTCCCCTCTTTGACTTCATTTCCCCTCCCTGATGGCTGGGCTCTTTCCTCCATCTGTCCAAATCCTACCAGTCTCTCAAGCCCTTCTCCTCTCTGAAGCATTTCCAGATCTGCTTTCACTGACTGTTTTCCCCTTCCCAAGATATTTTTGCCTATAAGTTTCACTAAATAGCAAATCTAGCCTACCTTGTACTACTGGGTCCTTTTCATAGATGTGCTTTCCACCTCCTTAATCATGTGGGAAGCTCCATGGGGTCTGCGCCTGCTGCGACACCCAGGCCCACCTTCCATCTAGTAAGATGACCATAACTACAGCTGGGTTGATGTTTGAGCAGTGACAAAATGATAAAGTTCAGCAGCTACAAGTAGAAATCATCTTAAAGTTCGAGCCCATGGAAATGGTGTTCTGAGACTCAGTTTACAACAATGGGGGAGTGGATTCCCCACATATCCAACAAGCAGTTCTCAGAATACCAGCTAGGTGTCTGAGAATTCAACTCATTTCTGACACTGTCAACCCAGAGGTAGCATCGGATCCCACTGGTTGAGAACTCAGTCCTACAAGACTGCATTCCACTCCCCCCACCCCCTTCAGATGCCAGTCACAAACCTATGCTTCTGACCAACTGGCTAAAAATCAGATTCCCACAACCCCATCTCCTCAGGTTCCATTAATTTGCTAGTGCGACTCACAGAACTCAGAAAACCATGTTACTTATTAAATCACTGGTTTATTATAAAAGGTGACAGTGCTTTTATCCTCAGGACAGCCAAATGGAAGAGATACACAGGGCAAGGTATGGGGAAAGGGCACAAAGCTTCCATGTCCTCTCCAGGGGTGCCACTCTCCTCAAATCTCTCCACGTATTCAACTGGGAAGCTCTCCCAACCCTGTGCTTTTGGGTTTTTATGGCAGCTTCATTACATAGTCGTGACTGATTAAACCATTGGCCATTGGCAATTGATTCAACCTCCAGCCCCTCCCCCCTCCCAAAAGGTCTAAGGATGGGACTGGAAGTTCCAACCTTCTAATCACCTGGTAGAGTCTCTTGGTGACCAGCCCCCTTTGAGTGCTTTCCAAAAGTCACTCTATTAACATAACAAAGACACCTGTATCACTCTCCACACACTTAGGCAATTCCAAGGGTTTTAGGAGCTGTGAGCCAGGGACTATGAACAAAGACGAAATACATACGAGAAATAGATGTTTGGTCATCTGAATGACCAAATATACATTTCTAAATGACAGTTTCTCACCTTGTTTGACACAGAGACCAAAAGTAGTGATAGAATTTGGCCTTTTTACCACAAATTCAGGGTAGAGTCAGACTAGGACCTCCAAGTCCCAATTTCTTCAGGGGCTCTGAAAAATTTTCTTCAGAAACCATCAAACAGAGTCTGATTCCATTTCCCTTCTCTGCTCAGTGGGAACTACTGATCCTCAAACCCTGCTGTTCTGAGGGAGGTACCCTGAGTTAATCCAAGTTGGTCCCCTTCCGAGGGGATCATCTCAGTGATTCCAAAGGCTCCTCTAGTGTTCTACAAGCTCAGCTTCACTGATTCCAGGGAGACTGGCCCTTTCTCCCAAGAGAGGACGATTGAATTTCTTGTAAAACATCTTTCCCAGAAAGTCTCTCTGTTGGAGGAGTTTACATGAGACGCCAGTCCACGACTCCTCTAGAGGGTGATTTTTCTGAAGCACATGCTGCGTCTCTGGAAGGAATCTCAGCTGGTGCCTCCGCACAGTGATGGGTCTGTCCCAGCTGCTGGCGGCCTCTTGGGTGTCAGAGGGCAGGTGCAATTGACGTGGGCTTTCCCAGCAAGACGTTAGAGGGCTGTGGGGAGAAGGGCAGCACCCTCTCACACATTATCTCTTAAAGTGGTAGACTTTTATGTGATTAATTATCATTTCTGGCAACTTAAAATGCATGGAGGTAAAAAAAAAAGGCTCATACTTAATCATGCAACAGAGCAGAGACTGAAAGGTCTCCCTGGTGAGTTTTTTTGAACTGTGCTTATCAATACCATCCTTTGAAAATAGACTAAATTTGCATTTTTGCACTTGTAAATCCTCTTGGTGTGTGGTGTTTGCATAAATTCTCTCTTAATTAAAGCACATGTTTTGCAGAATAAAAGAAAAAAGTTTCTTCATTCCTTTTGCTACTTCCCAGTATTAGTTAAAGGGATTTTGTTTATTACAGTCATCTTTGAAATTCTGGTTATTAAGTATTAGATTAGCATTTGATATTTGCTGCTACTTGAAATGATTTGATCTGCCTAGTAACCCCCAACAGGCTGCTGGTTCATTTTACACATTGAATGTCACCCTCTGTAGGAGGACCTCATTGACCACTCAGTCTAAAGGAATGACCAGCACTCTTCTACCATCCAGTTCCTTCTTTCAGGTTGATTGAGGTGTAATTTACATACAGTGTAAACTTTTAGGTGTGCATTTCTATGAATTTTCACAAACTTATACTGTCAGGTAACAACCACAATCAAAATACAGAACAGTCCCCCAGTTCTCTTATGTCCCTTCGTAGTCTATCTCCTTCCTCTACCCAGAAGGGGTTTTTATTTCCTCCACATCCAAACTCTTTAGTTTCTAACCTCCATTACACACTAAGTTAATCTTACAGAAAATAAAGCCCCTGGTAGCCCCTGATCTTTTCCAAAATATCATATGAATAACATCACACAGTCTGTAGTTGTTTGAGTCTGGCTTCTTTCAACTCAAGTTGTTGCATCTATCAGTAGTCTGTTCCTTTTTACTGCTGAGTAGTTGTCCATTGCATGGCTAGACTAGTTTATCTGTTCTTCAGTTAGTGAGTGTTAGGGTTGTTTTCAGTTTTGAGTGATCATGAATCAAGCTGTCATAAACATTCAGTTTTTGTAGAGATGGATGTCTTAATTTCTCTTGGGTAAATATCATCCACTTTTATTTCCTTGAGAATTATTTTGCTCATTTGTTTGTTTATCTGTTTACTGTCTGTCTCCTAACACTAGAATATAAGCTCCAAAAAAAAAAAAAAAAAAAAGGAGGCTATGGCATTCATTAGCATATTCTGTGACATTAGGACAGTCCCTAACCTGTGGTACGTGCTTGAGAAGAGTTTGTTGAGTACCTGAATGGATGGATACAAGAAGGAAGGAATAAAGGAAGGAATGAATTCTGGTAGATTCTACTGTCCCTGTTGCTGCAAATGGCAGAATTTCATTCTTTTTTATGGCTGAGTAGTATTCCATTGTACAATATACCACATCTTCTTTATCTACTCATCTGTCTATGGACGCTTAGGTTGCTTCCAAATCTTGGCTATTGTAAATATTGCTGCTATGAATATTGGGGTGCATGTGTCTTTTTGAACTAGTAGTTTTGTTTTTTTCTTTTTTTGGATATATACTCAGGAGTGGAATTGCTGGGTCATATGGTAGTTCTGTTTTTAGTTTTTCAAGAAACCTCCCTACTGTTTTCCACAGTGGCTGCACCAAATTACATTCCCACTAAAAGTGTACAAGGGTTCCCTTTTCTCCACGTCCTCGCATTTGTGTTCTTTCTGATGACGGCCATTCTAAAAGGTGTGAGATGATATCTCATCGTGGTTTTGCTTTACATTTCCCTGATGTTTAGCGATGTTGAGCATCTTTTCATGTGCCTTTTGGGTGATATCTTTTTATATAGAGAAATGAGAAAGATAACACAGTCTTCTAGCATGGTTGATTCAAATTGACTTATTACTAATGAGAGGTTTGAAAAGTTTCTCTCAGCTTCATAACTCATTATTGGTAATGTCATATAAATGTTTAGGGCTATTATCAAATGTTGAGGATTATCTGAGAAAGCCACTATCAAGTTTCTTTCCTATACTAGCTGTAAAATTTCACAGCATTTCAAGTTTTCTTGTACCTTGAGTAATCTTAAATACTCATTTAATTGATGATGCCCATTAACCTTTCTACCATGAATGTCTTTGCATTATGAGTTTTAAGTTAACTTCATCAATGCTGGTATTTTGTGGGTATGCATAATATGAGTGACTTCACACAAACGTATTTGCTATTTGTAATTTGGCAACAGATTTCTGCCCTATAAACACAGACACTCTGATAAACTTGATTTTGCTGATATAGTTGGGTTTAAACTGACCATTTTATTATTCATTTTTTGTTGGTCTTACCTGTTTCATAATCCCTCTTCTCTCCCTTCTTGCCATCTTTTAAATAAATTAAACATTTTAATGATTCTATCCTCCCCCAGGGCCCCAGGATGAATTTGTTAGTTATACAAACTCTTAATATTTTTTAGGGGCTACCCTAGTGTTTACAACACATACCTTTGACTTAATAAATTTTACTGTAAATTAGAACTTTCCCACTTCCCAGACAAGGGTAATAGGACACTTTAACTTCATTCTAATTCCCTCCTGTATTTTTTTTTTTTTGGTTATTGTTCCATATTTCAATTCTCTCCATGTTTTAAAACCCTCAAGACGTAATGTTAATTGTTTTTACATATACTTACATTTACTTACATATCTACCTTTAGATTTATTTCTGTATTCACCTTTTCTTGCTCTCCATTCCTTCCTGCATGTCTGTGACATCATCTGAGATCATTTTACTTCTGCCCAGAGACTGCCCTTCAGTGTTTCACTTCATGTAAGTCTAATAGGGATACATTTTCTGGTTTCATTTGTCTGGAATTGTCTTTATTTGATGTAATTTGGGGAGGATATCATCACTGGGCATAGAATTCTTATCTTTCCCACTTTGCAGTTGCCATTCCACTGTGAAGTCAGATAGTTTCATTGTAGCTCCTTTAAAATTATTGATTTTTTTTCCTCTTTGACTGATTTTAAGATGTTTCTCTTTATCTTTGGTTTTCAGCAGCATTATTATGAAGCACTTAGTGTGGTTTTCTTTGTATTCTTCCTGCTTGAGATTCATAGCTTTTTTCTTAAATCTGTGACTTGAAGATTTTAGCCACATTTGGAAAGTTCTCAGCCATTACAACTTCAAAGATTGCTTCTGTCCCATTCTCTTTTTTCCTCTCCTTCTTTATGCTGTGTACATATAAATAGAATAACTACAGGTTAACTTAAAGCTTTTCAAGTTTTTTTCCCCTTTTGGTTGTTTTTGCTTTTATTGAGGCAGGCAGTTTTATACTTGGGTCAGGCCTCTGTGACCGGAAACTATTTTAAACGCAATTTCATTTCACCATTTCACCGATACATTTCTATTACCTTTCTGTATTTTCCATTTGTTTTTCTCACAGTACTTCAGTCTGGCCATTTTTCAGCTCATGAATCCTTTCTTCAGCTGTGTCTAGTCTGCTTCTGAAGCTTCAATTTAATTCTTAATTTCAGTTATTGGATATTGCAATTCTTGAATTTCTATTTAGTTTTATTTTATCACCTAATTTCTTGAATTAGTCCTAATATATTATAAACTCCCTCTTGGGTAACTCTAACATGTGGAATCTCTAGAAGTCTGTTTCATTTATATATTTCCTCTCTTGTTTTTTGGTCATTTTGTTTTGTCTCCTGGTATACAAAGCAATTTTAGTTTGACTACCTGATTTTGTGTATGAAGAATTATAGATAATTTGGGGCTCTGGATGGTATTATCTTCCACAAAAGATTAGCTTTTGCTTCTTCCGGGCAGGTAGGAGGTGGCAGTGCATCTGACCGAAACAGGGATTGAGCAGATTGGAGGCTGGGCTTTGGTCTTTGTGAGAATTGGTCTGTTTCCGGTTCATCTGTACTGCTAGAGTGTACCCCTTTGGGCATCTTAACTGTAAGCCTGGGGGGGGGTTACCTGGACACCTCTCTTTGGTGGGCCCTGAACTCCATTTATTATTCCTCTTCATCCTGAAACTGCTAGTAGCTCTTCTCAGCTCTCATTTTCTCTGCTACTGCTTGAAATTTGGTAAATGCTGTAAGGGGAAAGTGATGCTGAATAACAGCTTCATCTCTTTGTGCTTCCCTTCTCCCTAGGATTTTGGTCCCTCAAGTCCTTACTGCCTTGGTATTTCTCTGATGTTTTGGAAGAGATTGTCTACCTTTTCATTTCAGAAGAGTAGGTCAGCATCAGGCTAGGTTGTCATGATCAGAAGTGGAGAATCCTGTACCACCTCTTCTTAAAGACCTGATCTGCTGTCCCCGAAGCTATCCACATACCAGTTCCTCTAGAGAGGAGTACCCAACTACCTAGTCAGATGTGGGGAATCAGCGTTTAGAGTCTCAAATTAAATCAGCAATTTAGATTCAGAGAAATGAGCTCTGGCTAACCTTAAAGTGAGTAAGTCAGGAATCTCAGCTGAGGCCTGCAGCAGTGGACACTGCCAAGTATCATAGGTACATCAAAGCCTCTGGGATCTTTCAACTTGGCCAGGACTCTTAGCCCCAATAAGCAGGAGCTAGAGCCAATATTTAGTTACGCAGTGATTGATAACAGCTGAAATTTCATGGGACCAGCAGGGCCAAAAAGGTTGCTAAGGTACACTTCTTTAAATTTCACTTCTTTATTACTTTTTCTTTTTTTGTCTTGTATTCAGACCAGTTGGCCAGTGGTGATGGCTAAAGGTTACATGGGAAAGAAATAGGGGGAAAATGCGAAACGCAGCAAATAAAGGAATTTATTTCCAATGTGAGAAGAATTTACTGTGACAATAATATGTCCATGTGACTCACTTATTTCTATGTTGTCTACATATAAATAGAATAATTAAAGATCAACTTAAAGCTTTTCAAGGTTTCTTTTTTCTGTTTGGTGGTGGTGCTTTTTATTGTCAGGCAGTTTCATACTAGGGTCAGGCCTCTGTTATGAGAACTATTTTAAACACAATTTTAAAAAATATAAAATTATGTAAAAACAAAATTACGGTGGTTTCTCTGTGAGAACATATGGGAAATGCATGTTTCTTTTAAAATAAATGGTGATCAAGACAGATTGTTAAGAATTTCATCATTTTCTTTTCCCCTACCACTTTAAATGATTGGAAACATCACAGAAGAGCAGAAAAAACAGAATTTGATCTTTTCTTTCCTAGATTGTCAACAGAAGTGAAATTGAAGGTTAAAATGAAGGCTTCAGGAATACATACATATACTACAGGATGAAGATAAATGTAGTCAGTATTTATTTTCAAGCATGTTTCACTTGTGCTTTAAAAAAGCCTGTGAATCTGAAGTCTATAGACTTGGATTCAGAGACAGAGGTTCTAGTCTTGGTTCTCAGCTAACTGGCTGTGGGTCCCGTATGGGCACTAGTTTCCTCTTCTTCAAGTTAAGGAAATGGGACTTGAGTTTTATATTCCATAGTTAGATATAAAGTAGGTTTCTAATCAAACATGTACTCACGTGTCTGTACCATGATGACAGCGCTTCATCTGTTCTGAGTGCTCCACCAAGGGGAATAGACATATGTGAGTATCATTCTCTTGTTCTTTAAGGGCTTTACTTGAGTATATCTCATTTCCTCAACTAGATTTTAAATCCTTTGTGGCCTGGGGCTTTTATATCCATAGCGCCAAGCATAGCCTGAGATACTAAATTAGTATTTTAATGTGCTGATAAGTTGACTTAGCATCCTGAGCCATGAGGGTTTAATATTGGAAGACCAGCAGCAGAGGTTAGTGGCCTGTTCTCTTCATTATCACAAATTAGTGAGTCTAACAGGCGGTGCTATGTGAAGTGGAAGACGGGCTTTCCTCTGTCTAAAGAAGGAACCAACAGCTTCGGTGTGGACAGGGAGAAAACAAGAGAAATGGGAGCCCTGGTCATACATTCAGTGCACATAGGACAGGGGCCAGGAAACCTTTTCTGTAAAGGGCCGTATAGTGAACATTTTCCTCTTTGTGGGCCGTACGGTCCTTGTTGCAACCACTCAGCTCTGCCATTATAGCAGAAGAGTAGTCATAGACGTGATGTAAGTGAATGGTCATGGCTGTATCACAGTAAAATCTTATATATGGACACTGAAATGTGAATTTCATGATGGTAATTTTCATGTCATGAAATCTTTTGATTTTTTTCCCCAGCCATTTAAAATGTCAAAACCACTCTTAGCTCGTGGGCCATATGAAAACAGGCAGAAGGTCATGTGTGGCCAGTGGGCCTTAGTTTGCTGTCCCTGATACAGAAGCCTGTGTACACTTGCTGAGGTGGTCATTTAGCAGAGAGAGTTCCCTATTTAAACAGAGTGGGACGTAGGGGAATCCATGACCCCTGTCCAGTTAGCCAGGACAGACTTCCTAGGTGATATCATAAAAATACAGGTCATATGGCTGTGTGATGCTTTCTGGTATGAGGCATCATCATATCAGGCACATTAGCTTTGGGATCATCAAAAAACTGAGTCAAGCCAACATCTTTAAGCCACATGTCTTTTCCAGCATGCCTTGGGTCCTCTGTGACACTAACAGTTGTTTAAATGAAGAAAATGAAACTTTTAAATCCAGGCTTAGCTGGATTCCAGCTCCCATGGGAGGTGGGCATGGGGACAGAGCCTTCCTGTTGGGGAAGTAAAGATAGAAACAGATGATGTGCTTCTCACTACCTTCTCTAATGTTCCACCATCAGGCACGGTGCTGCCTCCTCTAAGCTCTTTTCATGATAGGCTCATGTAAGCAAGTCACTTAAAAATTGTTAAAAAGAGGAATTGTGCTCAGGGAGAATCATTTCCTCAGTACCCCCAGGGATTCTTCTGGGCTTGAAATGGTTAGAGAAGTAGGAAGTATTTGGGTTACAGGAGATCTCCTGGGAAAAGCCTAATAAGATTGGTGTCCAGAGTGATTTGGGGCAGGCAAGTGGACTTAAGAGGAGGGTTTGGCTAGAAGCATGTCAGCAGGGATGTAGGTTATTTTGAGCATCATGAACCCATTTCCTTGTCTGAAAGTACATTACAGGCCAGACAAATTGGGTGCACAGTTCTAGATTTTTAGTTTTCATTATATATTTATTCAAAAAATAGAATAGGCATAAAATGAACAAGACATGGACTCAACCCTTAAGAAACTCATAGTCCTGTGATGCAGGGTGCATGAGCCTTTTTAATTTCCAGGATGGAATGAGAGAAGATGTCACTGAGTGTCCAGGGCTTATGCTGCTTTTGACCTCTTCTGTACCTAGTACAGGGCCATGCAAAAGTAGGTGCTTAAGACATGCTTTTGATTATTAAAAGTGCTAGTTTTTGAAGAGTGAAGATGTTTCATTTCATTTAGACAGGATGTATTGCACTGGAGCTAATCCCAGGAGGGATCTGTGAAAGCAGGGTTGTTACCCTCTAGTGACTAGAGGGGCTCCTTAGAGCTGAATGGACATGGTGCCCAGAGAAGCCAGCTGGCATCTGCAGAGCGCCCCCTGCTGGTTAGAGGGGTCACAGGCATCCTGAGGCAGATGCTCTTAGGCTATAGATCCTCAAAAAAGATACAAAATTGTATGCTCTGGATTCTGTATAAAAGACAAAGAAATATAGGAAGGAAATACATCAAAACATCACATGTAAGGTTTATGGATGATTTCTTCTTCTTCTAAGAATTCTCTGTCTAAATTTCTACAATGAGCTGTTAATTAAATTTTTCAACTGAAAAAAGTCATTCAAATGAACTAACTGCCTCTAGACTGCCTTCCTGGAGGACGTCTTTGCTGACTCTAAGCAAACTTTTCCAGTTGGTTCTGAAGATACCCCCAAAGTTTCAGGATGACAAACTTACAAACTCCCTCCCTCCTTCTTCCTTCCTTTCCTTCTTTCTTAATTTTATTGTGGCAATATGTACATAACATAAAATTTACCATTTTAATCATTTTAAAGTTCACAGCTCAGTGATCTTAAGTACATTCATGTTGTTGTGCACTTATCACCACCATCCATCTCCAGAATTTTTTCATCTTCCTAATCTGAAACTCCATACTCAAACAATAGCTCTCCTTTCTTTCATTTTATTTTTTCTCTTTCTTTTTTTCTGTCTTTCATTTATTATGTTTTTGAGGTTCACATTTAATAAAGAACTGTTCATAGTGAGGGTAAATTCAAAAGCATTGAATTTGATTGATAAGATGTCTGAGTTTGAGCCCTGAGTCTTCTAATTGTCAACTGGGTGACTTTGAGCAAATTACTCTACAGGCCTCACTTTTCTAATCTGTAAAAAGGGAATAAGTGTATTTACTTTTAATATTTCATAGGAGTGTTGTAATTTTTATAATGGTAAACTAATGTGTTTTATAATGGTGAAAAAATACATTGACTTCTTTATGAGCTGTTAGAATTTCCAGTCAAAAGAGTGAGTGTACCATTAACATGATTGTTGTTTATGTTTATAAGGGAGCCAAGAGGGCTCCCTTTCAACCAGTTGATGTTCTAGTGGACAGTCACTTGAAACGTGTTGGGAGCTGTACCAGGCACACAAGAAGTGTGAAGAAATTTTTGTTAAATAAAAATTAAAAAAAATAAAAAGAAACTGAGACAGCATGCTTATACACAAATAGCTAATTGTGGAAGTGGGAGTAGAACACTGTGTGGCTCCAAGTCTTCATCCAGTCCCTCTCTCTCCCTGTCCTGGGCTACTTCACCACTGGCGTTACCTCCCTGACATGGCCAGGATCAACCCCCGGGCGAGGAGACTCAATAAGCCACACAGTTGGGTCACCATTTCCCCATGTATAAAACCTCTCACAAAAGATTATTTAAATACGGTGGTGTTAAATTGTTATAATTAGACACAATGATTCATATGCCATGGTGGTATTTTTGAGCTGTCATGATTTTTATTTTGAAAAAAAAAAAAGATAATGCATTTTATTGAGATAATTTAGGAATTTAGAATTTCTATTTTTATCCCCAATAATTTGAAATATGTTTAAAAACTGAAATTGTCTCATTTTCTATATATATGTTTGGTAAATTGACTGGACCAGGAGAAGAACATAGTGGATGCTGTTGGTGGACCCTGGAGGTCACTTGCAGACCTGGACTTTCTGTATTTCTCTGGCCGAGGGTGATCCTGGCCAAGGGGAGGTTTGGGGCAGGCTGGAGTGCCCCCATTAACACCACAGGACAGTTTTCAACCAACGAGGGATGGGAGTTGATGGGTAAAAACCCCAGCCTCTTCACCCATTGGTGGCAAGTTCCAGAATGTGCTCACCACAGTCTCTCAGGGGGTCCGCAGCAGGCCTGTGCTCCAGGTGCCCTGCATGGTCCCCTTCTATCCCCTCCCTGCCCCACTTCCCCACTCCCTCGCTGTGCTTCCAGAGAGCCCCTCCCAAATAAAATACATGCACCTAAATCCTTGTCTCAAGGTCTTTCTGGAGGTGAATGACAATTTATATAGATAATTTATGACTCAGAGTCTATTATACCCTCCACCCTAGAGTATAGGTGATTTTTTTTTCTGTCTTTGTGATTTTTCCCCATTCTCTGTGTATCTTCTATGCCATGCAGTAGAGTAAATGCAGACTGTGTCTAACTTCAATTTGCAGATGGGATTTATAAGTGTTCTTCAAACTTTCTGGCTCATAAATAGCTGAAAAAGTCTAACAAGTTATAAATATATGTTCCTCCCTCCATAACATTTTTGAGGAATGGCCTACAAACAACTTGTGCCAGGATGTTTGCACATCTACTGAAATTTACCTGGGTTACTGCTTTCCTTTGTCATTGTAAACATACCCACTGGCAACTGTAATATTTCATCTTGCTTATACCCCTTCTGACGGGCTCCCTTACAAGATTAGTGCTGAGCTTTGGAATTAGATCATCCTGCTGAAACCCATTTTGGGCCCAGGGGTCAATAGTTGCTCAACTCTTTCTGCCAAAGCACCGTCAGATGTCCACCAGTTGCTTGCATTTCTCTTCCCATTTTATACGTCAGCTTCTACATCCCTTATATCCCAGAACCAGTACCTGTACTTCTGAAACCCTCCCCGCATCAATGACTCTTTCTCTAGCCTCCTTCCAGCCTTTGGTTTTTAGTCCTTCCCTGGTTGGTGCCTTTTTGCCTCTGCTCCAGGGTCTCACTCAGATGGCCTTTTTAGGCCCTGAGGCCTCTGAATATATGAAAGAGCCCAGACTTCACTCTAGGCCTCAGGCCACGAAGAACCTCAGGATGTGTATATAGGGGTGAAAAGGCAGGAGATTAGGTATAACAGACTCAAGGGAGAACAAGAATTTTGGGTCTGCCCAGAAATACACTACTTTCAACATGGCTGCAGCAGGTGGGGAGCAGACATTCTGATCATTTCTTTGGTTTTCTCCCTTAATTCCAATACCAGTGAAGGGGAGCAGAATTTGCCACCTCAAAATGTGCCTCTTTGGCCCAAGGATTATTTTAAGCTGCTTATTTTTAAGAGAGCAGACAGAGGCGAAGATCTAAAAACTGAGTAGCAGTTACCCTCCTATGAGAGACGTTTACATTTATAAGGAAAATCTCCATTTGTAACGGTGTCTCCCTCTTGGTATCAGATTGCCTGGTCAACCACAGGACCATCATGATAGGAAACAGCAGGGCCTAGGAGTGTAGACTTAGGGGACAGCCCCTGCCTGGGCTCAAATCTTGTCTCCAATGCTTAGCACTGATGGCCTGGGAAAAGTTACTTTGCCTCAGTTCCATTATCTGTAAAAGAGCAATAATATTAGTACCTGCCCCATAGAATTGTTGTGAGGATAAAAAGTGACAATTTAAACAAGACTCATAGCATAGTTACCTGATCCATAGAAAGTCTCAGTAAGTTTTAGCATTATTATTGTTGTTGTTCTTAACAGACTCAATCTAACTGAAACCCAGGTATAGAATGGTCTTATTCCTCTGCAATCTGTTACAAGAAAAAAATTCCCACATGGTAGTTGTAAAGTAAGCCTTTGAAGAAAGTAAATATGTACAGGTCTAACTGTCAGCAGCCCTTGCCCCCCAGATGTCTCCTCCATCTGCTGGAGAAATAAACAAAAATGCCTTTATTGGGAAACAGAGCCTTTCTTCCATAATCAGAGGTAGGACTCTCATAAGGAAGGTGATCTCATTGACTTCAGTCCATACTAAAGAATGGCTGATATGCACTCCCCTCCTCAAAGAAGGGTTTGATCTCAGGGAGGCAGTGGGCTTCTATGGGAAGAGAACACCATGGAGGGGAAATTTTGATTCACAAAAAGGTGACTTCAGGACTTTCCTCAGGGGTGGTCCTGGGTGGATCCATGATCTATATCTTAATCTCTCTGAAGAAACTGAGAAAAAGAAAAGGCATGATTACACTTCGTAAGGTGGATCTAGATCCTCTGCCCTGGGTTTAAAGCTTGCTTCCTCCGGAGACAGGTCTTCATTGCAGATCCTTAGAAAGCCCCCTGAAACCTTTGCTAAATTTTCTGGAAAGTGTGTTCTGGGACACTGGACCCCAAAGTGGGGTTCATGTCTACTTATATTGATTTTTATTTAAAAAGAAGGATGAACTAAAAGTTAATACTATGTAGTATCCAAATTGAAGCTCTCCCTGTCACTGAGTCCACGTCAGACGATCCCTTGTCGTCCGTAGTTCAGGCAGCAGAAGTAGGGGTCCCACCATGTACAGGTATCAACAGTGACCTTACTCTTCCCTGCACTTTCAGAAGATGGAGAGGCATTGCATACTGACGCATGCTTGTGCATAATTAACCTCCCCAAATGGAAAAGTGGCTTAAAAATATTCCTGCCAAAACAAACCAGAGCAAAACCAACCCCCACAGACTGTAGGTGATATAAAAATTGTGAGTTCAAGAGACCAATCTGAACATAACAGAGAAGACAATTCCCTCATTCTTGGTAGAGGCGCTAATCAGGTATGACTCATGCAGTCACACTATAGTTATAATAAAGTTTTCCAATGACAAAAGGGTATACTGTTAATAAAATATATAACATATTATTTTAAAATTATTTTACTGTTAGTTCATCTTTTTAAAATTCTGTATTTTAGTGTATGTTCCCCCCAACCTGTTTATAAACTCCTGTATAATACCCACCCACATTCCACAATTAACATTTCCTAGACTTTGTTCTCACTTTCTAGTGTGTATGTGTGTGTGTGTGTTTTGTTTTATTTTGCTGAACTCTGGAAAGTAAGGTCCAAACATCCTGAACTTTCACTCCTAAGTATATCACTGTGTATTTCCTAAGGACAAGGACACTCTTCTACATAACCCAATGCCATTAGCATACTTAGTGAATTTAACAATAATTCCTTAGTACCATCTAATATGTAACCCATAATCAAATTTCCCCCATGGTCCCAAAAATATCTTTTGTAGCTTTTCTTTTTCCTAAATCCAGGATCAAATCAAGGTGTATACATTGCATTCACTTGTTATATCTTTCTTTTTTTTTCCAGTTGTTTTGAGATATAATTGACACATAACATTATATAAGTTTAGGGTATAGAACATAATGCTTTGACATATGTAAATACTGTGAAAAAGACTACTTGTTATATTTGTTTAATCTCTTTTAAGGTAGAATAGTAGCTCCCCTACATTCTTCTGAAAAAACAGTGTTGACTGTTTTGATGAATCCAAGCCAGTTATCTTGTAGAATGTGCCAGAATTGGATTTGTCTGATTGTTTCCTCCTAGTTAGATTCAAGTGAAAAATTGGGAACAAGAATACTGCTTAGGCAATGTTATGTCTTCCCGTTGCTCTGCATCAGGAAGCACATGATTGCAGATTGTCCTGCTACTGGTGATGCTAAGTTTGATCAGGGCTGCTTTACAAATTTCCTGGGCCCTTTGCACTTTTACCTTCGTGGGATCCCTTATCCATAAAAAATACTAAAAATCATATTTTATAATTGTATTGGCACAATTATAAATATAATCCAAGATGCATTATATTCATTTTTTTCTTCTGATTTTAAAAGAAATTAAAACATTTTCCTGAGCCTCTAAAGGTATCATGGGCCCCAGACCTTGTGCCTGCTTGGCCTTATGAAGTTCTCTGTGGGGTTTGACCACTTGATTAGAGAGAGGGGTGACCTCTGGATCTCCCCAACATAAAGGTACATTTTCCCTTTGTAATTAGATAGTAATCCGTGGGGAGACTCTTTGAGACTGTGAATATCTTGTTCCCCTAAAGCCTCTCCCTCTGGTTTTATCATTTTTGCCTGAATCAGTTATTACATTGAAGGTTGCAGGAATTACCTCCTGTCCAGGAGTGAGAATACTTAGGTGCAAAGAGTCCATGATTTATTTAAGATCATAAAGCTAGTATGGAGAATCACCATTAGGAACTAGATCTCTCTGCTCCCAAGTTCACAGTAGAGCCCAGAGGAAACTGGAGTATATTAAGAAGGAGTGAAAAAGAACATTGTAGTTATTTGGCCCAGAGAGAAGAACAGAAAGGCATGACTAATCTGTTACATACTTAAAGATAACGGTTAGATGAGCACCCAGAATCAGCAAGCTCTTCACTTGCAGAATAAGAGCTCAAAGGAGAGAAGACTCCACTGCTCTGGATTATAGTCATTTCACAAACCAGTTAATAATTGCCTCACATTTCTTCAGAAAAGTTTTTGGCGTTATTCTCAGGGGAGAATAAAGCCAGTGTTTAATAGTCTTGTCAAATCTTATGAGGTATTAGGATTCTAATTTAAATGCTGACAGTGTGTCAATTACCCTCAAGACCATTTTAGTTAATTTCATTTTCTCAGTCCTCTCCAGGTAGTGTATGCATTAGTATTGTAATGGAGATTTTAAAATTTTCTTGTTCAACAATTGCTACAGACTTCAGTAGGTAATTATGGACAAATAAGGGCTGAAATATTGTATCCTTAAAAATAAACAAACTGCCCATATTTGAATAAAAGACATACCTTTCTCTGGGCAAAGGTTTCCAACCCTGGGTTTGGACGCCAGCTACTTCCACTTGCCAAAAATCCCTTTGACACATTAATCTTGCGCAGAGAATGTTTTTGACCTTTGCAGTGTTTGCATGAGAAAAATGAAGCACACAAGTTTTCAGAAGTGGGAAGCAATTGTCTTCAGCCCTATAGTATCAGAGGAGTGAATTTGTCAGTCTGTGGAAGAATGATTCTTACTAAGTGTGTGAAAGTGAATCTGCTCTTGCTTGTTTGTGAGAAGTTGAAAATAAAAGACACATCTGCAAATCACATGTTATTAATCAATTAATTAGCAAGTATTTGCTGAGCCTCTATTTGAAATAAGTGATATGCAGAACAGAGGACCTGGAGCATTTAAGTGATACGGAAAAAAGGGAAGAGATGTAAGCTTCTGACCTCAGGAACTTATAAGAAAGTTAGGTAGAAAAGACATGCCCATGGAAAGCTAGCAAACAATTCAAGATAGTGCATGGTAAGCACGAAATGAGAAGAGTAAAATTAGACAGGTTGGGAAAAGGAATGGAAAGTATGGAGGCCTAGATTGGTCAACAAATCTTCAAAATAATACTTAGAAGCTGGAATTTGGAAGGATAGGATTCAGATGGATGGAGACTCTGGGACTGGGCATGAAGAAAGGAGGGAGGCAGGGAAGTGATGGAGAATTTAAAAACAGGACATAGACTAGTCTCTCTTAAGTACAACCAAATGTTGACAGCTCATTCTTTCAGAGGGCAGCAAGTGGGGGAAGACCTATGCAAAATGATCCTGCAAGTAAAATCTGATAACTTACATGACCATCGTGTTTAATTGTTCTAAAGTTCTTTTGTTGACAAAGAATGGAGGCCACTCAAACTAACTCAAGTGAAAAGGGAATGCGAGAATTGTAAGACGGTAACAGGAGACCTCTTGAACATTCAAATGTAGTTCATGGGCCAGGAACCAAGGACCCTCTGTATGACTTAGGGCCGCATCATCTCAGCTTCTTCTTTTATGTCTGCATCATTCATCTCTTTCTCTCTGTCTACCTACTTTGCTTATTCATCTTCCTTGACATCATAATCTTCCATTTCTAGCATCTGTGATTACTAACTATATCCTCTCAGTTTTTTAGTTTAAATATTTACGAGAAAGAGAGACTCTTTAGTAGCTGGCCAGGCAGTCTACTGACTGGTTTAGATGACTGAGTATCTACCCTGGTCCAACTAGGACTTAGGTCCATAGCAGTAATGAACTTGCAGACACCCTGATCTCCTATATTAGATGTGCCATTCCCCTAGTCAGGGACAGTTAGATAAGCCACAGGCCTCGCTGAGCCCAGTGCACATGCTAGGTTCTGTTTCCTAAACTCACCACTTAATAACTCACTCCCCCTTCCCTGGAGGGAGGCAGAAAGTGAGTGAGGATTCAGGGTGTAGCCAAGAGTGGTAACTCAATGGAGGTTTAATTAACATGGAAACAAGTGGAAATAACTGTTCCTCTGTCTCTGAAGTCCATTATATAAAAGAGTATCAGAGGCAGAACCCAGTGTTAACATAGCACTTTCAGCAATGAACACCCTCATGTTTGTGTGGTCCCAACTCATATCAAATTCCATACTGTAGCAGCTCATGCACAATTGAGCAAATGTTTGTACAGTGTGTGCAGATCACAGTACCGGCTGATATGAAGATAGAAAAAGACACAGTCTTTGCCCACCAGAGGCTCATCCTCTTGTGGGTTCTCAGACAAGCAGACAGAAAATAGGTGTGCAGCCCACCATGCTCTGTGTTGTATGGGGAGTTGTACCAGACATGGAGATACTCTGCTCAGATCTCCCTTGAAGAACAGACTCATTGTCCAACTATGGGGACTGTGGTTAGCTCACCACCTCCAGCTGTCAGCTCCTCTGGGTCCGCTTCAGTTTCAAGCTATGGTCATGCTCTTCTTGGGCAGTTCCTGCCCAATGACAGAACCAGGTAGTAACTGAGGTCAGACTGTTTCTGGGTGGCCCCAACCAATGACCAAGCAAGGTGGTGATACACCGGCTTGATCATTTCCACCAAGATAGGACTCCTCCATTGGGCAGTCTTTGCTCCTGAGCTTCCCATTGGGCTAGTGTAGGGTGACCAACTGTTCCGATTACTGGGACTGAAAAATTTCCCAGGATATAGGACTTTCAGTGTTAAAACTGGGAAATTTCTGGGCAAACTTGGTCACTTTCACTGGTCACAAACACTTGTCAGGTTTGCATCAGGGTCTGACAGCTCCCTCTGCCCAGTTCTGCTTCCTCCCTTTTTCCCCACTGGTATTCCTAAATGATAAACTCTTTGTCCTCCTGACTTCATCTCAGTGTCTGCTTCTAAGAGCACTCAACCCAAGACAGGGGCACAGGTAGCAGCATGGAAACCAGGAAGGATCTAAATACTGCAAGAGAAGATGAGGCTGAAAGAAAGTAGGGCAGGGGGAAGATTAATTTGACAATTACAGGGATGCTCTTGTGTATAACTTTTTTAGCAAACTATTTGTTCTGCAACCTTTGAAAAAGAAAAGAGGCATATGTAAATACTTGGTGACTAAAGGTTTCCTAAACTGCATTTGAATACTCAAAATGAAGGCTTTGCCAAGAGAAAAAAAGCCAACATTCTTGTTCCTGTGTTCTTTGTTAAACATTCTTTGTTATTCATTTCTATGATCTAAGAAGAAAACTGAAAGGAGCTTCAGCTTTTCTGAGAGAATATGGCCAGAATGTTACTGCTGGAGAAAGTGCACAGCATCCTTCAGGGCTTGGACTAGGATAAGGTGAGCAAGGTGCTTGGGGTGCAACATTTAAGGAGACACTCAACTGTGAGTTCAGAGTCGAACCCGAGAATGAGCACCTCCTTAAGTATTGCACCTCAGGTGCCTAGCTGGCCTCACCCTAGTCCCAGCCCGGGCATCCACAATAATACTAGGCAACTTAACACAGAATGTTCCCTCTTTCCTGCCCCAGGTACAAAGCTATCGTGCGGCCAATGGATATCCAAGCCTCCCATGCTTTGATGAAGATCTGCCTCAAAGCCGCACTGATCTGGATCATCTCCATGCTTCTGGCCATCCCAGAGGCTGTGTTTTCTGACCTACATCCCTTCCACGAGGAAAGCACCAACCAGACTTTCATTAGCTGTGCCCCGTACCCACACTCTAATGAGCTGCACCCCAAGATCCACTCCATGGCTTCCTTCCTGGTCTTCTACATCATCCCACTGTCCATCATCTCTGTTTACTACTACTTCATTGCCAAAAATCTGATCCAGAGTGCTTACAATCTACCCGTGGAAGGGAACATACATGTCAAGAAGCAGGTGGGTGCTTAGGAGTGATTCATTTCCTCCTTGGGCATTTGATGCCTTGCATTCCTTTTAGACTCCACTGACAAGTCCAGTAGTTAGGTGGTCACGTCGCCTGACTCTGCAATGAGAAGAGGTGAGTGATCTGCGACCAGATGGTAAATGGGAATGCCTAGCTGCAGAAGACCAGGGATTCAGGTGTTCTTCAGAATCCTGTTCTCTTATGAAAGACCTAAGCTAGGAGGTGTTGAGAACCTGAAAGATTTGGAGTATGGGTTTCTTTTTGAGAAATATCTGAAAAAGTGTTGTTTTAAAAAATAAAATAAAATGTTGAGGCTTACAGGGATATGACTTCTTTGAACTCCAATCACATTGCTTGGATACGAAGAGGGTTACCACATGTGATAAAGCAGAAGGGGCAGGAAAATGAGGCCAGTTGAAGAAAAAGAAATAGTTTGATTAAGATGGGTTCGCATTGATGTGAGTTCAAATCCAGACTTCCTGACTTACTCACTTACCCTCTGTAAGTGTCAATTTCTCATCCATGATGTAGGGTCATAACTCTTATCTTGTAAGGCCATTGGAGGATTACAAGAGAGAGCATATGTACCCCTAGGTTGCCCAGAATGCAGGATGCCCTCTGTATGTGTTAGACTTCCTTCCCTATCCCCTGCCCTGTCACCCCCACGATTTCACCCTCAGGCTTTAAATGGTAGAAACCAAGGCTCTGGCTTTCTCCTCTTTGTCAGTTTTTGCCTTCTAGTCCAAATGTAGATCATGCGATATTTGTGATGGAAAAGCAGAAAGACTCTCCATCCATTTAAAATGTATAGCTGACTCAGTTGGGGGCTGCACCCTCTAAAATTCTTTTTTCCCCACTCAATTATGGGGGGGAGAGTGGCACTTCTCAGTGAAACTATCTCCCTGCTTGAAAGACCTCTCAATAGTGCACATCCATTGTACCCCAAATTCTTTAATGAGAATGATGTTTCCCTTGCAGTAGCAGGGGGAGTTGGGAACAAAGGAGATACTCAGCCTGCTTGGTCTAAGACCCTTCCTATATAGTAAAGACCAGAAATAACTTGAGAGTAAAAAAGGTAATAATAGGCAGTTACCTTGCTTTGGCCATTGAGGAAGGACAAAGCTGGCCACTTTTTCAAGCATCAGAGGGAAAAAGAAATTATTAACTGTGGAGCTAAAAGGCCTGAAGTCATATGCTTGATAACTGCACCAATGCTCTCCTGAGGAAAAAGAGGGCACTTACTAGAATTTCATTGTGTGTCCGCTGAAGCGCGTAATCCACTTTGTGTGAAGATCTGCTCTCAGTGGCACGTTCTAACGGTACTCTACCTCATTGATTTCTGCTTCCCGGCCTTTCCCTTTCTGTGTTTCTAACTTGCTTGCTTTCTCTGTTTCTGTGGCTTTTCCCTCCTTTCTCTCTCTCTCTTATGGAACTCGTTTTCTGTGACTTTGTGAGCCCGTCTATTTCCCAAATTCCTTTTCCCTGTCTTTGTCTCTGTGTTCCCCCACCCTGTCCCTCGGTCCCCCTGTCTCTCTCTGGGTGACTCTCTCCACAGATCGAATCCCGAAAGCGCCTGGCTAAGACAGTGCTGGTGTTCGTGGGCCTCTTTGCCTTCTGCTGGCTCCCCAACCATGTCATCTACCTGTACCGCTCTTACCACTACTCCGAAGTGGACACCTCCATGCTCCACTTTGTCACCAGCATCTGTGCCCGCCTCCTGGCCTTCACCAACTCCTGCGTGAACCCTTTTGCCCTCTACCTGCTGAGCAAGAGTTTCAGGAAGCAGTTCAACACCCAGCTCCTCTGTTGCCGGCCCGGCCTGATGACCCGGTCTCACAGCACCGGCAGGAGCACCACCTGCATGACCTCATTCAAGAGCACCAACCCCTCTGTGGCCACCTTCAGCCTCATCAACGGAAACATCTGTCACGAGGGGTACGTCTAGACTGACCCTTGATCCTGCCCTGCCTAGAGACCCCTAGTTTTGCTTATTACCCATAAGGAACCCTCACATCTGTTATTGTCTCTGTATCCTCAAAAGACCTTTTGGAAGGCTCGTAAGTGGTGTAGGTGGGTTGTGTAGAGGCCCAAATGGGTCACTATTATGTTTGAAAGGCCCATCAAGGTTTATGTTTTCCATTTCAACTTGTGAATGACACTTCCAATGTAGAATACACGTTCCCCCTTTTAGAAAAGGGACCAGGTAGGAAATCATTATTTTAATCATTAAACCCTGATATCCAGATGTGGTCCACTAAGTCATAGAAACTGTATGAACAGCCAGATTTATATAGCAGAAATTGTACACTGAATGTCCACTTTGTGAAAGACTTCACCCTGTCGTTTCTTTAAGCAGAAGCTAGTGCTTTAAAAATATGGTTTCAGTCATTGTTCAGGAATATTTATAGTCACAAACCAAGGAACTTTTTTTTACACTCGTAGCACAAAAAGTCAACTCCAGGAGAGTCTCATGATAAGGGACAGTCCCCAAATTGATAACACTGGAAGCCAATTTAAAACAAATCCCAGAGTGTTGATTGTTTTTTAAAGACATTGCTAAGGACATAGGAGAAACATTCACTGCGTCATTTTAAGACAAAAACACAACCAAACACATTGACATTTGTATCAATGTCCAGATGTGGCTGTGGAGTGGTATCTCACACTCTGAATTCTAACATGATGGAGGTCCTTTTTGCTGTTACCCAACTATCATCATCGATGGTACAGTTCCACCATATCAGAGAAATCCTTTTGGGGGAAAACTGATCATGTTATCAAATTCATCAAATATTTATTAAGTGCATAAAGTATAGTTTTTTTGTTTTGTTTTGTTTGGTATATAAGTTTTCAGCCAAATGTGTTTACTTCTATTTGGCTGTCATTGTCTGCTACATTGAAGCAGTAGTTTCACATGAGAAGAAAGGGATCATGTTCGAGCGGAAATAGAAACACATTTACATTTATTGTGGAAATAGAAACACGTTTACATTTAACGTCTGCTTCACCTAAAGTCTGTTGCAGGAAATGAATACAATGCCAATAATAATGTGTTTTTGTCTGAACATGTGTAAAAAAGTTGCAGGGCTCTTAGCTTTAAGAACCAATTGAAAAACAGCTACATTAACTTTCTACTTAAGAGTATTTAGGAAACAGCCCATGTGCAGAAAAATACTGGACTTAAATCTTTTTCATTTTAAGTGAGTAAAAGATTTTGACTCTCTTACTTTAGAAATCCTGAGTCAAGTTTTTGTTGACTCAAGGACAGGCCAATTCTGACAGATTGCAAACGTGTTAACCCGCTTTCAGATAAGTCCAAATTCTGCAAATGTGCCCTCCCACCCTAAGACAGTTTTAGTTGTGGTTTTCTCTATCCAGGTGAGATAGAACAGTCAGCTCTCATTTCTACATGGCACATTTTAAAAGATTTTTCTTTTTTGATACAAGGAGGCGCTCACTGTCTGCAGAGCTTTGAAGTTAGGACCTAGACCGTTGTAAAGATCTGTGTTTATGGTTGTATGAGCTGGAGTGAACTCTGCACTTCTACTGGCCACGTGCACTTATGTACTGTACACACCTGCTTCCCCAGCGCTCCTTAATTAGAGGGGCCAGTTTGAAAGAAGACAGGTAGTGTAGCTGAAAGGACCAGATTTTAAGCTTGATGTCCTAACTCTGTCTCTAGCTGTATGACCTTGGCTATCATTTTTTTTCATCTCTAGAATCAGAGGACAGTCCCTTCTCTTGCTAAGATCCTCTGAGCTCCATCATTGTTTCTAGTTCTGTCTCTTAAGCCCTTATGTAGCCACCTGCTCACAGCTGCCTCACTTCTGCTACCTTTGCAACAGCTCCTCTTGAGAAATCCTTCAACCACGTTCTACACTCATGTTCCCATTAGCGGAATGGGAGGAGAAAAAGACTATTCTATGGCTTGGAGTAATTTGTATGAATGATGTCCCATTAGCTTGTCATATTTTGTAGTTAGAGCTGAAAGAGACAGAAAAAAACATATTGCTATCTCCTCATTGTACAAAGAGTACTCTTGCTATTGACCCTTTGTCAACCTCCATGCCCCTGTTATCTTGAATGACTGCTCCATAATTCTACCCTTGGCTTGCTCCAACACTCTTGAGTATGAGTGACTCCATACCTGGTTAGTTGCTAAGGTGTATAGCACTCTGTGTTCCTAACATGACTTGTTCGACATCTCTGTTCTACCTGCTTCCAAAGCCATTTTGGGAGTCGGTCTTATCCTTCAGTTAGCACCATGGCATAGACTGCCTCTGGCCTCCTTTCTAGCTTCTGGATAAACAGGAGATCAATGTCTATGTCTAGCTGTGTGTTCTTAGGCAAATCCTATCACCTCTTTTAGACTCTTAAGTGAAAGGGTTGGAGGAGGCCTTTGCCAGCCGGTGACCTAGGATTGGTCAAATTATTTTGTGAATCTACTGATGGATTGACTCAAACCTTTTGTTTCAGATGAACTTAGCTGGGCCCTTCTCTAGGGAAGTCAAATTTTTATTTCTCCTTCAGAACCTATAATCTTGGTGAGAGAGATCCAAGCCCCCATGTGGTATCACCTCTCTGCTAGGGGAGAGCGTGGCAGGGGCTGGAGCTAAGACATTGCACGCCTGGCTTCCAAAGATAATCACGTTTAGTGCTTATATCTTTGGTGAGGGGGAAAAATCAATTTTGGCTGTGGAAAACCATCTGTGTTTATTCAATTGACAGACACTACCTTTCATTCTATCTTAAATTGAGCCTCCCTGAGGCAGGCAGCTCAACAGTGATAGATTAAGCAATAAAGGAAGCAGTCTTCCCACCAACAGCTACTGCTGGCAGGGAAGGTGCGGCCGCTGTTAGGAGGGATGTTCTGCAGCAAGATGATCCTCCCTGCATGGCGCAGTCAGGGCCTTGTCCTGCCATTGAGGGGAGGAGCCTCCATGAATGTGGATGGCTAACCCCTGTCCTCTGGCTGCCCTCACCCTCTCTCCTCATTGAACCTGGCCTTCCTCCTCATTGCCAAGCCCTGGATTTCCCACTTTGCCCCACAATTTGGTTTAATCTTGAAGGATGGAGAACCCTTAGATAAATAAACAGCTTAGAGGCTGCTTCACATGAACCAAGTTCAACTTGTTATGAAAACATACGTTGAATAGAAACCAATGAACTTTTCCACAGGCACACTTGTTATAAAGTCTTCGTTTATGCCTAGAGTAGCAGTTGGTTATTGGCCTAGACCTCTGTTCATGCACCAAGTGGCTTCTGGTAATAGTGATTAGTTTTGTTTGGAGACTACAAATTGAATGACATCCTCAATCTGTGGACTGCAAGATGGCTAAGTCACTTTTCCTAGGAGCCAGATAGAAACTATGGCCCTGGGAAGCTGACTGTATGGAAGTTGAATAATTGTACACACTGTGTTGTGGTGAGATGGGGGGAGCAGTGCAAACTTTCTTGCCATTTGTGCCTTTCACACCAACATCAGGAAGGAGCTGTTGTTAAAGAGTAGCTTAGTACTGGGGAGGGAAATAGTCCAGTGGTAGAGCGCATGCTAAGCATGCATGAGGTCCTGGGTTCAATCCCCAGTACCTTAATTTAAAAAAAAAAAAAAATTAGAATTAACCCTGGGTTGCTGGGAGAAATGGAACACATCTGTCTAATTTTTGGCTGAATTTTCATAAAGTGGATTAGCAGCTGAAAACAAAGGAATTATTCACTTTCCTGGGACTAAGCTTTGTATGAACTATTCAATGAAACCAAACCCTAACAAACTATCTGGATGGTCATTTCTCTTGGCCCCCATCTCAACAACCACCCCCTAACACACACATGCGCGCGCATGCGCCAACACAGAAACAACTGTAATATTAGGCAATCTCTTACCGTGACTTTGGCCTTCCCAGATGCCCTTCTAGGTGAGGGCTAAGCATTAACTTCAGTAATCAACAAATTGCACACTGAAAACAAACTTTTCTCATGTGAAACTTCACGTTAGAAATGCATTCCGTGGAATTTATCTAATTTTTTTTAAACTTTAAATAAGAGCCCCTCGGTTAAAATATTACATGTTCACAATTCAAACAATACTTTGCATTGCCCTAGTGTTCATGGCCCACAAAGCACTTTTATACCCATTGCCTCATCTACTCCAAGCCTCCCCTGCTGGCCTAAGAGCTGCTTTACATCCTTTATTTACTGTGGACATTTGTAAATAACACTGACTAGTGACCATCCACTATTAGATTAAAAGGCCCATGGAACTATGAGGCTGAAACATGAAACTGCAAAGACTGGGCCAGATTTGACATACAAAATGGTGATTTCATAAATTTCAGTATAACCTGATCTTATTCATTCTCACGGCCCATTCTATGATACTGAAGAACAGCGCTGATCGTCACTTCCCCGGTTACAGGATAGCCTGCTGCCTGCCAAGTGAGTCTGTTTAACTTGGCACAAGGGAGTGAATGGTGTCATTGTCCGAATGGAGTTCTGTGGCTCTAGAAGTGCTGGAAGGAAGGGGCTCGGCTTCACCAAGCACCGATGACGTGCCGGATGCTAAGCACACTGCTTCATCCTCACAAGCACTCTGAAGAGCATTCAGAAGATGAAGCTGAGGCTCCTGGAGATCCCTTCTCTCTCCCAAGGCGACCTGACACAGGTCAATGACAGTATTCACGCCGACCTGTATCTCTCTTACGTCCGCGGCTGCTCCACTGCTCAGCAGTGCTTCCCAGATCCACCCATGTGAGAAATTCACTTCATTGGACCTCATGGACCGGCCTGTGCCCTACTCTAGATTTTGTCCAAAGGCCTGAACTCATGATAAAGTCAAAGAATATACACAGAGGCATTGAAGATGTTTCTAAGCACCTAAGTTAAGGACTCGCTGCAGGCCGAGGTTGAAATACAGTACAAAGTAGGTGGATAGAAGTCCCTTAGTTCAGTTGCTCCCAGAGACACAATTCAGTTTCAACCAGAGGCCCTGGGAAGAATTTTCCACCTTGTTCTATGACTAACCGAGGAGGAAAAAACCTTGGCAAAGGGCCATGTACAGAGAGAGGCCCCGAATGAGAATAGTCAGTCCAGGCATCATCTTTGAATCAGGATTAGTTGGAGAAAAGGTTTCAGGAAGAGGTGGAACCACCCACTTCCCTGCTTCTGCCCCCAGAGAGTAAGATACGACCGTGGATGGCTTCCTGGAGCCTGGAGACCCAGGCTACATGAATAGCGTCTAATAGAAAAATATCTCCTGGACTAAGGGACCAAGTCATGGGCTCAGGTATAGACTTTGGTATCTGAGGGCCTAATCCCAAGTGCCATGTTATAATCCCAGACACCACTGTCTCTCTGCCCTCTCTGAGCTCATATTGTAGAAGATAACATTATTTTCTTTTTTTCCCCCAATTTAAATTTCATTCCCAGAGCAATATAATACCATGGAAGGACTCACGTAATTTTATGTTCTTTTAAAATAATCATTTTAATGGATAGTATACCCTCACACATTCAACACCTCATTAATTCCCAGACAAGCTTGAAAATTTGGGTATAATCCAGGATTTTAGTGTTCAAAGTACATTATACAATTTGGGCCTGTTGTGAACTCAGATTTTTTTCACCACTTTGCTTCCGTTTTAGCTATTGATACTGATATATCAATAGTGACCATGTACGTCATTAAGGAAGTAAAACTGATTTTATTCAAAAAATTTTTTCTCTGTAATTTGCACTTGACTGATTTTAACATGACCTTTTTGCATCCAAGTCAGCAGGGTTTTGGGTAATAAAATTTGTTGAAATGGTCAATTCAGTGAGTTGTAAAAATATCTGGCATAAACTTCTTAAATGTCATTTTCTGTTTTGTTTTAAATATTAGACTCATATTTTGTAAATTATAATTGTACTTGTTACTATTAACTGTAAATATTTATTGCATTAAAAATGTGCTCTGTATTAAATAACTCAGAACAAGTTCCAGGTGTGGTATGTAGTATAAATAATGTCATGACTTGGCTTTGCCTAGACTCCTTAGAGTAATGAATTATTTATAAGAAATTCACAATAATAATATGAATGATTCAGATCCTTTTAAATGTGCAAACTTAACTGTGTGACCATGTAAAATTCTATCTCTGAAGTGTGCTTATTGATTGTATTCTGATTTTTCAAGAAACGTTCCCAGTGCTTCTATCACATTGTACCTAGTCTGTATGACATTAGGTCAAATCCAGTGTAGTAAACTGAATATTCAAGTCATAGAAGATAAGAAATGTGTTTTATTTCTTAATATAATAAAGCATAACTTATGAAATGGACAGATGCATGTATGCAATGTTCAATAAAAAATATAGCTCTTGCATGTATGTAGTCTGTGGCTATATGCCCCATAGATGGTTCCAGAACCATCTATATCAGAATCACCCAGGCCACTGGTTGCAAAATGCAGATTCCCCAATTCCACCCCTACTGACTCTGGCACATCTGAAGGTGTGACCTAAAAAATCTGCATTTTAAAGCACCCCCAGGGATTCCTCAGAACACTTGAATTTTGTTTTATTAAGTTTTTAAAATAGATATATTTAACTTTTGAATAGGTAAGACATTCTCATGATTCAAAATTGAAAGCACAAAAAGGTATTCAGTGAAAAGACACGAGGCTGCCCTGTCCTCACAGTTTTCAGCATCCATCACCACCTTCCTCCAAAGGGTGGTTATTGTTACTAGTTTCGTATATGTGTGTACCTCTGGACATTATTTATGCATATGCAAATAAATACAAATATGTGCTTTCCTGCATCCCACCACCAGTTTACAGAAATGGTAGTAAATTATATGCATTGTTTTGCCCCTTGCTTGCTTCAGTACACACCGTATCTTGGAGATCTTTCCCTGTTATATAAGGAAAGTTCTTCCTCATTTTTCTTACAGCTACAAAATACCTCCTAATTTATTTATCCAGTCCACCATTGATGAACATTTAGGTTGTTTCCAATATCTTGCTATTATGAACACTGTTGCAATGAATACCATATATAATTTCATGCATGAGCAAGTGTTGCTGTAGGAAAAAAATCTTAAATGTGGAATTGCAGAAACAGACCATATACCTTCATCATTTTGACAGTTATTCCAAATTTTTCTCTTTAGGGCTTGAATACCAAAGTTTGAGAGCCTCTGCTTTCTGGGATAATCCTAATCATCAGAGAGCAGGAAAGCAGCAAAGAAACGACACAACGACTGGCTGCAGGTGGGGGCTGTCCATGCCCCCTGCGCCCTAGGTGAGAAGTGGTAACCAGGCCCGCCCATCAGATCAGTCAGCCAGTTCCCTGAGGGGCACACTGACCACCAGGCCAAGGGCGCTCCAGAGTTGGGGTGTGTATAACCACCATGAGGTTATTTGGGAGAAGGTTCTCTGTTCCCCAGATGTATCACCATTCCATTTGCCATGCACCCCCGCCCCCAAGACGTGTGGCATGTTCAGCCCACGGTTAAACTGTAAATGCCCCCTGAAAGTGTCACCACTTTTAATAGCTAATAGTGATGATTCATATTTGCCCCTAAAGTAGACCCCGTATCTCTAGTTTTCCTGGATTAGATGGGAAGACAAGGAGACTAAAATCTTTGAGGCACCCAGGGCATAAAAATCCAAATTGACATTTAAGATTGGTATGTGTTAATTGCTCAGAGCTCCACCCAAAGCCCAGGTGATTTTTCCTATTAGAAATACTCTGAACTCTCTTTGTAAGCTGCCTCTCGTGTCAGAAAAGAAAGCTCTATTAATGCACAGATTATAGTATTGAGAATTTAATATTCTCTGAGAGTCATGAATTATTGGAGTTGGAGGACACCCCCAGAGAATGCCCAGACACAACCCCACATCTCACAAATGAGGAAGTTAAAGGAAAGTATCATGATGTGTGTTTCCACGCAGTCATCAGGCTTTGGGAAGATGAAAACTTATTGGCTTGAAGATGACGTGGATGAGGAGAGGTTCATCAGGCCCTTCTGCTAGAGGGAAGGTAAATCACTTGGCACTATCTTATAACACACCAGGCAGAGAATCTTCCTCCTCACTGGGTTCAATGTTGATAAATAATGGCTTCTAATGCAAGAGAGATGGGATAATATTTTGTCAAGAAAATGACACAAAAGCAGGGGTCCTGTCCCTTGAATATGGACTGAACTGTGTTTAAAATTATACAAATGGATTTACAAAAGCACCCCCCACACACACTCTTCCCAGAGGTGAGGTCGAGGAGGTCAAGCATTTTGCTCCAGATCACTTGTCAACTTTGACATTTACCCAGTGTGTTTCCCAGTGTCCCTCTCACCTCAGGGCCTCTCAGAGGGACTAGACTTGCTCTGACTCACTAGTGTACTATTTGCTAGAACAGTCTATGTGAGTGTAGAGTTTCTCCAGGATATTGCTACTTAAAGTACAGTCTGTGGGCCAGCTGTCACCATCACCTGGTAGCTAGCTGAAAATGCAGACTCTTGTGCCCGGCCTCACACCTATGGCATCAGCATTTTACCAGATCCCCGAGTGAATCCGACGCACATTCAATTGGTGACCACTGGCAGAGGATATCATTTGCTGTGAAGAAATCCATAAGAGGCTTGATATTTTTTCTGTGCCGTCTGGTGATGTCTACACATTTCCCCAAAGCTTCTGGGTTGAGAGCCTTGGAATTCTTTCCTTATGTGGCCTGTGTTCACCACCTTTGTCATTTGGACCTAAACTCTGCCCATATAGAGTGGCAAGGTCCCTCAGTGTCCTATCCCTGTGCTCCAAGGGCTGGGAGTGTAAGAGTTCAGGATATTAGCCTTGCAGGACTGCTCACCCTTATTGGCCAAGAATCATCATAGAACTCACCACACAATTGATTCTTTTTCCTTTCTCGTGGTATACAAATGAGGTCAACCAACAGTGGCTGTTGTCTGTTGTACTCAAGTCATTCCTGTCCAGAAAGACTAATTTCACCTGATAGCAACTAATGGGATGTGTCAGGCTTCCCAAGTTTCCATAAGAAAGCTTTGTCCAAAAAATAATAAATTAATAATAATAATAATAATAATAATAATAATAATAGTAATAATAGTAATTGTATCTGCCTGTTGTTTAATGTTTCTTTTAAAGAACTGAGAACTATCTGGCCATTAAACCGACCTCAAAGAAGGTACTGGGTTTCTGATTAGATGGTACTGTTCCAATTTTACCTGGGTCAAAAGAGATTGTTTAAAGTCCAGTATACCTGCCTTCTCAGAAGCAGAATCCTGACCACTAGCAAAACCTTCTTTGCTGTTCCTTTAAAGCAGGAGATGCAGTTCTGCTTGAACAAATGCAAAAGAAAAACATCTCACAAGCCAAGGGATAAAACCAGTTGGGTCCTATCTGAATGCGGCAGCAAGAACGAAGGGGCATCACTCCCCTCACTGGTCTCTGGGTCTCTTGAAGTTTCTGCCTTTTTGCCCATTTTAAGAGAACATAGAAAAGAGGTCACTCAAAATTGTGCATGTACCTAATAATAAAGGCCAGTCCCACTTTGATGCCAACTGGTTATTTACATCCCAAACCAAATCACTGTCTCTCAAGACCTTCACCTCTTTCTGTGTCTTCTTTGCCTTCTAGTGGCCATCAAAACTCCCCCAATCATCTAAATGCAAAACCTTACCCTCATCTCTGACTCCATCCATTCAGCATCATCCACATCCAGCTAGCCTCCAGCGCTTGCAAATGGCTGTCCAAAATGTCTCAGGTGAAGAAACCATCTCCCCAAAGCAATGCTCATTCAGTTCAAAAATACTTTACCACTCGTGGGTAAACAGCTGCTGGGCTGAGCACCCAAATGCCTCCGGCCTCAACTTCTGCTCCAGGACCCCATACTTCTCCATGATCCAGAAACTGAAGGATCAAGCTCCCAGAGCAGGGGTCTCTGGGACTGGATAGTGGAGGCCATCCTGATGGGTTGGTACTCATGTCATGGCCAACCTATAATTTTGACCCTCCTGAATCTACCTGGCCATGTGTCCCTGCCCTAGATAAGATGTGCTCCTTGTTTTGCTTAAACTCTTACAAATAGCCCCTAACAGGCTCCTATTTTTTTATTGATTCTTCACATTTCTTCTAGATTACACTTCTTTATGTACAGCTCTGATCATGTTGCTCCCATGCCCACATTCTATTATTGTTCCTTTCCCTGGGACAAAATCCAGTATTTCTAGCCTGGAGGTCAGCTCCCTAGTTCCTAAGCTTACCTCCCACTGCTCTGCCTTTCCCCCTGCACCGACAGAGTTCTCTCCACACCTTGCTCCTACGTGGTCCTTCACACCTCTCTAGCCCAGTGCTTCTCAACCTGGGCTGCCCTCAGAGTCACCTGAGGAGCATTAAAAAATCTTGATGCCCAGGCCCTGCCCCAGAACAACTGAGTCAGAATCTCTGAGAGGGGAGAACCAGGCATCTCTATTCCAAGCTCCCCTAGTGATTGCGATGAGCAGACGTGGTGGAGGACTGTCTCACCTAGGATGCCCTCTTGGATCTCAGCTGGCCCGAATCCACCCTGTTCCTTGAAGCTCAGCTCCAACATCCTCCCTCGGAGAAGCCCTCCTGCTCTCCTGTGCTTGCAGAGCACTTTCTCTACGGGTCCTAGCTTTTATCATATCCTGCGTTGAATTAAATTTACTTGTGTGAATGCTGGTCTCTCCCGGGAGATCAGGGATTGGCAAACATTTTCTCTAAAGGGCCAGAGAGTAACTATTTTAGGCATTGTGGGACATACAGTCTGTCAAGACTACTCAACTCTGCCACCACTGTAGCATAAAAGCAGCCAAAGATAATGTGTAACAGATGAATTTGGCTCTGTTTTAACTATTCTATATTTGCAGAAACAGGTGGTGGGCTGGATTTGGCCTGAGAGCCATAGTTGCTGACCCCTACATGAGACTAACACAGTGCTTTCCAGGCAGGAATCTTTTCTTCCTTCCTTCCCTCCCCCTCCTGGAGGTACAGCTTCCTCATCTCTTGTAACTCCAAGACAAGGAACCATTTTCCACAAAGTTTACAATAAGGGAAACTGCTTAAGAGTTTGAAGATATGTGGAACTTCCCAGGAAGTCTTTAATCAAGGAGACAGGAACCAAAATGAGGACCCCCCTGTAAGAGGGCTGGGGAGACCAACACCCCAGAATATAGGCAAACCCACAGAGACCAGCCTAGGGCTACTCCAAGACCTCTAGGGCTCCAGGCAGGCCTGTGAGGCTGAGCAGTCCCTTCAGGACTCTCAGGATCATGATGGCCTTGGTCTAAGGAGGGAGGGAGAGAGGGGTCAGTAGAGGGAGAAGTGTGATCCTCCGACTGATATCAAGGTGAGGACCCGGAGTAAGGAATGAAGGAAGGACTCAGCCAGAACAGCAGGGTACTGTAGAGCCCTGCCCTGCCTGTTGCCAGTGGAGGTCTGGAGCAGCTGTGACTGGATTTGGGTCACCCTGACTTCCAATTCAGTGGTTCCAGGAAGGAGAAGATCTGAGGGAGCAGCCCCAGGTCTGCTGAGGGTGGCATCGCAGGAACGGGCCTGATGCCACAGTGCTCGGGGTCAAGGTGAGGGATGGCGAATGAGGAGTGAGGGAACCACCCCACCACCCCCAGAACATAGGAGACCCCACAAATCTCCCCCATCCTGCTCCAGCTGGCCACCCTGGGGGGCCCAGGAAAGAGTTATCAGGTCAAGGAGCCCCCTCATTTCTGCCTGGAGGGTCACAGGGAGAGGAGGGCTTTGCCTAGGGGGGTGGCCCCAGTTCTAGATGTTCAATAAAAATCAGGGTTGGGATTCAGTGATAGGAGGGAACCCCAAACCAGCAGAGAAGCTTGCACAGAGCCTGCGTGTTCTCATCCCTGGAACACCCACAGCAGAGCACTCAGCTCAGGAGCCCTTCATTTTTGCCTAGAGAGTCACAGGAATTGGAGGGCCTTGGGATAAGGGGCGGCCCCAGTTTTGCAGAGGGAGGAGTTTTGGCCCCAACTGGTGTCCAGGTTAGGACGCTGAGTACCAATGAGAAGACTTCTACCCCAAACAGGGGGCTTCCCAGAGCCCCATCCCTGGTCTTGGTCTTGGGAGGCCTGAGGCAGGGGTAACTAGATGTATAGCACCCAACGTCCTAGGGTCTCTTGGAAGTGAGGACCTTGGTTGGAGGCTGATGGACCCAGATCAGTAGAGGAAGGAGTCCCAGGCTTTGATATTTGTCCCAAACAGTCCTGCCCCTGCTGTCAGGCCTCGGAAGCCCCATACAGCTTTGAATGGATGTGGTTCACCCTGACTTTCTCCTTGGGGAATCCAAAAGGTGGGGGACCTCAGTGTGATGGGCACAGACTCAGCAAAGTGGAGGGTGGGTAAAGTAGCTTAATATCCTTTGGCCTTTAGATTCTCCAAGGAATGAGAACCCTTAATCACAACACTAGCAGGGAAAAACAGGAGCTTGACCAAATCAGAAGTGCCTTTCTCTTCTGGGTTTAGATTAATAAATAGAGCCAGAAATTTCAAGACATCAGTGCATTGAGATTAGCCAGAGGGATTTTGATACCACTTTTCCTTTTTTTTTTTAACTCTAAAATCTATATCACATATAGAAAAGCATATAAAATATGTATGTAGAGTTTAAAGAATAATTACATGAACACATATGTGCCCACATGTAGCTTAAGAAATGGAACATTGTCAGTACCTCAGCAACACCCAGTGGTCCTTCCCCAGGGGCATACCCCTTCCTACCTGCTATGGATTGAATGATTGGGTGCCCCCAAATTCAAAATGTCGAAGCCCAGATATCCTGGTATTTGAAGGTGGGGCCTTTGGGGAAGTAATTAGGTCTTGAGGGTGGAGCCCTCATGATAGGATTAGTATCCTTTAGAGGAAGAGAGCTAGCCCTCTCTCTCTCCACTGTGTGAGGACAGGACCAGAAGACAGCCATCAACAAGCCAGGAAAAGGGCCCCCACCAAGAACCAAATCTGCGTGCACCTTGATCTTGGACCTCCCAGTCTTCAGAACTGTGGGAAACAAATGTTTGTCGTTCAAGTGCCCCAGTGCTGTAATTTGTTACAGCAGCCGGAGCTAAGACGCTACCTCAGAGGTAACCACTATCATGAATCTTGTGTTACTTGTTTTCTTACTTTTCTTTTTCCCAACTTTGAATGTATTCCTAAACAATCAAATCCTTTGTCCCATTTTGCCTGCTTTTGAACTTTATATAAATGGAACTACATTGTAGGTAATCAGCTGTGACTTGCTCTCTGTTGTGTTTGAGATATACACCTGTGTCCTCATTGCTGTTAGCAGTCTGTTTTGTGCCTGTCTGAGCCTATCAGTAACCAATATTGTGGTTGCTCTGGCCCTTGTGGTTCTTTTTATGATTGCAAGATGCCCTTCAGCAATAATCATCAGGAAACTTTGAAAAATAAAAGGGTTATTACTTACAGGACCTGGAAATTACACAGCACACCTGGGGCCACACGAGGTCACGGTGAGGGGTAGGGAGGAGAGAGAGAACACAGGCCTGGGTTCTGCTTTTATTGGGGTGGGAGCCTAGGGTTTTGAGGGCTCACTCTTTCTCTTTATTGGCAAATTAAAAACATAGGAGGGAAAATTTAAAGGACAGGAAGAGAAAAAAAAAAAAAGCTGCCTAAGTACTCAGTTATTGAAATCAACCAAGATTTTTAAAACAAAGGAGCATAGAGGGGTGGGAGTGGCGGTCGGCTGGGCACTTTTATCTAGTCCTGTGGCTGGTGATATGTTTATTAGAGATAGCCCTCTTTGAAGTGGGCTCTCAAAGTTTAAGTCAGGCCCTTGCATTACAAAAAGAAAAGCCAACTGTCAGGGTTTACACTACACATTCCAGTGTCTAAATATACCACAATGTATTTATCCACTTTACTTTGGTTAATATTTGAGTTGTTTAATGCTGCTGTGAATATTTTTGTAGATATCTCCTGGTTCACCTGTGCATGCGTTTTTCTTTCGGAGTTTCTGATCTAGTAGTGGAATTTGCTGGGTCATAGGGCATGCACAAGTTCAGCTTTGCCAGGTGATGCCTAACTCTTTCCAAAGTGCTGGTACTCATTTCACCACAGGGAAAGAGAATATGTTGATCCATATTTTTCACCAATGTTTAATATTTTTCAACTTTTTAATTTTTGTTGATTTGATGTGTAGTGATGTCTCACTGGGGTTTTAGATTGCATTTCTCTGTTTACTAATGAGGTTGGCAGCCTATCCATATGTTCATTGCCCACTTTGTTGTCCTCTCTTGTGAGATGTCTGTTTAAATTCTGCACTCATTTCTCAGGTAGGTAATTTCCTTATTGATTTTGTATATGAGTTCTTTACATATTCTGGGTATAATCCTCCCACAGTTAATATGTTTTATAAATATCATCTTACAGTATATGACTTTTTTCATAATTTTTATGATGAGTTTTAAAGAAGTCTTTAATTTTAAGAATTGCTTTCAAATTTATCAGTGCCTTCCTTAAAATTGTGTGGTTTTTATTTCTTGGGTGAGAAATCCTGCCACTTTAAGATGATAAAATATTCTCTCATATATTCTTTGGAAGCTTTATTATTTTGCCTTTCACATTACTTCTTTAATTCAGCTGGTGTGAATCTTTGGGAGAGTTGTGAGAAATGTATAACATTTCTATTTTATCCATATTCAGTATCAGTTACTGAAAAATTCATCCTTTCCCCAATAATCGGTGCCTCCAGTCATGTACTCAGACTTCACACATCCATGTATTTTAGGTCTTTGTGTTGTTCCATTGGTTTATTTGTTTTTCCCTGAGCCAACACTGCATCTCACCCTTCTTCCTTAAAAGTTTCTTTTTTCTTCTAGGCCCTTTAGACTCTTACACATAAACTTTAGACTCAGCTTGTCAATTTCCAAAATTGTTGGAGTTTTGATTGGTATGAATTTAACTATAGATCAGATTGAGACTTTATACCTTGACAACACTGAGTCTTCCAATCCATGAATGTGGTATATTTCTCTAATGATTTGTCTTCTTTAATAATTTTCACTAAAGTTTTATAATTTACTCCACATTGTTAGATTTCATTTGAGAAGCATATATTTTTCGTGGTATTATACATGGGAATCCCAATCCCTCCTAATGTTTTTGTTGATAAAAAGAAATGTAATCTTATTCAACTCTCTTACTGATTTTCATTACATGTGCATGGTTTAGGCTTTTTTAATAAATATAATCACATCCCTTGTAAATAATGATATTTTGTTTGTACTTTTCCAAATATTCCTTGTTTCCTTTTCGTGCCCTATTGCACTGAAGAGGACGTCAGCACGATGTTTAATGGAAATGATGAGTGAGCCCCTCACCTTGTATCAACATCAGAGCGAAGGCTTTTAGGATGTCCCCATTGACTATGTTTGCTGTAGCCTTTTGTATTAGGTTAAAAGATATAAAAATTAGTGACATTTGACCATTTTGACCTACAAAAACAGCAATTTCATATATTTTAACATAAGAGGTGCTTATGTTATGTTATGTTATGTTATGCTTATGTTATGTTATGTTATCAGGTTAAGGTAGTTCCGTCCTATCCTGATATTTTTTTAAAGGTTTGGGATAATTTTGCATGTTATGAATGGTGCTGGGTTTTTCCAAATGCTTTTTCTGCATCTACTGAGTTATCATATGATATTTTCACATTTTCTTGTCAATTATTGATTTTTAAATACTAAAGCTATCTTGTGTTTCTGGATTAAACTCAACATTTCTTATTTAATATTTTGTATTTATGTTCTGGAATGAATATGTCCTGTGAACATGAATTGTGAATTCATGTTGAATGAATTATGAATTATATCCCGTGACTTTATTTTATTATACTGTGTGTTCAATATTGTCTGTGCCTATTTGCTCTCTCTTTGCTATCTATAATTCTGATTAGATGTATAGTAGTCTGCTCATGCCATTCTCTATATCGTTTGACCTCTCTTTCACATTTTGCCTTGTGTTTGTCTTTCTCTGATGCATTCTGGATAATTTCTTCAGATAAATCACCCAGTTTTTTAGTTTTTCTATAGCTGGGTCTGATTTCTGTTTAAGTCCTTTTTTGAGTTATTTATTTTTAACTTCTAAAAGCTCTATTTCAAATCTGCATGGCCATTTTTTGCAATTTCTTGTCCCCAGCATGCATTTTTAAAAATTATTCATTATTTATTTAAGTATAGTAATCATTATCTATTTTATATTCTGTAATGAACATGTGAAATCTTTATAAGTCTGTTTCTCCTTGCTCTAATTTTTTTCTGCTAATTCTCACTCATGGTTCCATACTCTCTTGCAATTTTTTCATGATTTCTTTTGACTCTTGCTTGTATTCCTTAAAACTTTTATTTGTTGCAATCCCTGGAGATTTGGAATACAGTTCCTAGCATAGGGAGAATTGGCTTTTGCTTTCATCTGCCAGCTATGGGCACTTATCAAGCCTGTCTAAAAGCAGTAGATTATTGGTTTCAGGTTTTGTTGAACACCCAAGAAATATGAATTTGGGCTGCCTGGGCTCTAAAGAGTCAGCTTATGATCACATCTTCCTGAGGGCATCTCTTCCCTCTCTTCTCAGTGCAAAGATTTGGAGGACAATTTTTATTACAGTCCCCCGAGACTGGAGCTCTTTGGGCTCCCAGTGTTATGGCTGGGCCTTCTGTTAGGCTCTTCCTCTGAGGCAGACCCTTGTTTTCTTCTCCTGTATCCATGCCATTACAGCAGTGTGACACTGAAGTTCAAGTTCACATCAGTTTGGCCAGCACTCTCGATGTCAAAGACTGCTTTAGTGTGCTACTTACCTCTCTGGGTTTCCATCTTTAATCAATCTGTTACCTACATGGTCCTTTCTTTCTTGCCTGATGTCAGCTCTTTTAATAATTTTTTAATCCAATATTTTAAACTGTTTTCAGCAGAAGGGTCAGTCTGAAATCTTTGCATATTCTATTACTGGAAATGGAAGTCCAAAGGCAATATTTTTTGCCTAATTACTTTACAACTGGTTAATTTTCTATTGTAACACCTATCATGAAGTCAATGAATATAATTAGCAACCCTCAGGCTCAAACTTATTTATTTCCCTGGGGAAGCTGAAACAGAGAAGCAGAGAATCATGTATTCTGTTACTTAAGATAGTTGGTATCTCTCTCAATCCTGGTCCATCTCATATAGCGGTAATGAAGACCACAGCATTGACTTGGCATAGGTGTCCCTATGAAATCCCTACTGCCTCTTTATTCTGTTCCCTAGACAATATTAAGCAGTGCGTTCAGCCCTCTGGATCCATGGGTCCTGCATTTGCAGATTCAACTAACTACATTTCAAAAATATTTGAAAAAAAACAAACCAAACCAATTCCAGAAGAGAAAAACTTAAATTTGCCACACACCAGCAACTATTTACATGGCATTAGGTATTATGAGTAACCTAGAGATGATTTAAAGGATATGAGAGGTTGTGTGTAGGTTATATGCAAATACTATGCTATTGTATATAAGGGATTGAGCATCCGTGGATTTTGGTATTTGTGGGAGTCCTGGAACCAATTCCCCTGGGATCCAGAAGGATGAATGTATTCAGATAGTGCCCACCATGACTAAGGCTTCCACTTGTGAGATTTCTTCTCCCCTCAATCTCTGTCTAAGTGTGTCTGAATTGAAATGCTCAGTGATTCTCAGACAGAGTGATTTCCACCCCCCAACCCCTGCCCAGGGCACATTGGGCAAAGTCTGAAGACAGTTTTGGTTGTTAAAACTCAAGATCAGAGTGCTTCTGGGATCTAGTGGGTAGAGGCCTGGGCTGTTACTAAACGTCTCCCCTGACAAAGAATTATCTGGCTCTAAATGTGTCTAGTGCTGAGCTTGAGACATGCTGGGAATTGATGAACTCAGAGAGTTTGGCCCATGAGAGGATGAATTCCTTAAAGAGTGTAGGTGGCAGGAAATGTGGGCTACATCATCAGCCAAATGCAATTCTATTACCTCATGAGAGGAAGGTCTAATTGTTAGGTCCCCCTCTAATGTAAAAATTGATGTCATTAGAGCAAGCTGGCACCACCTCTGGGCCGAGAGAAACCTTTCACGGAAATATTTAAGCAGTACATTTTCATTCACTGCAGCACATATAAAGTGTCTTTAGGGACATGCACATGGTGTGACTTAGTTAAGTACAAGAGAAAAAGGTTCCAATTTCCAGTCCTATTTGTTTCCCACAAAAGTGGAAAAATCACTAATTGTATGTTGAGTGTTAAGACAAGTCAAGGCAATCGTTCCAATTTTAGTATATGTGCTGCTGAAGCGAGCACAAGTCAGGGCAATCCAGGACAATTTAAACTCCCCCGAGAAGGAATTTGACCAAGGGTCTCCCAGGACAGCTGTGTAGCAATTTAACTGAAATCTGATTATTAGAGTTGCTCAGTCAGTCTATGTCACCAACAATTTCAGTGGCTTCCATTCAGGAGACCACTTTCCCTCAGAAAAAAATAATTCACTAGCACTTGAGAAACAGAGACTTTTCTTCCAGCTGATTCAATCACATTTTAATATTGATGTGTAACTTAGGACACAAAATATATAAAATGTCAAAGATTCTGTGCCAAATAATATTGTACCAGCAGGCTTGATGAAGCCATTAATAAGAAGGGGTGAAATAATTTCTAGGACAAAATCTGAACCAATCAGGTTTTGACAGAGAAGAAGAAAAATGATGCATGATGTAGAGTAAAGGATTTATTATAGGGTTTATTGTGGGGAAGGTGGAGCAGTTCATGTAGGCTGTTTTCTCTGCGTCTAGTGTAGAGCCAGAAGGCATTATCGTTCAGCCAGACCGGCATTTGGATGTGAACGGGGCATAGATGAGAGCAAAGACAAACCAGAAGCTGCATCTGTCTCTTACTACCTCCAGCCTCAATGGCACGGGTGGCCTTCAGGAGAAGCTGGCTTTGCCATGGCACTGCACATACACTTCCCTCCTTAGGGAGAAACCTAAGGAGGGAAGATACTAGGCGCTAGATGAGCTGTGTGTCCAGGTACTGCCCCTGGCTGACAAAGTGAACCAGCAGATACATGACAACTCACCTGGTCCTCTGTAACAGGATTGTAAATATAGCTGCTAAGCATAGCCGCTCCTTGACTTTCTAAACTTCTACATCTCACTCAACTTTCTCTTGTGGCCAACTCCAACCTGGAAGCATTCAGGGAAAGAAGTTATGGGAAACACCAGACAAAGATGCCACAAATACCCTGCTTTCCAAAGGAGGAGAAAATACTCATGGGTAAACATTTCCCATCATGAAATCAGTGGATGACAGTATGAGAGGCTGGCAGTAACCTTGGGAATGTGGAGGCTAGAGATAGAATTCCAGAGGATGATAAATAAAGACAAAATGACACCGGAAGTGTTTCTCAGGGAAATCTCTATCCAAGAAGATCTGAACTATGCAACAGGCCATGGGTGTCATGTTTAAGGTGGCAGCTAGAACTGTGATTGGAACTGGGCAGCAGTGGGGACCAGAAGCTAGTTCCTTAGACACCGTGACATTTGACTCTACCTTATAAATGTGGGAGTGTAAAAACTTGTTTGAAAGACTAAGTAAGCTGGAGATTGGAAGATTAACAAATCAAAAGAAAATGACATATAATACTTTTTATAGAATCAGAGAAGTCATTTGATAAATTCAACATATATTCATGGTTTTGAATGAGCTATCAATAAAATAGGAATTGATTAATTTACTTTGTTATGATAGAATGTAACCAAAAAGTCAGTATAATGATTTATGGGAAAATGGTAGAAGTATTTCCATTAAAACAGGACAAGATAAGAATAGTCTTTATTACCATTTTTGAAAAAGTTTTTAGCCAAAACAAGACTAGAGAAAGAAATTAAAAGGCATGAAAATTGGGCAGGAGGAGGTAAAGTTATCATTACTCATGGATAAATTTATAAAATTATATATAATAGCTAAATTATAATAAATATAATGTAGTATATAGCTAGAAAACCCAACAGAATGAACTAAAAAACTGTTACGAATGATAGGGAATTTTAGTGCATTTCTGGTGATAAAATCAATGTACAGAAATAATCATTCTCATATAAGTAAACAACAATTACAAGAGATACTGAAGACCCTACTTGAGCAGTTGTAATGTGAACTGTATATATGCTGCAAAGGTGAAAATATCTGTTACCTGTCCCTTTATAGAAAAGGTTTCTTGACTCCTATTCTAGATGATGGGGAAGAACTAGAAAACAAAACACACAATACAAAGCAATGCAAAACAAAAAAAATCCTTGCCCTCATGGAGCATATATACCAATGGATTCTGGAGGATGAAAGCCACATCTTAGACAAAAAAATCTAAAAGCCTAAATATCTTTGCAAAGTCTATGAAACCTACAGCAAAAATTCTTTATTAAAGGTATTCTGAGTATTTACCACTTTGCAGAGAAAAGTATCTGATCAATTTTCTAATTCCTATCATTCCTTAAGGAAATGCTGTCTCTCCATGATTAATCTCTGTGTGAAATAATTAATTACTTCCTATCAAAGGCCCATTTCCATTAATGCTATTTATCTTATGCTAGTCTCCTATGTTGATTTCAGTAATATGTCCTGAATTTCAAGTTTGTCACATGTTAACTTTTAAAATGTATTTCTATCTTGTGTCTTTGAGTTCCTTTCCTCAGTGAAACAAAATCAAGGCACTTAAAATGTGCATGATGTTTATAGTAATATTATATAAATATTTCCTCCATTTTGATCTCAACAGATTAGATTTAATCTATGTGCAAGTTTCCAGTCTTGGCACTTTTTTTTTTTTTGAGTCTTGGTGCTATTGACATTCTGGACCACACGTTTTTCTTTGTTTTAGGGCCTGTCCTGTACATTGTAGGATGTTTAGCAGCATCCCTGGGCTCTACTGACTACATACTGGTAGTGCCCTCCAGTGAAGACAAACGAAAATGTCTCCAGACATTGCCAAATGTCCTCTGGGTGGCAAAATCCCAATTAAATTCAGCCTCTCATGTTTTCCGATTACTTTTTTATCTTCATGATTTTTTCAAATAGCCTTTGGTATTAGAAACTACCAGGAAAATAATTTGACTTTTTCATTAAGTATAGTTTGAGAGATTGCCCAAGGAAAACCTTTTCACTAGTATCTTCAAAAACCATTCCATAGAAGCAAACAAATACAAGGTTACAGCTTCAACTGACAAATACAAGCTAAATAAGTTATTTTATTAATACTGATGTTGTCAACCTAAAGAAAATCCTTGTTCGTTATGTGGGAGCATCATCCTAAAGCTATTTTCTGTTAAACTAACTGTGGTAGAAAATCACTTCAAGGGTTGGTGGCATAAGGGCCTCTAAAAACTCACTCCTGCATAAAAGGTTTCAACAACACTATAAATCAGCTAGACCTAACATACATCTACAGAACCAACAAGAGCAAAATACACATTCATGTCAAGTGTACATGGAACATTCTCTAGGATAGGCCATGTGTTGGGCCACAAAAACACATTTCAATAAATTTAAAGGAATTGAAGTCATGCAAAGTATATTCTCCAACCACAATGGAAAAAAAAGTAGAAATCAATAACAGAAGGAAATTTAAGAAATTCACAAATATGTGGAAATTAAACAACACACTCCTAAATAACCAATAGTCAAAGAAAAAATCATAATGGAAATTAGAAAATAAATGAAAATACAACATACCAAAACTTGTGACATGTAGCTAAAGTAGTACTCAGAGGATAGGGGAGAATATCTCAAATTAATAACCTAATATTCCATCTTAGGAAGCTAGCAAAAGAATAGCAAACTAAACCCAAAGCAAGCAGAAGGAAGGAAATAATGCAGATTAGAGCAGGAATAAACAAAAAACAGAATATAAAAACAATAAAGAAAATTGAGGAAACCAAATGTGGATTATTTGAAAAGATCAGCAAAAATTGACAAACTTTTAGCTATACTGACCAAGAAAAAAGAGAACACTCAAATAACTAAAATCAGGAATGAATGAGGGGACTTTATTACCAACCTTGCAGAAATAAAAAAGATCATAAGGGAATTCTGAGATATTATATGCCAACATATTAGATAACCAAGATTAAAATGGGCACATTCTAGAAAGACACAAACTACCAAAATGGACTCCAGAAGCAATAGAAAATTTTAGTAGACTTCTAACAAGTAAAGAGATTGAAATAGTAATCATAAACTTTCTACAGAGAAAAGCTCAGGCTCCAAAAAATAGGAGAGGGAACATTTCACAACTCATTCTATGAGGCCTTGATACCAAAACCAGACAAATACATCAGAATAAAAAAGAAAATGGCAGACCAATATCCCAAATGTTATAGATGCAAAAATCTCAACAAAATCCTAGCAAACTAGCAACATATTAAAAAGGATTATATACCATGACCAAGGAGAATTTATCCCAGGGGTGAAAGCTTGGCTTAACATGTGACAATCAATTTAATTCATTATATCAATAGAATGAAGAACAATAGCCACATGATCATCTCAATAGATGCTGATCAAGCATTTGACAAAATCCAACAAACTAGCAAACTAGCAGTAGAAGAATTTCCTCAAACTAACGAAGGGCATTTACAAAAAAAAAAAAAAAAAAGAAAGAAAGTTATATCGTGCTGAATAGTGAAAGACTGAACAGTTTCTTCTTAGGATCAGGAAAAATGCAAGGACACCTGCTCTTGCCACTTCCAGTCAACCTTGTGCTAGAAGTCCTAGACAGAACAGTTAGGCAAGAAAAATAAATAAAAGGCATCAAGATTGAAAAGGAAGAAGTAAAACTCTCTCTCTTGGTAGATGACATGATTTTGTGTTTAGAAAATCCTAAGGAATCCACAAAAAACTATTAGAACTAATAAATGAGTCCAGCAAGGTTGCTGTATACAAGATCAAGATACAAAAATCAATTGTATTTTTATATACCAGCAATGAAAATCCAAAAATGAAATTAAGAAATTTCATTTATAATAGCATCAAAAAAACCAAACTACTTAGGAATAAATTTAACAAAAGAAATACAAGACTCACTGCACACTGGAAACTACCAAGCATCATTGAAAAACTTTAAAGGCCTAAATAAATGGAAATACCATGTTCACGAATTGGTAGATTTAATATTGTTAAGATGACAACACTCCTCACATTTATCTACTGGTTCAATACATTCCCTATCAAAAGGCCAGCTGCCTCTTGAAATTGATAAGGCGATTCTAAATTTCATATGGAAGTACAAGGGACCTAGATCACAAGAACCCTGTGATCACCTCTCCCCAGAGATGCCAAGGCAGATGTCTTTATTGTCAAAATTCCTGCAAAGGGACTCGTTCTTTATCCCTTGTTTTGTTGCTAAAGTCAGCTATCTGGACTGAAGAAATGCCAGACATCTGAAAGCTATGGATTTTTTGCATCAAAAATTACAAGATTGTTTTTTCCCCTCCTTCAAAACTCAATGCCCAGGGCAGGCATTTGTAGCACATGTTTGCTGTGCTCCTATGTCCCTGAGGCAGGGACACAGATAAGGATTGGCTCTCCCATGACAGCTCCCTTTCAGGGTGTGTTGCAGAGGGCTTGGGCCCAGGCTCCTTGGCAGCAGTCCTAGGTGAAGCCAACACCATCCTCCCCTGTCAGGTCACTCCTTGGGCTGTGTGAGGTCACCGGAACCCAGGGTGGAAGAGGCCCTGATTAAAACAAAAACAAAAACAAAAACAAAAACAAAAACAAAAACAAAAAACAAACCAAAAACCAAAAACCTGTAATAGTCAGATCAATTGCATATTCTGGATATCTTTGTAATTGGCGACTTTATGAAACGTGACATCCCCTCATTCCTGCCAGAGTAGCAGTTCAGAGAATGAAAATTAAAAGCCAACTTTTTCTCAGCTCTGCATTTATGTAATAATTTAAGTATTATTCTAAAAGTTCATCACCAAGCAAGCAATGATATACCAGATTCGCAAACCCAGAGGGCTAAATAGAGCAGGTCTTCCCACTCCTGCAAACAGCCAGAGGGCACAGACATTAGCTTTGGTGGATCCATGGCTACTGATCCACACTTTCAGAAAGAAAGCGTTCTCAGTGCTTGAGTTCTCAATCTTACAAGACCTAAAGCGGCAACTTCTCCAAGGTTCTTATTCCTCACAATCTGTAGGAAAGAAATGGGGTGGTTAATATAACGGGATTGATAAGTTGTCAGGGTTTTGATTAGCAGACGTGGGTTTGAATCCTTGATCCACCACTTACTAGCTGAGTGACCTTGGATAAGTGACTTAAGTTCTCTGTGTCTCGCTTTCTCTGTCTATGACATCGTGATGATAATCCCTAACTTACAGCGTTGTTATAAGAATTGCAGATGACCTGAAAAGATGCACATCTTAACTAGTAATCAAGAAATGGGAAGACAAGACTGCAAAGAGATTCCATTTTACACCCATATGATTGTAAAAAACAGAAAGCTTGGCAATACCAAGTGTTGAGAAGGAGCTGGAATGATGGATCTCTTACGTAATGCATCTCTCATGTATTATATATTGGTCCAAATACTTCGGAAAAATAATAAAACATTAGGGGGCAGGGTACAGCTCAAGTGGTAGAGCACATGCTTAGCATACACAAGATCCTGGGTTCAATTCCCAGTACCTCCTCTAAACATAAACAAACAAACAAACAAACCTAATCAACTCCCCCTTCCCAAAAAATATGAATAAATAAATAATTTTAAAAATAATAATAATAAAACATTAAATCATAAAGCTTAACATCCTTAAAGTCTATGACCTAGAAATTTCACCGCTGGATGTACACCCAAAGGAAACTCTTGCACATGGTTATCCAAAAATATGTACAGAAATGTCTATAGCAGCACTTCAAATAGCAAAAACCGTGGAAAAACCCAAATGCCATTGACAGGAGAATGGGTAAACTATTATGATATGTTCATACAATGGACCATTAAACAGAAGTGAAAATGATTGAACCACAGCTACTTGCAACAATATGTTGGGTGAAGGCTAAGTAAAGTACAAGACCCTGTCATCAAGTTCATTGCAAGTCAAAACAATTGTATATTGTAAAGCAAACATATATGTTATGAAACAAAACAAAACAGAGACAAGGGAACAATAAACTCAAAACTAACACAGTGACTACCTCTGAGAGAGACTTAGGATGAGAGAGGGGCAGAACACCGAGTAAGTCATTGGTGATGTTCAAATTCGTAGATTGGGTAGCAAGTTCAAGGACGGTCATGAACTCTCAATCAATAACAGGTATTATTAGCATTATAAGTGAAGTTTGGGGTGGACCCAGGTACTAAGGAGGCACTCTTTAAGAGAAATAATACAAACTTACAAATACATAATGTTCTTGGCCACTCCATTGTTCCCCAACATGAGGGGAAAATATGATGGAGAGGAAGTCAAAATGGAAAGAGACAGTGGTCTTAACTGATTCCATTTAAAACATCTTACTTTTGCAGATTTTACCTATAGTCCTGTCAACTCCTTTCTTGGGCCCTGCTGTTGAGGTGGAAGAAAAGTCTGAAGTTAGGAGCCTTGAGGATTAAGCTGCACTGGCTTCAGGTAAATGCACTTCTGCCTGATCAAGGAGGATAAATGTAAAGGGCATTGCATGGCTCTAGTCTTAGCTCTACAGCTACAGCTGTGTGTTGTCAGGCAAGTCACTTACTCTCTCTGAAACTTAGCTTCCTTCTCTTTGAAATGAATGGATGAACTAAATTAATCAAACACTATCTTCAAACTCAAATAGCCTGCAACTCTACTAGTGAGGATCCAGAGACCCATTTAATAGACACAAACAGTATGAATTGTGTGTCATCATTATAATGTGCTTACAATAGATGATAAATTAACACTCTGTCATCCACTGTGTAGCCTGTGATAATAGAATTTACCTTGAGCACAAAGGAGAGTTCTTTGACACAGAATTTTTATTCCCTCAGGATGTAAATACTTTAAAATACAACATTATGAAAGTGCAAGCAATTTAATACAACAGGGAAGGTAAGTTATATATGAGAAGAGGGGACAAAATTAAAGTTAACCTCAATTAACATGAATGTTTGCTTAAAAAGCCAAGACATTACAGTGTGTAATTAAAGATCCTAATAAAAGGGTTCAATGAGAATGAAGGGTGATAACAAAAATAGACAAACCACAATCACTTTTCTTTTAATTCCAGGTACAGAAATCTGAGTTCTTTCGTTCCCCAGACTAGAGAATATTATCACCATGGGGTGGTACATAGTCACTTTCTTGTTTTATTTTATTTTTCTTCATTACCAATCACTAGTCCCATGGCTCCATCTCCACTCTAACCAGAAACCTACTCGAATGTGTTTGTCATCTCTCCTTCGACATATATGCATCTTTGCAAACTAAAAACCATATGTGTTTAAATTTATACGATGGTATTGTCTTCAGATCGTATCTATTTCTTTTTCTCACTTGAGAATGTATTTTTAAGATTTTTCCACAGTGCAAATGCTTTTCATTCCAGAATAGCATGCATTTTTATTTATCAATTTCCCCTTTGATGGACAGCTAGGTTGCCTCCAACTCCTTGTTTTCCCAAACAAAGGTCCAATGAGCAAGCTTATTCAGATACCATCATGGATCTGCATGAGAGTGTATCTACATTCTGTACAAAGGAGTGGGAGTTCCAGTTCATAGGGAATATCTATAATTTCACTTAGAACACCACTATATTTGTCACCAGTAGCTGCACCAGTCTAAACCTCTGCTGGTAGTTCATGAGTTTTTCTATTTCCTCACTGCTTCACAAACACTTGATATTTTATGACTTTTTTGGCAACAACATGAAAACAAGGTCTATTGCTGTTTTACTTTGTATTTTTCTGATTACCAGAGAAGTTGGGCATCTCTTCTTGTTCTTGTTTGCCCATTTAGAATTCTGTTTCTGTGACTTGTCTTTTCATGTAATTCACCCATTTTCCTATCTCCCTTTTCTTTTTCTTGTTGATTTGCACAATTTCCTTGTATATTGCAGGTATTAATCCTTTGACTATAGTTTTTGATGTTGCAAAAATCTCCTATTAAGCCACTCATATTAATTTTATATGGGATGTCTTTCAAGACTAAAAAGGTCTTTAGTGTTAATGTAAACAAATAATAACATCTCTCAACTAGACAATAATTAATTTTTTAAATAATTGGAAAAATCCATTTACCAGGAGAAAATCTTATGGAAGGTGTATGATGTTGAGATTACAAAGTGAAAAGATTCAACCCATGTTTCCTTAAACTAATTTTGAACTACCTTCAGGCTTTTGTGAAAATCAGACACCTTATCTGGATGCAAACACTACTCTAAAGCACAATGAGTAAAATGCCCATATTTCCATATCATACTGACTTTGATGACGAGCAGAAGTCTATTTAAGAATGATGTTTAAAAAACAACAAAAAAAGGATGATGTTAAGCCCTATTTTAAAAATTTACTCTTGGGAGAGGGTATAGCTCTGGTAGAGCACATGCTTAGCATGCATGAGGTCCTGGGTTCAATCCCCAGTACCTCCATTAAATAAATAAATAAATAAATAAATAAATAAATAAATAAATAAATAAATAAACCTAGTTAGCTGCCCCCACCCCCCAAAAAAGTAGAAATTAAGAAAAAATTTTAATCTATTCTTTGATTTGTACATGATTATTTTATACACAATGTTTATGATTTATATTATATAATAATAAAAATTAATAAGCATGATTTCTATAGGCTTTTTATAAATCTTTATCAGATTAAAGGGATTCTTTTTCTTTCCTTTCTATTTTTTCTGGTGGATTTCTACTATTATTATAATATTCCATTTCTCTATTTCTAGCAATGCTTTTAAATTAAATTCCACTTTACATATTGCTATCACTTAAATTGATTAATATTAACCAGATGTATTTTCTCCTAGCTTTTTATTTTATAACTTTATGTGTGGTTTGTTTTGAGGAATTTCTCTTATAAATTAAAGGTAGCAGATTTGGTTTTTGGTTTTAATCCAGTCTGATAGCCTATGTCTTTTATTGGGTAAATTTAACTCATTTACATTTATTTTTGTTATTTTGTTCAGACTTATCTTTTTATATTTTTTAGAAGTCACTCGTCAACTTTTAAAAACATATTTAAGTATAAATTTTTCTAAGCCAAAGTTAATCAGTTTTATTTATCCTCCTTCCTAAGGCAAAGATTTTAACATGCTCTAACAATGCACTGAACAGTCTCCACCATTTTATTGTTGTTCTAAGATTTAGTTTCACTCTTGTTTATAAAAAATGGTTATTTTTTAAGTCATTCATTAGACTTACTGACATATTTTATCAGCTTATTTGTTCATTGTTATTTCACACATCCTAAGCATTCCCTCTGCGCTCACTTCTCTTCTTGCCAAAGTATATACTTTAATACTTCTTTCAGTAAGGTCTGTGAGTCATAAATTCAGCCTTTGTAAATCTGAAAATATTTTTATTTTTCCCTCACTCTTGAATATGAATTTATATGCACATAAATTTCTAGCTTGCATATATTACTCCATTATATTCCTGCAAGTATTGTTAATGAGAAGCCTACTCTCTTCCTAATTGTTCTATTATATCTAGCATTTCTATTCGGTAGCTTTTAAGATAGTTTCACTTTATCCTTGCCGTTCTTCATTTCCACGACGATGCGCCTAAAGTTGGGTATAATTTTATTTGTCCTGCTCAGTCTTAAAGTGAACTTTTTTCTGAAGACTCAAGTCTTCAGTTATGGAAAACTTACATCAGTATTTCCTTAAATACTGCTTCTTCAGCTTCCCCCTCTTTTTTTTTTCTCATGGCACATGTATTATGCCTATGGATTTCTCGATCTTTACACATTATAATCGATCTTTTATATTTGGTATCAGGATCTATGTGCTAGATTCTGGATGAATATTCAAGACTTTTCCAGTTCACAAATTCTCTATTCAAATGTGTCTAGCTTTGAGTTTATCTTATGTTGAGGAACTATCTTATCCTATTTTAAATTCTAGTCACTTATTTTTCTATTTGATTCCTTTCATATGTACTGAGACTCTTATTCTTTTGTCTGCTTTGTTTTATAATTACCTGTTTAATTTATGAAAATTTATTTTTTTAACCTGTCATCTTAGGCATACTTACGAGCAAATCTTTTTAAAGCTTATTCTCTGATTTCAGTTTTATTTTGAGTGAATTTATGTTTTGATCGATGATTTTGTCAACTGTTTTAGCATACGGTTTATTCACTTTGTTTGGCATTTTGATTTCCAAGATCATTTTGAGACTTTGAGAGGAGATTCTTTCTCTCCCTTTGCTTCTTTCCAGCAGGTTTTTAGAACTTCTGCTTTGGGGCTGATGATTCAGAACCAGGACTTATTTGGAGGTTCCGGGTCTCAGTCTTGTGAAGGTATCAGGGACATCTCATCTCCAGTCACAATTAGCCTGTGGACATATTGGCTCCAGTCTGGAGTGAAGGCTGCCTGCGTCCTCTCTCCCCTCACAGGCGCACTTCTGAACCACAGCCAAAAACTGCAGCCCCAGGCAGCAGTGAACAGCAGGTCTTTATAGCTGCCTTCGCCCTTTACTACTTTTTCTCTTGCCCCTCTAGGCAAACAGGAGGAGATGACACTTGGCACTTATTTCTAAGAGGTGGCTGAACTTTGTACTACCCCACCGGCTGGGTAATGTTTAGCATGTACAGCAGGACGTCACTAAAAACAGAGAAGCAGACAGTCTTTCCAGATGGGGAACTATAGGGAGTCAGGCTTTTAAAGCCCAAGAGGGAATTTTACTTGAAAATGAATCTAACTGATTTTATGTTGGGTTATTTGGCCACAGATGACATAGAAAGATTTTAACCATCACTGCTTTTGGTGGGGGGAAGATCAAGGACTCAGTAAGTGAACCTACTTTAAAGAATACCAGAACATGAGGAAATATTCCAAGGACCAAAATAAGGGCCAGAGCAGATGAAGGGGGCACAGAGAGAGAGAGAGAGAGAGAGAGAGAGAATCTAGGAGGGGGAAAGGGGGAAGCAGATGGAAAAACAAGGTAGAGAGACGGGGCAGAAGGACAGGAAGGGAAGAGGCAGATGCAGACAGAGGCAGAGGTGGAGACATGAGGCAGGGTTGGGGGCAGAAGGAGCCAAAGGGAAGAGGAAGAGAGAAATCCAAACAGTACGAGAGATCCAAAGGCAGACATAAAAGGGAAAAGCTTGCAAGAAACATTGTGAATACATTGAAGGAATTCCATTTTCTTGCTTTTAAAAAATAAAACATGGCCACAACCATAAGAGTTGATGTACCCTATTTGCTGAGTCTGTTGAGGGGATAACCCAGAAGAGAGTAAGGAGGCAAAATGACTAATCTTCCCATCAGTGGTACGACCCCCTCCAAGCCTGAGACAGAATGCTGCTCTCCACTAAGTGTTGCCCGGCACAGCCAAGGAGCACTCCCGCCGCCTCTGGTCACTTCTTCCAGGCAGGCCGATTTGATAGTCTCTTCAATAACCCATTCATCCACAGCCTTAGATTAGTTTTCGTCCTGAGTAACACTAATTGCCCTCTGGCTGACAGCATGTGTGAGGCATTGATTGATGACATTGCACTATTTTCCACTTTAGCAGTGACCACAGAGGTCTTGGCTGACACACACATCCCTCCCCACATGGCAGGTGAGGTGATTTCAGGACCAGTGAGGGTGGGAAAGCGAGCCCCCCTCAGCAAACTAGCAGTTGGGTTAATAGAATGAACCACAAGAGATTAACTCCATCCCGATGACTGATCTTCCCCCTTTGAAACAGCGCACTCAGCTATCAGCGTGCGGCCAAATATTTGCTTTTCTCCAAGAGTGCTTCCATTTATCCAAACCTGTCTTTGCTTGGGTTTCCCCAGAAGCAGAATCTGAGCAAAGCATATGAGAGCAATAGTTTATTTGGGAGGTGCAGATAGCACTGGTAGGAGAGTGGGGAAATGTGAAAAGGGGAAGAAGGCAGCCAACAAAGCATGCGTCATCAAGCCGGCATCCTACATGTTAACTCTGAGAAACATGTAAAACCCCTGCCCCAGGTTACTTAATGAAAGGGGTGTGGGAGCTGGGGTATTTACACACTAACTCTTGTCAGTCTTTGGCCACTCCTGGAAGGCATCCTTTCCTGGAAATTCTAGCCTGTCCTATCTATGAGCAGAGTGGCCTTCCACCTAAAGAAGTGTTGACACTGGCAGGTAGAAGGTAGCTGGAGTAGACTAAGTCATAAGGCCTCAGGGATGTCTGGGACTCCTACAACTGATGCCCAAAAGCCTTAGGGGAGACATAGAGTCTTGCCTCATTTTCTGAGCTCCTTGGAGCAAAGCTGCCCGTGTCCAAAGTTTCATAACATGGGCTCATTTACAAGTAGTCTGGTAGCCTCCACTTGATGTACATCTGAATTCGTCCTAGCACTTTGAGTTAGGTTCAGTCTCAGCACTTTACTTGCTGTACAACTAACCAGACAAAGACATCTAACTGGCCAAATCTCAGTTTTTTCCACCTATCCAGTGGAAATAATCATACCTGACTGACTTCCCTCACAGGAATGAAATGAGGCTCAAAATCACAATATGATAATAGTTATCAGGAGTTAATAAATTTTTCCTATAAAAGACCAGACGGTAGACATCTTAGGCTTTACAGACCATGTGGTCTCATAACTACTCACCTCTGCTGTTGTAGCAGGAGAACAGTTTAGACAATGAGTAAACAAATGAGCATGGCTGTGTTCAATAAAACTTTATTTACAAAAATAAGCTATGAGCTAGATTTGACCCACCAGCTCATGAGCGGTGGTTTGCCAACCTCTTGTATACAAGAAAGGCCTTTGTAAATGTCAGTGCTATGCACACCTCCAGCATCATTTATCCCTCACTTGATAAGTCATTGGGGTTCACCATGGTGGGAGTCAAGTTCATAATCGCCTTCTTCATGCAGCCCCATGTACTGAGCACCTCTTCTGTGAAAGGCATTACACTGGCCCTGGGAATTCAGTGCTAATAAGACAGACACTGTGCCCAATGCCTGGGAGGGGGATCCTAACTCTGCTCTCCCACCAATCTGCACCATGAGAGAGCCATTCTTTTGGGTCAACAAGTGACAATGGGCGCTCTCTCAGTGCCTGGCAACTGGGGGCAGAGATGACCTTACTAAAGAAGCTTAAGCTTCTGGGCCCCCCATTGGCAATGACTCCTTCCAAGGCCCTGGAAGGGACAGGAGCAATGATTCTTGTGGTCATATGTTTTCATCAAATTCACACATGTAAGCTATTTTAACCACAGTTGGTCAAGGTCACAGTCTTTTTCCTCTCTGGAATCCTCCAGCACACTTCCCTTGTGCTAGGTGATTTCTCTGATCCTCCCCTTTGAAAAACTATCAGTCAACAGTCATTCTAAACTCTTTTTAGTGAAAAACATTATCACTGTTTCGACTTTGGAGTTATGGTCTATTGAGACTGCTTTAAAAACAGGCCCCCGTTGGAGAGGCAATAATTTGTAATCTTTAAATAATTATTCACTGTGGCTCTTTGGTGTCCCTGTGGGTCAGAGCACTGTTGGGGAGAGCTGGTATCAGTCGTCATGATTATTTCTGGTCCAGGAACTACCGGGAAATGTAAAATGACAGGAGGGGCTGTCAAATTCTTTAAGGAAGGAAAGTACCCAAGCTTAGGGAGGCAACTTGGTAAAATCCAAATGAAATTTATCATCCCTAAGATTTGGAAATTTACAAAGCCCCTTTTAGCACTTTACAGGTATGTATTCATCCCTGAGCTAACCTGGGCCCTGTAATTTGATAGCATTTGCGCATTCAAGTACCAGGATCCATGAAAAACCCCATATGTGATACAGACACATATGTATTTGAGTGTATACACATGTAACTACGTAAAACTCTCCAAAACCAAAAATTCAAATATTGGACATAGGCACTGTCATTGTGTTTCCAAATATAGACTAATAGTATAAATAATGACCTACCATTTGTTGAAAGCTTATCATGGGCCAAGCACTATGCAAGCCCTTTGAATCCACAAAACCCTACGAATTTAGATTTAGTTATTATTGTCTCTGTTGTCAGATGAAGAAACCAAAACAGAAAATATTAAGGAACTTTCCCAAGGTCAATTTGTAATTGATGGAGCTAAGATTTAAAATCAGGTATTTCTGACTCCAGAACCTGATTTTTAATTACCACACAGTCACTTTAAGTGTAAATGTCCTCTCAAAAGGACAAGGTCTTGGCAAAACTGCCTAGAGCCTTGGGAATGTAGCTGTTCACCAAGAGTCTTTGCAGGAAATTGATATTTGTATGTCTGGGCTGGGGCGAAGGTTCAGGCACAGATAACATTTTCTCCCAGTGTAAACAGTAGGGAGCAGTTCCAGGACTCCATCTCACTCTGCCTTTCTCTTACACTTTTTTCCCTTATGGTGGTCACTCTAGGGCTGGTCTCCTTGTCCTTCTCCAGCTTCCGTGAGCCTCAGTGTCTGACAAGGATGCCTGTGCTCTCAGACCAACTAAAGATTAGTACCTCATATTTCTCCCATGGGCATCTTTTTTTTTTTTTTTTTATGAGGGAGTGGTAATTGGGTTTATTGATTTATTTCTATTTGGAGGAGGTACTGGAGGTTGAACCTGGGACCTCATGCATCTCAAGCTCTACTTGAGCTATACCCTCCCCCTTCCCCTGGGCATCTTTACCTAGTGCAGACACATAGTCTATACAAGGTTTCTATATGAAGTGGAGCTTTATTTGTTTGTTCCTGCTTCTAGTAGCAAAGAGCTCAAGCTAAAAATGATTGAAATGCAAAAAGTCCCATTAAGGGGCACATAACTGACTTGGTACTGACCTATATGCAGATTATACACAAGGTGCAATTTTTCTTGGTGTTCATGTTGTCTTAGCAATTCCACTCAATTTCTATATACTTCTGTTTATGTCCTGTAGCTAGAGACCACCAGAAACACACCTGTAGTCAAAGTTGGTTTAATTGATTTATTACAATGAGAGTGAATGGACACAATGGGGAACCATATTGCATCTCAATAAGAGTGGGTTAGAAAGATTTATTGTTGTATTTGGACTTGTAGTAGGTGGCTTGGGGGAAGGTTCAGGAAGTAGGACTTTTTCTGGATTAGGTACTGTCAGGAGATGGGGGTAATTCTGTGCCTTTAATAAAGCTTATCTAAAGGAGAGACTAGCGTGAGGCTTTAGCTGTAGTTGGTGAAGCAGCAGCAATCACTTCTATTAGCCAAGATCGGGGGGAATTTGGTCGTTTTTGTGGTTTGAACAATGTTCATGCTTTTATCTGTGTTCAGACATGATTACAGAGGGGTCTTGTTCTTTTTCTTGATCTGTTGTGATCTCAGCATGAGCTGGTGTGATGATGGTGTTACTGAGATCATCTGTGTTCACCAGGAGAGCACTAACCGCACTTAGCTCCTAGCTACACCAAGGCTTAGCTGATGGTTCCAGGCCAACTTCTGCCATTAGGGGCACTTTACTCTTTCTCAGTTTTCTTATTCTTAAGCTGATATTTCTGAATCTCATCTTTTGAATGAATGTCTCCATGCCCATCTCTCTTGCACGTAGACCTCATAGAGAAAGACAAAATATCTCAAGAATGCTAACAGTGGGCCTTAGGCCTTCCAAAACATCTTTCCCCACTGCAGGGAAAACACAAATACCGTGTTTTCCTTTCCTTACTTTTCCATTCCCTCATATCACGGAAACAGTTCCATCTGTAGCCATATCTACAACAGACCAGAAGATGATGCACCAAGACCCGTGGTCTAATTAAACTAGATGAAGGGATGAGAAGTAAAGATCTGTAAGCAACAGTTTAAAGGTCACATGATGCCACACACCGACAATAAGCAGTAAGATGAATCTGTGTCATAGCAGTGATCGTAGCCGAGTGGTAGAGGAGAGTGTGGAAGACTGCCTAGGACAGTTCTCAGAATTTGCATTTTGGCTTTGGAAGTCCTTTATAACTTGTCTCTCCCTTGAATGGTAGAGGGGACCCTCCTCCTTCCTCTTAAATTGAACTCTGCCTCCTCTTCAGCCTTTTTATCCTCTTGATTGTCACCTCTTACCCATAACTTTATCTCTCCAGTAACCACACAGATTGTTTTCCTATAAACCATAAGCTTTCAAATGCTCTTCTGTGCTGGTGAATAAAGTGTCTGACACAGACACACTTGATTTATGTTCCCTGGACTGCTAATATCAACAGTTGCCATCTTGATACTCTCAAATAGATAGGGAAGCTATCCACCAATAGGATTTGGGTTTGTGTTTCAGCTAATACAGTTTTTCTCCCTGCACTGTTCATATCCTCTGTAGCATTTTCCCTGCATGAAAAATATTTTCTAAAATGGAGAGGTGTCAGCTTGTTCTGATTTCTGTTACCCCATATTAATTTACAAGTTCTACAACTTTATATAAATGAAATGATGCAATGCAATATGTGCTCTTTGTGTCTGTTTTCACTTATCATAATGTTTGTGAGACTCATCCATGTTGCTTGTATCAGTAGTAAATATTTTTTTTGCTGAGCTGTATTCTACTATATGAATATACCAAAATTTGCTTATCGAGTCTACTGATGGATATTTGAGTTACTTCTAGTTGGAGGCTGTTATAGATAGAGTGGTTATAAACATTCTAGTACAAGGCTTTTTTTTTTTTTATGGATATAGGTTTTCGTTTCTCTTAAGTAAATACCTAGAAGTAGAAATTTAGGAGCATAGGGTGGGTGAACATTTAACTTTATAAGAAACTGACAAATAGATTTCCAAAATGAATGTACTCTTTTACACACTCAGCAGCATTGAGACTTCTAGTTGCTCCACATCCTCACCAACGTGTTATGTTGTTACTCTTTGAACTCCTAGCCATTCCAGTGGGTTTCATAGCACTTTAAAGTTTTCTGATTGTTCACATAAATAGGAATGCTGGATTCATTTCTTATATATTTTTTTCCTATATTTTTATACTTTTCAATTCGTATCTTTTGTGAGTAAAACTAGAAGAGGTGCAATTTTTTTTCTTTAAGATGGTACAAAAAGACACTAACCATAAAAGAAAAAGTTGATACACTGGATTTCATTAAAATTGCCAATTTTTATTTAAAAAAGATACCTTTAAGATAATAAAAAGGCAAGCCACAGATAGGAAGAAATTTTAGATATGCAAAAGATTATTCATGTCCAGAACATATAAAGAACTCCTACAAAAAGACAAAAGACCAAGTTTAGAAATGGGCAAAAGATTTGAATAGGCATTTTACAAAATGAATATTCAAGTGGTTTATTAGCACATGAGATCATGCACAATTCTTTAGGCAAACTTAAAACACAATGAGATATTACTAAACACTAAATAGAATGCCCCAAATTAATAAGACTGATAATACCAAGTGGTGGCAAAGATGTGGAGCAATTGAAGTTTCGTGTACGTTATTTATGGGAGTGTAAATTGGCAATCATTTTGAAACACTGAGAGTAACTACTTAAATTAAACATACATCTATTGTATGAGCCAGCAATTCAACTTCTAGGTATAGAACCCAGAAAAGTGAGTGCATATGTGTTCCAAAGACATGTGCACATTTGTTCATAGAATCCTTATTCATAAAAGTCAAGACTGGGAATAACTCAAATGCCTATCAATAGGAGAAAGACATAAATTGTGTTATATTCACACAATAGAATCCTACTCAACAATGAAGAAAAGGAACTACAACAGCATGTGATGATACGGTTGACTCACAGACTTAATGATGAGTGAAAGAAATCAGACTGAAAATAAGTACATAGTATATAACTTCCTTTATATGAATTTCAGGCATAGGCAAAGCTCATTACTACTGATAGCTGTAAGAATACTGGTTATCTTTAGTGAGAGGTATTGACTGGGAAGGTATATAAGGGAACTTTCCATAGTGCTGGAAATATTCTATATCTTGAGCTGGGTCATAAAAATTCATCAAGTTGCACTCTTATGATTAGTGTACTTTATTGAATGGATGTTATACTTAAGTATTTTTTAAAAACAGCAAAGATTACAATAGACATATTTGAGAACTAAAAAACAAGTAGTAAATAATTAGCCCCTTAAAAATATATAACCCTCAGAATTCTTGTGTTATCATTTCCCCTCAAAATAATATTTATTTGTTTCCTAAACTGACAGGAGAAATATCCTGAATGATGATGTCTAGTTTGTAAACCATTGTCCAGAGATCTGATTCTTGGGAATCTTTTCAAGATGGCCTATTAGCTCTGATATGCCGTGACCTCATTTGGAAGGATTAGAAGCTCTTAAATGCCATTAACCTTCCAATATTGGATTATACTGCCCCAAATTGACTCATATTTTTCTGGTCTTGGTTTCACCACTATAAATTTGGCAAAAATTACATTATAAACCACGCTTATGAGCTGTAACCACAATATTGAAATGCCAAACCTGCAAGAAAATGGCAACCTACCCGAGCATCCTGGCTAGAAGGCATGGTTTGCAACGGTATTATTTGATGATCATCCAGGTTTACATATATATATATGTGTGTGTGTGTGTGTGTGGTGTGTGTGTGTATGCCTGTGTGTGTCTGGTGCCTGTCTGTCTACCTTTGTTTCCATGGTCTGGCCTGAGGCAATATGCTTTCCTTTTGTAATCCATGTTTGAAAAATAGTTTCTGCTGTTTTAGGTTTGAGTAGGAATAAAAAGAATCTTCAAAACTTTACTCAAGTTTCTTAGATATCATTGGCTACACTTTCCCTTATTTTAATACAAATGCAAAAAAAACTCACATTGATTTGGGGATGGGGCAGTAAGGAGAAGAGACTGAAACAAAATATTATTGGAGTAGCAAAAAGCCCTTTGGAGGGACTAAAATGCCAACAAGGGATTATGACTTAAAAATTACAATAATACTCATATTTAGAACTCAACCATAATATCAACAGGAGACTGTGAATAAGTTTCATTTTTCCATAGAGGAAAGATTAAAGGCAAGATAAAATCCACATGTATAATGAAATTTTGAAATAGCTTTTTTAAAATCTAAATTCTCTTTCTCTTGTCACTAAGGTAGCTATTTGCTCTTATTAGTGTTCACTCAAATTTACCATGTAAATCCTTCCTTTGGAGTAAATGTGATACTAAGCAAAGCGGTTTCTACACATAATGGCTAAGCCCAGGTCTTTGTGCAGAGTCATGTACGGTCTTATGATGAAATATTCATTAGCTAGGAACAAATCTTCCTCCATTTGAGAAATATGTTCTTCTTTGACGTCTGACAGCTCACTTGCAGCACTTTTTCCCTTGGGATATCTTGACTAGAGAGCACAGTATTGGTAAGATGGGCTGGGCTGCAAAAATTCAAAAGTAAATTGTCTCCTGTGGAAATCACATCCATATCCTAGGCTTTCCAAATGGAATAGCCAGCCATGCACAGGAGATCTCAATTCTGGTGACTCTGCTGTGGACATGCTAAGTGAGCCCTCTTACAGCTGATATAATGATAGAAACAAGGCTACCACTGAGCAAGAGACAAAAATAGACTTTGTCAGCTGCTTACTTTAAACAGCTGGGCTAAACTTTTTTTGGGAGGGGCAAAAGAAAATGATGGAGGATTCTGTAGAAAAAACACTGTATGACAGTACCCCCCAGAACATCCGCCACAGTCCCAAAAGGCACATTTCAAGTAATTGGCGACTGCTCCCCAGACTGGCCATTACCACTTACTATAAGATCAGTAAATCTGATTTTAAATTGTTTGCTTTAAGTCGATTTTACATTATTTTAATTCATAGCCTTTGTTGTCTTGACGATGAGTTTTCAAGAGATATTTGAAGAAAATTTCATTTGAGGGCCTTGTGGGATGCTGGGGTATAGTGATACCTGTTATGCAATGTCAAACAGTGAGTGGCTTTTTAAAGACTTGAATAAAACTCATTTCTGCTACCCAGTGTAAAGGTTATAAGTTGGGGGAACCATGTTAACCATCTGGCTGCCTAAAAGGAATATTTTGTCAAACAGGAATGTGACACTAAAGTTCAAAACAGACATATGCTTCAGTTGACAGTCTCAAAGTTACCTAAACTTTCACTTCTTAACGTCTTGTGAACTCCAGTGGCAGCTCAGTCCAATCCTCTCATTTTGCAAACTGAGGGCCAAGTAGCAAAATGCTGTAGCCAGTGCCACAGTGCTAATTACCACTGTGTTGCTGAAAAACCGGCCTCTGTACCCCGATAGCCAAATTAAGAATCGGAGGAAGAGTTTTGAAAGAATTAGGAAAGAAGAGCTTTATTGCTTTGCCAGGCAAGGGGGAGACACAACAGGCTAATGCTTTAGAGACTGTGAATCCATCTTGGGGTTGGTGTCCTGAGGTTTTATAGAAAACCAGATGGAACAGAAAGGTGACCACGATCAGGGCATTTTCCAGGGTGCTGTATTCTTCTTAATCTTGATGAATCCACTTGGCATCACAGAGGGTTCTGTTCATTCTTCTGAGGCTATCAGCCCATGACTATCTTTTTGGAATACAGCTTCTGGGTTAAAGGATAAGCTATTTTGGGTAAAGAATGTATAGAAAGTGGAGAGTATAATGGAAAGGTTGGGGGCTTTTTAGCACAAAAGCAGTTGGGCAAGTGAAGCAGAGATGGGAGTTTGTTAGAGAAAAGAGAAAAACAAGTTACAAGAACTTTAAGTCAGAATGAATCAGCAAATAGCTTTAGCATCAGGGAAACCATTTTGTTAGTTTCTTACTCTTTCAATCATGTGACTAAAATCTAAGTCCCCTTTGATGGCAGCTTCTAAAATGGCTCCCAATGATCTTCACTTCCTGGTATCATGCCCTTGTGTGATTCCCTTGTTGAGTGTGAGCTAGACTTAGTGACTTGTTCCCAATGAGTAGAGTACGGTGAAAGTGATACAGTGTCACTTCAGTGATTAGTTTATAAAGAACTGTGACTTCCATCTTGCTTTTACTCTCTCTCTGGCTTTTCTTGCTTCCTCACTTTGATGAAGCCAGTTGCCATGTTGTGAGCCACACTCTGGAGAGGCCCATGTGGCAAGGAAATGAGGGTGGCCTCTGGCCAACAGCTAGAAAGGAACTGAGGCCCTCAGTCCAACAGCCCATGAAGAACTAAATGCTGCCAACAACTGTGAGTGAATTTAGACGCCATCAAGCCTTGAGATGACTTCAGTCTCAGCCAGTACTTTGTTTTTGACTCCATGAGAGATTCTGAGCCAGAAGACCCAGCTAAGCCATGCCCATATTCCTGACTCACAGAAATTATGAGGTAACAAATATTTGTTTTATTAAGCTGCTTAGTTTCGGGGTAATTTCTTAGGTAGTTAATGCACCCCCAATGCCCAGATCAGTGCTTTTTGCTGATGCCTGTAGAGTCAACAGTAGCCATGCTTTCCTCTGCCCGAATGGAAGCTATGTTTGTGATTAATCTTTGATCCCAACACCAAGTGATTTCACGGCTGACCTTGGCAAGGAAACAATATTAAAATGACAGTGGAGCAGGTAAAGCTCAGATGTGAGATTAAAACAAACAGAAACAAAATAGAGTTGCTGTTTCTAAAGTGACTGCAGATTTCTGGAGGCACAGACTCACATTATGTACAGCTGCCCCTTAAACATTTCATCAGTAAATGCACAGCAACAATCTTGTTCCCGGTGATGTTCACAGTGAAAACAAACACTCCTGATTGATTTTTCCCTCCAATAGAATGAATTATCGATGTTCTTTGTCAATGTGGGCAAACATGCGTGTGTGTGTATATGGGGAATAAGCACATCTTTCCTGTGCAGTGCAGAGAGTTATGGAAAGGTTAAGATTTGAATTCCACTTGAAAAGACTGACAGCTAACAACACCACAGTATAAATTAAGTGAATGAAAATTGTTCAGGGAGAATAACTGTGTCATTCTTTATTCATCCATTTATTCATTCAGTTATTCCCCTACTTATTCAACAAATACTTATTATGCATCTATTATGTATCAGGCGATATTCAAGACCCAGGAGATCAAACAATGAATGAGATAAATTCCCCTGACTCTCCTGATTGGGTCCTAGTAGCAACCCTCTCCTCAATCTCACAGCTGAGGTGACCAAAAAATGTCTTCACACATTGCCAAGTGACCCCTGACAGTAAAACCACCCCCAGTTAAGAATCACTGTACTAGAGTTCTGGGGGCCAAGGAATAAGCAACTGACATCCAAGTGTTTAAAAATTTCACGTAATAAACTTTTCAAGAAAAAATAGCTCTTAGCTCTTGGGATCTCTTATTTCAAATACGTCAGTGTTACTCTTTTATGGTATCATTAATATAGGCAGGTCCAGATTTTATAGAATAAATAGATCTTTAAGCAAAATTAAAGTTGGTTTTGACTTTAGGTATGTAAAAATTCTAAAATGTTATCCCAGAACTACACACTCCCCTCAGTCTACTTAAAACTTCCTTTGTCAACTTTCACTTAATAACACTAGAAACTCTTAACGACTGTAAATGCATGTGCTTTTGTGTTATCTGTCTCCTTTTGCTTTGTGAAGAATGATCTTTTTTTGGTAGCAAACTTCTAAATATTCTAACAAGTTAATGTGATATTTGCTGATCTAATATGTAGGTTTGTCCTCAGAGGCATGTTCATGAGTCTTTAATATTAATTTTCCTTCTGTTTTGATTTAACCTGTGTCATTGATAACTTTTCCTTGGATACTTCTATTCTGGAAGTTTTCAATCTTGACTTTGTAGGATCCCAGTTAAATCCAGTTAGGGGGCATAGGACAGGAGGAAAGCAAAAATAACCAAATAGAGCTAATTTAATTCCCCTTTGTTTATCTTGTAGGGGAGGAAAAATAATTTTCCCTCTACCCTTCTAGGTTCTTGCCTGAGACCCTCTGTAATAAAAAGACAGATTAACAGAAGAAAAACAAACAGAAGTTTAATGACGTATATACCTCCTGTGTATATGGGAAAGACCCAGGAAAACTGAGTAACTCTCTGAAATGGCCTAAGCCACTACCACCTTCAATACCTTTCCTTCGTCAGCCAAAGACAAAAGAAAGATGTTCGAGGTGGGAGTTGGGGGTGGGGCAGTTATGGGAGGTGACCCAGGAAAAGCACAGTAAACAAGGTCGTGGTTGTTATGCAGATTTAAGTCTGTGCCTTCTCCACTGCCAAGAGTTTCTAGAGATTTAGACATCCTCCTCTTCTGGGTACAGAGAGGGAGATATCCTTACAAATGGAGATTTCCCTGAGAGATGTAAATGTCTCTTGCAAAAGGGTAACTTTTACTTGGTTTTCAGAGCTTCTCTTGTGTCTGCAGTTTCTTAAAAACCCAACCAGCTCAAGATAATCCTTAAACCAAAGAGGCATATCTGAGGGTGTCATATTATACCCCCCTTCAATATGAACATGAATTTTTTTAAAGGTGAAGATTTAAAATTCTGATGTCAAATTCAGGCAGCGTTTTATTCTCCAGAAAATTTGGGAGTTACTGCTCTACGCATAAAAAGTACAATTTAAAACTTAAGGAAAATTTGGCCTTAAAAAAATAATCTGTGAACCCTTATTTTGTGTGGACTCTGTGTCAGACCCTAAGCTAGGTAGAGGGGATACAAAAATGAGAAGATAAACCACTGAGTTAGGTGTAAAATGTGGCGAAAGAGAAAACATGGCGTAGAACAGCACCCCAGTGAACTTGGCTCACCCTTCCTTCCACACTTGAGCCTTTTGGTATTGGACATGTGGGCTTCAAGCCAGGACCATGCCTGGCTGGCTGGTGTTTTTTATGATTGTCTTGATATAATCTCAAGAGACTTCAAAATTTATAAGAAGCTGGAAACATCTTTGGATCACATACTCATTAGCAAGGTTATTTCTTCTCTAAATCCAGGACTCTTGAGTATATCTAGTCCTTACTTAATTAATTCCCTGAAAATCCCTGCTGCCAAGTGAAAAGCCATTAAAATTTCAAAATCTTTAATTCTGTTCATTTTAACGAGAATTATGATGCCTTCCATCCCAGTTCGAGATACACAAATACAATTTCACAGATGGAAATATATATATATCAATTGAATAACAAAAACAATTTTATATAAGTAACAAACAACAATTTGAAAGTAAAAATAAGCAATTTGTATATATTGTAAAATCAAGATTGATTCTTATCTGTGCTCAGTGACATTTTCTCACTATGAACACTATAGTAACCAGTAAAGTTAATGGGTGCATTTTTGTCTCAAATTGTAATGCTGAAAATTTACATTTAATGGAGTTTTCATTTATCGATGTTTTGGACCTAGAGATTATCATATTGAGTTAAGTAAGTCAGACAGAGAAAGACAAATATATGATATCACTTGTATGTGGAATCTAAAAAAAATGAATCAAATTCTATTTACAAACCAAAAACAGACTCATGGACATAGAAAACAAACTATGGTTACCAAAGGGGAAAAGGTAGAGAGGGATATATTAGGGGTTGGGGATTAACAGATACACATTACCATATATAAAATAGATACGCATAAAAATAAAAAATTAAAATTAAAAAATTTAAAAAATAAACTCACATTTGATTGATCACAGTGAAAAAATAAAATAAAATAAAATAAAATAAAATAAAATAAAATAGATATACAACAAGGACCTACCATATAGCACAGGGAACTATATTCAACTATATATTCTTGTAATAATATATAATGGAAAAGAATCTGAAAAGAAAATATGTATGTGTATGTATATGTATAACTGAATCACTTTGCTGAAACTAACATTGTAAATCAATTACACTTCAATTTAAAAAAAATTCTTTTAAGTCATTATTCTGGAAAAAAAGGAAGAAACTGTCTGAATGGTGGTATATCTAGAGAAAGGCCATTATGGTGAAAAATCTTAACTGATCAGTCATTTATGTGCCATAACTCTGCATATTATCCTCCCCACTTATGATCACACAGGTGCTCATCAGTATTTCTAGGATGTAATGCAAGAGGACCTGAATCTTCAGCCCGTGACAGTCATCCATGGGAGAGGGGGCCACATCTGCGTTGTGATGCCTGAGAAGGTGAATTTGACCTTGCTCTCCACACTTTATCTGATTACCTGCTACTTAATAGCAGCTAATAACCAAGCTAATTAAAAGGTTAACTCCATAACTATATTTGGCCTCTTGTAGAGTCTTCAGAGGTATGATTAAGAAATCATCATAGGTAATTATCCCATCCAGCAAATCAAGATAATTCAAGTTCATGCCTTTGATAATTTTGCAGCAGAAGTTCAGACACCAGGTAAAAAGTGATCAGTCTTGAGTTATAAATGTCAAAGTAACTTGAAAATCAGCTCAAGGGACAGCTTCCTTCCCTGATAGATTTGCTATGACCTAAGAATCACTCCAGACACCTTTTGTAACAGTTATTGTCCCTCCTTTCTTCTTCATCAATTCTCTTCTACTCACTGGGTGCATTCTATAAATGGACACAGTGCAAAGTATTTGACAGAGGACCTGGATTTTTCCAGGCTTTGCCACTGAATCTAAGATGTCATCAATTATAAGTTCAACCATTATTTATTTAACATTAAAAAAGAAAAAATGGTTCAAGTTAAATTATGACATAGTGCTTCCTAATTACTTTGACATTTTATTGTATAGTTTTTGAAAGAACTTCTTAGACTTAGATTTTAAACATAGATTTTAAGAATACTTTGCTCTTATGCATACATCAAAGGGAAATATGAATGAAATAAACTGATTCAATTCCTAGGGATTTTTCAAATTCATTGTTCAACTCTTTTGAATTAATTTTCAACACAGAATTTCCATGTCCATGTTTCGGTTTTGTATCTATGTTATACCATAGACTACATATGATCTTGTCTTCTGTGCCATTGAGAGCGCTAGTAATACAGCATTTCTTAAGATGATACTTCACTATTATCTTCGGGATTTTCTTTAAAGCTGCCAGCTTGGAAGAAAATTCTGCAAATGCTGATGTTGGTACAGTCTTGCTTGGTGGGATATAGGTAAAGCTTTCTGCATAAATGTGAGTAACAAAACATTTAAGAGTTTTATCTACCTGTGATTATCTTCCTTTCCTAGATGCCATAAAGCACTTGGTCATTGCATTGAACGAAAATATGAAATTGTCATCATTCTTTCAGTGACAGCCGTTTGTTTCCCTGTTATCAAACTGAAACCCTGATGCTTCTCTGCCACTCTGCACTCACAATGTCTTAATGTCTTAATACCAAATCACAGAATAATCCATGGACAATATTTTAAATGCCAGTTAAATTTAACTCATGTGATAATAACAGTGAATATAAGTCAACTGAAATAATAACGTAAACACAAATAGTGCCATAAATAACTACATGACAATGACCACCTACCTGGCTGCCAATGATTGTAAGACACCACCAACGCCTCAATTTCAGAAGTGTTAAAATGGGGAGGTGGAAGTCTATCTTAGACTTGATGAAACTTTCAATTATGAAAAACTGATCACAAATAAAATCAAGAATGTGTTTAGATTATTTCACTTAAGCTTCAGCTCCAATATTTGCCCTTCCCTCTATATGGGATCTTTAGCAACTGCAAAATGAGACTGAAGAGAAAAATCTAGGGATTCTATCCACATTTTGCATCATTTAGATAAAACTATGCAATGTGGTTGTGTTTGCTAAGAACTGCTGTCTCTGTAAGGCAGCAAGGATTTAATTCCAACTCAGTCCCAAGTGTAGTTTAAGGAGATTGACTTGAAGAGAAACATCTCATTTCAGAACTTTTCTCCTGGTTCCCTTCCTTTATTATAAAAGCACATCAAGGGAGCCCTTTTCACAGAGAAAACCCTTGAAATATTACTTAATAACATCTGAGATGACTCAAAATGATTCTTTAGGAGTATGTGCATCTTAATAGGGAATTCCAAAAGTGAGAATGAAGCCTTCAGTACCCAGAAGCATTCCTTCCCCAAAAAGGATATGTGTGGGATGATGTCTTTGTTGGGAGAGATTTTCTATCACACTCCGTCCTTCTGCCTACTCATGAGGATGGCTCAGCTGCCTAACAGGCATGAGGGTATGAGCTACAGATTTCCTCAGTGAGTAGTCTCACCAGGGTCAGTCCCTTGGACTGAAGGTTTGCTGAAATATGTTTCACATTGAGATGCAAAGGAGCAAGCAGACCCTTCTGGGGTGTTCATAGGGAGGCCAAGACTATCACTGTCAGGCCAGATGTCCAAATTTCCCTGGCATTGGTTTCTTGACTTGAAAATAATATGATTGGGTAGAGTGATCTCTAACACTCTTTCCTGCTCTCCGATTTTCTGATTCTGTGGCATGACACGGTGGAAAGAGAACTGAGTGAGAAGAAGGGTTACAGAGTCCTGGTCCCAAATCAGCCACCATTTAGTGATGTAACCTAATCACTTCACCTCTCTAAACGTCAACTGCAAAAGGAGAAAGCTGGAGAAAATTTGTCCAGAATTCTCTCTAGGTCTACATTCTGTCTGTAGTTTTCATTTATAAGCGACCTTATCATTTCTGTTCTTTGGTAAACTTTGTTCAGAAATGCATCTCAAAAGTTATTCCAGCTCAGAAAAGAGAAGCTTGGAGCTTTAGATTCTTAAGATGAATATTAGAGTAGAAAAAGGGGAAACTTTAAAAGTCTAAAAGATAGAGAGATTATGGACCTAAAATAATAGAAACATAATGCATCATTTTATTGTGAAAGCATTTTTAATGAACATCCTTGGAAGAAAAATAAATGGCTATACCACTAGTCAAAGGGAGGGTTAACAGTGTGCTTAAAAAAAAAAAAAAAACCCGCTATAAAAGACTAACTTAAAACCCCTGTATGGCAGAGTGGTGATCACTTGGAAGAAGAATTAGCAGCAGCAGCAGCACAAAGTCTAAAGTGATAGCAGATAGAGGTTTCAGGGCATGTTGACATAAGAGTGATAATAAGCTCTTTACACATAGCTCCAGTCACAAGCTAGGGGGCAGCTCTTCGACTGGACATCATGAGAAGCCAGGCTGAACTCTTTAGTCCTCTGATAGCGATGGCCAGCAGTTGTGGTGAAGCCAACCATCATGTTTGAGATACCATGCTGAAATTTCCACCAGGTACCCTTGAAAGAGATGCATATCTTTAGAGTAAAGATACTTAGAGAGTATCTCTAAAATAATAAATATAAAAGAACATCTATAAAATAATTTCAATTGACCAAAAAAATGTGTGAATGCCTGCTGATGGCTCTTTGTGCTGTAATGAAAGTAACATGAACATAATAATTAATGCAAGAAAGGACAGAGTTCTTCACCATTAGTCAGTTATATATGAGGGTGTGATATGTGCACTGACCCCAAACAGGAGAAAAGGATTGGAACATAAAATTAACTTATGATAGTTGCAGCCCTACAAGTAGAGGCTATGTTTTGATTATCTCTTTTCTCTTTCCACCCATAAATTCACCCTTTGAATAATAGCCAGCTCACACACAAGGCAATCTTCTTCTGATTAGTTTTCACCTTCTTCCCTCAAAGCCACATCAGAAAAGTACCAATTTAGATGATGAAACCAGACCCAGTGGCCTAGGTACATCGTATAAAGGCTTCACACTGAAGGAGCTACGTGGATTCTAACAGCTAAAAAAAGCAATTCCTGGGTTTAAGGTTTTTTTCTTTTAAAATTAGATTTGAAATCCAGTAAGATTTTTCATGATGTTGTTCCTGTTGTTCCTGTTCTGTTCTGTACCTGAAATGGTGACTCAGTCTGTAGCCTGTTAGACAACACCTGGGCTGAACCTTCAGTGCAATCAGAAAATGGCCCCAAAGTTTGAATAACAATCCATTTAAATGTATATATTAAGCTCCTAGGCACAGGCACAGAGGACATGGAGGAAAACAGAATTATTAATTAGTTTTTATATCTATATATACAAATAGGTTCAAAAACCTCAAAATTTTGCCACAATGAACATTTATTTTATACTTGTGGGTTTCGAAGTTGGCTGTCATTTCAACGATCACAGCTCGAGTAGACCAAACTCCACATGGCTCCTGTCTGCTCCACATTGTAGGACTCAGTCTGAAGCAGGAATGACTCTCTGGGCCGTGCTCTTCTCATGGAGGTGGCAGCTCAGAAGAGCCAGTTACCAATTGATTGCTCTCAACTCCAACTCACCCTCCAGTGCCTGCTCTGCAGTAGTAGACTGGACTCTTTCATCATTTATCCTTTATGGTGAACATGTCCTTTACAGTAAGCTTTGTCAGCGGAGGAACATTTCAGGCAGAAGGGGGCTTCTTTTCCCGGATCCAATATGCTGTTTTACTTTTTCTTCCTTCTGTTGCATGGTGCACGTGTGTAGGAACAGCTGTCAGTGCTTTGTCCCAGCTATGCACGCAGAGTGCCCCATCGCTCAGTGATCGCATGGCCTGGCCCAGGCCTGGAGGCCTACATGGCATGAGTCTCCTAGTGTGGACACTGGTACACTCTAGGCCTCATGCTGGCAGCGGTGCCCCAGCTCTCTCTGCACACCCACTTGCAATCCTTGGCTCACTTGTACCCCTGAGGGTGTTTCCTGTAGCCTTCTCAGCACATACCACATGTCACAGGCTGTGCACCACCTTGCCAGTGGGTGGGTTCTAGATACCGTGACTCGCTCTGTGCTCCTGCTCATCAGCCTCAGTTCGCTTGTACCCCAGAGATTTGTTTCCTGATACCTGGTGATTGTGGACCAGCTCTGGCCAGGGCAACCCAGCCGACTTCTCCACCATCCAATGGGCCACAGCCATACCCTCTCCAATGAGATCTAAACCCATCCTTGGGATCAGCCTTCTTCCAAATTTGTCCTTCCTTAAGTACTCTCTCTCATCCCTGGGGTATCATTTAGAGTTCCCTTTATGTCTCTATCTCTAATGGTTTAATAATTCATTATACTAAACTTTCTGTATTCAAATCATTGTTTCCTGATTGGATCCAGACTGATATGCTGTGCTTTTTAATGCTTCAGTTCAGAACTGGTACACTGTTATTTCTGTCCATATTTCATTGATCAAATCAAATCATATGGCCAAACTCAAGTTAACGAGGCAGGGATATCATCTCCACTTACCCCAGTGGGAGCTACTGCAAAGGCATGTGGCCACAGGCATGGGTGTGTAATTCTATTACAGAGAGTTACCAAGGGATTGGAAACAATAATCCAACCTGCCATTTGGAACCTGCTTCATGGAGCATATTGTGGAAGAAAGATATTAAGAAATTCCTGGGAAAACAAGAGCTATAAAAGGAGAATAGAGAGCATCAGGGGAGTATAATCTGTAACATCATAGCACCTCGTGTCTCGGTTCAGTTTCTTTAGCCTCAGCTGCAAGCTTGAGTCTTTACCATGCGTGTGATGTGTAGAGTCAGATTGTGAACTAGGTTTAAATGTAGAACTTGAGGTTTCCTTGCTCCAAGTCTCCTTTTTCTGGGCCTCCCTGGACTTTCCAGCAGCCATGGCCTCCCTGAGTTCTGTCCTTTGGTTGCCCAGGTCAGAAAGAAAGCAGGTTAAGATAGTACCACACTGTGATCACAGCCCACCACTCTGCCAGCTGCAAAAATCCAGAACTTGCAATGTGACAGTCATTTCTTCCAAATCTGAACACTCCTGCAAAATCTGCCTTATCTTGGTTTATTCTCCAGATCCTTTATGTAGTTGTTTTTTTTTTTTTTGTAATTTGTAATTTCCAGAATTTATAGTTGTTATCTGCAAGAGATGAGCTTTGTTAGGAGTTTATGCCAATGCATGAGAAATGAAACTCCAGCACTAGTCAAATAGGAATTTAAAAAATCACTTGCCTCAAAGAGCTCAAAGTCTAACAGAGGAAGCTTACATATAAACAAATAACTTAAAACCCAAGATCATAAAGCATGACATTGGACATATAGTTAAGGTATAAGGTTGACCAAAAAAAAAAAATCAAGAAAGCTTTGGCGGGAGGACATCTGATCTGATCAGAAGTCAAGAAGGGCCACGGGGAAGAGCGAGGTTGTGTGTAGAGTGCGAGGCCAGGAGGAAGGATGCGAGAGGCAGAAGGGGTCGAAACCATGACCTGACATTTATATAGCATTTCCCAAGTTTCACACTGTAATTATATCCATTATCTCATTGGGTTTTTAATGAACCCGGTGAAATCAAGCTATTGTGCCAGCAGAAATATTTTCCATTTTCTTGAAATGAATCCAAGCTTAGATGATTTCTACTCAATGTAGAGCAAGACTTTAAAACTATCTTATGTGAGGAAAAGAATATACATATTAGCCCCAAGTGGGAATTGAGAAGAAAAATATTCTATATATTCAAACTGCTTCTAAACATTAATCAAATGTGACATTGGCTCCCCAGACATTATGTACAGCACCCTATCACCTTTGTTTCTAATGGAGAAGTGTTACTGTTTTAAAGTCCTGCTAAAACTCCCCAAAGAACAGTATTTCCTTCACTATGTGTTTTTGTTTCTCTCTCTAGAAGAAATTTACAATAACATTGTCTTATAGTCTTGTTCCCCCGTCAACACACACATAAATACATGCTCCTCATTCTGAAAAAATTGAACCCATATTTTAAGGATTAGTTCAAGACCTACTTCTCTGCTCCATTCCATCCTTTTTTTAAATCTTTTTTTGAACTCCCATTTCTCATACTCTGCAGTGTGTCCCCAGCCTGGCTGTGAACCATGAATACCTGAGAGGCTCCTTCAAAATACATTTTTTTGCTGGGCCCCACTTGAAATTCACAATCTCTGGAGCTAGGTCTGTATTTTGTGGTTCTGCAGGTGACTTTGATGTGTCCCAGCACCTGTCAACTGGGACCCACTAATTAATAAGCATCAGATGATTCATCCTTAATTGTTGTCTGTCTGATGTATGTATGTTGGCCTGTGTTCTATATCAGGACTTCTCAACCTTTGAGGTGCATATGAACCACCTAAACATCTCGTTAAAATGCCGATTCTGATTCAGCAGATCTGAGTGGGCCTCAGATTCTGCATCTCTAACCAGCTCCCAGGTGGTGCTGATACTCTGGGAAGGGGGCCTCTACTTCCAGATTTCTTTCCTATTGCAAATGATACAATCAATAAATATTAGTCAATTCAAGGCCATTGTTTAAAAATTATGTGCATTTTATCCAATGCCATGTTCAATTATTGCCCTTTGGTACAGCTTTACAAAGATGTTTACAAAGATTTTTTACCCTTTCTCTCAGGATCTCAATAATGAAAATTCTATCATCACTTGGGGAAGTAGGGTATTTTATTGGCTATTCCTGCTAAGAGAATTTAAGGTGGAAGGAAAACAGAGACACTCATACTTGAAGACACTTATTTTATTTATTTTTTTAATTGATGTATAGTTGATTTACAATGTTGTGTTTCTGGTGTACAGCATAGTGATTCAGTTATACATATATATATTCCTTTTTATATTCTTTTTTATTATAGGTTATTACAAGATTGAATATAGCTCCCTTGGCTATAAAGTAGGGACTTGTTATTTATCTATTTTATATATAGTAGTGTGTATCTGCTAATCCCAAACTCCTAATTTATCCCTCCCGCACCCCTTTCCCCTTTGGTAATCATAAGTTTGTTTTCTATGTCTGAGAGTCTGTTTCTGTTTTGTAAATAAGTTCATTTGTATCATTTTTTAGATGCCACATATAAATGATATCATATGATATTTGTCTTTCTCTGTCTGACTTACTTCAGTTAGTATGATAATCTCCAGGTCTATCTCTGTTGCTGCCAATGGCGTTATTTCATTCTTTTTCGTGGCTGGAGTAATATTCCATTATACATATATATGTATATGCATATATGTATATACATATATACATCTTCTTTATCCAGTCATCTGTTGATGGACACTTAAGTTGCTTCCATGTCTTGGCTGTTGTAAACAGTGCTGCTGTGAACATTGGGGTACATATAGATGACAGATTTCAAATCCTCTAGTGGAGTCCTCCTCACCTGGGTGCCTGTTACAAAGGCTGCTTTCTGTACTCCATTCAGACCTCCTAAAGGAGAACACTTGGGCAAGGGGTTTAGGAATGCCTTTTAAGCAAGCTTCCCAAGCTCAAGTATATTAAAGTTAGAGTAACACTGTTCTAAGCTGGGCTCCTTCTTCTGACAGTTAAGGAAACTGAGGTCCAGAGAAGAATAATGATGATAATAATAATCATGACAAGCAGCAGCAGTTGACATTTATTTAGTCCATACTCCGTGCAGGCCACTGTGCTGATTACCTCATGTGACAGTTTAATTTTAATCCTCATAATAACTGTTATTTTTTGAGGAGCCCAGCGAGGTTAAGAAAGTTACCCTAGGTCACACAGCTAATGGGTAGCAGAGCTGGGTCTTGAACCCAGGTCTCCTGGCATTCTTTCTATTGTGTCTTCTTTCTAGTTCCCTTCTCCTACCATAAACTGTTTCACTGAAGGTTTCTTTCATCCCTTCCATGTATTCCTTGCCTCTATCCCATTCTTAGAAATAATCAAAAGAGAACCGAAAGCCACCAGCACTGAGAGCCACTCCAGCCCCTCCCTTGCTCCATGGCTGCTCTTTACCTTTTAGCACAGCCAGCCCCTGCAGTTCAGGCTACTCACTTACAGAGATGGGGCAGGGGGATCATTTTGATTTATTAAGGATGTTAAAGGATAATGTTCAAAAAAAAGCAAAATCATAACTCTCATACCAATGTAAAATGAACAACTGTCACCTATTTTCTATTGAACTCATTAACAGAAAACTGGAAAAGATGGTACCAAGAAGGCAAAGAACCACATATTTATATACAGTAAAGGAATGTTGAAATGAATTTGCAAAAACTGGTCTAATCATTGCACAACAATGAATTCCATTCCACTGGACACAGCTAGTTTGTACTTGTATGGACAAGAATTATTTACATGGTCATCAGTTTTCTACTAATTCATTTCTGTCTCTTCAGAGTTGTAGAATAGCCTTGTCAAAGGCAAAGGCTGGTAGGATGAGATAATCCTGAGACCCCAGCATTCCACTGAAAGGATACTCAATAATTTCTTTTGCCCACTCCAAAGTCTTATACTTTTCCTTATACTCTCTCTCCCCCTGTCTCCTAGAAATCAAAGTAATCTCTAAGAACAGTTATTCATGATCACAAAGTAAGGTTGGTCTCACATAAGGTTTGGTTTGACTATTTACACAGATATAGCAAGTGTTAAGCTACCATATAGGCCTTCCTAAGTTAACTTTGTTGGAAATTTTCATAAGGAAACTCAGATTGGACTTTTAAAAGCCTCTATTATTTGCTGCCCTGAAGCTAGGAAACCAAGCCTAAGAAACACTCTGAGGGGAGAGGATAGCTCAGTGGTAGAGTATGTGCTTAGCATGCACAAAGTCCTGGGTTCAATCCCCAGTGCCTCCACTAAAAAGTAAAATTAAAAATTAATTAAAAAATACATAAAGAAACCTAATTACCTTCCTCCCACCAAAAAAAAACAAAAACAAAAACAAAACAAAACAAAACAAAAGTACTCTGTATCAAATTTCACTTGCACAATCTACAAATTCTCCTTAAGTTCCCCTAAATGTACCAAGGTTCCTGGCCTGCAAAGAAGTCATGTTCTTGGTCACATGTAAGGCTGGACCCTCTAAGCATCATGAGTTTCCCTGGGAGGGCTTTGTGGGCATTGGTTCCAGAAATAAAATTTGAGTTCCATAAAAGTGTCTGGATTGATTCTAGCAATAAGGAAGATAGATTCTTAGTGAAACTAGGCAAAAAACTATATTGCCATAAAAAATAAGGTAACATAAAGATTTGGGGTTCAGGGGCAGTGGCAGAGGAAGGAAAGGTATCGGTGAGAATTAAGTATTATTTTAAATGTTATGGGTAACAAAAATGTCCATCAGCTGATGAAAGAATAAAATGTGGCAAATGTATGCAATAAAATATTATTCAGCAATAAAAAAGAATGAGGTGCTGATATGTGCCACAGCATGCCTCAACCTTGAAAGCATTATGCTAAGTGAAAGAAGCCAGACACGGCAGATCACATGTACAATTCCATTTATATGAAGTGTGCAGAATAGTCAAATCCATAGGGATAGAAAGTAGATTAGTGATTTCCAGAGGCTAGAGTGGCTGCTAATGGATACAGGATTTCTTTTTAGGATGATACATGTTCTAAAATTGACTGGTGATGACAAAGCTCACTGTGTGAATATACTAAAAACCACTGAATTGTACACTTTAGATGAATGAATTCTAAGGTGTGTGAATTATATCCCAGTAAAGCTGTCAGAAATGTTATAGGTTACAAACAGCTTAAGTAGATAGAGAAAGGTCTTTCCGATATAATCTAGGGGAAAAACATTCTTTAAAATATCAACTTCATTTCAAACAAGTAACCACAATAAAATTTTTTTCATCAGTTCATTCAGCCCTATGTAATTAGCGCTTGGTCTGATGGATCTTGGGTCAATAGAGTCGTGAAACCATCTGACTTAGTCTTGACTAAGAAAGAGTTCTGGTAATCCTGACTCAGTGCAGTGATATGATCTTAAAGTTGTCTAAGCGATGCTGTCTAAAGCCTGTACTGCAGAATCTTTTTTTTTTTCGCAAAATGTGAATCTTTTTTTTTTTTTTTTTTTTTGTCAAAATGTCAGTAATTTGAATGACCTGTTATAGTCCTTTTTCACAAGGCTCTGAGACGGTTCTTTTTTGTTGAAGACTCAGAGATGACCTGTAGTTTACAGCAAGTTTTCAGGCAAGAAATTAGAGTAAAATAAAAACTATCTGCGGAGCAAAGAGACTTTCACTGAAGATGAATGTTTTCTGAAAATTTTCATATGTGAAAGGTCTGATGAGAGTTCACAATAAGCATAATGCAACTGACAAGGACATTAGCTTGTTTCCAGGCCTTGAAAAGGAAAGATAATAAAGTCATTCTAAAAATGTATACAAATGTCTTTAAGCATAATGCTTATGCCTATTTTCAATAAAGTGAATGAATGTTACCTTTGATGTATACAAATGGATGAACACACACAAAAAATGAATGAACATAATTATTTGACAGGAAAAAATCTTGAGATATATAGTTATCGTGAAACACATTATATATAATATACCAAGAATATTCTAAGCATATACCAAGAATATCAAGTTAAAGAGATTCAGTGAGTCTGAAGTAGTTTCTTTTTTTTTTTAATTTTTTATTAAAGTATAGTTGATTTATAATGTTAGTTTCAGGTATATACCAAAGTGATTCAGTTATACATGTACATACATTTTTTTTTTCTTTTCAGATTCTTTTCCATTATATGTTATTACAAGGTATTGGATATAGTTCCCTGTGCTATACAGTAGGCCCTTGTTGTTTATCTATTTTATATATAGTAGTGTGTATCTGTTAATCCCCAGCCTCTAATTTATCCCTCCTTACCCTTTCCCCTTGAAGTAGTTTCTTGGTATCTGTATTTTTATAAAACTCCATGGGTAAATCTGATGTGCACCCCTGACTGAAATCTACTGGCCTAGAAGGTGCTAGATTCAAACTAAAGAAGCAAGACTGTGGTCTAGTTAACATTTTTAATAACTGAAATTATGACTGATAGCACTATACTGTTGCTGCCTAATACCCGGCAAAGCACCGTCAGGACTCTGAGAAACAGAAACATACCATGGACAGTGAAGGCATTCATGAATCTCTAGAAACTTCCCATAAAGCATACAATTTCTAAAATACTTAAATTCATGACATTTACTTAAGTGCATTCAACCTAGGGAAGGCTGAGTATCACTTATTTGACTACTCTTCCCATATAACTCACTAATAGGAACGAATAAAGAAACCAAATGTTTCTAGCTTCCTTTTATTTGAAAGGTGAAAGAACAAACCTTTGTGATTTTCTAGAAGCCCTCTAAGAAATCCACAAAGATATTTTTAGGTGTAAAATACATTCTGAAAAATTTATTTATCTTTTTCTTTATTAAGGATCTGATTTGGAGAAGGCAAAAATCAAAGAAGTTGTCACAGGAGACTTGGACACTTGATTAAGGTAGGATTATGGTGCCTGAGAAACAACATCTGGTTCTATATTTAATCAAAGTGTCAATAAACATTTTAAACTAAAAAAGAAGGTAACATGATTATAAAGAATTTTAGTTCTTTCATAAGTAAGGACTGAGGAACCTTTGTTCTTTTTTTTCCTTAAATAGTCAAGCATATAATAAAGTCAACATAAAGTGCAGGAAATTATTCTGGTTAGACTCAGAATCTCTGCTATTTAGAAAGTAAAAAAAAACAACCCTTCATGTTGTAGGCAAAGGCAATAAGCAATAAGGCAAGGAAATAAGGCCATCAAAATTGAGTACATTTGTCAAGATTTTAACACATTTTATAACTTTTATTTTCAGACTTGGGTATTATAAACCAGGGCAAATAAAATTTACTTTCTAAATTTTGCCCTTCATTAACTCCTTTGTAGTCTGGAACAAACTGACACTTTAAGACAGATCTTGAGGGCTCTGCAAGGTTAGCAGTGATTTTATTGTAATTTTAAGATGTTATTAGTTAGGTTACAAGGACACTGGGCTTTCATCTTAGGGACCTTCTCTTGCTCTCTCACTCACTTGCTCCAAGGGAAGCCAGTTACTATGTTTTGATCGGCCCTACCGAGAGGCCCACATGGCAAGGAACTGATGCCTCTGTCTAACAGTGATGACCTGAATCCTGCCAACAGTCATGTGAGCGAGCATGAAAGCAGATTACCCCTCCATCCCCCTTGAGCCTTGAGATGACGTGTCCTTAGCTGACTCCTTGTCTGCAGCCTTGTGCCAGCACCACCCAGCTAAGCTGCCCTCAAATTCCTGACCCTCAAAGACTGTGAGATAAATATTTGTTGTTTCAAGCTGCTGTGTTTTGAGTGGGGAGAGGGTAATTTGTTATACAGCAGTCACTAACTAATACACCCCTCATCCCATCTCATGTGTTAGGTTTTTCAGGCTACAAAGACTTTCACATGCTGATTTCACTCAATCCCCATGATGGTCACTGGCGCATTGTCCCCATTTCACAGATACAGAGGAGTGGTCACCCAAGATTACAATTAGTCAGTCCTAGAGTGGAGACTGTGAAGATCTTGAGCATTTTA